>NC_047109.1:93098560-93698560 GCF_902500255.1 Thalassophryne amazonica
CCTCTCCTTTGTTTCAATTGACATCTCTCGTGTTGGAGCCATGATTCATGTCAGTCCACTTGGTGCAACAGCTCTCCAAGATGTGATTACTCCTTTTTAGATGCAGACTAACGAGCAGATCTGATTTGATGCAGGTGTTAGTTTCGGGAATGAAAATTTACAGGGTGATTCCATAATTTATTCCTCAGAATTGAGTGAGTCCATATTTTTTTCCCTCTGCTTGGTCTAAAAAAGTAACCGTTACTGACTGCCACAATTTTTTTCCTGATTTCTTATAGTGTTCCTTAAAGCCAGATAGTTGCCATTTGAAATGACTTTAGTTTTGTGTCATGTCTGTGATCTGCTTTTTTTCTACAAAATTAAACAACTGAATGAACATCCTCCGAGGCTGGTGATTCCATACTTTTTGCCGGGGGTTGTGTATATATATATATATATATATATATATATATATATATATATATATATATGTGTGTGTGTGTGTGTGTGTGTGTGTGTGTGTGTGTGTGTGTGTGACATACACACACACACACACACACACACACACACACACACACACACACACACACACACACACACACACACACACACACACACACACACACACACACACACCTGAACTCATGCTGACACCACTGATACATGAAGTATTTGTTCACAAGTTTAACTACCTTGACTGAAACGGGGTCCGAGACCCCTTCTCCTTGCTGGTGACACTGAGCTTGAGAAAGCTTTGTCATCTAGATCAGAGTCATAGTCCACCAAGTCAAAGTAGACACGTGGTTTCACAACACGCTTTGGCTGCTTCCTTACTGACGGACTGTAGCTCTCATCTTGGAGGCCAGATGGTGAATCTGCAGCACAGTCGTTCCCTTCCTCGTTACTTGAATGGCCCCCACTGATAGAGGGCCTCCTGCGCTTAGAGGAACCTTTAAAGAAAAAGGAGACATGTCACTGCTAGATTGATATTATGCAAGCATTAAGGTGCACTGACACAAACATGCCTTTGACTCACACACTAGCATGAACTGTGTCGTGCTGGAGAGCAACTCGTCTTTAACAGGCGCAGACAGGACAGGGGCGCCGGTGCGTGCTATTGCGCACGGAGTATTCTGAAATGTTCAAAAAATCTTTCACGTACAAATGTCGTGTTATGTTGCGCGATCTAATGTCCAACACTACATCCAGCTTGTCAAGTGGAGTAAAGAAGAAGTGAACAGAGCGAGTGGTGACATAAGCTGATCGCATCAGAGCGCAGCTAGTCTGAAGGATTATAACAAGAAGTTAAATCTGTTATAAACATACTTTAACAGCTGCACACAAAAAGGAAAGAACATGCAACTGTTTTATCAAGCCATGATAATGCAAACATGACAAATAATTACCTTTTTAATTGCCTAATTACCTCAAAATGCTTTCTGCAGGAAATTAGCCGAAGCCGTGAATGGCTCCGGCTGCAGCCTCCTCTGTGAGTCAGGATGCGATCAGAGCCGTTTTCAATAGCCAATTTGCAGGGGGAAAAAAAAGATTAATTTGCCACAAAATAATTATTTTATATAACGCAGCATCCAGCGCAGAACACGTGGCAGCCGGTAGAACAAAGAACGGCGTTCAGCTGTGAACACAGTGAGTGGAAACACCACAATGACATTTGTGCTATTGCTTGAATCACAGGCATGCTCGTGTCAGTGCACGTTTACTGCAACATGAATCTTGCTCATGTGCAAAACTACCTTTGGGCAATGTTCTTCCGCTTAGTCGTCGTGCTTTCCTTTCTTCAATTTGATCACATCTCTTATACCTTATTTAAAAGAAAAAAAAAGACACTTATTATTTTGGAATATTGTGCTCTGTTCATCCACAATTATTTACTTACAAGCCAACTTACACACAACACTGTCGCTTTGTATTGGGACCACCAAACTTGGGTTTGTCAAGACAGTTAATGCACCTGCCACAATCCTCCTCACGGTTACAACCTTTGCATATGCCACACCTCCGGGAGCGATACCCAAATGGACCAAGTCCCTTCCGTTTCACCAAAGTCGATGATTTCTTGACCTTAGAGGACTTTTGTTCTGGCAACCCCGGACTATCTGATTCAGAAGGAGAGCCAATATCTGCAACAATGGACATAAAACAGAACAGGGAAAAAGCCCAGTTCAAATTTGGCACATCTTAGCCACGCAGTAGACTATTACAAGTGTCCCAAGTACACCAAAGTGTTGACACTGAGCCAGCACAGAGATTTGTTATGTTCCTGAATATGTGGCAGTGAAGGCTTCTAGTATGTATTAGGGGTTGCACAGAGCAGTCAGTCAGTCAGTCAGTCAACCTTACTGCTCTGCAAAGATGCTATAAGCTTGACATCAACTAGTCACTGATCATATTATTATGGCATGATGTCTGTGGCACTATAATTCATTGGTCTGGTCTAACATCATGACAAATTCTGGCAGCATCTGGGATGGGCATCATTAAGACTTATAATGCTAATACTCTTAATAATACTGCTTACTGATATGGCCCTATAACAAAATTGTTGCTATATCTTTTTGTTATTTTTGAATACACAAATTAAACAAAATTAAACAAATTAAGAACACAACTAATGCTTTATTTTAAAGGCCACATGAATTAAAATTAACAAATTGACTCAAACGTATCGATTGTGAATCGATACATTTTGTAACTTTTTGGACGGTCCTCAAGTTGATCTTGAAACAGCAAAGGCTGGACTAAAACTTTGAAACTATGTTATACGCAATGCAGAATCAGCTCTCTCTCTTTGTGGCATCTGTAGTTTCGGATGGCTGCACATGTGAGAATCAGATCTCACCTCTCAGACAGCACAGCGGTGCATGTTGGCACATCTGCACAGCATGACTTCTGCACAGGAGCTTTAGTGGTTTAACAGTTGTGAAACAAAGTAAAACATCCTTATCTATGCTTCAGAGATCACAGTGTGGAGTGGCTAAAAAGTGGCACAGAGTGGCTAAAAATACTGTGGTGCAAAACGTGATGTCAGGGCTGTGAGTGAGCCGTGTAGGACTCTTCACAGAGAGAGACCCATAAAAATGCTCACTTAAATTAAACGGTTCTGATTTCAACAGACAATGATGCGAATGAATCCATTACTCTGCCGGGACCGAGAAGCTGAAATTACTAATGTGATTACTGACAAGCCACTCTGCACTTTTAATTACACACAAAAGCTTCCTCACCGTGATTAAAAAATTAAATAAAAACAATGTAGATATATACAGTGAAGAAAATAAGTATTTGAACACCCTGCGATTTTGCAAGTTCTCCCACTTAGAAATCATGGAGGGGTCTGAAATTTTCATCTTAGGTGCATATCCACTGTGAGAGACAATCTAAAAAAATTAAAAAAAATCCGGAAATCACAATGTATGATTTTTTAATAATTATTTGTATGTTACTGCTGCAAATACGTATTTCAACACCTGTGAAAATCAATGTTAATATTTGGTACATGAGCCTTTGTTTGCAATTACAGAGGTCAAACGTTTCCTGTAGTTTTTCACCAGGTTTGCACACACTGCAGCAGGGATTTTGGTCCACTCCTCCATACAGATCTTCTCCAAATCTTTCAGCTTTGGAGTTTCAGCTCCCTCCAAAGATTTTCTATTGAGTTCAGGTCTGGAGACTGACCAGGCCACTCCAGGACCTTGAAATGCTTCTTAAGGGAGCTACTATATTAGTTCAACAAACACTCCAGCTATGCTAACGAGGCAGATATCTCGCAAAATTAGCAAGCTAACAGAGGGGCGGGGATGTATTTCTTGCATAAATCAGAATTCAAAGCAAAATGCCACAAACTGAGTAACAAACGAAACCTATTCTGCTTTTGCAGAGGTACCAACCTTCATTGATGCCACATGAAAATTCAGTAAAGTATATCTTATATATTATATTCCAATTCTAAGGTGGAACTATGCTAGTATACTAAGGTATATCTAATATCTAAAAAGGAAGAGTAAAATAGAAGAGTAGAAAAGAGTAGAGTAGAACCACTTAGGTGCTTGGTCTTGAGAACCAGGGATGGTTCATGCTAATGATGGAACAAAGACAGATGTCCACCTTCTTCTTTGTCTTTCGGCTGTTCCTGTTAGGGGTCGTCACAGCAGATCAATCATTTCCATCTCACCCTGTCCTCTGTATCTTCCTCTGTCACACCAACCACCTGCATGTCCTCCCTCAGCACATCCATAAACCTCCTCTTTGGCCTCCCTCCATCCTCAGCATCCTTTTCCCTATATACCCTGGGTCCCTCCTCTGCACATGTCCAAACCATCTCAATCTCGCCTCTCTGACTTTGTCTCCAAACCATCCCACCTGAGCTGTCCCTCTGATATGTTCATTCCTAATTTTGTCCATTCTCGTCACTCCCAAAGAGAATCTCAACATCTTCAACTCTGTCACCTCCAGCTCTGCCTCCTGTCTTGTCCACCATTTTTTGAAAAGAAACTGTGATCATTAGGGATGTGAATCGTACAACAACTCACGATTCAATTCGATTCCGATTCTTGGGGTGACGATTCGATTCAGAATTGATTTTCGATTCAAAGAGCTCTGAGAAATAGTTATATTACTTAAAAAATGTTTACGTTTAAGAAAATGCAGCTTTACAAGGTTAATCAAGTGATTCTAGATGTAAATTTACTTATCTGCTTTGCTCGTTCGGAGTTGGCTGGCAGGTTAGCAAAGCGCTGGTCAGTAGTAGGCAGATAAAGCTGCTCCGCTCCTTTTAGCTCCGGGTCATAGCGTAGCATGTGGGCTTGCGGAGTTGAAGTGTTTCCGAAGTACTTGACTTTCATTTTGCAGATTCTGCACACTGCGTAAGTCATGTCAAGCTCCTTCTTACACAGCAAATAATAAAATCCAAAATGCGCCCAAATGTTTTCCTTCAGCAAAGACGGTGCTGGCTGAATTAGCTCTTCGTCCGCCATGCTAAGCTACAGCCACTGAACTCTGCAGCTCACGAGTGTTTGAAGCATGCCGGACCACCCCCACCCTCGCAGGGACGCTGTAATACGGAAGCCGTTGCCTGACAAACAGTACACGAAGAGAGTAAGTAAGATTATGTTTAAAAAATGCTTTTAAAAAATCGATTCTTGGACATTTTGGATCGATTCTGAATCGTAATAAATAAGAATCGCGATTAGGACGTGAATCTAACAAGTGTGAAACTAACAAGTTTTGCTTTTTAAAATAATTATGACATTCTTTATTACCAGTAATTATTCAAATATCATTACAACATCTAGAAATAAAACAAGTTTAATGGTACAGAAAAACGTTTTCAAATGATAATGATATACATTCACTTTGTTAGCTTGGGGGAATCTATATATAGCAACCACATGGTTCCAAAACTCAGCCTATATGAGTGATCTGAACAGATTTTAACAGCCTTCGTGCTGCATCGCTGATCACAATGCTGCAGACAAGCCGAAATGACTGACTGATTAATGGATATTTGCGGTTATTTTACGTTATTTTGTCAGTTATTTATCATTGGTGTTACTAAAAAAAAAAAAAAATAATAATAATAAACAAATAAAAAATTCTAGCCTGAACAACACCCAGCTCTATATTCACAGGGAGCATTCTTGGGGAGCAGACCATGGACCAATTCAAGATGGCTAACCTTGACCTATCTTAAGAGGTCTAAAGATCACATTCTATTTCCTATTTTTATGCTCACATAGCCATGGGTAATTTGTGTTGTATGTTCTTTTAACTGGAGCCAAAAACTCACGTGCAGGAATGCAGTTTCATCTCTATGCCACCATGAACACACATAATTAATAAAAGTTCATATCTTAATAACTGTACGATATACTGAAAAGTTGTGCAACGTATATTGGAATCATAATGATCACAACAAAATCTTAATGCTGGCACCTCTGCTTCTGACACATGAAAAACTCCTCTCGTCTGCTAGTATTTCTACAACCCCTGGCAAAAATTATGGAATCACCGGCCTTGGAGGATGTTCATTCAGTTGTTTAATTCTGTAGAAAAAAAGCAGATCACAGACATGACACAAAACTAAAGTCATTTCAAATGGCAACTTTCTGGCTTTAAGAAACACTATAAGAAATCAGGGAAAAAAAATTGTGGCAGTCAGTAACGGTTACTTTTTTAGACCAAGCAGAGGGAAAAAAATATGGAATCACTCAATTCTGAGGAAAAAATTATGGAATCATGAAAAACAAAAGAACGCTCCAACACATCACTAGTATTTTGTTGCACCACCTCTGGCTTTTATAACAGCTTGCAGTCTCTGAGGCATGGACTTAATGAGTGACAAACAGTACTCTTCATCAATCTGGCTCCAACTTTCTCTGATTGCTGTTGCCAGATCAGCTTTGCAGGTTGGAGCCTTATCATGGACCATTTTCTTCAACTTCCACCAAAGATTTTCAATTGGATTTTGATCCAGACTATTTGCAGGCCATGACATTGACCCTATGTGTCTTTTTGCAAGGAATGTTTTCACAGTTTTTGCTCTATGGCAAGATGCATTATCATCTTGAAAATGATTTCATCATCTCCAAACATCCTTTCAATTGATGGGATAAGAAAAGTGTCCAAAATATCAACGTAAACTTGTGCATTTATTGATGATGTAATGACAGCCATCTCCCCAGTGCCTTTACCTGACATGCAGCCCCATATCATCAATGACTGTGGAAATTTACATGTTCTCTTCAGGCAGTCATCTTTATAAATCTCATTGGAACGGCACCAAACAAAGTTCCAGCATCATCACCTTGCCCAATGCAGATTTGAGATTCATCACTGAATATGAGTTTCATCCAGTCATCCACAGTCCACGATTACTTTTCCTTAGCCCATTGTAACCTTGTTTTTTTCTGTTTAGGTGTTAATGATGGCTTTCGTTTAGCTTTTATGTATGTAAATCCCATTTCCTTTAGGCGGTTTCTTACAGTTCGGTCACAGACGTTGACTCCAGTTTCCTCCCATTCGTTCCTCATTTGTTTTGTTGTGCATTTTCGATTTTTGAGACATATTGCTTTAAGTTTTCTGTCTTGACGCTTTGATGTCTTCCTTGGTTGACCAGTATGTTTGCCTTTAACAATCTTCCCGTGTTGTTTGTATTTGGTCCAGAGTTTAGACACAGCTGACTGTGAACAACCAACATCTTTTGCAACATTGCGTGATGATTTACCCTCTTAAGAGTTTGATAATCCTCTCCTTTGTTTCAATTGACATCTCTCGTGTTGGAGCCATGATTCATGTCAGTCCACTTGGTGCAACAGCTCTCCAAGGTGTGATCACTCCTTTTTAGATACAGACTAACGAGCAGATCTGATTTGATGCAGGTGTTAGTTTTGGGGATGAAAATTTACAGGGTGATTCCATAATTTATTCCTCAGAATTGAGTGAGTCCATATTTTTTTTCCCTCTGCTTGGTCTAAAAAAGTAACCGTTACTGAGTGCCACAATTTTTTTTTCTTGATTTCTTATAGTGTTTCTTAAAGCCAGAAAGTTGCCATTTGAAATGACTTTAGTTTTGTGTCATGTCTGTGATCTGTGTTTTTTTCTACAAAATTAAACAACTGAATGAACATCCTCTGAGGCCAGTGATTCCATAATTATTGCCAGGGGTTGTATAAAGTACCATATGAGGCTGGTAAAGTTCTTAAAGCACAACACAATGTGCTGCTGTGATGTTTCGAAACAATTCCAAAAAACCTCAGTGATTATTTCTGAACGTTTCTGGAGTAAAAATGATGGTTTTCATATGTTATAATCTGTGAATATTGGGGGAAAAATCTGCCTACTGTTATCATATGGTTACAATATCACACCAACCCATGTCTAGATACTGGTCATATGCAGTGAACCGAAATTAATCAACAAGGGCAAAGGGCACACAGGCAGCATAATTACATGATTAATCAGGTCCCAAACAATCTGATTCTGCATACAAGCAACATCACTGAGTGTCAAGACAGAAAAGCTAAGAAGTAATGCTATACAAAAAAACACACACAACAAATCCGCTTCCATCTACCTTTGGGGATGACCGAAGGAGAAATTCCAGTTCTTTCATGCAACGGCAAGGCGCTAAGTCTGGGAATATCATCTGGCACCAAGGCTCGTGGTTGCCCCAGGACCACAGCTGCAGCACGGCACACATGCTTGATACGTGGGCCCCCTGCTCTACGGAATTCTTGGCACAGAGGGGAGATGTGCTGTGGCTTTAAAAACAAACACACAAACATTCAGAAAAGAGATAAAACAAATGAGATCCTGATGTAATGAGGCTGACACAGAGAGAACTCCTCATGATTAAAATATCACTGCCGGTGATGACTATTAGCACAAGTCACAGGGGATGGTTCTGTTGGACTGTGGCTGTGCTAGCAAACAAAAACATTTGCGTTAACTTAAAAACAAAAAAACAAAAACCATAGTACAGGCCAGGGAGCAGGTGATTAGAGACCCTGCAAGGCTTATGACAAATGTGGGTGTGGAATCCATTAGCTTAGCGGGGAAATTAGTACAGAAAATCCACTATGGTGATAATGCAGTTTATCTGCCAGGGAGGGAAATTCAACAAAATCACTCAAAATCACTGTTCATTAATGATTTAATTATTGATCATCACTTAGATATGATTGGGTTATGTGAAACCTGGCTTAAACCTACAGCTGTCCTCCCCTTAAATGAAGCCTGCCCACCAGCATATACATTTAGTCACGTCCCTCGTGATGCGAAGCAAGGCGGGGGTGTTACTCTTATTTATAAATCTAGGTTTAGCTTATTAGCTGTTGGGGGTCACAAATATAACTTGTTTGAGCATCTGATTCTCCGCTCCACTCAGGATATTACGCACTGCCAAGGTCAGAAGAAAAAAAAAAAAATCAGCCGCATTACTTTGTCAATGTATATAGGCCTCCTGGACAATATTCTGAATTCTTAGATGAATTTGGTGCGTTCATCTCTAACTTGTCAACTAGAGCAGATAACATTCTGATCATTGGTGACTTTAATGTTCATATAAATAAGCTTTCTGATCCCCTCTACAAATCATTTATGGAAATTGTGGATGCATCAGGATTTCGGCAATGCATTCAGGATTCGATGCACATTAGTGGAAATAGCCTGGATCTGGTTCTCGCACGTGGTATTGCTGTCACGAATATTGACATCATGCCTCTTACATCAGCGGTCTCTGATCACTCATTAAAGTTTACAGTTTCGCTGCCGTGTTTAGTGGAACAACAACCTTATTTATCACTGCAGCGATGCATCAACTCCTCAACTAAGACTGAACTAGAAGCTAGACTGCCTGATGTCTTAGCCTCACTTTTGACAAATACCCAGTCAGCAGACAGACTTGTGGATAGTTTAAACTCAATGCTCAAAACGACACTCGACATGATTGCACCACATATGTTGAAACCGTGCTCCCCCAAATCGCAGTCACCTTGGTTCAATGATTACCTGCGTGACCTCAAGCATAAAGCAAGAGGTCTAAAACAGAAATGGCGTCGTTCAAAATTAGAAGTATTCCACCTTGCGTGGCGTGATGCTATCTTAGACTATAAGCATGCATTACTGGCTACAAAGCGGACCTATTACTCTGATTTGATCAACAAAAACAAGCATAATTCAAAGTTCTTGTTCGACACAGTGGCAACACTTATTCATGGACAACCACCTGTAGCTCGCTCTCCTTTTACAGCACAAGATTTCCTAGATTACTTTGAGAAGAAAATAGATGACATTAGGTTGAACATATCCCAGAATGCCTTAACCCAGCCACTACACCCTGCTATTGAGGTGGGCGCCACTACTGAGGTATTACCTAGATTTACAGAATTTGATAGCATCTCTCTAGACATGCTGACGAAACTCGTAACGTCAACAAAAAGCACAACCTGTTTATTTGATCCTATACCAACAAAACTGTTTAAGGACCTGCGGCCCACTCTTGGGCCAATTGTGCTGGAAATTATTAATCTTTCTTTAACTTCTGGATCTGTTCCTAAACGTTTCAAATCTGCAGTGATTAAACCATTACTTAAGAAACCTAATCTTGACCCTAGTGTATTGAAAACCTCTAGTGTATTGAAAAACTATCGGTGATATCAAATCTATCATTTTGCTCTAAAATTCTGGAAAAAGTGGTGTCACGGCAGCTCATAGACTATCTTACTGAGAATAATCTCTGAGCCGCTGCAGTCTGCTTTTTAGAAAATACCATTCCACAGAGACGGCTCTCACTAAAGTGGTGAATGATCTTCTGTTTACAATGGATTCAGACACCACTAAGGTTCTGCTGTTGTTAGATCTCAGTGCTGCATTTCATACAGTGGATCATCATATTCTACTTGATAGACTGGAAAATCATTTTGGGATTACTGGGTTACATGGCTGACGTCATACTTGACCAGTCGTTCTCACTGTGTTTTGTACAGTAACACTAAACTAACCTTAGTGACATGAAATTTGGGGTTCCGCAGGGGTCTGCTTTTCTCCCTTTATATAGCACCCCTTGGGCACATATTGCGGCGTTTTGGGATTACCTTTCACTGCTATGCAGATGATACTCAGTTATATATGCCGATAACTGCTGGTAATCTCGTTCACATAAAATCCTTAAGAAGATTGCCTTGCAGCAGTGAGAAGTTGGATGTCTAGAAACTTGCTACTTTTAAACTCTGAAAAGACTGTAATGATGGTTCTTGGTCCAGTGAGACATCTACATGAATTTGACCAGTTAACACTCAGCCTAGGCTCGTGTGTCATACATCACACTGACAAAGTGAGGAACCTTGGGTAATTTTTGATCCTTCGTTGTCCTTTGGCCTCATATTAGAAATATTAGACTGCTTTCTTCCACCTGTGAAATATAGCGAAGATTCGTCCCATCCTGTCTATGGCTGATCCTGAGACCCTGATCCATGTGTTCATCTCTTCTAGATTGGACTACTGCAATGTTCTATTTTCTGGTTTACCGCAGTCTAGCATTAGGGCTCTCCAATTGGTTCAGAATGCTGCAGCCAGACTTTTAACACAAAGCAGAAAGTTTGACCACATTACACCTATTTTGGCGTCTCTTCACTGGATTCCTGTCCCAGTGAGGTCAGATTTTAAGGTTCTGCTACTAACCTATAAAATTATTCATGGACTGGCACCTCCCTACCTAGCTGACCTAATTAAACCTTACGTACCGGCCCGGGCTTTACGTTCTCAGGGTGCAGGACTACTTTGTGTCCCTAGGGTGAATAAGAAGTCTGCTGGTCACAGAGCTTTCTCTTATCGTGCCCCTGTTCTGTGGAATGGTCTCCCTGCATCAATAAAACAATCAGATTCTGTGGAGATTTTCAAGTTCAGACTTAAGACGCACTTATTTTCCCTTCCATATGGCTAGCATACTGGTACAGTTTTACGCTTTTTACTCTTTTAATTCATGCTATTAGTAATTGGAGCGGGCCGCGGCCTCCACTTCACCTAAATTCTGGGTCTTTTAGTGAAGCTTAGGGCTAGCAGCTGGCGATCACCTTAGTATTTCTTCTGTTTTTCTTGTTGATTAATGCTGGCAAATTATACAGTATTTTTTGTATTTCTGATGCCTGATTGTTTTTTCTCTGTTTAAGGTGCAGCTCCATCCAGAGATGGGAGTTGTGTTTGTGTTGGCGACCCTCCTGTCCTGTGCACCAACAGCAATTCTTGTATATTCATCCGTGAATTGTTCTGTGAATTATTTCTGTAATTTATGTTTGTAGCATGGCCCAAGCAGAGGGTCACCCCTTTGAGTCTGGTCTGCTTGAGGTTTCTTCCTCAGAGGGAGTTTTTCCTTACCACTGTTGCTATGGGGGTTGGTAAGGTTAGACCTTAGACCTTACCTGTGTGAAGCGCCTTGAGGCAACTCTGTTGTGATTTGGCGCTATATAAAGGAAAATAAAAAATTGAACTGACAGTACCTTAATGTGTAAATTATATAATTTTAAACAGGAGGGGGGGACCATGTGGCCTGATAAACAAGACTCAAGTTCAATAGATTTTCCTCCTTGGACCTACTGATTTCTGCACTTACTTGACCTTGAGGTGCTTCAGTCTTGATTGGAAGATCAGAGTCGCGCTGCCCTCTCTGCTTCCTCCTCTGTCTCTTAGCAGACACATATCTGGACCTGGTACCAGATGGGCTTGATAACAGCTACAGGGCCAATAGAACAAAGCATCAAAACAACCTGAATCAATTTGTTTTTTTGTTTTTTGTTTTTTTTAAATGCCACACCTAATTACAGGTAATTAAAAATTAAAGTCTGAAATGACTGAAATGTTTGTAGTGAACAAGCTTTTACCCCAGATGACTTGAGCTGTTTCTGCTGGTCAATTTTAAAGAGCTGGACCTTGGCTTTCCTGAGGAGATTGAACATTCTTTTATTTGCGCCAGTGAGACGTGCTCTTTGAGAAGCACCTTTCTCCACAGACATGGGAAGGGAATTGCCATCGCTGACACGCAAATTCTGTCCTGACTTCAGCTTTCCTGTTGATGAAGTAACATCCACCAATTTCAGGTCCATTATCTGGGCTTCAGTGATAAAGTAAATGCTGTCCACAAAGATATTAAGTGACATTTCATTGATTTGGATTACCTGAGTTAAGTGGAGCAGTTGCTGTTGCTTCTCCGTCTTCCATTTTATCCTGCTGAAAGGCAAGTGTCTTGGTGTTCAAAGCCCGCACACACACAGAAACCTTTCTCACCACTCCGGGTGTATCAAGGTCTTCGATTTTGAGTTTGGATTTCTCCTTTTCTGTGGTCCGTTGCCTTAAGCTAATACTCATGGCCTCGTCATCAAGCCCTTCTGCTAAATCGATGGGAGATTGAACAGGTTTATTAACAGTATCCATCTCTGTTGTGTTTTTGCTCTTCAGAGGTCCTGTGTGGAACTTCTTGAGCCTTTCATATATTTTCAGTGGAGCAGTTTGTTTATTAAATAGGGGGGGGCTTTTCTGTTTCACAGCAATTGGAAGATCAGCAGAAGCTTTTGTGGAATTATCAACTGGTTTGGGTAAATATACATTTTCACATTTATTCTCTGGAGTTTTGTCCAGTCTACATACTTTCTCGCAGGAGTCTTCTGGCAGATGCCACTTAAGACTTGGGTTCCTCAGAAGAGACTTCCTTTTTTCACTTTTTCCATATTTCTTCTCAGAGAAGAAGCTGTCAGCTATGTCCGTGGTGTCTTCCAGTTCCTGCGACGAACACAAATTGATATCCAACTGTGCTTCACTCAATATATCCTCACCATCGACGGGCAGGATGGGGGATATTGGCCTGCTTATACAATCATCTTGTCTTTTTCCTGGGCGTATTTGCAGCCCCAGCTGTAAACCCTTCTTTGGAGAGTTTCTTCGAGGCAACACTGACATGCCAATGTCATCCATAAATCTTTGTGGGGTCTTGATCACTCTTGAGGATCTGGCACTTACAACAGGCATAATGAAGTGCTTAATGTTTTTTACAAATTTTGATTTACCAGACTGAATGTCGAGCACATCTGCTTGTGCTCCATCAACTAATGTGTCTGTTTCCTCCTGCTTCAGACTAGCACTGTCAAGTCCAATTTCTAATAGCTTAGAAATTATTTTAGACGATGGCTTTGATCTTTGAGACCCAGAGAATTTAAGGCCTTGCTGTGTTCTTCTGTACCCTTTATCTACCCCAATGAGTTTAGACCTTGGAGCTGGTGTAGAAGATTCCAATTCTGGATTATCTCCCTCAGCAAGCTTCAGACTTTCAGCTAATCTCAGTGGAGCAAATTTCCCGTCTTTGCTTCTGAGCTTATGTTTTTGACGCTTCCCAGTCAAACCTTTACGCCTCTTTTTTCCTTGTTTGGAAGATTTGCTTCGTAGCAATGATTTATTCTGATCATTTGCGTAACATTCTAACATGAAAGATTGTTGACTGTCTATTGAATGAATGTCTGGTTCCTCTTTACAAGTGATTGTAGCTCTGTGTTGTCTTTTAGCAAAGGTTGGCTCTCCTTGTGATCATCTGATGGGTGCGCATCCTTGTGAGAGTTTGTTGCTGGCTGTAATTCCTCGTGAAATTTTATTGGTGATTGTGTGTCCTCATATGATGTTCTGCACAACTGCATCTCCTTGTGCGCCGTCCCAGATGGTTGCTCCCCCTCATGCGCCGCCCTAGGGTGGTTGCAACCCGCTTGTGCGCCACTCCAGGTGGTTGTGCCCCATCGTGCGCCGCTCCAGGGGGTTGTGCCCCATCGTGCGCCGCTTCCAGGGGGTTGCGTCCCCTCATGCACTGTTCCAGGGGCATGTGTCACCCCGGTGCACCTCTCCAGGGGGTTGCGTCCCCTCCTGTACCTCTCCAGGGGGTTGCGTCCCCTCCTGTACCTCTCCAGGGGGTTGCGTCCCCTCCTGTACCTCTCCAGGGGGCTGCATCCCCTCCTGTGCATCCCCAGGGGGTTGCGTCCCCTCGTGTGCCTCTCCAGGGGGTTGCGTCTCCTCGTGTGCCTCTCCAGGGGGTTGCGTCTCCTCGTGTGCCTCTCCAGATGGTTGCGTCTCCTCTTGTGTCTCTCCAGATGGTTGTGTCTCCTCGTGCGCCTCTCCAGATGGTTGTGTCTCCTCGTGCGGCTCTCCAGATGGTTGCATCTCCTCCCGCTCTGTTCTATGTGGCTGTGCGTCCTCCTGCTCGAGTCCAGGAGGATGCTTCTCCTCATCCTCTAATCCAGAAGGCTGCATTTCTGAGTTCCCCCTTTCTGGTGACCATATCTCCATATTTGCTGTTATTGCTGGTTGCGTCTCATCATTTTCTGTTAGCAGTGGTGGCATTACTTCCCCTTGCATTAAAACAGTGCACCCTTTTGCCTCAGTCTGGGTACAGGTTTTTGCTTCTGACTGACCTGACTCTGTTACCAAAAAATTGTTATCTTCCTTGAGCATAGACTGTGTATTTGTAGCTTGGCCTATAGCCACATTTGCATTAATGACAGACTGAGAAACAATACAATTCTTCTTCCTTTGGGAAGACCTCTTTTTTCCTAAACTGCTATTTCGACGACTTCTAGGTTTTAGAAAGTCTAGGTAATCGTTTGGCCTCCAACGATCTGCACTGCCACCTCACTTTCCTCCTTATTTGCAGAACTGTCACCTGGTAGCCCTAAGAGTTCTTCAGCAGTCTGTGAGGAAACTTTATCAGGAACTTTAGATGCATTTACAACACTCATCTGAGAGGAGCACTTATCAAATTCTTCACAGGAATGTATTTCACTCATCTGAGAGGATTCTGTATCAGGTTCTTAGAGGAAGTTACACCACTCAACTGTGAGGAGTCTACTGACAAAACCTGATCTGAATTTCAGAAAGAACATGTGAGCTGGAAATTTCAGATGAATCCTGAGAAGAATCTTCAACATGCACCTGTGGAGTAGCTTCGTCTTTTACTCTTGATCTAAGCCTTCGGTTCAGAGTCTTCGATTGGTTTGGACTAACATCCTCCTTTTGCAGCAAATCAAGACTGGACACCCTTCTCCTTAGTCTTCGAGTTGGTGGGACCTGAGCATCAAGACTATGTGTTTATCCTTGATAACTCACTTACAGCTTTCAAAACATCCTCTTTTTTTCTGTCACGGAACCAACCTGTTGAATCAAAAATGACGGCTTTGATTTTTTACATTTACTAGGTGAAGACCTTTTTTAATCTGAAGAGGGGAACAACTTCCCACAATCCATTTTGGTGACCCCTTGAGGATGCACTTCATTCTTGTTTTGGGAAATCTTTGTACGCTTGTTCTTGTTTTTACTATCTTGTGGGCCTGAGTTACCTATTTCTGATTTTTTATTGGTCCCTTTCAACCTCGTACTGGCACTGCTGTCTCCAAATTCTGACTCAGCCATTTCAGTCACAGTCTTCTCTGTCACTTTGACAGTACTGTCATTACTCTGAGTCTGACTTACTGCTTTCACCAATGTTAAAGTCCACACAAATTTACGTCGTTTTTTCTTTAGAGTAGAATTCTTTCCAGTGGATTGAGCATCATACTTTGGGTTTCTGATCCTTACAAACTTTAAACGTGGGAGGATCATTTCCTCATCTGTCAAAGGCAAGCTATCACTGGGCTGAACAGCTAAACGTTCAGTCTCTGTGGATGAGGGAGTAAAGGTTTCTGACAACGCAACATCCTTTTTCAGTCTCCTGCTTTGCCTACATCCATCACTTCTGGTTGGTGGTTTTGCCGCTTTAATTTGAGAAATTTCTAACTTTGACTCTTCTAATACAACATCATTTTTACTGAGATTTTCTGGTTTAGTTGTACTGTCTGACAGTATTTTAGAGGGTGGGTTATTGAATCTACTGCTCCTACGAATCACAGGCTGACTACCTTCAGACACTTGTTCTGCACAACTTCCCCATGCTTTAATTTCTTGTTAAAGGTTTTTGGTCCCATAGGGACAGAGTACCTTTACAGTGTCAAGTTGGTCAGAGGTTTTCCTTCTTTTAATTTTTGGTCATCAGCCTCAACTTTGGCGTTAGCCTGCGAGCCAGGCTCTGCTTTCTTTGAAGCTGATCTTCACGTCTTCTTGCAACCGAAGCCCCCCCATCTTTGTCTTCTGTCCATATTTATCATCGTGAGGTTCAGTTTTTAATTTGACTTGAACGCTTGAGATCTCATCACCCTGAATGTCATTGACTCGTAACTGATCCTGCACTTCATTGATCTTCAACTTTTTCTCCAATTTTTTTACGGGGCTCCTTTGTCATCTTCTTTTTTGCCACCAACTTTATAGTAATCCTTGGTGCAGCCGAGGCTCCACTTTTAGTGGACGGTTGGTTGACAGTATGTCTTCCTTTAGAGCATTTTCTACGGCCTGTTCCAGGCACTGCTTCAGGAGATAAGCCGTGAATTTCCTCTGGGGATTTTACATCTTTTGCAGGATCAGGTGTCATAATAGCTGCCTCTGCCAATGGAGCATTCACTAGTACCTTCCCACTTTGCCAGCTTAGATTTTGTGTTAATAGGATTACCTAAAAAAAAGCAATATATTCAGAGTTTTCAAATTCATGACAAATTGCATATAATGCATTGAGTGTGTTCATTTTCATATTCTACCTTTTGAAGGATTTTTTCTGGAACATAAAGGCCCTTGGAACCTGTTCGCTCAGCTTCAAATCCTTGGAAGTCATCTCCCTTGGGGAGAGGGAAAAAAACAGGTAATAAATATTTGAAATAACTAAAGGTATTCTAGACCTTTAACAACACTGGTAAAAAAGATTCTTGCATGGACTTTGAGAACTTATTTATGGTCAATTTGGGGTGCTGAATCCGAATCTGAGCTCACATGAGCTCTATCACATCACGGTTTTTTTTGCAAGCTGCATGTTTCCATATTGATGGATTCTGCAAAAATTGCTCATTCACTCATGAGCTTGACGTGAATAAACATGCACAAAAGCAGCTCTAAAAGCATAGTTTTTAACCAGGTTTGTGAAATGTGAACAAGAGCTGTCATATAGTTATGGTCCCAAAGAGCAGGGTTCTCAGCAATGATTTTTTTTTCCTCAGTGTAATGGGATGGAAAAATCACCTTAAGAAGCCAGGGTTCAGGGACTGCTTAGGCTTCGACCCCACTGAAGCTTTTCTTTTATAGGCTTATAAGGGCCTTCTTTGTTTGTTGTACTTCAAAATGTAGAGTAATCAGAAATTAATCTTAAAGTTAAGAAAAAAAAAAAAAAACATTTTAGAACATCCATCCATCCATTCTCTTCAGCTTATCCGGAGTCGGGTCACGGGCTCAAGCAAAGCCGAACCAGACCCTCCCGATCCACACACACCTCCCCCAGCAAATCCGGGGGAACACAGAGGCATTCCGAAGCCAGCTGAGGACGTAAGTCCTCCAGCAATCCTGGGTCTTCCCCGGGGCCTCCTCCCACTGGGACGTGCCCGGAACACCTCTCCAGGGAGGCGTCCAGCGGGCATCCGGAAAAGATTGCCGCGAGGCCACCTCAGGTGGCTCCTTTCGACATGGAGGAGCAGCGGCTCGACTCCGAGCTCCTCACCCTATCTTTTAAGGGAGCACCCCACCCCCCCTGCGGAGGAAACTCATCTCGGCCGCTTGTACTCGCGATCTCGTTCTTTCGGTCATGAGACAAATCTCATGACATAGGTGAGGGTCGGAACATAGATCAATCAGTAAATCAAGAGCTTTGCCCCCTGCTCAGCTTCTTTTCACCACGACGGTCCAATACAGTGACCGCATCACTGCAGAAGCTGCACCAATCCATCCGTCGATCTCACGCTCCATCCGTCCCCTCGCTCGTGAACAAGACCCCGAGATACTCAAACTCCTCCACTTGAGGCAAGGACACTCCACCGACCTGACATTTTAGAACACCACGCACACACACACAAAAAAGAGTTCTCCGCGCTTCTGTGCAGCACAAAAATCTGGTTGCAACCAGGTAGGACTGACTTCAGAGTCCTGATGACTCTGATGAAGATGTGATGCTCACATCGAAATGTTAGTCCCTCTTGTTTGTTCAGCACCGTAATACATTTTCAGCACTTATTTCTGTGTTGCACCAGTGCTTTTTCCTTTAAAAAACATTTAAGATTTTTTTTTCCATAGTAAACTGCTGTGTGTATCAATTAGCAGTTCTGATGCTCCTGTGCAGTAGTGACACACATTTCTACACTCTTCCATGTTTTGGCCTGATGCCTGGTTTCTTTGGCTTTAAAGTAAGGTTGTAACAAGATAAAAAAAAAAACCCATGGCTTTACTTAATAAAAATTTCCTTTGGCCCGGTCTCCCCTACAATACTCACGCTTGCTGCGCGGCTGTGCTCAGACTGGAGCACTGAGACTGACACCAGGATAAATTCTCCCCGACAGAATGGAGGACGTCTCATTTTGAGGAAAAACAGTTTTTGGCGACAAAACAAAATCAAATGACACCGATGTTTTACAATGGTGTCATTTGATTTTAAGAACAGCGATTCTCTTTGAAGTTACTGATTCCAGAATGATCCATCTTTCCACTTTTTACTCGGCAGAGATCCGCAAAATATTCCACAACACGCCACACACACGGAGCGGAGGATATTATTATTATTATTTTCATTAATGTTCCAGTCCACAGCAGAGAACCGTGTCGTTGGTTCCCCACAAAAAAGGCACCGTTAGTGACGAACAAATAAGAACTGTCTGTGTGAAGCGGTGGACGATTCTCATTCCTGAAGCAACAAGAGAAAAAGAAAAGTCCTGTTTAGAGACTTTATATCAGCAGAAAAGGTGAGTCACGAACTGACATCTTTAAATGGCTTCGATATAGGTTGATTCAGAAATTGTGGACTCGCTGCTTCTAAATCAGAAACAGGGAGTCCACAATCAATGTAGAGAAATGATAATTTTCCCGTTACACACCCTCAAAACAACGTAACAGCCCAAATGCAGTGTAATTTTTTTATAATAACAGCGTAACGGAGCCATTAGTTGTCATAATGCTGGTGAGAACCCTGAAAGAGGTGCGTGAGACTGCAGCTTTTCCTTCAATGCCTGACATGAGACATATGTTTCCAAATCTCAAAAATGTGATGTGATTGGCAAAAACTAACAAGATTTGGATTCAGTGCCCCAAATTACCCAAAATTCGTTGAAAAACTCCATGCAAGAAAAATCGTGTTGACCAGTGTAATATATTTTTTTTTTAATTACCAAAGACTACTTCACTGCATTCAAACACATAACATCAATCAAGTATACTGCAGGTGCTTCTTGCTCACATATGAACAATTAAAATAAGTGGAAGCATTTGCTCAAAATATTCCAAGAAGAAAAACTGACAAATTTTTCACATTAAATTAATTTTCGCCAGTGGTACAATGCATGTTTCTCAACAGGCTGAAACTGGATAATTCTCAGTAACAGAATTACACTCATTGCAAAATCCGGAAATATTTTATCTCCCACCCATGTCTAGCCAAAGGGACTGGATGTTCATCCTATCCTAGGGGGATCAGCCCAAAGTATTTTGAGAGATTCCAACACTGTCTATGACAGAAGTTTAACAGACCATTGGTGCTCTATTGGTCTGTAATGGAACGCCAGAAAAGAAATTGCAAAGCAGTCGCCTGCTTTAAAAATGTTCTTACACAGTACAAGAAAAAGGTATGATTATAGTGACATTCGTGTAGTACAGCTCAGATTCCATGCTCTTAATTCACAATAATAACCTTTATTCACCTACAATAAATTGACATTTTCTTGTGACGGTGAATTGTAATGGCATTACAGAAGAAATACAAAATTATTCTTCAACAAGAGGGCTTCAAAGTCATATTCACCTTGGTATTGTATATTATATCACTTCATTATTCTTCAATCAAGCCTAGACTCCCCAAATAATAAATAAAAGCACATCATTATCAGCAATGTGGTCTGAGTAATGAGGGGCTGCAGAAAGGCATCTAAATTACGTCAAGCAGAAAACACGTTGAGCAGACAACATAATTTTTCATTTTCGCAAATCTGTCACACCATATGACTCAAAATGCTCCACATAGTTTCCAATTCCATTTCCTGCTTTACTGGGACTATCTGGCAGATCTGACTGAATTATAATAATATTTAGGAATAAAAAGAATTTTAACTTCTTAATTTTATTAACAATAAACAGTGTTTACTTGCTAAAGATTTTAGAAACTCAACAATGAGTAATGACTACTGTTTTCACATTAGGTCATTCAAAGATATTTCTTTCACTTGATCCTAGATCAGGATCAGTTATCAGCTACAGATCAATGCACTTGTTTAGGGATAGGTCTTGTGGTCACCTGACCACACAGTAAAATGATATCGAGGATTATTCCATCTTTTATGCAAGACCAAGCCACTTCAAACGTATTTGTATACATCCACACCCACATAACCTACAAAAGATGGAAGTTACTTCTGTAATTACAACTCCCTCGAATTATACGTACTTATGCTCACAGTGATGGTACTAAAGTGAGCAAACAATTCGATTCTGATAAATTACTATTTGATGGCTATAAGCGAGGGGGTTTCATTCATATCTACCAAGGATGCAGATGATTTAATATGTTTTTACCGACTACAACCATAAATCTGACGTGCCAGGGACGTTGTTAGCTAGTAGTAGCTAGCGCTCCTTTCCAAAGCCTTTTAAACTGTCAGGAGATAAGCTAACTTGACGAGCGAAAATTAAAAACTTCAGTTATAAAGTGTTTACATGAGTGTTAAGATTAGGTTCAGCACACAGTGGGATCCATAGTGCACAGGATATACGTGTTGTTGTTTTTTAAAGATTACTGAACAAACAACGTGTCCGCACTTGGACAACGTATAAAAACAGTTAGCATTAGCCACAACCAGACTACAGTCGCTAGCAGTGCCGTTCTTTGTGTTGGCTTCCATTAGCTGGTTGCTTAATCTGGCCCGTGATAACGACTGGGCCATAAATAAATTATTACAAGGTCTGTTTATAAAGTGCCGTCTCTCAACGTAGCTAATTTTGAAATAAAAAACTACTAACATGGATTCGCATTGTCACTCCTCACTACAGCAAATAAACGACACGGCGATAGCATGACTTAAATATTTCTACTGTTGTGTTACATGAGATTTTATGCTGCGATCGTTTATTAAATGCCACGGAAAGCTGCACTACGCTACTATCAGTTAGCATGTAACATTAGCTGACCAACTTTAGCCTTAGTTAGCTAGCGATGGATGTTGACATTTCTCCACAAGTCACGCTATTTTAAAAAAACTCAAGCATTCAACAAACGGAGAGGATAAAATAAAAGATACTAACTGGTGTGTCGGTTTGAGACCTCACCTCTTCACTCCCACTGGAGCTGTATCCAGCCTGGCCAAGGATCTTGTGACTTGCTTCTATACCAAGTAAGCGCAAGTGAGACTGGTCTTCGTTTAACGACACGACCAGGTTTGGGGGCCTTTGGCCTCCGTTGGTAACATCTTCAGCTTCTAGTCCTGAACGTCCGAGTTGCCACCGTTTTTCGGAGCGCAAACGACTGCGAGACGACCAAGGCCGACCCGGGAAGCGGCCTCTGGCCGTAGCGGTGCCACCTTGGCCTCCTACGGCAGCCGCGGTTGCTGATCCGCATCCCGCTGCCGCCATCATTGCTTCAACAACAACACACACACACCGACGGCTAGCAGCTCGAGGAGACAAGAGGGAAGGCGCGAGATGGGCGGGGGAGCCGCAATGCAGCAAGGGAAAGTGAGTTTTAGCAGCATGACTGGAAAAGGAAAGTGGATCGTCTCCTGGAGGTGATCTGAGACATTTAACAACTTTAAAAGTAACTTTAAAAGATAGAAAATCATTACAAATCTACGGATGCACATTAAAGTCACTGGATAAAAAAATTAGACACCTTTTCTCTTTTTTTCTTTAAGAGATCCTGAGCTCATAATTACGAGATCAGGATCTCGTAATGCGCTTCAAAATTTCCTACAAAATTTCAGAACACCACCATGAGCTTCAACATGTACAATCTAATCAAATCTTCCCATAGGTGTTTTTTTTTTGTTACTTTTTTTTTGCTTTATATATATATATATATATATAAACACAGCAAAATAAATAAAATAAATCAAATGAATAAATCAAATCAAAATAATACTTTTCTCAGCTACAATCAGCATCCTTCTCCCTATATACCCATGGTCCCTCCTCTGCACATGTCCAAACCATCTCAATCTTGCCTCTCTGACCTTGTCTCCAAATCCTCTACCTGTGTTGTCCATCTATTATGTTCATTCCTAATCCTGTCCATTGTTGTCACTCCCAAAGAAAATTTAGACTCTGCCTGTTCTAGCTCTGCCTTGTCTTTTTAATCATGCCACCGACTCTAAGCCGTGCAAAATAGCTTGTCTCGGAGTCTTGTAAATGTTGCCTTTCATTCTTTCAGATACCTTTTTGTCACAAATCTCTCCTGCCAACTTTCTCCACCTACTCTCCCCCTTCTTCACCTCTCTACCACACTCTCCATTATTTTGGGCAGTTGACACCAAGTATTTAAACTCATCTACCTTCACCACCTCTCCAACATATTCCCCCTCATACATGTGCTCTGTCTTCCTCCTACTCACTTTCATTCCCTTTCTCTGCAAAGCATATCTCCACCTCTCCAAGCTACTCTCAACCGGTTCTTAGCGCTTACTACAAATGACAATGTCATCTGCAAACATCATAGTCCATGAAGACTCCTGACTGACCTCATCTGTCACCCAGTCCATCACCAATGCAAACAAGAAAGGACTTGGAGCCGATCCATGATGTAATCCCACCTATACCTTGAATGCATTTTTATACTTATATCCACTTTCTTATATTATTTGACACTCATGCTTAATAAATTCAAATAGCATTGATATATGCATATGTAAATGACAGATCTATTGTAGTTGGACTAATGTGCATTATAGAAAATGTTATGTCTTATTGTTGCATCACTGGTTATATGGTGTCATGGTGAAGTAGAACAGACAAGGATTTCTTAGAAAGGATCTAAAATTTCAGCTCTAGTTTCCCAGAAGGCATGTAAGAGTTTGATTTGATTTGATCTCTTTTCTTGTGTGAAAGTGCTTCTTCATTTCCATCCACCATGAAGCTGTGAAAATCAGTTTGTGCACAAATTATATGAACTTGTTCCCACAATAGAGTCACTTTTGTGCACAAAATAAAACCTTTTCCCCAAAAGAAAGTTATCTCCTGCACATGTAATGATATCTTTGTTGTGTGGGCCGCTGAAGAGGAGGTACTGCTGGCCCACCACCCCCAGAGGGCGCCCTGCCTGGAGTGCGGGCTCCAGGCACCAGAGGGCGCTGCCGCCTGACAGGAGCAGCCAAGGTGACAGCTGTCACCTATCAACTGAGACAGCTGTCATCCATCAGCGGAGGGGTATATCAGCTGGATGGCATCTCCACCTCATTGCCAAGATATCGCTCAATCAAGAGGGTAACGAAACTCAGCCAGTTGTTTCATTCAGAGACGTAATACTTTGTTGCTTGTGCTTAGGACACTGAAGACCATATTGGCGTGTTGGATAAGTACACATATTCCTACACTTCAGTGTTGTTTTGTGATTAGAGGTGGAGGTGGTATTTCCACCTTACGTGTTGCTGGGTGCAGCTGCGCCCACACCTGACTGTTTCTGTTCCTCGCCAGCAGTACCGGATCCGACGAGCGGAGGCAGTGGCCACCTGGGAGATCGGGACTTGGCGGCTCCAGTATTCCCGGGGTTCGGTGGCAGAGGAATCGGGTTGGTTCCGGTTCGACTTGGACAGAGGTCTCCTATCGTCGAGCCTGCCCACACGACACCGCTGTAATTGGACTCAATTTCGAGATTGTAGTCTGTTGTGTTTGTTGTGCCTGTTTCACAACAGTAAAGCAGTGTTATTTGACTCTCATTGTCCGTTCATTTGTGCCCCCTGTTTGTGGGTCCGTGTGTCCTACACTTTCACAACAGGATATCTCGGCCAGCGTCATGGATCCCGAGGGGCGTCAACCGGCTGTTGAACGGCCAATGGAAGAACAGGGCCGCAGGCGTCCGCGGGAGGGGTGATCGGTGAGTTGCAGCGGATCCTCACCGCTTTCACGACTCGGTTAGATTTAATGACCGAGCAGAATGTCCTCCTGAACCGCAGGGTGGAGGCTCTCGCCGCGCAGGTGGCAGCGCGCCCTCCGGGCGCCGCTGCGGCTCTCCCTCCCGTAGACCCTATGCGTAACATTGACGTTCCACTGGTCGTTCAACGACCCCTCCCACCTTCCCCGGAAGCATACATAAGCCCCCCAGAGCCGTACGGAGGCTGTGTGGAGACGTGCGCGGATTTCCTTATGCAGTGTTCGCTCGTCTTCGCACAGCGTCCAGTTATGTACGCGACTGATGCTAGCAAGGTAGCTTATGTAATAAACCTGCTTCGCGGCGAGGCACGCGCTTGGGCTACAGCGCTCTGGGAGCAAAAGTCACGGCTCCTTCAGACATATGATGGGTTTGTGAGGGAGTTCAGAACCGTGTTCGATCACCCCAATAGAGGAGAAACCGCTTCAACTGTGCTACTGTCAATGAGACAGGGGCGTCGGAGCGCAGCTGCCTATGCAGTCGACTTCCGCATCGCGGCTGCGAGGTCCGGCTGGAATAGCGCTGCCCTCCGCGCCGCCTTTGTAAACGGACTGTCATTGGTTCTTAAGGAGCACCTGGTGGCTAAGGACGAACCGCGGGATTTAGATGGGCTCATCGATCTTGTCATATGGTTAGACAACCGGTTAGAAGAACGTCGGCGGGAACGAGACGAAGGGCGTGGCCGGGCACGCGCCGTCCCTCTCCCTTCCGGTTCCGACCGCGCTCCGCCTTCCCCACGCTCCACGGCCCCTGCGCTCCGTGGGGCCACAGCTCCCCCTGCTGACGAAGCTATGGACACGAGTAGGGCAACATTTAGGGCACCAGACGCACAGAGGAGACGGGCCCACGGAGCTTGTTTTGTTTGTGGTGCGACAGAGCACCATATGAGAGACTGCCCCGAGCGGTTAAACTCCAACGCCCCGCCCCTAGAGACTGGGCTAGGGGTGGGCCGAGACATTCACGTGGACACACCCACATTGCCACATGACTCCCAGTCACGATCCTTTATGAGGACTCAACCCTGAAGGCCCCAGCACTGGTGGACACGGGCTCTGAGGGGAATCTGTTGGACAGCAGATGGGCCAGGGAGATAGGGCTCCCTCTGGTGGCGCTTACCTCGCCTGTACAGGTTCGGGCACTAGATGGCTCCCTACTCCCTCCGATCACGCATAAGACACCACCTGTAACTCTGGTGGTGTCAGGAAATCACCGGGAGGTGATCGAGTTTTTTGTGACTCAGGCCACCTCCCGTGTGGTTTTAGGATTTCCCTGGATGTTGAAGCACAATCCCCGGATTGATTGGCCGTCCGGGGTAGTGGTTCAGTGGAGCGAGACCTGCCATCGGGTGTGTCTAGGTTCCTCGGTTCCTCCCGGCTCCCGAGCTAAGGAGGAGGTCAGAGTCCCGCCCAATCTGGGGATGGTACCGGTGGAGTACCACGACCTTGTCGACGTGTTCAGCAAGGATCTGGCTCTCACTCTTCCCCCCCACCGTCCGTATGATTGTGCCATTGATTTGGTTCCGGGCAGTGAGTTCCCGTCCAGTAGGCTGTACAACCTCTCACGGCCTGAGCGCGAATCAATGGAGACCTACATCCGGGACTCGTTAGCTGCCGGGTTGATCCGGAATTCCACCTCCCCGATGGGTGCAGGTTTCTTTTTTGTGGGAAAAAAGATGGCGGACTTCGTCCATGCATTGATTATAGGGGGTTGAACGAGATCACGGTTCGCAACCGATACCCGTTGCCCCTGTTGGATTCAGTGTTCACACCCCTGCATGGAGCCCAGATTTTCACCAAGCTCGATCTTAGAAATGCGTACCACCTGGTTCGGATCCGGAAGGGAGACGAGTGGAAGACGGCATTTAACACCCCCTTAGGTCACTTTGAGTACCTGGTCATGCCGTTCGGTCTCACAAACGCTCCCGCGACTTTCCAAGCGTTGGTTAATGATGTCTTGCGGGATTTCCTGCACCGGTTCATCTTCGTATATCTAGACGATATACTCATCTTTTCTCCGGACCCTGAGACCCATGTCCAGCATGTACGTCAGGTCCTGCAGCGGTTGTTGGAGAACCGGCTGTTTGTGAAGGGCGAGAAGTGTGAGTTCCACCGCACGTCTTTGTCCTTCTTGGGGTTCATTATCTCCTCCAACTCCCTCGCTCCTGATCCGGCCAAGGTTGGGGCGGTGAGAGACTGGCCCCAACCCACAAGCCGTAGGAAGTTGCAACAGTTCCTAGGCTTTGCTAATTTCTACAGGAGGTTCATTAAGGGCTACAGTCAGGTAGTTAGCCCCCTGACAGCCCTGACCTCACCAAAAGTCCCCTTCACCTGGTCGGATCGTTGCGAGGCCGCGTTCAAGGAGTTGAAACGGCGCTTCTCGTCTGCACCCGTTCTGGTGCAGCCCGATCCTAGTCGCCAGTTAGTGGTTGAAGTGGACGCCTCGGACTCAGGGATAGGAGCCGTGCTGTCCCAGAGCGGGAAGACCGATAAGGTCCTTCACCCGTGTGCCTATTTTTCCCGCAGGTTGACCCCAGCCGAACGGAACTATGACGTCGGCAATCGAGAGCTCCTTGCGGTGAAAGAGGCTCTTGAGGAGTGGAGACATCTGTTGGAGGGAACGTCCGTGCCATTCACGGTTTTCACTGACCTCCGGAACCTGGAGTATATCAGGACCCCCAAGCGGCTGAATCCCAGGCAAGCCCGCTGGTCACTGTTCTTCGGCCGTTTTGACTTCCGGATCACCTACCGTCCCGGGACCAAAAATCAAAGATCGGATGCCTTGTCCCGGGTACATGAAGATGAGGTCAAAACGGAGTCGTCGGATCCCCCGGATCCCATCATCCTGGAGTCCGCTATCGTGGCCGCCCTCACCTGGGACGTGGAGAAGACCGTCCGGGAGGCCCTGACACGAGACCCGGACCCCGGAACCGGACCGAAGAACAAACTCTACGTCCCACCAGAAGCCAGGGCTGCAATTCTGGACTTCTGTCACGGTTCTAAGCTCTCCTGTCATCCTGGGGTGCGAAGAACCGTGGCAGTCGTCCGGCAGCGCTTCTGGTGGGCGTCCTGCTCTGCTTCCTCGCCCGTTCTGCTTTGTTGAAGGCCCGGATGAGGGCGAAGACCCATGCAGACCGGCGGCGGACCCCGGCCCCAACGTATCGCCCCGGGCAGGAGGTGTGGTTGTCCACAAAGGACATCCCCCTACAAGTGGCCTCCCCGAAACTGAAGGAACGATACATAGGACCCTACAAAATCCTCAAAGTCATCAATCCCGCCGCAGTGAGGCTTCAGCTTCCGGCCTCACTGCGGATCCATCCCGTGTTCCACGTCTCAAAGCTCAAACCATATCACACCTCGCCCATCTGTACTCCCGGTCCGGCACCACCTCCTGCCCGGATCATCGATGGCGAGCCGGCTTGGACAGTGCGCCGGCTTTTGGATGTCCGACGGATGGCCCGGGGTTTTCAATACCTGGTGGACTGGGAGGGGTATGGCCCCGAAGAACGCTCCTGGGTAAAGAAGAGCTTCATCCTGGACCCGGCCCTCCTGGCCGACTTTTACCGCCGCCACCCGGACAAGCCCGGTCGGGCGCCAGGAGGCGCCCGTTGAGGGGGGGGTCCTGTTGTGTGGGCCGCTGAAGAGGAGGTACTGCTGGCCCACCACCACCAGAGGGCGCCCTTCCTGGAGTGCGGGCTCCAGGCACCAGAGGGCGCTGCCGCCTGACAGGAGCAGCCAAGGTGACAGCTGTCACCTATCAACTGAGACAGCTGTCATCCATCAGCGGAGGGGTATATCAGCTGGATGGCATCTCCACCTCATTGCCGAGATATCGCTCAATCAAAGAGGTAACGAACTCAGCCAGTTGTTTCATTCAGAGACGTAATACTTTGTTGCTTGTGCTTAGGACACTGAAGACCATATTGGACGTGTTTGGATAAGTACACATATTCCTACACTTCAGTGTTGTTTTGTGATTAGAGGTGGAGGTGGTATTTCCACCTTACATGTTGCTGGGTGCAGCCGCGCCCACACCTGACTGTTTCTGTTCCTCGCCAGCAGTACCGGATCCGACGAGCGGAGGCAGTGGCCACCTGGGAGTTCGGACTTGGCGGCTCCAGTATTCCCGGGGTTCGGTGGCAGAGGAAATCGGGTTGGTTCCGGTTCGACTTGGACAGAGGTCTCCTATCGTTGAGCCTGCCCACACGACACCGCTGTAATTGGACTCAATTTCGAGATTGTAGTCTGTTGTGTTTGTTGTGCCTGTTTCACAACAGTAAAAGCAGTGTTATCTGACTCCTCCATTGTCCGTTCATTTGCGCCCCCTGTTGTGGGTCCGTGTTCCTACACTTTCACAACAATCTTGTTCCCAAAATAAAATTATTTTGTGTGCACAATATTTTGTTTATGCAAGTTAAATATCTCCAAGCACAACATAATTTTTCCCCACATTTATATTGCTTGTCGATGATGCACTAATTTGTTCCCAAAAGCTACTTGGCATAATTACTTGTTTTACAAAAGATATTTATCTCACTTCACTGAGATAAATATTTAATTTAGTCATAATTGTTCCCTCAGCATTATCTTGTGGACATAATAATTATTTCATGCACACACCACAACCTGATCCCACAAGATACTTATCTCCTGTGCAAATTATAATCTCAATGCACGATAATCATTTTGGGCTTATATTGCCTTGTTAGCTATCTCTTGCACATATAAAACCTTGGTTCAAGACGATTATCGTCTGTGCATCAGACAGTATTTTTTTTTTTATTATTGTTTTATAGGACATCATAATAGCTTGTTCCTGCAGGATAATTTTCCAATGTGTAGGAGTAAAATTATTTGTGCAGCATAATTACATGTGTACATATTATAACTTATTCATGCAGTGCTTTAGGTGCACATGTAATAACTTATTCAGACAACGTGATTATCTCACACACAATTACAACCTTTTTCCTACCACATCATTATCTCACACACAGGAGAAAAGAATCTCACCTTACAAATGATCACATGTAGTCCCATGACATAATTATTGTGTATGAAAAAATAACTTGACCTTAATAACACTATAATGTTCACACAGGATAATTGTCTTATATGCACATGTAATAACATGTACATAAATATCAATTTCATATATACATATATATATATATATATATATATATATATATATATATATATATATATATATATATATATATATATATATATATCTATATATATATATATATATTGTAATTCACGTCGGCAGTAATAACACCCGGTTTACGCCAATCGGAGGTCACTAAAATTAACATTGAATCGGTGTGTAACTTTGCAAAAACAATGTCGGACTCTGTAGTTTTCTCTGGGCCCCTCCCCAATCGGACTGGGAGTGACATGTTTAGCCGCATGTTCTCCTTGAATTGCTGGCTGTCTGAGTGGTGTCCAAAAAATGAGGAGGGCTTCATAGATAATTGGCAAAGCTTCTGGGGAAAACCTGGTCTTGTTAGGAGAGACGGCATCCATCCCACTTTGGATGGAGCAGCTCTCATTTCTAGAAATCTGGCCAATTTTCTTAAATCCTCCAAACCGTGACTATCCAGGGTGGGACCAGGAAGCAGAGTTGTAGTCTTACACACCTCTCTGCAGCTTCTCTCCCCCTGCCATCCCCTCATTACCCCATCCCCGTAGAGACGGTGCCTGCTCCCAGACCACCAATAACCAGTAAAAATCTATTTAAGCATAAAATTCAAAAAGAAAAAATAATATAGCACCTTCAACTGCACCACAGACTAAAACAGTTAAATGTGGTCTATTAGGTCTCTCTCTTCTAAGTCCCTGTTAGTAAATGATATAATAATTGATCAACATATTGATTTATTCTGCCTTACAGAAACCTGGTTACAGCAGGATGAATATGTTAGTTTAAATGAGTCAACACCCCCCGAGTCACACTAACTGCCAGAACGCTCGTAGCACGGGCCGAGGCGGAGGATTAGCAGCAATCTTCCATTCCAGCTTATTAATTAATCCAAAACCCAGACAGAGCTTTAATTCATTTGAAAGCTTGACTCTTAGTCTTGTCCATCCAAATTGGAAGTCCCAAAAACCAGTTTTATTTGTTATTATCTATCGTCCACCCGGTCGTTACTGTGAGTTTCTCTGTGAATTTTCAGACCTTGTGTCTGACTTAGTGCTTAGCTCAGATAAGATAATTATAGTGGGCGATTTTAACATCCGCACAGATGCTGAGAATGACAGCCTCAGCACTGCATTTAATCTATTATAGACTCAATTGGCTTTGCTCAAAATGTAATGAGTCCACCCACCACTTTAATCATATCTTAGTTCTTGTTCTGACTTATGGTATGGAAATTGAAGACTTAACAGTATTCCCTGAAAACTCCCTTCTGTCTGATCATTTCTTAATAACATTTACATTTACTCTGATGGACTACCCAGCAGTGGGGAATAAGTTTCATTACACTAGAAGTCTTTCAGAAAGCACTGTAACTAGGTTTAAGGATATGATTCCTTCTTTATGTTCTCTAATGCCATATACCAACACAGTGCAGAGTAGCTACCTAAACTCTGTGAGTGAGATAGAGTATCTCGTCAATAGTTTTACATCCTCATTGAAGACAACTTTGGATGCTGTAGCTCCTCTGAAAAAGAGAGCCTTAAATCAGAAGTGCCTGACTCCGTGGTATAACTCACAAACTCGCAGCTTAAAGCAGATAACCCGTAAGTTGGAGAGGAAATGGCGTCTCACTAATTTAGAAGATCTTCACTTAGCCTGGAAAAAGAGTCTGTTGCTCTATGAAAAAAGCCATCCGTAAAGCTAGGACATCTTACTACTCATCACTAATTGAAGAAAATAAGAACAACCCCAGGTTTCTTTTCAGCACTGTAGCCAGGCTGACAAAGAGTCAGAGCTCTATTGAGCCGAGTATTCCTTTAACTTTAACTAGTAATGACTTCATGACTTTCTTTGCTAATAAATTTTAACTATTAGAGAAAAAAATACTCATAACCATCCCAAAGACATATCGTTCTCTTTGGCTGCTTTCAGTGATGCCGGTATTTGGTTAGACTCTTTCTCTCCGATTGTTCTGTCTGAGTTATTTTCATTAGTTACTTCCTCCAAACCATCAACATGTCTATTAGACCCCATTCCTACCAGGCTGCTCAAGGAAGCCCTACCATTAATTAATGCTTTGATCTTAAATATGATCAATCTATCTTTATTAGTTGGCTATGTACCACAGGCTTTAAGGTGGCAGTAATTAAACATTACTTAAAAAGCCATCACTTGACCCAGCTATCTTAGCTAATTATAGGCCAATCTCCAACCTTCTTTTCTCTCAAAAATTCTTGAAAGGGTAGTTGTAAAACAGCTAACTGATCATCTGCAGAGGAATGGGTCTATTTGAAGAGTTTCAGTCAGGTTTTAGAATTCATCATAGTACAGAAACAGCATTAGGAAGGTTGCAAATGATCTTCTTATGGCCTCGGACAGTGGACTCATCTCTGTGCTTGTTCTGTTAGACCTCAGTGCTGCTTTTGATACTGTTGACCATAAAATTTTATTACAGAGATTAGAGCATGCCATAGGTATTAAAGGCACTGCGCTGCGCTGGTTTGAATCATATTTATCTAATAGATTACAATTTGTTCAAGTAAATGGGGAATCTTCTTCACAGACTAAGGTTAATTATGGCGTTCCACAAGGTTCTGTGCTAGGACCAATTTTATTCACTTTATACATGTTTCCCTTAGGCAGTATTATTAGACAGCATTGCTTAAATTTTCATTGTTACGCAGATGATACCCAGCTTTATCTATCCATGAAGCCAGAGGACACACACCAATTAGCTAAACTGCAGGATTGTCTTACAGACATAAAGACATGGATGACCTCTAATTTCCTGCTTTTAAACTCAGATAAAGTTATTGTACTTGGCCCCACAAATCTTAGAAACATGGTGTCTAACCAGATCCTTACTCTGGATGGCATTACCCTGACCTCTAGTAATACTGTGAGAAATCTTGGAGTCATTTTTGATCAGGATATGTCATTCAATGCGCATATTAAACAAATATGTAGGACTGCTTTTTTGCATTTGCGCAATATCTCTAAAATTAGAAAGGTCTTGTCTCAGAGTGATGCTGAAAAACTAATTCATGCATTTATTTCCTCTAGGCTGGACTATTGTAATTCATTATTATCAGGTTGTCCTAAAAGTTCCCTGAAAAGCCTTCAGTTAATTCAAAATGCTGCAGCTAGAGTACTGACAGGGACTAGAAGGAGAGCGCATATCTCACCCATATTGGCCTCTCTTCATTGGCTTCCTGTTAATTGTAGAATAGAATTTAAATTCTTCTTCTTACTTATAAGGTTTTGAATAATCAGGTCCCATCTTATCTTAAGGACCTCATAGTACCATATCACCCCAATAGAGCGCTTCGCTCTCAGACTGCAGGCTTACTTGTAGTTCCTAGGGTTTGTAAGAGTAGAATGGGAGGCAGAGCCTTCAGCTTTCAGGCTCCTCTCCTGTGGAACCAGCTCCCAATTCGGATCAGGGAGACAGACACCCTCTCTACTTTTAAGATTAGACTTAAAACTTTCCTTTTTGCTAAAGCTTATTGTTAGGGCTGGATCAGGTGACCCTGAACCATCCCTTAGTTATGCTGCTATAGACTTAGACTGCTGGGGGATTCCATGATGCACTGATGTTTCTTTCTCTTTGTGCTCTGTATGCACCACTCTGCATTTAATCATTAGTGATTGATCTCTGCTCCCCTCCACAGCATGTCTTTTTCCTGGTTCTCTCCCTCAGCCCAACCAGTCCCAGCAGAAGACTGCCCCTCCCTGAGCCTGGTTCTGCTGGAGGTTTCTTCCTGTTAAAGGGAGTTTTTCCTTCCCACTGTAGCCAAGTGCTTGCTCACAGGGGGGTCGTTTTTGTTGGAAGGTGTCGTAGCACGGACCCACAACAGGGGCGCAAATGAACGGACAATGAGTAAGCCAAAAGGTAACAATTTACTGTTGTGACAATACACAACTAAATACACAGAAATTGCAAAGTCAATTAACACCAGGTGACGTGTGGGCAGGCTCGAAGATAGAAGACCCCGACGAGAGAGAGGCCGCGTCCCACACGGCCTCCACCACCAACGGTCTGAAGAACACCGGAGCCGCCAAGATCCCGAATCCCCAGGTGACCTCTGTCTTCGGCTGTCGACCCTGGTACTGCTGGCAAAAAGCAGAGACAAGATGAATGAGTGTAAATCCGTACACTCAGTGGTCTACAGTCTGTACAACAGTTAGGAGGGAGCACCTCCACCTCCAAATCACACACACTCGTGCAGCTCCTGATCTACCACTTATCTGGATGGGGTGCGAGGTGAAGCCGTCACTCTCACACCAAACGCCAATCCTCCAGACAAGGCAACACTTCAGGAAAACGGCTGCAACAGAAGTTCAGTTGGTTACACAATGTGTCAGTCAGCAGAGAAATTACCTCTCGGTAGTCGATTTCTCGGCGAGGAGGTGGAGTTTGCAGTCCGGCTTTTATGATGGTGATGATGATGATGAACGAGTGACAGCTGGTGCAGGGATGAATGACAGCTGTCACTCGTTCTGGGTCTGGCGCCCTCTCGTGCTTGGAGCCCGCACTCCAAGCAGGGCGCCCTCTGGTGGTAGTGGGCCAGCAGTACCTCCTCTTCAGCGGCCCACATAACAGTTTTGACCGTTGGGGTTTTCCGTAATTATTGTCTGGCCTTGCCTTACAATATAAAGCGCCTTGGGGCAACTGTTTGTTGTGATTGGCGCTATATAAATAAATTGATTTTATATATATATATATATATCCACACATCTACAGTGGATATATACCTCGTATATATGCAACTAAAAAAAGACATTGATTGTTTATCTTTATGACATTAGTTTGATATCCCGTCATTTATTTATTTTATTTATTTCATTTATATATATATATATATATATATATATATATATATATATGCATGTAAAAAGAAAAATGTATTGTATAAGCAGTTCAAAATTTAGAACTAATGAAGCTGATAGGAAATATAAGACATATAAAAATAAATTAACAAACATATGCGATTGTGTAAGAAGCAGTATTACTGTGATTTGTTGGAGAAAAATAAAACTTACATTAGGGAAACCTGGAAGCTCTTGGGCGACATCATTAAAAAGAAAAAAGTTGTAAAGATTATCCATCTTACTTTATATAGACTCTGATAAAATTGGAAAAGGAAATAAAATTATTGCTGATTATTTTAATGATTATTTTGTTAATTTTGGTAAAAATTTATCAAACTCAATTGTAACTGTTGTGAAAGTGTAGGAACACGGACCCACAACAGGGGGGCGCAAATGAACGGACAATGGAGAAAGTCAAATAACAAAGCTTTACTGTTGTGAATACGCACAACAAACACAACAGATTACATTGTGGTTATAAACCAATTCCAATGGTGTCGTGTGGGCAGGCTCGACGATAGGAGACGTCTGTCCGAGTCGAACCGGAACCACCCGATTTCCTCCGCCACCGAACCCCGGGAATACTGGAGCCGCCAAGTCCCGAACTCCCAGGTGGCCACTGCCTCCGCTCGTCGGATCCGTACTGCTGGCGAGGAACAGAAACAGTCAGATGTGGGTGCGGCTGCACCCAGCAACACATAGGGTGGAAACACCACCTCCACCTCTAATCAACAACAACACTGTAGTGCAGGAATGCGAGTACTTATCCCAAAATACAGTCTCCTGCTGTTCTTCTCTCTTTCTGTGCAAAGGCAAAAGTATTCAATAGTCAGAAGACAATTCGTTGGGCTGGATACGTTACCTCCTTGGTAGAGCGATATCTCGGCAATGAGGTGGAGATGCCGTCCAGCTGATATACCCCTCTGCTGATGGATGTCACTGTCTCGGTTGATAGGTGACCGCTGTCCCCTTGGCTGCTCCTGTGAGGCGGCAGCGCCCTCTGGTGCCTGGAGCCCGCACTCCAGGCAGGGCGCCCTCTGGTGGTGGTAGGCCAGCAGTACCTCCTCTTCAGCGGCCACACAACAGGAACCTCCCCCTCAACGGGCGCCTCCTGGCGCCCGACCGGGCTTGTCCGGGGTGGCGGCGGTAGAAGTCGGCCAGGAGGGCCGGGTCCAGGATGAAGCTCTTCTTCACCCAGGAGCGTTCTTCGGGGCCGTACCCCTCCCAGTCCACCAGATATTGAAAGCCCCGGCCCATCCGTCGGACTTCCAGAAGCCGGCGCACAGGTCCAAGCCCGGCTCGCCATCGATGATCCGGGCAGGGGGTGGCGCCGGACCGGGAGTACAGAGGGGCGAGGTGTGATGTGGTTTGAGTCTAGACACGTGGAACACGGATGGATCCGCAGTGAGGCCGGAAGCTGAAGCCTCACTGCGGCGGGGTTGATGACCTTAGGATCTTGTATGGTCCTATGTAGCGGTCCTTCAGTTTCGGGAGGCCACTTGTAGTGGGATGGTCCTTGGTGGGACAACCACACCTCCTGCCCGGGGCGATACGTTGGGGCCGGGGTCCGCCGCCGGTCTGCATGGGTCTTCGCCCTCATCCGGGCCTTCAACAAGCAGAACGGGCTGCACGCCACACCCGACGGCACTTCCGCAGGTGGGCCTGGACCGAGGGCACACCAACCTCTCCCTCAACCACCGGAAACAATGGGGGCTGATACCCCAAACACACCTCAAAAGGGGAGAGGCCGGTGGCTGATGACACTTGACTGTTGTGGGCGTACTCAATCCAGGCCAGATGAGTACTCCAGGCCGCCGGGTGCGCGGCTGTCACACAACGTAGGGTCTGCTCCATCTCTTGGTTGGCCCGTTCTGCTTGCCCGTTGGTTTGGGGGTGATACCGGGACGAGAGACTGACCGTGGCCCCCAGCTCCCGGCAGAAGCTCCTCCAGACTTGCGAGGAGAACTGGGGACCGCGATCGGAGACGATGTCTGATGGTATCCCATGCAGCTGGACGACGTGGTGGACCAGGAGGTCCGCTGTCTCCTGGGCCTTTGGGAGCTTCGGAAGGGCCACGAAGTGGGCCGCCTTGGAGAATCGGTCCACTATCGTGAGGATGACGGTGTTTCCCTGGGACGGCGGGAGACCCGTGACAAAATCCAGGCCGATGTGAGACCAGGGGCGATGAGGTACGGGCAGCGGCTGTAGCAATCACGATGATTTGCGGTGGTCGGCTTTGCCCCTGGCGCAGGTGGTTCAGGCCTGGATATAATCCCGGACGTCGGTCTCCAGGGACGCCCACCAGAAGCGCTGCCGGACGACTGCCACGGTTCTTTTCACCCCTGGATGACAGGAGAACTTAGAACCGTGACAGAAGTCCAGAACCGCAGCCCTTGCTTCTGGTGGGACGTAGAGTCTATTCCTCGGCCCGGTTCCGGGTCCGGGTTTCGTGCCAGGGCCTCCCGGACGGTCTTCTCCACGTCCCAGGTGAGGGTGGCCACGATAGTGGACTCCGGGATGATGGGATCCGGGGGATCCGACGACTCCGTTCTGACTTCGTCTTTGTGTACCCGGGACAAGCATCCAATCTTTGATTTTTTGGTCCCGGGACGGTAGGTGATCCGGAAGTCAAAACGGCCGAAGACAGTGACCAGCGGGCTTGCCTGGGATTCAGCCGCTTGGCGGTCCTGATATACTCCAGGTTCCGGTGGTCAGTGAAAAACCGTGAATGGCACGGACGTTCCCTCCAACAGATGTCTCCACTCCTCAAGAGCCTCTTTCACCGCAAGGAGTTCTCGATTGCCGACGTCATAGTTCCGTTCGGCCGGGGTCAACCTGCAGGAAAAAATAGGCACACGGGTGAAGGACCTTATCGGTCTTCCCGCTCTGGGACAGCACAGCTCCTATCCCTGAGTCCGAGGCGTCCACTTCAACCACTAACTGGCGACTAGGATCGGGCTGCACCAGAACGGGTGCAGACGAGAAGCGCCGTTTCAACTCCTTGAACGCGGCATCGCAACGATCCGACCAGGTGAAGGGAACTTTTGGCGAGGTCAGGGCTGTCAGGGGGCTAACTACCTGACTGTAGCCCTTAATGAACCTCCTGTAGAAATTAGCAAAGCCGAGGAACTGTTGCAGCTTCCTACGGCTTGTGGGTTGGGGCCAGTCTCTCACCGCCGCAACCTTGGCCGGATCGGGAGCGACGGAGTTGGAGGAGATGATGAACCCAGGAAGGACAAAGAAGTGCGGTGGAACTCACACTTCTCGCCCTTCACAAACAGCCGGTTCTCTAACAACCGCTGCAGGACCTGACGTACATGTCGAACATGGGTCTCAGGATCCGGAGAAAAGATGAGTATATCGTCTAGATATACGAAGACGAATCGGTGCAGGAAGTCACGCAAGACGTCATTAACTAATGCTTGGAACGTCGCGGGAGCGTTTGTAAGATCCGAACGGCATGACCAGTACTCAAAATGACCTAACGGGGTGTTAAATGCCGTCTTCCACTCGTCTCCCTTCCGGATCCGAACCAGGTGATATGCATTCCTAAGATCAAGCTTGGTGAATATCTTGGCTCCATGCAGGGGCGTGAACACCGAATCCAACAAGGGTAAGGGGTATCGGTTACGAACCGTGATTTCGTTCAGCCCCTGTAATCGATACCATGGACGTAATCCGCCATCCTTTTTCCCCACAAAAAAGAAACCCGCACCCATCGGGGAGGTGGAATTCCGGATCAACCCGTCAGCCAAAGAGTCCCGGATGTAGGTCTCCATTGATTTGCACTCAGGACGTGAGAGGTTGTACAGCCTACTGGACGGGAACTCAATGCCTGGAACCAAATCAATGGCACAATCATACGGGCGGTGCGGGGGAAGGGTGAGCGCCAGATCCTTGCTGAACACCTCCGCAAGGTCATGGTACTGCACCGCACCGTCCCTAGATTGGGCGGGGCTCTGACCTCCTCCCTGGCTTGAGAACCGGGAGGAACCGAGGAAACCTAAACATACCCGATGGCAGGTTTCGCTCCACTGAACCACTACCCCGGACGGCCAATCGATCCGGGGATTGTGTTTCAACATCCAGGGGAACCCTAAAATCACACGGGAGGTGGTCGGAGTCACAAAAAACTCGATCTCCTCCCGGTGATTCCCCGACACCACCAGGGTTACTGGTGGTGTCTTGTGAGTGATTGGAGGGAGTAGGGAGCCATCTAGTGCCCGTACCTGCACAGGCGAGGTAAGCGCCACCAGAGGGAGCCCCATCTCCCTGGCCCATTTGCTGTCTAGCAAATTCCCTTCTGAGCCCGTGTCCACCAGTGCTGGGGCCTTCAGGGTAAATCCTCATACAGGATTGCAACTGGGAGTCGTGTGGCGATGTGGGTGTGTCCCACGTGAATGTCTTGGCCCACCCCTAGCCCCAGTTTCTAGGGGCGGGCGTTTGGCGTTTAACCGCTCGGGGCAGTCTCTTAATTGATGCTCTATCGAGCCACAAACAAAACACGCTCCGTGGGCCAGCCTCCTTTGTGTAACTGGTGCCCTAAATGTTGCCCTACTCGTGTCCATAGCTTCGTCAGCAGGGGGGGCTGTAACCGCACGGAGCGCAGGGGCCGTGGAGCGTGGGGAGGGCGGAACGCGGTCGGAACCGGAAGGGAGAGGGACGACGCGTGCCCGGCCACACCCTTCGTCTCGTTCCCGACGGCGCTCTTCTAACCGATTGTCTAATCGTATGACAAGATCGATGAGCCCATCTAAATCCCGCGGTTCGTCCTTAGCCACCAGGTGCTCCTTGAGGACCATCGACAGTCCGTTTACAAAGGCGACGCGGAGGGCAGTGTTATTCCAGCCGGACCTCGCAGCCGCGATGCGGAAGTCGACTGCATAGGCAGCTGCGCTCCGGCGCCCCTGTCTCATTGACAGCAGCACGGCTGAAGCGGTCTCTCCTCTATTAGGGTGATCGAACACTGTTCTGAACTCCCTCACAAACCCATCATATGTCTGAAGGAGCCGTGAATTCTGCTCCCAGAGCGCTGTAGCCCAAGCGCGTGCCTCACCACGAAGCAGATTTATCACATAAGCTACTTTGCTAGCGTCGGTCGCGTACATGACGGGACGCTGTGCGAAGACGAGCGAACACTGCATAAGGAAATCCGCGCACGTCTCCACACAGCCTCCGTACGGCTCTGGGGGGCTTATGTATGCTTCAGGGGAAGGAGGGAGGGGTCGTTGAACGACCAGTGGAACGTCATTATTACGCACAGGGTCGACGGGAGGGAGAGCTGCAGCGGCGCCCGGAGGGCGCGCTTCCACCTGCGCGGCGAGAGCCTCCACCCTGCGGTTCAGGAGGACGTTCTGCTCGGTCATCAAATCCAACCGAGTCGTGAAAGCAGTGAGGATCCGCTGCAACTCACCGATCACCCCTCCTGCGGACGCCTGTGCGCCCTGTTCTTCCATTGGCCGTTCAACAGCCGGTTGACGCCCCTCGGGATCCATGACGCTGGCCGAGATATCCTGTTGTGAAAGTGTAGGAACACGGACCCACAACAGGGGGGCGCAAATGAACGGACAATGGAGAAAGTCAAATAACAAAGCTTTACTGTTGTGAATACGCACAACAAACACAACAGATTACAATTGTGGTTATAACCAATTCCAATGGTGTCGTGTGGGCAGGCTCGACGATAGGAGACGTCTGTCCGAGTCGAACCGGAACCACCCGATTTCCTCCGCCACCGAACCCCGGGAATACTGGAGCCGCCAAGTCCCGAACTCCCAGGTGGCCACTGCCTCCGCTCGTCGGATCCGGTACTGCTGGCGAGGAACAGAAACAGTCAGATGTGGGTGCGGCTGCACCCAGCAACACGTAGGGTGGAAACACCACCTCCACCTCTAATCAACAACAACACTGTAGTGCAGGAATGCGAGTACTTATCCCAAAATACAGTCTCCTGCTGTTCTTCTCTCTTTCTGTGCAAAGGCAAAAGTATTCAATAGTCAGAAGACAATTCGTTGGGCTGGATACGTTACCTCCTTGGTAGAGCGATATTTCGGCAATGAGGTGGAGATGCCGTCCAGCTGATATACCCCTCTGCTGATGGATGTCAGCTGTCTCTGTTGATAGGTGACAGCTGTCACCTTGGCTGCTCCTGTGAGGCGGCAGCGCCCTCTGGTGCCTGGAGCCCGCACTCCAGGCAGGGCGCCCTCTGGTGGTGGTGGGCCAGCAGTACCTCCTCTTCAGCGGCCCACACAACATGTAACTACGGCAAAGTGTTCTATGGACAACTGTAAATTAATGAATAAAATTCAGGATTCAATGTTTATTAGAGAAACTGATGAAAAAGAAATTTTTAACATAGTTCATAAAATTAAGGGGAAAAAAATCCACTGACATTGATAGCTTTGATATGGTTTTGATTAAGAACATTATTGACTGTATTATCAAACCTGTAACATATATTTGTAACCTGTCACTTATGACTGGGAAATTTCCCTCCAGAATGAAAATTGCTAAGGTGATACCATTGTTCAAATCTGGCGATAAACACGTTTTTCAAATTATAGGCCAATCTCTTTGTTACCACAGTTTTCTAATATTATGGAAAAAACATTTGTAAAGAGGTTGAACGATTTTATAGAAAAACATCATGTACTTAACAAACAGCAGTATGGTTTCAGAAAAAAAATCGAACAACTTCTTTGGCTTTAATAGATTTTGTGGACCAAATTACAAATGCAATAGAGAAGAAGCAAAACACTGTTGTTTTTTTTTTTATTATTATTATTTACAGAAAGCATTTGATACTATTGATCATACCGTATTATTGGAAAAATTACAGATGTATGGTATTAGAGGCCTTTAACTGGATAGCTAGTTATTTATGTAATAGATATCAGTGTGTTCACCTTAGTGGGATAAAATCGGAATTTTTGAGGATTGCATGTGGAGTGCATCGGGGTCAGTTCTCGGGCCATTATTGTTTTTTCTGTATATTAATGATATAGGTTTGGTTTCTAACTCTTTGAGTTGTATTTTGTTTGCTGATGATACAACTGTGATTGGTAGTGGAGATAATTTGAGACAGCTCTTGGACTTGGTGGAGAGGGAACTGCAAAAATTTAAATACTGGTTTGACTCTAATAAATTATCACTTCATTTTGGTAAAACTAAGTGCATTATATTTGGAAATAAGCCTAGAAATTTAAGCAGTAAATTATTGTTGAATGGTATTGAAATTGAAATTGTATCTCAAACTAAATTTCTTGGAGTTTTTGTTGATGACAAGCTTAGTTGGAAAACTCATATAAAACATATTGAGTCCAAAATATCAAAAGTTATTGCTATCTTGTACAAAGTACAATACTTTCTCCCCCAACATCTGTTGGTTTCATTGTATCACTCTTTACTTGTCCCTTATATGACTTACTGCATTGAAGTTTGGGGAAATACATAGAAAACAAATACTAATCCAATATTTCTGTTACAAAAAAAGCTATAAGTGTGATAAGAAAAAACCATATCATGAACTAACAAATTCACTGTTTGTTGGTCTTCAGTTTTTGAAATTTTATGACTTGGTTGATTATTTTACAATACAGATAATGTATAAAGTTAAAAATGGACTCTTGCGTCATCATGTCCAGGAGCTGTTTAAAATGAGAGAGTCCAGTTATAATTTGCGTGGAACTTTGGTGTTTGATAGAAGAAAGATTCGAACTACTGCTAAAAGTCATTGCATTTCTGTAAAGGGTGTTAGAGTGTGGAATGACTGTTTGGATTGTATTAAAGTATCCAGTACATTTTCTTGTTTTAAAAGACTGTAAAAAATAATATATTAACTTGTTATAGTTTGTGTAATTAAGTAAATTGACTGTGTGGCTATTTTTTTGTTTGTTTGTTTGTTGTATTACTTTGTATGTTTCACTGCGTTACATTGCTGACTGGTAATTGTTTTTTGTGTTTATTTTTTGTTTGTACACAGAAATTGATGTACGGGGTGGGCGTTTGCTTCTGCCCACACCATTTCAGCCTCACTAAATTGGTAAATTGTTTGAGTTTTGTTCTATATGTTTTAATTTTTGTTTTCTCTTGACTTGTTTTGTAAATGAGAGATTTTGTCTGTGCGTGCGTGCTGAATAAAAATCATTCATTCATTCAATACCAGTGAGAGATTGAGGGACCAAGGAAATATATTTTAGAAAAATGTTCCCAATACATAATTTTTGTTTCCACTAATTAAATATGCCAACAAAATATTTTATTCCAAAATGAAAACAATAAAAATAAAATAAATCATGACCAACTTTAAGACACTATTAGGGTTGAAAATAATGATTGTAGTATAGTGTGTAATAATTAGAAATCAGATATAGTCTGAGCAAATCAGTCTTGAAAGTAGAGTGATACCATCTTGGAAAAATAGGCCAATGACATTACAAATCATTAGAAAATACAGAAATGTGTAATATGATGTAAGTGTGAGTAAAAGCATGCTGGCCTCTTCAAAATTTTCGAACATTTTAAATTTTTATTATCAAAAACATGCATATTAGGAGGCTGTAAAAGGCTTATGGAAGTACTGTACATACAGCAACTTATCTCTGCCAGCTGTCTGAAAGTGGGTAAACAGAATTTATGTTGTTAAATATAAGGATAGAAACAAACCATATAAAAAGGACATTGATTGATTATCTTTATGACATTAGTTTAATATCCCGCCTTTTATCCATTTGGTACATATTTGTGTTCAAAATTTTAGTCTTGTAAACCAGCCCCATTCACTTCGCAAAGTATGACGATTTACCATTTAGTCACAATAGGCGGCGCTATGTTCAAGTTGTTTTGGAACGTCAACGGGGAAGAAGACGCACAGACACAAAAATAACGGAAGTGGTTTGTGATTGATTTTTGTGCGACGATTCTGACTTTAAAAATCGGGTAAGTTATATTATAAATGCTTATTTTTGTTGTTTTTGTAAACGAGATATCTTAAATCTGGTAAGCGTCACGATGAGAGTTATTGTTACGTTTATTTGCTGCTAAATTAGTCGAGATAGGAGACAAGCTAACACTGCTAGCTTGATAGATCATGTGCCGAGGCACAACTCGTTTAATTATGTGGTTTATGCCAAAATAATTCTCTTAAATTAGGCCAGTATGCCAGTCGCCTGGGTGTTTACAGCTTTTTAAAACAGCTCATTGTTTTCTGTCTGCAGAATTGTCTACAAAGTCACTATGAATCTGGAACGACTTCCTAACGAGGAGAAACTCAGCCTGTGTAGGAAGTATTATTTGGGTGAGAACACCTTTTAAAAGTCTGAGTAAAGAAGTGTTATTTTTATAGTTCTACACCCTGGGCCTTCTGTATACTAAAACACAAAATCTTTTCTTGCTTCACACAGGTGGCTTTGCATTCCTCCCATTTCTTTGGCTGGTTAATGTTGTTTGGTTTTTCCGAGAAGCCTTTGTAAAACCAGACTATAGTGAACAACTCCAGATTAAAACATGTGAGTGTTAAACATCTTTCCTATCAGTATTTAATACATATATGTCGTGGACATGAACAAGCGAAGCTCTTCATCTACCATCGGTTTGTGGCTTTTTATGACAATGTTGTCCAGTTTATGGCTTTTTCCCCTATGGACAGTTTTTTTTTCTGCCATTTCTAGATTGTTTTGTGCCATTTCTGGATGGTTTTGTGTCACTTTCTGGATCGTTTTGTGCCCTTTCCGGTTTGTGCCTTCATCTACCATAGAATGAGCTTTGCGGCGCTCCGTTCATATTATGTGGATTTAAGACATTCACAACAATAACAGGTTATTAGGGTCAGTTTGATGTAGCGAACTGAAACACTGGTGTGTGCACAGTTTGGTAGTCCCACTGAAACAGGCTTAACAGTGTTACTTATATTAGACATCTGTATATAACCAGAGCAGAATTGGCATATGTCAGACTGCTTTTCATGTTTAAAAATAGAACCATGTAGGTGTGGCTACTACATATTTTGTTTTAGCAGTTCTCTTGCAATTTGTAAGAGAGTTAGGTTGTATTCTGTTGTTTTTTCCTCTTCCATTTTTCATTTTATTTGCTGCACTGGCAGTGGTGTTGTGCTTGGACAATAAAAAGGTAGATGAGCAGGTGAGTGAGTCCATCCCAGCCAGCTTGAGGTAGACAGTAACTCAGAAACATTAAATGTTATTGCCTTGTAACTTCAGAAATTAAAAAGAGCACATAACAAAGATGAACTGAGTAGTTTGTGGTGAATGCTGATGCACCAGATATAACCTAAATGCAGCCTTTTTTTTTCTTTCTACTTAACATCCAATAGATGTAGCTGTTCCATCCCTCGTGTTAGTGTTACCTAATGAGTGCCATTAAGGTAGCAGCCATGGAGTGAAACATGCTTAGTATGTGGCCCCATTCAAGGCAAAATATTCAACAGAACAGGAATTTAAAGCATTAGCTATATAATAGATATCATGTGTGGCTGGGGATAGTGCTAAAACCTTTTGTCAGTACTATAAATTTGTGACAATTAACTCAAAACACTTTGGAAACTTTTTAACATTTTTGAATCCTCAGTAGTTAGCTAGCTCTGAGATTGCAACTGACATCGGGTGCATATATAGCATACTGTGAAGGTGTGTACAGAGGGACTTAAAATATAATCTAAGAATTTTCATATTTAAAGGCTGCAGTCAGTGCTGGGTCTGTACATGTACATAGCTGGTTATTGATTGGACATCAGCTGTCTTTCTTGTAATGTACTGGATAGGATGTCTACAAATAACTTTTAAAAAAATTGATACTGAAGTTAATTCATTAGATCCTTTTAACAAGAAAAAAAAAATCTCATATCATTGTTGGAATTGGATCATTTGACCTTTTGACTTTTTGTGTTTACACTTATAACATATTTTTACATCAAAATTCTAGGGTGGTACTTCAGACATTTACAGAGTACTGTTTATATATATATTTTTTGTTCAGGGGTGTGTAAAGCTAATAATTAACTTAATTGTTGGAACTCTTAAATATGTGATTTTGGATGTGTTTTTTTTGGGTTTTTTTTGTAAGCATTAGCAAGCATATCAGTAATTTGCTTTTGTTGTCCATCACAATTTCAAAGACTGTGTCATTAAGAATTTTGGGATAGTTTATATTAGTGTGCCTAGATAGAGAGTGGCGTCACCTTAGAACATGGCGCCATTTTGGTTCCATCTGCGCTGAACTACTGAATGAACCTTTAATTTTTTCAACATTTTTTTTTTTTTAATCATTTAACCACATATAGCAACATGTCCAGGTACATGTGCTATCAAAATAAATATAAAAAGTAGGTGAGCTATCAAATTTACAATTTATGATGATTTATTTAATACATTTAAAGCCTGATTTATGCAGTTGCAGCTCTGTAACTCCCTGTCATGCAAAGACGTGCGTGACAGTTTAAAGTTCTCAGTCTTTGGATTCTGCTTTGTTCTGGACTAATTTGACACTCAAGCTTTTCGTACTATAATCATCACCTCCAAATCAAAGGTAAGCTGTACATTTTCTTCTTTTATTGACTTTGTGCTGTAAAGTTACAGACTTACCTGATCCATTTGTAATCAGCGCTCGCACTGCAAATACTATTATAATATAATGGGAGATGAAGGATTGAAAGCAGAAAAGTGTCAACTCACAGCCGTTTGTGTCTGATTTAACAGGTGCACGTCAGGCTTCAGGTCCCAGTCTGAACACGGTTTGGGAAAAATAAACGGTCTGGTTTTTAATCAGGGAAATGACTCCGGTCCCACTTTCCTCAGATCGGCAAGTGTCAGAGCGCTGAACTTTAATTTGTACCTCTGCACATCCAGACTGCTCGGTGGTTTTAATGGAAATACATTGCGATCAGACGGGACATTTTATCCGATGTGAGCGGAAAATTTGTTGCACAAAATCCGTTATATACAATGTTTATTACATGGAAAACAGTACAAAAACTTTGGGACTTTTTTTGTCCGGTGACTGCGAATATCCGGTTTATATGATGATAGTTTAGGTGAGTTTTACTGTACATGGGACCGAACTATAAATTTATCTCTCAAAGCTTTCACGATGAAGTTGCTTCCATTCCACACAGCTGACTTTATTTTCACAAACATTTTTTCTGTTCTGTTGTGTCTTTGTGCCTCCAAATGCACAACAACCTGTCATTTTCAGCAAATAAATAAATAAAATAGCTAGATTTACATGCAGACAGATTAACAGCGAACGCTATTTTGAACCCAAGATGGCACCATGAGTCACGTGACCGATTTTTTAAATTTTTTTTCTCCTCGACTCGTCATGTTGCCACTCTATCTAGGCACACTAGTTTATATTAACATACATTTTCTATTATGAGATCAATTTAAAAAAAGAAGATAAAGGGTGCTGTTAAGGATTTTTTTTTTCCTATTTTAAAGTAAAGAACACAATTCCAGACCCACATAAAATCGTACAACCTAATACCTTCAAATGCACATCTGTACATGTAATTAAAAAGGTTGAGGCAAACTTAATTTTGTTTTACTATACATATGTTTCCAAAACATCATACTAACAGATTATTTCTTTTGTTTTCCCACTTAGATGTGAAGCGCTCTGCACTGGGCTTGCTGTTTTGGATTGTGGTTCTCGCCACATGGATTACCATCTTCCAACACTACAGGGCACAATGGGGGGCAGCAGGGGACTATCTCTCATTTACAATCCCTTTGGGCATTCCTTGAGACCATTTTCTAGCAGGTCTTCTCAAAATACATGATGATCCTTTGGACCAGATAATAGCCATTCTGTGGAGAATTTTGTTGGTTGTGTGATTTAAATTTAACAGCTAACAAACATGCAATCTAAAAGAAAATGCTGGAAAATACTTTTTTGTGCTTGACAGGAGTCAAGCTGTTTAAACTTGTACAACAGACACTAAATTGCAAGATTGTTCAGAACATCTAACAATGACTGCAATTTTTGTTGATTTCAATTGTCTTTCGAGTGTGAAATAAATAACCATACATTTTCCCCTGCCCCCAGTCCTTGTCATTTAGATTCATGGTCAGTTTGGAATATTGTAATTTATTTTATACCTTTGAATCTTTACCACAGATTGCTATACAATAGAATTGACATATTATTGATGGGCCCTGAGGTGTCATGTATGGGGTTCATGTGTAATATAGTCAGTTTCATAAGTAGTTGGATAGTGACAGTCTTTGTAAGTTTGCCCTGGTATTGCACCAGAATGGAGTTACAATAATCAAAATTTGCTTCTACAGTAGTGTAGACATTTAGGTTTATTTCAAAACTATTGCATTAACCATTTAGGAATTACATATGTTTTTTTTTTGTATTTCTTAACAGGTGATGTAATTGTCCAGTGATTTTGAAATATTAAACATCCCTTGACTTGTCTTGAAAACTGGCTGTAAAAGTGATGATTTGCATGAATAACTGCTGTATTTAGTTTGTCCAATTGCTTATTAGCTGTGAAAATGGAGTTACTGTAGACAAATGGCCATAAAAAGAAAAAGTGTAGTTTGTCCTACGTATCACGTATGGCTCTTAGATAACAAACTGAAATATCACAGGGCACAGTGGGATCAAAATCTAAAAATTGCTTAGATTTGAATAAAAATTGGCCTCAGATTCTTAATCTTGCAAAATCTGTTCAGAGAATGATATGCACCATTTGCAATACTTTGTTATACATGAAACCTTTCAAAATAAGTCACACTAAGTTTGGTTCAATGAGTGTTGTCCTCTTTTGTTCTCTTTGGAGGTAATTTTATTTTTGAGTAGTTTTCTCAAAAGGTCAAGGAAAACATGACCTGAAAAAGTTTTTTGTAACCAAGAAGCCCAGGTGGATTATCTAAAGCATACAGTGGCTTGCAAAAGTATTTAGCCACTTGGTATTTCATGCATTTTAATTTGTTTATGGCATTTCAAACACAAAAAGTAAAGGATTCTCAATATATACAAATTGGGACAATTATGTTCCTTATACTCAAACTGAAAGCAAATCTCTACAACTTGATATAATTTATTAAAAAAATATAAAGGCCATGATGATGGGTTGCATAAGTAATGGGCCTCTTTGGTATAATACCTGTAAATAATCTGCTTTATTGCCGGTTTTTGTCAGACAAGTCAGGGGATGGATACATGAACATTTCCAAGTCACTGATTATGTCTTGGAATTGATTTACATAAATTATGAAGAAATACAAACAGTACAGCACTATGGAAAATTTGACTATGGAGCAGACAGTTCTCAAAAACTGAGTGACTGTGCAAAAAGGAGAAGAGTGAGGAAAGCCACCAAGACAGACAACCCAGAAGTTATAGACTTCTCTGGCTGTGATTGGAGAAATTGTGCATAGTGCATGTTTTGCATCACCAGTTATACAGCTTTATGATGAAGTGGTATAGAGGAGGATTTTCTTTCACCAAAACATCAAATCTACGCTTGCATCTCAGATGTACCTTCTGGCAAATTGTAGCTGAACTTTTAGGTCTTTTTTTTTTTTTTTTTTTTTTTTTAAGAAAATAAAATACTGTTGGTATTTTTTCAGAATTGATGTAAATAAAGTCCAAGACATATTCAGTGACTTGGAAATGTTCATGTATCCATCCCCTGACTTGTCTGAAGAAAACTGGCAATAAAGCTAATGATTTACAGGTATTATACCAAAGGGGCTGATTACTTATGCAACCATCATCTTGGCTTTTATGTTTTTTATTAATTTATATTGTAGAGATTTGTTTTCAGTTTGAGTTTAAGGAACGTAATTTCCCAAATTTTTGTATTGAGAAGCCTGAGTTACTTTTTGTATCTGAAATGCCATAAATTAAAATGAGTGAAATACCAAGGGGCTAAAAACTTTTGCAAGTCACTGTATATTGATCAGCAAAATATGTGATTGGTTGGTATGAATGACTTCATAATGGAATCACACGTGATCAAAAACACAGTTACAGACATCTATATTTTAAAAGCCAAGTGGCCTCTGTGTACATGTATGACTTTGATAACGGAGAAAGTGGGGAGAGCTGACATTTGCCATTCAATATTATTTTGGGTCAAGGATGAACACTGTGAAGTAAGTCGATAGGACTAATACTTAGGAGGAATTAGCGATATTAGATAACAACAGTGGATCTTGATAATTAAATTCTGGACTCACGTCATTCCAGCAAGGGGGCAGTAAATCATCTATATATTAAAAACAAAGTGGCATCTGTGCAACTCTGGGTGCATGTGTAACTTTGATCACAGAGAAACTGGGAGAGTTGACATAATGGATAGTTGATGGGACTAATATTTTTGGAGAAATTCAAGATATTAGGTAAAAACACTGAACAATGGGTGTCGATAATTAAATTCTGGACTCACACCATTCCAACAGGGGGCGGTAAATCACCTATATATTAAAAGCCAAGTGGCCTCTTGGTTTGTGTGCGTATGCCTTTGATCACAGAGAAACTGAGTGCTGACATTTGACATTTGGTATGCTCATGTATTTTGGGTCAATCTAGAGTGTGGATCCTCCCGGGCAACGTGCGGAGCGTGTGTACTTACTTGTACATTTATATTATGGTGTGTACAGCAGCCTTCTGATGCCTTTCATTATGCAAGAACCACATCACAGATTGAGCAAACTACACTTTCTGAATCACTATGACAAAAGCAACACTTTGCTGTGGTTTTCAATGAGATCTATGCAATTTAGTAATTTGACCCATCATTTAAAGCTGAACAGACATGGCAACAATGATTTTCTGGTTACGAGGACATTTATATGTAGGTGCTGCCAAACATGAACAGCAGTGCACATGAATATACACTGGCCCCATCCACTATATGGCCTGTGAGCTGTACTGCCTTTTTGTCGAGTGCCTCAGAGTTATTTTCTCCATGTACCCCTGATGTTTTGCATTCCTACAGAAGTCTCCTAAAGTCCAGACGATCACTGGCGCCTGTTGCAAGACCCGATAACGTAATCCTTCCAAATGTGCCTATTTCTCCATCAACCTGTCTGCGTCGCAACATAGTCTACCATTTTTAGTCACTCCAAAGGTTAAATGACAGGTTACATATTACTAACATGGCAAATGTGCCTGTAGCCTGCTGATTTTTTTTCACTTGAGTGCCAAGAATAAGCTGAACAAGCACACTTCATGATGCACTTAAAACTGATTTACAGGCAGTGAAAGGAATGAAGGGTGTGGATTTATGAAAGCTTTATATAGTTCCTACGTGTTGCTGTTATTGTGGTACCCTGTGTCACTGTGAGGGGGATAGATGTGTTTGGTGGTGCACGTGCTGTGCGTGAGACGCCCCTGCTGTCACTGTCTGTCTGGCATCAGCTCACGAGGGTCAACACCCACACCACCGCCTCTTTTGAAGTTATTTTTGAACAAACCTTCCTTGACAACATGCAGTTCTTATCGTGAACAGCGAGTATCAACACTGCTGTCACCACTCTGAATAAATTGTATAATAGTTAATAGTCATGTTAATTGCATCCAACAGCTGCTTCACTGTCCAAACAATAACACTTGAGGCTGTTATTGCCTGGACTCCCAGGGGTGGGGAAAATTATTCCACAACAGAATCAACGTGCCCCACTGAATTCCCAATTCATTACGCAACTCCAGTATAAAACTCCGGAACGCCACAGTCACGTTCAGAGAGGAGAGAGCACAAGCTGTTCAACAGGGGCTGTACTTCTTTATGGTCAAATTTGTGAGGTAAGAGGTGACTGAAGCTCTGCGACCTTTAGTGTGATATTCCTCATGGATTGTTGAGTAATCTGTTTCTTTTTCAGCTACTACATCTGAAATGGACTTCATTCTGCCACATACTCTTCCAGCCAGTGGCATTGAGTGGGAGAAGGTTTTGCCACCTCTTATTCCTCAGCTGAACAGAACTTACGGACACGATGACTGGTCACCAAAATTACTTGGTTCAGAGACGGATCACACCAGCTCTGCAGAGGTATGACAACTGGTTACTATGCATTATTGAAATTAAAACAAGTAGCTGTATTCATTTACCCCATAACAGACATGCATGAAGTCACCGCTGCACTGATCTGATTTTGCCGATACTAATTTTGATAACATTACCGGAAGATCTCAAGTGTGGCTCTCACTCCAATAACCTCTTAAGTAATTTTAAGGTTATTTTCAAATTCAACCAAGTTCCATTTTGTTTGTTAAAAATCTAACAAGATTTTTTTTTTTTCCCAGAATTTAAATAAACTGGAGCACTGCGCTTGTAGAGTGCAAACCTTGGCCAACACTTGTTTCCAGTTCCACAAAATTTTACTTTGGAAAAATCTCCAAGGTCAAAGTCCTGTTAGAAGTGGCTTAGATTAGATGTGATCAAATGTCAGGTGTATGTATTTAGTTCATGCACTTGAAGTTTTTAGTGTTGTTGTCAGGTTTTTTCCCCAACCTTTTCAGTTTCTTAATTCTTTTTTTCACATAATTTTCCACAGAATATTGTTGACAGACAAACAGGTATAACATTGTAACCTCCATCCAATTTTGGTGGTGTAGGTAAATCATAACAGAAAAATGAGTGATTGAGGCACTTTTCATTGAGACATAATGCAAAATGTACACCAAATGGGCTTTTCAATATTAAATTCAAAAGTCCATAAAATCCACAATCTGGATCAAACTGTCATGTAATAGTGAGTGCCAGTCTGCACCTCACTTTCAAATATGAGTGTGATTGGGGCATGTTTGATTAAGATATAATGTAAAATATACATAAATGGGGTTTTCAATGCTAAATTTAAATAGGCACAAAATCTGTAATCCGGATCAGACTCCGTCAATAAAGGATACCATCCTTCGTAACACTCTCAAATATGAAAGAAATTTGATCTTTTTTGACAGTTAGGAATTTTTGAAAATTTGTTCAGTGTTAAAGATAGGGATTTTTCCTTGAACCAGTTATTGCCTATCAGGATATGAATCCTCTAAAAATTTCATAATGATATATGAAAAACTGTGGGCTCCAGGCTGTTCACAAACAAATGAACAGGGGCAAAAACAACCTCAGCTCTATGGTGGAGGTTGATTTTAAGTTAGTAATGGCTTGTCTCTATATTTGCAAATGAACTATCTATGAATAAATGTTTTTTTTTTGTGTGTGTGAACACTAGTTACTAGACATCTACACACCCCAAAATTGGAGTAATGCCTCATGTACTCTGATTGAACCTTAGAGGAATCACATTTTGACAAAAGACAGCTTGAACTCCAGATAATATTTTGGATAAACATGCTTTGTCATAATTTATTAAGTTTTTTTGTTGTTTCAAATATCACTACATTATATCAAAAGTATAACATTGTAAAGTGATAGGTATACAGCACACTAGGATGATAAACAAATGTAAACTACATTCAAATTGTCAGAGGCAATAAATATTGTGTGTATATATACACAAGGTTTGTTATGTCTGCTGATACTTGACCCACGTAAATACAGTCAGCATTGGAACCAACGCAGGCTCAGGCTGGTTCTCAGATCCCAACTTTCTTGGGGGGGGGGGGGGGGGGGGGGGGCGGTTATTACAGAGAGCACATTTCAGTGCACGGTGGCAGTGCTGCTTATATTGTTTAATCTTTCTTGTCATGCGTAGGTGAACAGTGACGACGGCAGATTTACAGTCCAAGTTGACGTTAAACTCTTCAATCCAGATGAGCTGTTGGTGAAAGTGAAGGGAGAATTTGTGGAAGTGCAAGGAAAGCACGAAGAGAAAAAGGTTGGTATTCCGTTACTCTTTAGTTCGTTCACTGTATTTGAATGGCTACAAACCAATCTTCTAAAACATGTTCCTCTTTGCATTTTATAATGCAGAAGGATGGTTCTGGGTTGACAACACGGCAATTCAACCGCCGCTACAGAATCCCAAAGGGAGTGGACACTCATGCTTTGGAGTCAGCTGTCTCTCCAGATGGCGTCCTTATTATATCGGCACCTATGCAACAGAGCATCAGCAGATCCCTGACCTAACGTTACCACACAAACACACACACCCCAGTTTATGGAAGCCCGTTTGTGCCACTTGAAAAAAATTTTTTTTTGATTAATTGCGAGATAGTATCTCACAATTCTGACTTATTATCTCACAATTCTGAGTTACTATCTCGCAATTCTGACTTATTATCTCGCAATTCTGACTTATTATCTCGCAATTCTGACTTATTATCTCGCAATTCTGAGTTACTATCTCGCAATTCTGACTTACTATATCGCAATTCTGACTTACTATCTCGCAATTCTGACTTACTATCTTGCAATTCTGAGATACTTTATGTTACAAAATGCATTGCCCCCTACATGGTCATTCCATTCGATCACTGAAAGCTATTTTCGGTGTGGTTTCACAAACAGTGAGATTTGGACGCTATTACATGAGGAGGATGACATTGAAATAAGCCTCCGAACTTTACAAAGAACTTTGGCAAGGAACCATCTCTGGCGCAGGCGAAATAAAATGGATGTTGTCGAGGTGGCGGAGTTCATCCATCAGTAGCTACAGATGTCGGGTCAACAACACGGCTACAGATGGATGCACCAGAAGTGCTGGATGGCTGGTGTCAGGTTTGACCTTGGCTAGACATACAAGAAAGAACCAGACAGAGAGACGACATGTCTTTAGTGGGCTTTGCAAAGCGGAGACACACAGACCCTGACAGTCTCGTGCAGTTCTCTGATGTCTCCTCATTGCATGGCCCTTTTATTGAAAAAAGAAACAAAAGATAAGAGGAGTGAGTTGAGTCCATCGTCACAACATGTTTGTGCAGATACATTTGTAATCAACTGAATCATTCATGTGTTGTGTAGATACGTTTGCAAACAACTGAATCATCCTGAATTTGTACAGTGACAACTGAATCATTGTGTCATTAGTGAAAACAACTGAATCCTTCCAGATTTTTAGGTACAGAGTGAGTGGTTTCAGCTGAAGCTTGCTAAAAACTATAAACAGGCTGCAGCTGTGAATATCTGAAAGAAAAACAGTTTGCAGATTTTTAACATACAGAAAGAACAATTTGCAAATGAGCAGATGTTAATAGATGATAATAAATGATAAACCATGTTCTTGACAGTATAATTTATCTAACAGCTGGCATAACCATGGACAGAGAAACAGTCCGTCTGTTGTTAAGACTCATGGACGGTGGTGGCGTAGATTTACGAGCAAGACATTGCTTGAGACGTGTTGTGCTGGATTCAGCACCCCTGCCGTGAAAAGAACCCCCTTCGCGGGAACGCGCATTTAAACCTCGTCGCCTTTAAACTCACATTTAACAGCACAGATACACAGTTTGAGCAACAAAAATGTACACAAATCAATATGATCCTTATTCTATCTCACGTTGTCTCCAGATATGCGGGAGTGAACAGAATACGTATGTTCATATTTACGAGCACTAATTGGCTGGTTTTGTTCAGTAGGAACGTAGCGTCTGATATTATCATGTTTATTTTATTACGTTTCATCACACGATGGTGTTTGTTTTAGTGTTTATTTGTTTAAATGATTTTAATTTTATTCATTGACGTTATAAATGAATATGCAGCTTGAATCACTGTGGAACGTTTGAGGACCCCGTTGAAATTAGCGTCCATTCCTATTGTCTGTACATGTATTATGTCTGTATATAATATATTAATTTATTCAGAGTATCCTGATCACCATCATAATTATTATTATTATTATAAAAATGTACACAAAACAATGGTTATCATTCCATGTAATAGTAACTCAGAATTGCGAGTTTAATCAAAAAAAACTTTTTTTCAAGTGGCGCAAACGGGCTTCCATACACAGCTCGCTTTACTTCGTAAAAAAAAAAAAAAAAATCTGCAGGCCAGTAGGCCATGAGGCCAGCGTGCAAATGCCCGGTGTGCAATACTATCAGTCCAGCGGTGCCAGAGGGAGTTTTTCCTTAACGGTTCCACCTGTGTGCTTGCTCGGGGGGGTGAGAGATTGGGAAGGTTGGGCCTTACTCGCGTGTGTAGCACCTTGAGCCAGCAATGTTGTGATTTGTTGCTGTTTAAATAAAATAAACTGAACTGAAATGGAATTTACTGATCACATAATGTGCACACAAATAACTGATTCAATGAACAAATAACTGATAACTGAAACAAAAACAAGTAACTGATTGAATCAGTCATTTGTTTATTTTTAAATATGTAAATGTGTCTGTGTTGACATTTACCAGGAGCACAATTTGCAACAAGCAGTATATATGACCAAAAAAACGAACAAACCCTACCCCTTTATGATGTCACTTCCTGTTTTGTATTGAAGTTTTAGAATTTTGGACCTTTTTTTATGTTTTGGCCTGGTATTGATCTTGGAATAACAATAAAAGTACAGATCTTATGATCTTTACTTTAATATCTTTTATGTTTTTCTCCTGCCTTTAATGTCTTATTGATATATCCAGAACGACAAGAAAGATTACTGTCTGGAAGACATTTGACAGCAGTGGAAAAGATATTTGTCATCATAGAGATACAGACGTTACCACAAAGCACAATGGATAACATTCCTCAACCTCAATGTATGGATCTTAACGAAAATACAGCACAAAACAGAAGTGTTACTGCAGACGAGATGAACACTGACGAGATGAACACTGTCAGGATGAACACTGTCGGGATGAACCGGCAGCGCTATTGGTCACGGTGGTTACAGTTTGATCACCAAAACATGGAGACAAACATGGATCAGGAGACGTTATCACGAAGCATGATGGATGTGAACATTCCTCAACCTCAATGTACGGATCTCTCAGAAAATACAGCACAAAACAGAAGTGTTATTTTAGATGAGATGAACACTGTCGAGACAAACACTGTCGAGAGGAACACCGTCGAGAGGAACACCGACGAGACGAACACCGTCGAGAGGAACACCGTCGAGAGGAACACTGTCGAGATGAACACTGTCGAGAGGAACACCAACGAGAGGAACACCGACGAGACGAACACCGACGAGACGAACACCGACGAGATGAACACCGACGAGATGAACACCGTCGAGACGAACACCGACGAGACGAACACCGACGAGACGAACACCGACGAGACGAACACCGACGAGACGAACACCGACGAGACGAACCAGCAGTGCTGGTGGTTACATTGGTTACAGTGGTTACAGGAGTTACAGAGGTACAAGAGGTTACCTAGTTCACAGAGTTCAGAGAGGTTACAGATTTTAGAGAGGTTACAGATGTTACAGAGGTTAGAGAGGTTACAGAGTTTACAGAGGTTAGAGATGTTACAGAGGTTACAGACGTTACAGAGGTTAGAGAGGTTACAGACTTTCAAGATGTTACATGGCTTACAGAGGTTAGAGACGTTACCGAGGTTACCAAGGTTACAGAGGTTACAGAGGTTACAGAGGTTAAGGATTTTACAGAACTTACGGAGGTTAGAGATGTTACAGAGGTTACCGAGGTTACCGGGTTTACCGAGGTTACAGAGGTTACCGAGGTTACAAAAGTTAGAGAGGTTAGAGAGGTTACAGTGGTCAGAGAGGTTAGAGAGGTTACAGAGGTTAGAGATGATACAGAGGTTAGAGAGGGAACGGATGTTACAGAGGTTAGAGAGGTTAGAGGGGTTACAGGGGTTACAGCGTTTAGAGATGTTACAGAGATTACAGAGTTTAGAGATGGTACAGAGGTTAAAGTGTATAAAGATGTTACAGAGGTTAGAGAGGTTACAGACGTTACAGAGGTTACAGAGTTGTGGGATGTTACTGAGGTTACAGAGGTTAGAGAGAGATTACAGAGGTTAGAGATGTTACAGAGATTACAGAGGTTACCGAGGTTTCCGAGGTTACCGGGGATACTGTGGTTACCGTGGTTGTTATGGCAGCTACTGCCTTCATCATAGTAAGTCCCTTCGGCTGCTCCCTTGTTTGCACTCGGGGTCGCCACAGCATATCCAAGGTGGATCTGCCTGGATTCCTGATGCAACTCCATATTAGATGGATAAATGTGGTGGGGGTGGGATTTGAACCCGGAACCTTCTGCACTGAAACCAAGCGCATTAACTACTTGGCCACTTCATAATAAATATTTATATTTATTTACAGTGTCTGTTTTTTCAGGTTGAAATGCAGATATGAATGAATGAATCTACCAGACTTAAACATGTACACGTTACATGCTATTTTATTTACAGTTAGGAAAATAAGTATTTGAACACCTGCGATTTTGCAAGTTTTCCCACTTAGAAATCATGGAGGGGTCTGAAATTTTCATCTTAGTTGCATGTCCACTGTAAGAGACATAATCTAAAAAAAAAAAAAAAAAATCCAGAAATCACAATGTATGAATTTTTAATAATTTATTTGTATGTTACTGCTGCAAATAAGTATTTGAACACCTGTGAAAATCAATGTTAATATTTGGTACAGTAGCCTTTGTTTGCAATTACAGAGGTCAAATGTTTCCTGTAGTTTTTCACCAGGTTTTCACACACTGCAGCAGGGATTTTGGTCCACTCCTCCATACAGATCTTCTCTAGATCTTTCAGGTTTGGAGTTTCAGCTCCCTCCAAAGATTTTCTATTGAGTTCAAGTCTGGAGACTGGCCAGGCCACTCCAGGACCTTGAAATGCTTCTTACGGAGCCCCTCCTTAGTTGCCCTGGCTGTGTGTTTGGGGTCATTGTCATGCTGGAAGACCCAGCCATGACCCATCTTCAATGCTCTTACTGAGGGAAGGAGGCTGTTTGCCAAAATCTCGCAATACATGACCCCATCCATCCTCCCTTCAGTACGGTGCAGTCGTCCTGTCCCCTTTGCAGAAGAGCACCCCCAGAGTATGATGTTTCCACCCCCATGCTTCATGGTTGGGATGGTTTTCTTGGGGTTGTTCTCATCCTCTAAACATGGTAAGTGGAGTTGAGTCCAAAAAGCTCTATTCTGGTCTCATCTGACCACATGACCTTCTCCCATGCCTCCTCTGGATCATCCAGATGGTCACTGGTGAAGTTCAAACAGGCCTGCACATGTGCTGGCTTGAGCAGGGGGACCTTGCTGCCCTGCAGGATTTTAAACCATGACAGCATCATGTGTTACTAATGTAATCTTTGTGACTGTGGTCCCAGCTCTCTTCAGGTCATTGACCAGGTCCTCCTGTGTAGTTCTGAGCTTTCTCAGAATCATCCTTACCCCACAAAGTGAGATCTTGCATGGAATCCCAGACCGAGGGAGATTGACAGTCACCTTGTGTTTCTTTCCCTTTCTAATAAATAAGCATAACAGTTGTCGTCTTCTACTAAGCTGCTTGCCTGTTGTCCTGTAGTCCATCCCAGCCTAGTGCAGGTCTACAGTTTTGTCCCTGGTGTCCTTAGACAGCTCTTTGTGTGATTGATTGAGTGTGTGAACAGGTGTCTTTTATACAGGTAACAAGTTCAAACAGGTGCAATTAATACAGGTAAAGAGTGCAGAATAAGAGGGCTTCTTAAAGAAAAATTAAAAGGTCTGTGAGAGACAGAATTCTTGCTGGTTGGTAGGTGATCAAATACTTATTTGCAGCAGTAACATACAAATAAATTATTAAAAAAATCATACATTGTGATTTCTGGATTTTTTTTTTTTTTTTTTTTTTTAGATTATGTCTCTCACAGTGGACATGCACCTAAGATGAAAATTTTCAGATCCCTCCATGATGATGAATTGCAGGGTGTTCAAATACTTATTTTCCTCACTGTATCTAAAAATCAATGTCCAAGGTTCCTTATAGCGTTAGTACCTCCATCACACGAGAGGCAGAATGAGCCTGAATGAAGAGTTGAATGAATGTCAAAGTCGGGTTCATTTGAAAACTTATGATTTGAGTGCAGTCCAAACACTTCGACACATTCGAGCAGCCAGACAGAATGCAGAGCACATGCACTCAACTGTCGAGGTGCGTTTGAGGTGGAAAAAGCACAAACGTGTTTCACGTGCAGTCTGATCACAGTCTGTGTTCTAAACGTTCTGACGGCCTCAAAACAGCATTTGAAACAGTCTGATCACATGCGATGGTAATTCCCCACACCGTCAGGCACGTCCCCAGTGTGCATTGGATGAGCCACACAGCACCCTGGTGCATCCTGTTCGGTGTGCTTGCAAAGTCTGTGGCACAGAATGATAATATCATGCAAGCCGGAGAAGCTTTCATGATATTAAAGGGACAAATCTCTTGTGTTTTAATCCAGAATGTTGTGTCGAAAAAGCCGTTAACGAGCTGAAACACACACACATCTTCAACCGCTTGGTCCAATCAAGGGTCCCGGAGGGCTGGAGCCTATCCCAGCAGTCATAGAGCGTGAGGCAGGGTACACCAGGACAGGACGCCAGTCTGTCACAGGGCCAAAAGCAGACAAACAAACACACCCACCTACAGACAATTTAAAGATTCCAGCCACCGAACCCGCATGTCTGGAGGTGGGAGGAAACTGGAGCACCCAGAGGAAACCCACGCAGACACGGGGAGAACATGCAAACTCCACACACAAAAAGCCCATGACCTTCTTGCTGTGAGGCAACAGTGCTAAGTCACCGTGCTGCACCAGCTGAAACCCATTTCACTGAAATAACACAGGACTCTACTGGTGGTTGGCTCTCACTGCGGTATTGTATCACTTCCTGTTCCGGAGCACAGCGGTGTTTTGCTGTATCTGTTAGCTGTTTAATCTGCGCAGTTAGATTGATCTAGTTATCTAGATTACGATTTGTTTCCCAGTGTAATCTTTACGTGCCTTAACTAAAGCACTCCTTCTGCTGAATCACCTCTAAATTATTTACACATTATTCACTTTGCGTGTTTTTAGGAATCCGCTAGCTTAGCGTAGCTACTAGCTCTTAGCCGATTTAGCATGGCGGCTTCTCCTGTCTCTCCCGCACTTTTCTGCTCTGGGTGTGAAATGTTTAGTTATTCCTCGGCCTCCTTTAGCAGTAACGGTACTTGTAATAAGTGTAGCTTATTCGTAGCTTTGGAGGCCAGGCTGGGCGAATTGGAGACTCGCCTCCGCACCGTGGAAAATTCTACAGCTAGCCAGGCCCCTGTAGTCGGTGTGGACCAAGGTAGCTTAGCCGCCGTTAGTTACCCCCTGGCAGATCCTGAGCAGCCGGGAAAGCAGGCCGACTGGGTGACTGTGAGGAGGAAGCGTAGCCCTAAACAGAAGCCCCGTGTACACCGCCAACCCGTTCACATCTCTAACCGTTTTTCCCCACTCGACGACACACCCGCCGAGGATCAAACTCTGGTTATTGGCGACTCTGTTTTGAGAAATGTGAAGTTAGCGACACCAGCAACCATAGTCAATTGTCTTCCGGGGGCCAGAGCAGGCGACATTGAAGGAAATTTGAAACTGCTGGCTAAGGCTAAGCGTAAATTTGGTAAGATTGTAATTCACGTCGGCAGTAATGACACCCGGTTACGCCAATCGGAGGTCACTAAAATTAATATTAAATCGGTGTGCAACTTTGCAAAAACAATGTCGGACTCTGTAGTTTTCTCTGGGCCCCTCCCCAATCAGACCGGGAGTGACATGTTTAGCCGCATGTTCTCCTTGAATTGCTGGCTGTCTGAGTGGTGTCCAAAAAATGAGGTGGGCTTCATAGATAATTGGCAAAGCTTCTGGGGAAAACCTGGTCTTGTTAGGAGAGACGGCATCCATCCCACTTTAGATGGAGCAGCTCTCATTTCTAGAAATCTGGCCAATTTTCTTAAATCCTCCAAACCGTGACTATCCAGGGTTGGGACCAGGAAGCAGAGTTGTGGTCTTACACACCTCTCTGCAGCTTCTCTCCCCCTGCCATCCCCTCATTACCCCATCCCCGTAGAGACGGTGCCTGCTCCCAGACTACCAATAACCAGCAAAAATCTATTTAAGCATAAAAATTCAAAAAGAAAAAATAATACGAGTATAGCACCTTCAACTGCACCACAGACTAAAACAGTTAAATGTGGTCTGTTAAACATTAGGTCTCTCTCTTCTAAGTCCCTGTTGGTAAATGATATAATAATTGATCAACATATTGATTTTATTCTGCCTTACAGAAACCTGGTTACAGCAGGATGAATATGTTAGTTTAAATGAGTCAACACCCCCGAGTCACACTAACTGTCAGAATGCTCGTAGCACGGGCCGGGGCGGAGGATTAGCAGCAATCTTCCATTCCAGCTTATTAATTAATCAAAAACCCAGACAGAGCTTTAATTAATTTGAAAGCTTGACTCTTAGTCTTGTCCATCCAAATTGGAAGTCCCAAAAACCAGTTTTAGTTGTTATTATCTATCGTCCACCTGGTCGTTACTGTGAGTTTCTCTGTGAATTTTCAGACCTTTTGTCTGACTTAGTGTTTAGCTCAGATAAGATAATTATAGTGGGCGATTTTAACATCCACACAGATGCTGAGAATGACAGCCTCAACACTGCATTTAATCTATTATTAGACTCTATTGGCTTTGCTCAAAAAGTAAATGAGTCCACCCACCACTTTAATCATATCTTAGATCTTGTTCTGACTTATGGTATGGAAATAGAAGACTTAACAGTATTCCCTGAAAACTCCCTTCTGTCTGATCATTTCTTAATAACATTTACATTTACTCTGATGGACTACCCAGCAATGGGGAATAAGTTTCATTACACTAGAAGTCTTTCAGAAAGCACTGTAACTAGGTTTAAGGATATGATTCCTTCTTTATGTTCTCTAATGCCATATACCAACACAGTGCAGAGTAGCTACCTAAACTCTGTAAGTGAGAGAGTATCTCGTCAATAGTTTTGGATGCTGTAGCTCCTCTGAAAAAGAGAGCTTTAAATCAGAAGTGCCTGACTCCGTGGTATAACTCACAAACTCGTAGCTTAAAGCAGATAACCCGTAAGTTGGAGAGGAAATGGCGTCTCACTAATTTAGAAGATCTTCACTTAGCCTGGAAAAAGAGTCTGTTGCTCTATAAAAAAGCCCTCCGTAAAGCTAGGACATCTTTCTACTCATCACTAATTGAAGAAAATAAGAACAACCCCAGGTTTCTTTTCAGCACTGTAGCCAGGCTGACAAAGAGTCAGAGCTCTATTGAGCTGAGTATTCCATTAACTTTAACTAGTAATGACTTCATGACTTTCTTTGCTAACAAAATTTTAACTATTAGAGAAAAAAATTACTCATAACCATCCCAAAGACGTATCGTTATCTTTGGCTGCTTTCAGTGATGCCGGTATTTGGTTAGACTCTTTCTCTCCGATTGTTCTGTCTGAGTTATTTTCATTAGTTACTTCATCCAAACCATCAACATGTTTATTAGACCCCATTCCTACCAGGCTGCTCAAGGAAGCCCTACCATTATTTAATGCTTCGATCTTAAATATGATCAATCTATCTTTGTTAGTTGGCTATGTACCACAGGCTTTTAAGGTGGCAGTAATTAAACCATTACTTAAAAAGCCATCACTTGACCCAGCTATCTTAGCTAATTATAGGCCAATCTCCAACCTTCCTTTTCTCTCAAAAATTCTTGAAAGGGTAGTTGTAAAACAGCTAACTGATCATCTGCAGAGGAATGGTCTATTTGAAGAGTTTCAGTCAGGTTTTAGAATTCATCATAGTACAGAAACAGCATTAGTGAAGGTTACAAATGATCTTCTTATGGCCTCGGACAGTGGACTCATCTCTGTGCTTGTTCTGTTAGACCTCAGTGCTGCTTTTGATACTGTTGACCATAAAATTTTATTACAGAGATTAGAGCATGCCATAGGTATTAAAGGCACTGCGCTGCGGTGGTTTGAATCATATTTGTCTAATAGATTACAATTTGTTCATGTAAATGGGGAATCTTCTTCACAGACTAAAGTTAATTATGGAGTTCCACAAGGTTCTGTGCTAGGACCAATTTTATTCACTTTATACATGCTTCCCTTAGGCAGTATTATTAGACGGTATTGCTTAAATTTTCATTGTTACGCAGATGATACCCAGCTTTATCTATCCATGAAGCCAGAGGACACACACCAATTAGCTAAACTGCAGGATTGTCTTACAGACATAAAGACATGGATGACCTCTAATTTCCTGCTTTTAAACTCAGATAAAACTGAAGTTATTGTACTTGGCGCCACAAATCTTAGAAACATGGTGTCTAACCAGATCCTTACTCTGGATGGCATTACCCTGAGCTCTAGTAATACTGTGAGAATCTTGGAGTCATTTTTGATCAGGATATGTCATTCAAAGCGCATATTAAACAAATATGTAGGACTGCTTTTTTTGCATTTACGCAATATCTCTAAAATCAGAATGGTCCTGTCTCAGAGTGATGCTGAAAAACTAATTCATGCATTTATTTCCTCTAGGCTGGACTATTGTAATTCATTATTATCAGGTTGTCCTAAAAGTTCCCTAAAAAGCCTTCAGTTAATTCAAAATGCTGCAGTTAGAGTACTGACGGGGACTAGAAGAAGAGAGCATATCTCACCCATATTGGCCTCTCTTCATTGGCTTCCTGTTAATTCTAGAATAGAATTTAAAATTCTTCTTACTTATAAGGTTTTGAATAATCAGGTCCCATCTTATCTTAGGGACCTCGTAGTACCATATCACCCCAATAGAGCGCTTCGCTCTCAGACTGCAGGCTTACTTGTAGTTCCTAGGGTTTGTAAGAGTAGAATGGGAGGCAGAGCCTTCAGCTTTCAGGCTCCTCTCCTGTGGAACCAGCTCCCAATTCAGATCAGGGAGACAGACACCCTCTCTACTTTTAAGATTAGGCTTAAAACTTTCCTTTTTGCTAAAGCTTATAGTTAGGGCTGGATCAGGTGACCCTGAACCATCCCTTAGTTATGCTGCTATAGACGTAGACTGCTGGGGGGTTCCCATGATGCATTGTTTCTTTCTCTTTTTGCTCTGTATGCACCACTCTGCATTTAATCATTAGTGATCGATCTCTGCTCCCCTCCACAGCATGTCTTTTTCCTGGTTCTCTCCCTCAGCCCCAACCAGTCCCAGCAGAAGACTGCCCCTCCCTGAGCCTGGTTCTGCTGGAGGTTTCTTCCTGTTAAAAGGGAGTTTTTCCTTCCCACTGTAGCCAAGTGCTTGCTCACAGGGGGTCGTTTTGACCGTTGGGGTTTTACATAATTATTGTATGGCCTTGCCTTACAATATAAAGCGCCTTGGGACAACTGTTTGTTGTGATTTGGCGCTATATAAAAAAATTGATTGATTGATTGATTGACTCAGTTACACTTAGAAAAAAATGGATTTGTTGATTAAATCCAACAAAAAGATTCTTAAAAAAAAAAAAAAGTTGAGTGTTCCAGATTTTGCTTCTCATTACACTCAAAGCTTCTCATTTAAACCTTGTGTGACTGGAACATTTCTTTGCTTTTTCATGACTAAATCCACCTTGTTTATCCTCGTAACTGTTACGGATTGGGTGCGGGATTGAAGCCAGACCCAGAGTTTGACCAGACCCAAACGCAAGAAGCAGAGAAGGAGGGAGTGAATAACTGATATTTAATTACACACAATGAACAGAAAAAATTAGAAAGTCAAGCGGTCTGTAGAGTGGAGGACACGGCACGCTCCAGGTGGTAGAACAGCTGGAAGCCACAGCGGGAACTGGACCAGGAGGGGAGCCGGCACCAGGTGGCCGTGACGGAGCTGAGTTTCTGAGGAGGAGGAGAGGCTGAAGTGAGTCCAAACACTTTATAACGCCAACAGTTATTTTAAGAATGCTCACAGAAGTACCATCTAATGTGGCCACAGTCTCATCTCAGTCGGCTTCCACTTCTGTTTCTGAGCAGATTGCCTCCCTTCCCTTGGCTTCTTTGTCTGTTGAAGACCAGTGTATGGTCAGGGCTCTCCTCACAAAGTATGCGTCTGTATTTGCCGCTCATGATGGTGACCTTGGTTGTACCAATTTGATCACCCATGACATCCCTTTGTTGGATGATGCTCCTGTTCGGCAGCGTTACAGGCGCATTCCTCCATCTGAATACAAGGTAGTAAAAGCACACATAAATCAACTGCTGGAGGCTCAGGTGATTCGGGAGAGCAGCAGTCCGTATGCCTCTCCCATTGTCCTTGTTAAAAAGAAGGATGGCAGCCTCCGTATGTGTGTGGACTACAGGCAGTTAAACAGTAAAACCAGGAAGTATGCTTTCCCTCTGCCTTGTATTGAGGAGTCTTTGGATGCTCTGGCCGGGGCTCGTTGGTTTTCGACTTTGGACCTTGCTAGCGGGTATAATCAGGTTCCGGTTGCAGAGGGAGATCGAGCCAAAACGGCGTTTTTGGCTTGTTTGAGTGGAATCGCATGCCCTTCGGGCTCTGTAATGCTCCGAGCACCTTTCAGAGATTGATGCAGAGGCTTTTTGGTGATCAGCAATGCCAGTCATTGCTGCTTTACCTGGATGATATTGTGGTCTTCTCTTCGACTGTTGATCAACATCTGCAAAGGTTGGAGGTGGTGCTCGAGCGGTTACAGCGAGAGGGCCTTAAAGCAAAGCTTTCTAAATGCTCCTTCTTTCAGAGGGAAGTGTGTTATTTGGGGCATGTGATTTCTGACAAGGGTGTTGCTATGGACCCTCGTAAGGTCGAAGTGGTGGCCAATTGGCAGCCTCCCACCACAATTTCTGAACTGCGGTCATTTCTGGGTTTTGCCAGCTATTACCGCCGGTTTGTGGAAGGCTTTGCCAAGTTGGCAGCACCCTTACACCGATTGGTGGCTGAGCTGGGAGGAAAAAGGTCTAGAAATAGATCACCTACTGTGGTTGAGCACTGGTCTGATGAGTGTCACCGGAGTTTTGAGTTATTGAAGACCAAACTCACCACTGCGCCTGTGTTGGCGTACGCCGACTTTTCCCTTCCGTTCATCCTGGAGGTGGACGCAAGCTCTGGTGGTTTGGGGGCAGTATTGTCACAGCAGCAGAATGGCCAGATTAGGCCGATTGTTTATGCCAGCAGAGGTCTATGGCCCACCGAGCGCAATATGGAAAATTACAGCTCTATGAAGCTGGAGTTTTTGGCGCTCAAGTGGGCCATGACTGAAAAGTTTCGAGAATACCTGCTTGATCATGAGTGTGTGGTCTATACTGACAATAATCCCTTGAGCCACCTTTTCTCAGTTAAGCTTGGTGCCACGGAACAGTGCTGGGCAGCTCAACTCGCGCAGTTCGATTTTGACATTTGTTATCGGACTGGTCGGGTTAACAGGAACGCTGATGCGTTGTCTCGTCAACATCCTCCTGGCCCGTTAGAGGTGTTGGATCCCTCGATTTTGGTGTGTTGTGCTTCACCCACCCCGCAGGATTGGACCTTCACAGTGTGATTGTGGTGTGTGTGTCACGTGTGACTGGGGTGCTTATTTCTTTTTTTAGGGACCATCACTGCTGGTGTCTCCTTTTCACCGGTAAGCCCTTGCTGCTGACCAATCCCTCCATGATTTGTATTTGTTAATTAATTTTTAACCACAACACAAGTTGGCCATTTTAAACATCTGAAAATAAAAACTGAGTTATTGTAACTTGGGACCACGCCTCTGCTTGTTTTTCTTACCCTAGTTTGAGAATCTTTTTTTTGGTGACCTGTAGGGGTCGCCACATCCAGGAGACACCCCCATGACTAAGGCAGACCAAGCCCCAGCCACCCACAGCTAGAAGGACCAAACTGTCTTTTTTCCCCCAGAGGACATTTACAATCAAACCCTGGGGCCCCCTCCACAACGCAGAGAAAAACCGGAGAATGTGCAGTGTCAATGGTTATACCCAGTAAGTCAAAAGTGAGGAGTGGAGACGCCAACTCCTCCAACTTTCACAAACCCAGCTACAAGTATAAGTCACAACTGCAAAAACTTCAGTAACAATAATGTGCGTACAGCACAAAACGGCTGAGTCTGGGGGTGAAAACAACAAAATGAAAAAACGACCCATTGCCCCCCAGAGGACATTTACAATCAAACCCCGGGGTGGAAACTGGGAGAAAACAAAAATGATCCAACACCCCCCCAAAGGACATTTACAATCAAACCCTGGAAGGTGAGACCAAAGAAAAAAAACTTACAGGAATATTGTAACCCACATGAATTGTACGTTAAAAATAAATAAAACTCTAAATTCCTCTCGTAATGCGTCATGGAATGCAACACTTTAGTCACGTGATCCCACGTGCATGTGCCCTTCCGCCCTCATGACGTTCAACCAATCGCGTTGCTCGTAGCGCCTGATATAGACGCCTGTTCCCCCTCTCCGACAGACGTGTGGGAGAGGAGGCTTCAGGACGGCTGCATCAAGAAGTTAATATTCGCTGACGCTGGGGTTCGCGCTGTGGGAGCTAGTGATGGCAATTTCGAGGCCTCATGAACCAATGAGCCACTTCAACACAACTGGCTGAAAATCAACACACTGCTTCGAGGCGTTTGATACAGTTTGAAGGGTGACATCTGCTGGATTGTTTTGAGAATTACCCTGAGCGAGTGCTGTGACAAATGTTTGCAGTAATTCATGACTGATGTGGTTTGTCCTTGAAAAATACTAATAAAAAATGTCATCTTCATTATTGTGTCTTTCTTAATGTAATAAATAGTCCCTACAGATGCACACATAATGGTTATGAAAGCCTTATTGTAGACTATATGTAGATTTGTGTTATCATTCCTCAAACTATATTTGGATAAAATGTGACAGGAAAAGTGAGAAAGGCATGTGCTTCTGCAACTGGTGCTCATGTTGCTGTAATTTGTAAATTAGAATAGAGGGGATAGGAGACGGTGATTATGCAACTTTCAACAATTTTTATTCAAAAAAAAAAATTTCAACGGTGCTGGGCTTTATTCGGCTCCTCTTCTGCCTCATGACCTCTCCAGCTTTGGAGAAGACCCGCTCGCAAGGCACTGATGTTGCTGGCATCGACAAATATTTTTTTGCCATTCTCTGTAAATTGGGATAGACTGCAACTCGTGTCGCCCAGTATTTGAGCCGGTCTCCTCCTCTGGAGGTAGGCATATGTTGGGTCAAACCTTTGTAGTAAAGCCCTGAAGGCTTTGCTCGCCACTATTTTGAACGGTCGTGCATCTTCCAAAACAGTCCACCAGTGCCTCATCCAAACCAGCTTGTCTGCCTTTAATGGAAATACAGTATGACATGCTTAGCTGTTTTTGTTTGAGTATGTTTTAATCTTAGATAAAGAATAAAATATAGCTTACATGGCCTGATTCCTGCTCCAGGAGCAGCAACAGAAGCAGCAGCCATTGGTGTCTCAGGATGTTTGGACCTCAGGTGTCGCAGCATTGAAGACGTATTGTTACTGTACCTCAACTCGAGCACAAATCAAGCACTTGACCTTTTTGGGGCTTATTAGATCAAAGTGCTCCCAAGCAATTGATCGTGTTCTTTTTGGCACTGGCTGCTCCATGTCTCTTCCTCACCACTACTCACACACACACTCAGCAAAAACTTCCAGGCTGAGTTTAGGATCAGACACTTCACCGGCAGGTGCAGAACAGAAAGTTCCAGATGCAAGCTGCGGGTAGAAGCTGATCAAACAAATTGCATAGCAGCTCAACCAGGGAGGCGCGAGGGAGCGCTAAAGTTAAAGGCTCTAAGAATGAGAGATAGAGAACTTGAATTACCTCAGGAGGTGTGCTGTCGGACAGCTGAACTGAAGTCATCCTCAGCAAATCCTCCTCTTCACCAGAAACATAATAGTCAAACACGAGTCGGCTTCAGCATCCATGTAACATCATCAAATGTCAGAATGTGAGATGTCAAGTCTCTGGCAATGAACAACTCCATAACCAGGCTTTAAATGCAGCAGCTGCTAATCAGGAGAAAACGAGCTGCAGGTGAGGTCTCCAGATGCTCAGCTCCGCTTGCGCGCCACCTGGTGGGAAACAAAGAAAACAGCAGCCAACCAAACAGCCCAGTCCATGACAGTAACCCTGCGAAAGACTAACGGCCTGTCCAGGGTGCACGCCGTTACTCAGCTGGTGACCCCTAAGACAGGTGGACGTCTTCCTAACGGATTATTTACCAGTCCAACACAGATTCTGAAACATCCAGCAGAATAAAGACTTAATGTTCAAAAATGCATTTATTATACCAGCTGACATTAAAAAAACACTCATGTCATGTGACATCAAGTGATCACTGCAGGTTCAGAAATATTTCAAATTATAGACATAGTAATAAAATTTCAACCCATCTGTCCGTATTTGCTGCCCGTTCTTCCCTCACAAAGTGATGATGAGCGTCTTGATTTTACGTTTTGCGTCCATCTTTAGTTTGTCCATTTTTTCACAGTCTGGTTTCTGGGACAGCTTGATGTGTTTCCATGGCAACACAGTCTCACCTGTTACCTGTTGGGAGAGATTTTTTAAAAAGAATCGCTGTTGCTTAAGCACACAATTAATTTTGCAGCATTAATTTAACACTGCAGTGTTAATATCTCCACCACTGTGTAAGTCAACTCCATGAGTTGATCAGCTTGAGTTCATTTAACACTTCTTTGGAGCGGTATCACTGCATAATGTTAAATAAACATAGGGCCGATTAACTCAATTATTTGTTTGTTTTTAATATGTAAATGTTTCTGTGGCCTGTCATTTGCCAGGAGCACAATTCACAATGGGCACTATATGAAAGAAATAAATAAACCACAATTTTAAAAAGAAAGTTTGCTTTTTTTTGGTCACCACTTGCTGTTTTCAATTCATTTTCGAATTTTCACCTGGTCTTTGAGCTTGGACAAAGATTAATATATACGAGGTCTGTCAATAAAGTAATGGTCCTTTTTATTTTTTCAAAAACTATGGATTTCATTCATGTTTTTACGTCAGACATGCTTGAACCCTCGTGCACATGCGTGAGTTTTTCCACGCCTGTCGGTTACGTCATTTGCCTGTGAGCACGCCTTGGGAAGGAGTGGTCCCGCCCCCTCGTCGGATTTTCATTGTCTGGAAATGGCAGAATGAAGCTGTTAGAGACTGGCACCTGGAAACCATTCGAAAAATTTATCTGGCTTTCGGTGAAAATTTTACGGGCTTCACAGAGAATAAGGACTGTTACTACAGCTTTAAGGACTGCTTTAAGGACAGTGGGCGCACCGCTCTCCGAGCTGCGACGATGAGGCACAAACCACCGGATCATTTCTAAACGGATGGCTCTGTGGATACGAGACCGTCGTGTGCTCTTTCTCTGGTTATCACAAGAGCTGGACATCAGCCATTTTCTGGCAGATTTCACTTTTAACAACAGAGATTTTGTCATTTTGTCATTCGCTGATGAAGCGAGACAAAGGAACACCTCCATTTCGGAGTGCCAGGGGACAAGTTGGGACATGCCTATCTCGGCTTTCAGTGCTTACCAGTCGAGTGAGTATAAGAGAAATTGTGGAGAGCTGGACATGTCCCAACTTGTCCCAACATGTCCAGCTCTCCACAATGATCCGGTGGTTTGTGCCTCGTCATCGCAGCTCGGAGCGCGGCGCGCCAACCGTCCTTAAAGCAGTCCTTAAAGCTGTATTAACAGTCCCTATTCTCTGTGAAGCCCGTAAAATTTTCCCCGAAAGCCAGATAAATTTTTCGAATGGTTTCCAGGTGCCAGTCTCTAACAGCTTCTGAAAAAATTCTGATGGAAAAAAAGTCCTTTTCATTCCGCCATGTCCAGACAATGAAAATCCGAGGAGGGGGCAGGACCACTCCTTCCCAAGGCGTGCTCACAGGCGAATGACGCATGCGCACGAGGGTTCAAGCATGTCTGACGTAAAAACATATGAATGAAATTAATCAATCAATCAACTTTTTTTTTATATAGCGCCAAATCACAACAAACAGTTGCCCCAAGGCGCTTTATATTGTAAGGCAAGGCCATACAATAATTATGAAAAACCCCAACGGTCAAAAACGACCCCCTGTGAGCAAGCAGTTGGCTACAGTGGGAAGGAAAAACTCCCTTTTAACAGGAAGAAACCTCCAGCAGAACCAGGCTCAGGGAGGGGCAGTCTTCTGCTGAGACTGGTTGGGGCTGAGGGAAAGAACCAGGAAAAAGACATGCTGTGGAGGGGGGCAGAGATCGATCACTAATGATTAAATGCGGAGTGATGCATACAGAGCAAAAAGAGAAAGAAACAGTGCATCATGGGAACCCCCCCACAGTCTACGTCTAAAGCAGCATAACCAAGGGATAGTCCAGGGTCACCTGATCCAGCCCTAACTATAAGCCTTAGTTTTTGTCCATATAGTTTTTGAAAAAATAAAATGTACCGTTACTTTATTGACAGACCACGTAGATATAATCATTCCTTCATTCATTTATTCATTTTCTATATCCAGTTCCTTATTAAAGGTCACAGGAGGCTGGAGATCTTATATTTAATTTCTTCATAAGAATTTTGGAACCGGGACAGAGCTGTGAACTTCACAGCTTCATGTGAGCCGGAACAATGTTGCAGTCCTCAACATACATCAAACACGACTTCATGAAGCACCAACCATCAAGGAGTGTCAAAGTGTGTGTGAAGATGGCAGTGTGGAACAAACGGACGGTCAGTATTCCGCTGCCGGTGATTAGGTTTAAAGCAGTGCCAGACATTAGAATGCTCAACAGATTCAACTGTTTTGTCCCAAATAAATATCATTATGTTGAGATGCGTGATTACTCCACCATCGATAAACCGAGATGGATCACGCTCGAATGGATGGGCTTTGTTGGACTTGCTGAAGGAGAAATCTCATCTCAGTTTGAGAGGAATATGGCTAATGTTGTTGTCTAGAAGCCACTCCTTTGATATCTTGGCTGTGTCTTTAGGGTCATTGTTCTGCTGAAAGATGAACCGTCGCCCCAGTCTGAGGTCAAGAGCCCTCTGGAGCAGGTTTTCATCCAGGATGTCTCTTTTTAAAGAGATGAGGTTAGGGAGTGAGGAGCTGAGGTTAAGGGGGGGAGAGGAGCCGAGTGATTGAGAGGCACGTGGAGAGGGTGAATAGAAAACACTATACCAAGGAAAATCAAAGCGTGAACCCATCATCCGCTATTAAGTCACACTGAAGCCAAAAGATCGCAGACGGTCCCTCATTCATCTCACCACGTGGTACCACCACAAGCGCCCGACCTGAACTCCCTACAGGACACAGAGGGTACTTCATTCCAGTGTTGCACAACCTTGAAATTTATGTCTTGAGCTTCTAAGATTTTACAGCAAAGAAGTTAAGAAATGACATGATTGCAGAAGACAAAGTCCTTGAATGGGAGCACCAGCAACTCTGCTGACTTCTAGTGGTCATAATAGACTACAGGTAATATTGATGAAAGGACTGAAGAGACTTGAAGAGATCAATCAAATACCCCATGATAACAACAACAGCAATAATAATAAATCTGTGTTAATGTACGTTTGTCTATGCCTACGCTAGGGCTGGGGAATATGCACACTGCAATGAGTGGCACTTTGCATCACTTGATTTATTTTATGTTTGTGTATTTTTTAGTACAAAATATGGAAAATATCTATCACATATTATATAATGGCTGAGTGGATCCTTGTCATTTGATTGGTGCTTTGTATGTCACATGACATGGATTATTCAGCCCATTTGTGTTGCATTACATTTAGAGTGCAATTGGTTCCTTTTAGAGTGCAAATTTATTTCCATACGTGTGGTACCATTGCACTCTGCATGTGCGCGCACACACGCACACACACACACACACACACACACACGACACATCGACTGCACTGTAAGCTGTCTGGAGGCTGTTAGCAGGAAGTTAGAATGGAAAGCTGGACTAATTTCTCTGATTTTTTTTTTCACTGCACTGAGGAAATACACAGTCCTTTTTCTGGTTGTACACACGCACGACAATGACACAAGCGATGATGATTTGAAACATAGAAAATTTCAGGTTTCCCCTCGTGAGTACGTGGGCAGTGCAAATAGAATACGCAGACAACAATAATTTGAATTCAAGTTAATCCTACCAGGTTTATTAAAACAGCAGAGCAGATCAGTCGTCAAAAATCATTCATCTTTGCGCAAAAATGGGTTCAGAATGCATACACATCCTTAATAATGCCACAAAACCAATACCCACAGTATGTGTAGCAAAAAGAACACTCTTCTTTTTAAAAACAGAGTTTTTTAAGCTTGTAGTTCAGAAATCTGTCCGAGCGGGGCTCCCAGTCCCACACGTCCCACCCCCACTCTGCCTTCACAGCGAGTGTAACCAGTTAATGTAGAATAGTGTTAAAGAATCACTGTTTTCTTGTTTTCAGCTCCGTATGAGGACAGGTCCATGTGTTCAGTTCAGTGGCATTATTGTGTCTCTACAGACACTTTCAAGGTTGCCTCCCCGATAACAAATAATCCAGTCATTGTTCTCTCGTGTGGAACCAAAGTTCTTTCACAGTCAAAGTATGAAATCACTCACATTTTACAGAATGCAGAAGCAGCAATTAATTTTGAACAATACAGTCATTCAACTGTTCATTATTGATCAACATAGTTCAAACATAAATGTACAAATCATTTGATTATAAACAGAGGCAACAACAATATTATTTGCAGTTCACATCTTGACCTCATGACCTTTGAACATATCATGAAACATCATGTCAGGCATTAGTCATGACTTTATTAAAAATGGTCAATTTCTGTCATATTTTAAACCAACATGTTACACCCGACTTAAGCACATGTTATTTATGAAAACCTTAAACCAAAACACTTTACTGATTTGAGAGTCAACACTTCTGTCAGGAGTTCAACATGTTCAATACAAGTCATCATAAGCACATATTTCAATCATTAATCAAACCGAATAATATTGTATGATTTCAAAACCATCATAAATCAGTTGAACACCTATCAAAGCACAGGCATACACATTTTCATTCATTTGACATCATGATAAAACGCTTAAACACATTATGGCAGAAGTATACACTCTATTCAACTTCATTCATTCAATACAATATGGCTTGGACTTTTGTGGCGCCACAATGCGTCCTTCCATAGGGATTGCGTGGTGCATGGTGTGAATGCGGCCGCGTTCACACCGGGCGCAATCAGACGCTACAAATTCGTGGATTGCGTGGTGCATGGTGTGAATGCGGCCGCGTTCACACCGGGCGCAATCAGACGCTACAAATTCGTGGGGGTTGCATGGCGACGGACACGCCACCTTCGCTTGGTGTGTTGCTCTGCTTTTGCTGCGAAAATTCACCCCGGTGCGTCATCAAATAGGAGGAGCTTCCATTCCGCTCGCCGGCTCCGGTTGTCAGTCAAGTTAACTTGACGGACCTTGATCACATGGAGCGAGTTGTTGTGAAAAGCTCCCAATAGAGGGAGTATCAAACAAACAAACAAACAAACAAAAAAACCCTTTTTGCATATATGAGTTTTTATTTGTATCATATTTGCTACATTGGGCGTTCTAGCATAAAAACATCAATTTTAAATCCAGAGCAAACATAACATTTTAAACCTATAAAATTCTGCATTTTCTTATGGAAATTACTGTGGATCACTTGTTTCAGGCAGCCATTATGAATGTCTCATCTGAAGGCCACCAGATGTCAAACCACAAACCACCAGATGTCAGTACATCTGGTGGTTTGTCTGTGCACTACAAGTATCTCATTGTATACGAAAATCCTGTATCAAATATGATACACTTGGCGTTATAGGGTTAAAATGTGCTTAACATGTAAAAGAATAAAAAGAAATGCATGATGTTCAAATTGTGTGTATGTGTGTTGTGGGGGGGGGGGGGGGGCAGCTATTCATTTGTTCTTTGGGGGGGCGGGGGGGTCACTCTCTCACACTTTGAAAACCCCTGCTTTAATGGATGCTGCCCCTGCACTCCAAGACTTTGGACTGAACCCAGGAGACTACACTTCCAAGACTTACCTATTATTGCTCCCAGTGTGTACTGAGCGCCTTGTATGGCAGCACCCTGACATCAGGGTGAATGTGAGGCATAATTGTAAAGCGCTTTGAGCATCTGATGCAGATGGAAAAGCACTATATAAATGCAGTCCATTTACCATTTACCATTCAACCTCCTGAAGATCCATGATGGACTGCTTGTTTTTATTTCAATTAAAGACTGTTTTTGTTACTCTTCTGTTTTTTTTTTGTTGTTGTTTGTTTTTGTTTTCTGGTTCTTCTGTTTGTAAGGAAATTCTTGTGTAATTTGTAAAAACCTTGTAAGTGTTACAATGGCCTGGTTTGTCAGCAATAGTTTGTCAGCAAGATAACTCAAAACGTTTTGAACCGATTTTGATGAAATTTTGTGGAGTTGTTGGAAATGACAAGAGGAACAAGTGATTAAATTTTAGTGGTGATCCGGATCACAATCCGAATCCAGGAATTTTTTAAAGGATTCTTCACCATTGCGGGATAGGGGGAATTTTGACATTCTAGTTTCTAACTCCACAAAAACAAGGCAGAAAGGCATGGAAAAAATTAGGGTGTAGCATAGTCAAATGTCCCATCAAACAACAAAGTGTGGTGATGATCGGATCCGGATTCCGGATCTGGTGATCCAGAATATGCAAAAATATAGGGAAAATAGAAAATGTGTCAGTGTGAGGTGACAAATGAAGCTAGAGATGCACAACTAACACCAAATTGTAGCTGAATCTGTACTGATTCAGTAAGGTGTCATCAGATTTGATGTAGCTTCAAATGTTATGGAGCTAGATCCAGAAGAAAACCGCCATTACCGAAAAATCATTTTTATACAATAACTTTTGAACTAATAAAGACATAAAAGTGATTCCAAGTTCTAGTGGTATGTTTTCATGGTCAAGGATGTCAAATATACAGGAAAGAAAAGTGTATGTATCATAGGTTTGGTTGTAACACTGAATTGTTGAATAGATCACTGTGCCGAGGAGGGAATCTCTTTAGGGTCAGTGACCCTATGGCCTTGGTGGAGGTTTGCACTCTCTGAGTGCTTCTAGTTGTATTCTGTTTTTATTTACATTTTACCCAATGTCCCAACTTTATTGGATTAGGGGTTGTACCACACTTAAAAATGTACACATTACCTTTCATGGTATAGGTCTAAAAATAAATGTCCAAGGTTCTGTTATGGTCCTTCTCTCTGTTCGTCTCAGGATGTCTTCTTGGATAACACAAAACTGATTGCAGATGGTTTGCAAGAGAAAGACACAACACTTCAGAGTTTTTAAATTTATTCAAGCTTTCAAAACAGAAGCTTGTACAAACAGCCTTCTAGAAAGACTGAATATGCTCCAACCGCGCTCATCTTTTTATAGGAAACCCGCGGGCATCGCTCCACCTTTGACATTTTTATTTAATTATTTCCAAAACATGGTTTTCTAATGGCAGTGTCCTCGGGTGCACCCTAAGCAGGTGTTAGCTCATTATTCTTATATGACAGATGCTCCCATTAAAACGTGAAGGATTTACAGCTGCACCTGGTCTGGGCTCATTTGGCTGCCAGCTGCAGCTGTCCTGAGACCTCATTACTGCTTGGGCGTCAGCCAGCGCTGCTGCCAAGTTGGCACTCATTAGGCAGACACCTGTGAGGTCAACCAGAGGATATGCAGTTCAGATTGGGACACTTGATAGTTCACCACAGTTTACACAGTTCAAATAGGGACCAAAAAATGCCTCTACAGTTCCCCCCTCTGGGACTCGAAAGAGTCCCATCTCACCAAATATACCCTTGTGCTGTTTAATGACAGGACATCAACATCTGTGCCGTTAAAACAAAAAGTAACACCACTCAAATTACTGATAAGGCTGGTGCGGATATCTAATGAGTACAAGTGATACTGACACAGTAAATATATTTTTAAGTGCTGCTGAACATACATGCTGGTGTTCCTACATACTAAGGCACAAGGTGGTCAATTATCAGCTGGATTATATATCAAAGCAGAGTGACACTCAAACATCATCAAGTTTGGGTGTAAATCAAGGCACTTAGAATGGTTACATAAGACAACTTACAGCAAGCTCTTAGTCATAGCAAAATAAAGGCATTACATTGGCATTTTGTGTAGCAAATCATCTTCTGGCATCTATTGTCTCACTCAACCAGAGGCTCCAACCCATTATACTTGGTTCTACGTATTATTTTTATCAAAGCTTCACACATCTATTATTCAGGCATATTAAGCAAGGACTATGTTACCACTATTTATTCAGCCAATCAAGGAACTATTCTAAGGTCAACACAACTACATCTAGCTTAATGATAAACATAATGAATTGGTACCCTTCATGTCCGTTCTTGAGTCCTTTATTTTATCCAATCATATAATAGGTGATCATTATAGGCCATTTCTCAACATTTTCCACTTCATTTTTTTCTTCTTCTTTTTCAGCTTGTTTTCAATGCCCGTTTGGAAAGATGCCAAACCTAGGCAATGCATGTCTCTTGAGGCATGCACTAAATAACAAAAGGGGTCCCTATGACGCCTCTTTACCAATAACTCTCCAGATACGCCGTGTAAGGGTCCCCTTTTTATAAATCAACCAATGTGCTATCTATGTGTGTGCTTTTAGTTTTACCTGTGTTACGCAAATGATGGTAAGGATAGACATTTATCAGACCTTCGTTATTTGACATACCAATCCATTTTTCTTTTTTTTTTTGTACACTCATTTCTGAAATCAGTCCATAATCCAAATCCAAAAACCAAAGTCCTTGTCCGTTTTCAGAGCCATTAAATCAGTCCGAGTCCCCCAGCATTCATTCAGCATCCGAGGTTTTGGGAGAAGTTGGGGAATATTTCATTTCATTTCATTTATTTATTTATTTCATTCATTTAAAAGAAAAAAAAAAAAACAGAAAAGCAGAAATAAAGCATCTGTTGGGAAAGTGTCGGTACACGGACCCACAACAGGGGGCGCAAAGGAACGGACAATGGAGTAGGTCAAATAACAACACTTTACTGTTGTGAATGTGCACAACAAATACAACAGATTACAACAATAGATCAGAATCAATTCACAAAGGTGTCGTGTGGGCAGGCTCGAAGATAGGAGACACCTGTCCAAAGCAGAACCGGAACCACACGATTTCCTCCGCCACCAGACCCCGGGAATACTGGAGCCGCCAAGTCCCGAACTCCTAGGTGGCCACTGCCTCCGCATGTCGGACCTGGTACTGCTGGCGAGGAACAAAAACACAATTAAAGGTGGGCGCGTTTGCACCCAGTAATCCGCACGGCAGGAAAGCTACCTCCACCTCTCGTTGGAAAAAAGGTCTGTTATCACTCACAAAAATCACAAAAGGTTACTGTCAAGCAGTCAGCTGAGAATATTACCTTCCAGGTAGAACGATATCTCGGCAAAGAGGTGGAGACGTCGTCCTGCTGATGTACCCCTGCTGATTGGTAACAGCTGTTGCAGGTGATGCGTGACAGCTGTCACCCTAGCTACTCCTGTGAGGCGGATGCGCCCTCTGGTGCCTGGAGCCCGCACTCCAGGCAGGGCGCCCTCTGGTGGTGGGCCAGCAGTACCTCCTCTTCTGGCGGCCCACACAACAGGACCCCCCCCCTCAACGGGCGCCTCCTGGCGCCCGACCAGGCTTGTCCGGGTGGCGGCGGTAGAAATCGGCCAGGAGGGCCAGGTCCAGGATGAAGCTCCTCTTCACCCAGGAGCGTTCTTCGGGGCCGTACCCCTCCCAGTCCACCAAATACTGGAAGCCCCGGCCCATCCTACGGACATCCAAAAGCCGGCGTACAGTCCAAGCCGGCTCGCCATCGATGATCCGGGCAGGAGGCGGCGCCGGACCCAGAGTACAGAGGGGTGAGGAGTGATGAGGTTTAATCCGGGACACATGAAACACAGGATGGATCCGCAGTGAGGCCGGCAGCCGAAGCCTCACTGCGGCTGGACTGATGACCTTCAGGATCTTGAATGGGCCGATGTAACGGTCCTGTAACTTGGGGGAGTCCACTTGGAGGGGGATGTCCTTTGTGGATAACCACACCTCCTGCCCAGGCCGATACGCAGGGGCCGGGGTCCGCCGACGGTCTGCATGGGCTTTTGCCCTCGTCCGGGCCTTTAGCAAAGCAGAACGGGCGGCACGCCACACCCGACGGCACTTCCGCAGGTGGGCCTGGACCGAGGGCACACCGACCTCTTCCTCAACCACCGGAAACAACGGGGGCTGATACCCCAGACATACCTCAAAAGGGGAGAGGCCGGTGGCTGAAGACACCTGGCTGTTATGGGCATACTCGATCCAGGCCAAATGGGTACTCCAGGCCGCCGGGTGTGCGGCAGTCACGCAGCGCAAGGCCTGCTCCACCTCCTGGTTTACCCGTTCTGCTTGCCCGTTGGTCTGAGGGTGGTACCCGGACGAGAGACTCACCGTGGCCCCCAGTTCCCGGCAGAAGCTCCTCCAGACTTGCGAGGAGAACTGGGGACCGCGATCGGAGACGATGTCTGTTGGAATCCCATGCAGCCGGACGACGTGGTGGACCAGGAGGTCCGCTGTCTCCTGGGCTGTTGGGAGCTTCGGGAGGGCCACGAAGTGGGCCGCCTTGGAGAATCGGTCCACTATCGTGAGGATGGTGGTGTTACCCTGGGACGGCGGGAGGCCCGTGACAAAATCCAGGCCGATGTGGGACCAGGGGCGATGAGGCACGGGCAGCGGCTGGAGTAAACCTGATGCCCGGCGATGGTCAGCCTTGCCCTTGGCGCAGGTGGTGCAGGCCTGGATATAATCCCGGACGTCGACCTCTAGGGACGCCCACCAGAAGCGCTGCCGGACAACTGCCACGGTTCTTTGCACCCCTGGATGACAGGAGAGCTTGGAGCCGTGACAGAAGTCCAGGACTGCAGCCCTAGCTTCTGGTGGGACGTATAGTTTGTTCTTCGGCCCAGTTCCGGGGTCCGGGCTTCGTGCCAGGGCCTCCCGGATGGTTCTCTCTACGTCCCAGGTGAGGGTGGCCACGATAGTGGACTCCGGGATGATGGGTTCCGGTGGATCCGACAACTCCGCTTTGACTTCATCTTCATGTACCCGGGACAAGGCATCCGATCTCTGGTTCTTGGTCCCGGGACGGTAGGTGATCCGGAAGTCAAAACGGCCGAAGAACAGTGACCAGCGGGCTTGCCTGGGGTTCAGCCACTTGGCGGTCCTGATATACTCCAGGTTCCGGTGGTCAGTGAAAACCGTGAATGGCACGGACGTTCCCTCCAACAGATGTCTCCACTCTTCAAGAGCCTCTTTCACCGCAAGGAGTTCTCGATTGCCGACGTCATAGTTCCGTTCGGCCGGGGTCAACCTGCAGGAAAAATAGGCACACGGGTGAAGGACCTTATCAGTCTTCCCGCTCTGGGAAAGCACGGCTCCTATCCCTGAGTCCGAGGCGTCCACTTCAACCACTAACTGGCAACTAGGATCGGGCTGCACCAGAACAGGTGCAGACGAGAAGCGCCGTTTCAACTCCTTGAACGCGGCATCGCAACGATCCGACCAGGTGAAGGGGACTTTTGGTGAGGTCAGGGCTGTCAGGGGGCTAACTACCTGACTGTAGCCCTTAATGAACCTCCTGTAGAAATTTGCAAAGCCGAGGAACTGTTGCAGCTTCCTACGGCTAGTGGGTTGGGGCCAGTCTCTCACCGCCGCAACCTTGGCCGGATCAGGAGCGACGGAGTTGGGGGAGATGATAAACCCCAGGAAGGACAAAGATGTGCGGTGAAACTCACACTTCTCGCCCTTCACAAACAGCCGGTTCTCCAACAACCGCTGCAGGACCTGACGAACATGACGGACATGAGTCTCAGGATCCGGAGAAAAGATGAGTATATCGTCTAGATATACGAAGACGAATCGGTGCAGGAAATCCCGCAAGACATCATTAACCAATGCTTGGAACGTCGCGGGGGCGTTTGTGAGGCCGAACGGCATGACCAGGTACTCAAAGTGACCTAATGGGGTGTTGAATGCCGTCTTCCATTCGTCTCCCTTCCGGATCCGAACCAGGTGATACGCATTTCTAAGATCCAGCTTAGTAAAGATTTTGGCTCCATGCAGGGGGGTGAACACGGAATCTAATAATGGCAACGGGTATCGGTTGCGAACCGTAATCTCATTCAGCCCCCTGTAATCAATACATGGACGAAGTCCGCCATCTTTCTTGCCCACAAAAAAGAAACCTGCCCCCATCGGGGAGGTGGAGTTCCGGATCAGCCCGGCAGCTAATGAGTCCCGGATGTAGGTCTCCATTGATTCACGCTCAGGTCGTGAGAGGTTGTACAGCCTGCTGGACGGGAACTCAGCGCCTGGAACCAAATCAATGGCACAATCGTACGGACGGTGCGGGGGAAGGGTGAGTGCCAGATCCTTGCTGAAGACATCAGCAAGATCGTGGTACTCAACCGGCACTGCCGTCAGATTGGGAGGGACTTTGACCTCCTCCTTAGCCTGGGAACCGGGAGGAACCGAGGATCCTAAACACACCCGATGGCAGGTTTCGCTCCACTGAACCACCACCCCAGACGGCCAATCGATCCGGGGATTGTGCTTTAACATCCATGGGATGCCCAAAATCACGCGGGAGGTAGAAGAAGTTACAAAAAACTCAATCTCCTCCCGGTGGTTTCCAGACACCACCAGAGTTACTGGTTGTGTCTTGTGTGTGAGTAAAGGGAGGAGGGTGCCATCTAGTGCCCGCACCTGCAATGGCGAAGGAAGCGCCACCAGAGGGAGCCCTACCTCCTTTGCCCATCTGCTGTCTAGCAGATTCCCTTCTGACCCCGTGTCCACCAGTGCTCGGGCTTGAAGGGTTAAATCCCCGCTCAGGATTGTGACTGGGAGTCGTGTGGCAATTTGTGTGTGTCTCACTTGAATGTCTTGACCCCCCCTTAGCCCAGTCTCTAAGGGTGAGTGTTGACGTTTGGCCGTTTGGGGCAGTCTCTCTGTGTGTGCTCTGTTGAGCTGCAGAGAAAACACTCTCCACGGATCAGCCTCCCCATTTTGGCCCTGTGCGTTTCCCTAACAACGTCACCAGGGGGAGTTGTTGCCCCACAAAGCGCTGCGGCTGTGGAGCGTGGGGAGGGCGGCCCCTTTTCGAACCCGGAAGGGAGAGGGGCGGCGCGTATCCGGTCACGTCCTTCGCCTCGCTCCCTACGGTGTTCCTCTAACCGATTGTCTAATCGTATAACGAGATCAATAAGCCCGTCTAAATCCCGCGGTTCGTCCTTGGCCACCAGGAGCTCCTTCAGGACCAACGACAGTCCGTTTACGAAGGCGGCGCGGAGGGCAGTGTTATTCCAGCCGGACCTCGCAGCCGCGATGCGGAAGTCGACTGCATAAACAGCTGCGCTCCGGCGCCCCTGTCTCATTGACAGCAGCACGGCTGAAGCGGTCTCTCCTCTATTTGGGTGATCGAACACTGTTCTGAACTCCCTCACAAACCCATCATTTATCAGAAGGAGCCGTGAATTTTGCTCCCAAAGTGCTGTAGCCCAAGCGCGTGCCTTGCCGCGAAGCAGATTAATGACATAAGCTATCTTACTAGCATCAGTCGCGTACATGACGGGACGTTGTGCGAAGACGAGCGAACACTGCATAAGAAAGTCCGCGCATGTCTCCACACAACCTCCGTACGGCTCTGGAGGGCTTATGTATGCTTCCGGGGAAGGTGTTGGGAAAGTGTCGGTACACGGACCCACAACAGGGGGCGCAAAGGAATGGACAATGGAGTAGGTCAAATAACAACACTTTACTGTTGTGAATGTGCACATCAAATACAACAGATTACAACAATAGATCAGAATCAATTCACAAAGGTGTCGTGTGGGCAGGCTCGAAGATAGGAGACACCTGTCCAAAGCAGAACCGGAACCACACGATTTCCTCCGCCACCAGACCCCGGGAATACTGGAGCCGCCAAGTCCCGAACTCCCAGGTGGCCACTGCCTCCGCGTGTCGGACCTGGTACTGCTGGCGAGGAACAAAAACACAATTAAAGGTGGGCGCGTTTGCACCCAGTAATCCGCACGGCAGGAAAGCTACCTCCACCTCTCGCTGGAAAAAAGGTCTGTTATCACTCACAAAAATCACAAAAGGTTACTGTCAAGCAGTCAGCTGAGAATATTACCTTCCAGGTAGAACGATATCTCGGCAAAGAGGTGGAGACGTCGTCCTGCTGATGTACCCCTGCTGATTGGTAACAGCTGTTGCAGGTGATGCGTGACAGCTGTCACCCTAGCTGCTCCTGTGAGGCGGCTGCGCCCTCTGGTGCCTGGAGCCCGCACTCCAGGCAGGGCGCCCTCTGGTGGTGGGCCAGCAGTACCTCCTCTTCTGGCGGCCCACACAACAGCATCTCCATTACCAGAATGAAAAGGAGCATCGTACAGCAAGGTGACATGCAGAGGTAAATTGGGTAGATGGGCTGCTGCATAGTGTTGTTCTGCCCAGGGATGAGCGCCCATTTTCCCTACGCAAGAGTATGTTGCCCCTGTATCCCCCATAAAAGGGAAATCTCTGTTTTGAATGTTAACAGTGACGGTTGGCTCCTCCTTTGGTATCGCAGAAATAGCCAGTGCCACAGTTTCCCCTTCCGGCTTCTCTAGGCCCCCCTATTGCCAATAGGCGGAGGGTCCGACCCAAGGTCGGGCTTGACAGTCTCTCATTCGATGTCCGGGTTGTCCACAGCTCCAACACTCATTGGAAGGTTGATCCCCTGCTGGGGGTGCTGGTCCTGTAGGTGGTTCCGCTTGACTGTTTCTGGGAGCCAAGTTTTGGAATCTGTTTCCAAATGGATGTTGGCGAGGTCCTCTTCGCCATCCTCCGCTGGGACCCTGGAAGCTCCGTGGTTTCCTCTCCACCCATGACTGTAGGCGGGCCCATTTCCGGGTGTGCAGGTATTATGGTAATGATGGTGATGCTCCACTGGGGCTGAGACTCCTCCCGCGGGGGCATTGTTCCCATTGAGTCCGGCTGCTCCTTGGGGGCTCTGTGTGGTTGTTACCACAGGCGCCTGTATGGCGGCAGCAATGTTGATGCCCGCCGGTTCAGAGGGAGTCGAACAAGAGTCAGAAACAGGGGTCATCACAGGAGCTTGGGTCTTAGTTTTTTCTTTCTTTGCTTTGGTCAGCTCTCCCAACTGCATCTGCACCAGTTTCTGTGTCAGGGATTTGGTTGAATCTTCTTCTTTTTGTTTTTCTTTCTTGTAGATTTCGAGGTGGTGACAAATATGTTCAGAATATAAGGCCCAGTTCATTTTTGATAGTCCCACTACTGCATCTAGGGCTTTCTGAACAGTTTCAGGCAAAGCTTTCTTTACAGTTATTTTGAACAGGATTTCAGTTGCTGGGGAATGGTTCCATGCATTTCCTGTTTCCTCCGCCCACCTCTTCTGGAACCTGTGCAGGAATTTCTTTGGGCACTCCTCGGGTTTTCACTCCTCGTCCAACTTAGAGGGGTCCAGGACCTCAGGGTATTTTCTTCTCAGTTCCTCCCACATGGTGTTTCTATAGCGGTTAAAGGGGACTTCATCGTATTGATTAGTGCCCATCATTTGTGCTAGTCCAACCCTTTCTGCTAGTTCTTCAGTATCATGCTTCCCCATTACACACATCTGCAAGGCCTTTATGTCGCCTAAAGACAAGGTTACCCCTGGAGTGCCTTTTTCTAGGGCGGTTATCCATCTTCCAGCATCTTGAGTGACATCTGGTAGTCTGTTGGCCAGCCCCACCATGTCTGTCCAGCTCCATGGGGTGTACACATGATGACCATTTCTAACTACCAGCAGACACATAGAGTCTTCCTCCCCCTCCTCTCCGGAGGCTCCGTAATTTCTGCCGGATCGAGTGCGACTGGCGGACTCCAGGCAGCCTAGCAAGTCAGTTATGCTTTGTTCCAGGGCCGTTATGTCTTTGGCTGCACATTGTTGTCTTTGTCTGAGTCGGGCCTGTCTTGCACTCTCAATGATGACCTCACCAGAAATCCTCCGGGTGGGTGGCTCTATAGTGTGGTGCCCTTGATTGGATGTTGACTGCTGTGATTTCTTTCTTTCCTCGGTGTCCCTGTATTTTTGTCTTCTTTCCTCCGCTAGCCGAAGTTGCTCAGCTAGTTCTTCATTATCTTTTCTGGCCAGATTCAGGGTGTCACTGAAACTCTTGTGCCACTCCTCGGAGCCCTTGTAGCCTGAAAGTGTCCAGTCAGCTGACTTATGGTGGGAGGGGGTGGTTCTCAGTTGGCCTCTGGACGCAGGTTGAAGTTTCAGTTTTCTCTCTCCTTCCTCGTCTCTCTCAGTTTCACTGTCATAGGCCTCTACTGGTGGTTGGCTCTCACTGCAGTATTGTATCACTTCCTGTTCCGGAGCACAGCGGTGTTTTGCTGTATCTGTTAGCTGTTTAATCTGCGCAGTTAGACTGATTGTTACCTAGATAACGATTTGTTTCACAGTGTAATCTTCATGTGCCTTAACTAAAGCACTCCCTCTGCTGAATCACCTCTAAATTATTTACACATTATTCACTTTGTGTGTTTTTAGGAATCCGCTAGCTTAGCGCAGCTACTAGCTCTTAGCCGGTTTAGTATGGCGGCTTCTCCTGTCTCTCCCGCACTTTTCTGGGTGTGAAATGTTTAGTTATTCCTCGGCCTCCTTTAGCAGTAACGGTACTTGTAATAAGTGTAGCTTATTCGTAGCTTTGGAGGCCAGGCTGGGCGAATTGGAGACTCGGCTCCGCACCGTGGAAAATTCTACAGCTAGCCAGGCCCCTGTAGTCAGTGCGTACCAAGGTAGCTTAGCCGCCGTTAGTTTCCCTCTGGCAGATCGCGAGCAGCCGGGAAAGCAGGCCGACTGGGTGACTGTGAGGAGGAAGCGTAGCCCTAAACAGAAGCCCCGTGTACACCGCCAACCCGTTCACATCTCTAACCGTTTTTCCCCACTCGACGACACACCCACCAAGGATCAAACTCTGGTTATTGGCGACTCTGTTTTGAGAAATGTGAAGTTAGCGACACCAGCAACCATAGTCAATTGTCTTCTGGGGGCCAGAGCAGGCGACATCGAAGGAAATTTGAAACTGCTGGCTAAGGCTAAGCGTAAATTTGGTAAGATTGTAATTCACGTCGGCAGTAATGACACCCGGTTACGCCAATCGGAGGTCACTAAAATTAACATTGAATCGGTGTGTAACTTTACAAAAACAATGTCGGACTCTGTAGTTTTCTCTGGGCCCCTCCCCAATCGGACCGGGAGTGACATGTTTAGCCGCATGTTATCCTTGAATTGCTGGCTGTCTGAGTGGTGTCCAAAAAATGAGGTGGGCTTCATAGATAATTGGCAAAGCTTCTGGGGAAAACCTGGTCTTGTTAGGAGAGACGGCATCCATCCCACTTTGGATGGAGCAGCTCTCATTTCTAGAAATCTGGCCAATTTTCTTAAATCCTCCAAACCGTGACTATCCAGGGTTGGGACCAGGAAGCAGAGTTGTAGTCTTACACACCTCTCTGCAGCTTCTCTCCCCCTGCCATCCCCTCATTACCCCATCCCTGTAGAGACGGTGCCTGCTCCCAGACCACCAATAACCAGCAAAAATCTATTTAAGCATAAAAATTCAAAAAGAAAAAATAATATAGCACCTTCAACTGCACCACAGACTAAAACAGTTAAATGTGGTCTATTAAACATTAGGTCTCTCTCTTCTAAGTCCCTGTTAGTAAATGATATAATAATTGATCAACATATTGATTTATTCTGCCTTACAGAAACCTGGTTACAGCAGAATGAATATGTTAGTTTAAATAAGTCAACACCCCCGAGTCACACTAACTGCCAGAACACTCGTAGCACGGGCCGAGGCGGAGGATTAGCAGCAATCTTCCATTCCAGCTTATTAATTAATCAAAAACCCAGACAGAGCTTTAATTCATTTGAAAGCTTGACTCTTAGTCTTGTCCATCCAAATTGGAAGTCCCAAAAACCAGTTTTATTTGTTATTATCTATCGTCCACCTGGTCGTTACTGTGAGTTTCTCTGTGAATTTTCAGACCTTTTGTCTGACTTAGTGCTTAGCTCAGATAAGATAATTATAGTGGGCGATTTTAACATCCACACAGATGCTGAGAATGACAGCCTCAACACTGCATTTAATCTATTATTAGACTCAATTGGCTTTGCTCAAAATGTAAATGAGTCAACCCACCACTTTAATCATATCTCAGATCTTGTTCTGACTTATGGTATGGAAATTGAAGACTTAACAGTATTCCCTGAAAACTCCCTTCTGTCTTATCATTTCTTAATAACATTTACATTTACTCTGATGGACTACCCAGCAGTGGGAAATAAGTTTCATTACACTAGAAGTCTTTCAGAAAGCGCTGTAACTAGGTTTAAGGATATGATTCCTTCTTTATGTTCTCTAATGCCATATACCAGCACAGTGCAGAGTAGCTACCTAAACTCTGTAAGTGAGATAGAGTATCTCGTCAATAGTTTTACATCCTCATTGAAGACAACTTTGGATGCTGTAGCTCCTCTGAAAAAGAGAGCTTTAAATCAGAAGTACTTGACTCCATGGTATAACTCACAAACTCGCAGCTTAAAGCAGATAACCCGTAAGTTGGAGAGGAAATGGCATTTCACTAATTTAGAAGATCTTCACTTAGCCTGGAAAAAGAGTCTGTTGCTCTATAAAAAAGCCCTCCGTAAAGCTAGGACATCTTACTACTCATCACTAATTGAAGAAAATAAGAACAACCCCAGGTTTCTTTTCAGCACTGTAGCCAGGCTGACAAAGAGTCAGAGCTCTATTGAGCCGAATATTCCTTTAACTTTAACTAGTAATGACTTCATGACTTTCTTTGCTAATAAAATTTTAACTATTAGAGAAATAATTACTCATAACCATCCCAAAGACGTATCGTTATCTTTGGCTGCTTTCAGTGATGCCGGTATTTGGTTAGACTCTTTCTCTCAGATTGTTCTGTCTGAGTTATTTTCATTAGTTACTTCATCCAAACCATCAACATGTCTATTAGACCCCATTCCTACCAGGCTGCTCAAGGAAGCCCTACTATTATTTAATGCTTCGATCTTAAATATGATCAATCTATCTTTATTAGTTGGCTATGTACCACAGGCTTTTAAGGTGGCATCCCTTAGTTATGCTGCTATAGACTTAGACTGCTGGGGGGTTCCCATGATGCACTGAGTGTTTCTTTCTCTTTTTGCTCTGTATGCACCACTCTGCATTTAATCATTAGTGATTGATCTCTGCTCCCCTCTACAGCATGTCTTTTTCCTGGTTCTCTCCCTCAGCCCCAACCAGTCCCAGCAGAAGACTGCCCCTCCCTGAGCCTGGTTCTGCTGGAGATTTCTTCCTGTTAAAAGGGAGTTTTTCCTTCCCACTGTCGCCAAGTGCTTGCTCACAGGGGGTCGTTTTGACCGTTGGGGTTTTTACGTAATTATTGTATGGCCTTGCCTTACAATATAAAGCGCCTTGGGGCAACTGTTTGTTGTGATTTAGCGCTATATAAATAAAATTGATTGATTGATATGTTGCCTCCTCTACTGGCCGTGGTGGAATGCTGCTCCTCCCTGGACTCGGAGGCCTCGTGGGATCCAGTTGACAGGTCAAGGACCTGTCTCCCTGTGGCTCTTGGGCCTTTAGTGTCAATGTGAATTTGCCCTCTACATCCATGCCCTGGTCCTCTTCAAGAGTGCCTAGTACAAATTGTCCAGCTGTTTTCCCCACATCATGACGTTTATATGGGGGTGGCTCTGCTTCCCAGCTCGGTGCACTGGCTTTGGTCTCTTTGAATTTCTCCTCTGCCACCTTCTCTTTTTTCTGTTGTAGCTTTTGTGCTTCCTGCTTGAACAGGGCCAAAACTGTTCGTTTTTTTGTTATTATTCATGTTTTTCTGCTGATCTTTAATTTCTTTTTTCTGTATTCCTACAGCAACTGTTTCACACATAACTGGTTCAAATGAGCCCTCCAATGGCCATTGCCTTTCCCCATGAGACCTCTTATGCCACTTTCTCATACATCGGTTGGCCTTAATGCGTTTTCCCGGATACTTTCTTAGTACTAAGTCTAGCGGGGTACTTCCCTGACCTTGACCTTGAGCGTTACCCATATAACCCTGGCAAACAGTATGTGAGGTGTTCCTATGGTGTTCTGGTAGTCCCTCAGGGGCTGTCCTGATCCAGACTATTATCTTCCCAGCCGTAACTCCAGTCTTGTATTTTAAATTCTTAAAAGGATTAAATTTCCATCTATATTTTCCATCTTCTTTTTCTTTAACCAAATATGCAAATTTACCTGTTTCCCACTGAACCTTCCTTGGGACCACAGTCAGAGTCAACCTAGGGAATAATTCTTCACCTGGATCGGTTGGTAGTGTTATTAAGTGATTTAATGGTATACTGATTTCTTTATTAGGATCAGCACAAAGCAGTTCCAACCACGGGGCTAAGCCTTGATGCCACAATTGTCTTATCAGCAGCTCCCAATTAATTAGAGGGAATTGCTCTCTCTTTTGTTTTAAGTTGACTATCCTGGTTATCTGCCATAATTTCTGATTAATCTGTTGTTCATCCTGCCAATATTCTGTGCCAGTATCATCATAATAAGTCCTTTCCAGCCAAAAATGTGTCCTAATTCCTCGTGTTTCTTCAGGGAGTATTATTTCATTGTCACTTAAGTCTCCCATCAATGACTGTCCCAGGCATTGATCAGTCTGTCAGCTTTTCACTATAATCTCTGTTTACTTTAACTCTTTAATTTGTAATCAATTTTATTTCTTTAATCCTCTTACAACTCTAACACCTAATGTCTTTGCCCTTCCGACTTTCTGTTCTTTTCTGATATCTAACTTTCTGCTTCTCCCGTCTTTTTCTGCTATGTTTGTTTATTATTTTTTTCTGTTTTCGTTTAGTCTTTCTTTCTTTGAAATAGTATCTGCCTTAAGTTTTTATTCACATAACAATCTCATCTCCCGTCTTTTTCTCCACTGCCTTCTATTTCTCACTCTCCTCTTTGCCTGTCATGCACATTCAATCCATCACGCTGGGTTTAAACGCCTCCAAAACAAATCACTATACGTCTTTTACCTTGACCTCTGCCACCCTTTACTCCGTGGCTTTAAACAACTTATTTAGTCACTTATAACACCAATGTGTTATGTTTGAGTATCCCTTCTTCACTTTGGATCGCACTCGCTGCCAGCAGCTATTATATTATTTTAACAAGCTCCTCTCCGAGCGTACAGTATTTCATTTAGACAGCACTCCGTCAGTGCCAGGATCTGATATATTAGTTTTTTCTTTTAATGAGCTCCCACGTTCCCCGTGTCAGCTGTGATGCTCTGCACTTTATTATTAATCACAGTATTTCTATCGTGCCCCTACAAGCGCTATTATCATGCTTCTGTCCACGTTTCTTCTCACTTATGTATTTCACCCGCGCTCTGCAAGCGTATATTTTGTCTCCCGCACTAATCTTTTTTTTATTAAGCTCCTCGTGAGCTTAGTGTGTGCCTTTGCACTAAAAGTCCTCTTTTTTTAGTTCACTTTTTCTATAAAAAACTCATGTTACCTTGTACTTATTCTCAGTCTCTTTTTTCTATAAATACACTTCTTTTACTTATTCTCAGCATGTATTGCTACCCCAAATTAACCCCCCTAAATACAGCGCATGCTAGCAGCCATCATGTTATTGACAAATTTAACATCAATTATTCACAAGCATCCAGGTTAGTCTCCATGCATACTTTCCGCACCAGAGTTCATAAACATTCCTAACCTTCCACTCACACAGACACTCTCTTCCCCGGGGACACGCATTCACTCTCTGGGCATTCTGTCCACAAGGCCTAAGATTTTTCAATTTTAGATAAGATAAAATTGGTTCTTTTGGGTAAGAGGCAATTAAAATTTCACCTGTTAACTTGGGCGGACTCCAGACGCAATCTTCCAGATCATGCAGATGTTATAAAAAGGTTTCTGTGTTATGTGTCAACGCGGGTTGAGGAGCGGACCTGCGTCTGACAGAACCCAGCGCTAAAATAACCAGAAAGCGGTCCCAATAACAAAAACAATTTATTGTGTCACCCTCTGGTGCTAAACAAAGTGTAGAAACTAAAACAGCGTCATTCTGGTGGAGTGAAGGCTGGCACGCTCTCCAGCGCCCAAAAGGATCGAAGCCCGGCACTTCTGGACTCACTGTTACCGCCAAACACCCCCCAGGTGGACACGACAAACCGACTCTCTGTGAAGGATAGAAGAGGTGAGGTAAGTCAGCAGTTACAACCAATATCCTTCAAAAGACACACACCATCAGCAACACATTCAGGTCTGTATTTTAAGCTTTATGCAAATGAGCAGCCTCTCACAACAGGTGGAGGATCACTTGTCCGCAAGCCACAGCAGTGAGAAGCGAGCTGCACAATTCTCATCACAATTCAAATCTACTGCGTAACAAAATACCAAGTTACTATCAACAAGTAGTCAAACAATTAATCACCTCTGATGTGTGCTGACAGCATGTGTCCCTCACCCTTCCTGCTTCACAGGCACGATGTGTCAAACCCAGGCGCGGTCCTCAGCGTCTCACAAACGAACATCACAAGGTCGAGTTCCCGGCAATTCTGCTTGAATCACACATGGCTTAAATGCAGAACGCCATCCAATGATCTGCTTCAGCTGAAAGTCTTTAAGGCTGCACGTGAGCACCATTCACAGGTGCTGCACATGATGTTGATGAGGGTGAAGGACTCTTCAGCCAGCACCTTCTCCACAGACAAATCAGTTTTCATACCACCTGGAGAGCAAAGAAAAGAAAAGAACACCAAAATGTCCAGCCACACCCCCCAACACACAACATTCTGCTTACCTTTTAGTCGCGATCACTGTTATTTACGGTCTGGAAGGTTGGCCCGGACCATCCCAGGTCGCCGTGATGCCTCTGATCCCTCCTGGCATCGGCTCGCCAATTTATGTCGTGGTCCTTCTCTCTGTTCGTCTCAGGATGTCTTCTTGGATAACACAAAACTGATTGCAGATGGTTTGCAAGAGAAAAACACAACACTTCAGAATAATTCAGCCTTGGACAGGATAAAATGCACAGTTTTTAAGTTTATTCAAGCTTTCAAAACAGAAGGTTGTACAAAATGAGCCTTCTAGAAAGACTGAATATGCTCCAACCGCGCTCATCTTTTTATAGGAAACCCACGGGCATCGCTCCACCTTTGACATTTTTATTTAATTATTTCCAAAACATGGTTTTCTAATGGGAGTGTCCTCGGGTGCACCCTAAGCAGGTGTTAGCTCATTATTCTTAAGCCTGGTTCACACGACAGGATTTTAAAATTATCTTTAGGTTTCCAAAACCTGAGAGACCACACACGTGAAGATAAAAAATCACAGCTCTAACAGGTTTGGTCATCCAGTGTGTGGTGTTCAGCTACACGGCAAGGACAACAACACCACACACGAACAGATTTAACACACAAACATTCACAGCTCAGACAGGAAATCTCGCAAAATCTCTCGAGATTAAACGTGACCTCAGATTAAACAAACAGAGGTACTTTGTGGACTATTTAAAACAGAGGGGAAAAAACTATACAAAAAGAAAACGAAAAGGCGTTCTTTAAAGGAGTGGGGACAGCGCGACCACCGGATTTTCTGGTAAGTCAGAACAGCTGTTTTGATTTTATTTTCCGCTCCGTGCGTCCGTCACCTCGCTTTCTGATTGGCTGGACATCACATTCAGCAGGCTGCGTGCTCGTTTTGGTCGGAGGACACAACACACGCTGCGATATCGGGCCAAGAAAATCCAACATGTTGAATATCCCCGATTTGCGATCGGAGTGCTCCTGACGCCCTTCCGAGCAGATCAGAGCGCTCTGAACACACCACACATGGGAGGAATATCTGATAAGATTATCTTTGACGTCATCACGATTGTCGGGGCGTCCTTAAGATTGTCGGAAGGGGAAGATCGGGTCCGATATCGGCCTAATTATCCTGCCGTGTGAACCCGGCCTTATATGACAGATGCTCCCATTAAAACTTGAAGGATTTACAGCTGCACCTGGTCTGGGCTCATTTAGCTGCCAGCTGCAGCTGTCCTGAGAGCTCATTACTGCTTGGGCGTCAGCCAGCTCTGATGCCAAGTTGACACTCATTAGGCGGACACCTGTGAGGTCAACCAGACGATATGCAGTTCAGATTGGGACACTTGATAGTTCACCACAGTTTACACAGTTCAAATAGGGACCAAAAAAATGCCTCTACAGTTTCTTATAATGTTAATACCTCCATCACACGAGAGACCGAATGAGCCTGAATAAATAGTTGAATGTCAAAGTCGGGGTGCATTTGAAAGCCTCCGACAGCAATCTGAGTGCAGTCCAAACACTTAGGCACATTCGAGCAGTCAGCCATAAAGGCACCTGAAGGACTCTCAGACCAGGAGAAGCAAAATTCTCTGGTCTGATGAGACAACGATTGAAGTTTTGGTGTGAATGCCAGGCATCAAGTTTGGAGGAAACCAGGCACCATCCAATCAGTAACTGGGAGACTAGTCAGGATTGAGGGAAAGATGAATTCAGCAACAGAGACATCCTGGATGAAAACCTGCTCCAGAGGGCTCCTGACCTCAGACTGGGGCGACGGTTCATCTTTCAGCAGAACAATGACCCTAAAGACACAGCCAAGATATCAAAGGAGTGGCTTCAGGACAAGAATAGCCATATTTCTCTCAAACTGAGATGAGATTTCTCCTTCAGCAAGTCCAACAAAGTCCATCCATTCGACTGTGATCTATCTCGGTTTATCAATGGTGGAGTAATCACACATCTCAACATGATGATATTTATTTGGGACAAAACAGTTGAATCTGTTGAGCATTCTAATGTCTGGCACTGCTTTAAACCTGATCACCGGCAGTGGAATACTGACTATTTGTTCCACACTACCATCTTCACACACACTTTGACTCTCCTTGATGGTTGGTACTTCATGAAGTCGTGTTTGATGTATGTTGAGGACTGCAACATTTTTCCGGCTCACATGAAGCTGTGAAGTTCACAGCTCTGTCCCGGTTCCAAAATTCTTATGAAGAAATTAAATATAAGATCTCCAGCCTCCTGTGACCTTTAATAAGGAACTGGATATAGAAAATGAATAAATGAATGAATGAAATATAATATCTATATATTAATCTTTGTCCAAGCTCAAAGACCAGGGGAAAATATAAGAAAAAAGTAGACAATTCGAAAATGAATTGAAAACAGCAAGTGATGACCAAAAAAAGCAAACTTTTTTTTAAAATTGTGGTTTATTTATTTGTTTCATATAGTGCCCATTGTGAATTGTGCTCCTGGCAAATGACAGGCCACAGAAACATTTACATTAAAAACAAACAAATAATTGAGTTAATCAGCCGAACAAAAGACTGAAACTGCTTTGACCTGAGTACCCCATTGTAAACAGGGGACAAAGCGTGTCTGAGACCCCCTCCCCGGTTAAGGCTGGGTTTCAACTGTTTTACAAAGAATGCTTCCTTGACACCTCTCTCAAGCCATTTCTTCTCTCTGGCTAAGATTTTAACTTCCTTGTCCTCAAATGTGTGGTTAGTGTCTTTCAGTGCAGATTGAGGTCCACTGGTGCCCTCTCTGTGATGCTGGTATAGCCTTTTGTGTAAAGGTTGCTTAGTCTCAGCTATGTAGTGTTCATTACAGTTTACCTGACATCTGATACAATACACTACATTGCTCTGTTTGTAACAAGGGATCCTGTCCTTAGGGTGAACTAATTTCTGTCTCAAGGTGTTAACCGGTTTAAAGTAAACTGGGATTTTGTGCTGTCTGAAGATCCTCTGTAGTTTTTCCCCTACTCCTGCTAAATAAGGGAGAGACACTCCTCTTCTTCTTGTCTCCGTCTCCTGTCTATCTGGTCTCTTTGTTTTCTGGGACTTCTGCACTTTGTCCAGGGACCATCGTGGGTACCCACATACTGTGAGGGCTTTCCGTACAAGTTATTGTTCTTTAGCCCTTCCCTCTGCAGTTGTGGGCACCTGTAGGGCCCTGTGTTGAAGAGTCCTGATTACCCCGAGCTTGTGTTCAAGGGGGTGGTTTGAGCCAAAGAGCAGATATTGGTCAGTGTGAGTGGGTTTTCTGTAAACCTCTGTCTGGAGACACCTGTTCTCTCCAATCGTAACATCACAGTCCAAGAAGGCTAAATGGTTGTTTCTGGCATCCTCACGTGTGAGCTTGATATTGGAATCCACCGAATTGATGTGTTGTGTAAAGTCCTCGACCTCCTGTTGCTTGATTTTAACCCATGTGTCATCGACATATCTGAACCAGTGACTGGGAGAGATGCCCGTGAAAGACGTCAAGGCTGTCTTCTCCACTCGCTCCATGTACAGATTGGCCACAATGGGGGATACCGGAGACCCCATCGCACAACCATGGATCTGCCTGTAGTAATTCCCCCTAAACAGGAAATATGTGGTGTTAAGACAGATCTCCAAGAGTTGGCAGATGTGGTCTGGTGTGAGTTTGGTCCTTTCAAGTAGAGACACATCCTCCAGCAGTCTCTGCCTCACAGCTGAGATGGCCTCAGCGGTGGGTATTGTTCAGGCCGCGCAGGCGGCCCGCCTCCAGGGCCACCCCTGATCAAACCACTGTAACCACCGTGACCAATAGCGCTGCCGGTTTATCCCGACAATGTTCAACTTGACACTGTTCATCCTGACAGTGTTCATCTCGACAGTATTTGTCTCGACAGTGTTCGTCTCGTCTCCAATAACACTTATGTTTTGTGCTGTATCTTCTGAGAGATCCGTACATTGAGGTTGAGGAATGTTCTCATCCATCGTGCTTCGTGATAACGTCTCCTGATCCATGTTTGTCTCCTTGTTTTGGTGATCAAACCACTGTAACCACCTTGACCAATAGCGCTGCCGGTTTATCCCGACAATGTTCAACTTGACACTGTTCATCCTGACAGTGTTCATCTCGACAGTATTTGTCTCGACAGTGTTCGTCTCGTCTCCAATAACACTTATGTTTTGTGTTGTATCTTCTGAGAGATCCTTACATTGAGGTTGAGGAATGTTCTCATCCATCGTGCTTCGTGATAACGTCTCCTGATCCATGTTTGTCTCCTTGTTTTGGTGATCAAACCACTGTAACCACCTTGACCAATAGCGCTGCCGGTTTATCCCGACAATGTTCAACTTGACACTGTTCGTCCTGACAGTGTTCATCTCAACAGTGTTCATTTTGTCTCCAATAACACTTATGTTTTGTGTTGTACCTTCTGAGAGATCCATACATTGAGGTTGAGGAATGTTCTCATCCATCGTGCTTCATGATAACGTCTCCTGATCCATGTTTGTCTCCTTGTTTTGGTGATCAAACCACTGTAACCACCTTGACCAATAGCGCTGCCGGTTTATCCCGACAATGTTCAACTTGACACTGTTCATCCTGACAGTGTTCATCTCAACAGTGTTCATTTTGTCTCCAATAACACTTATGTTTTGTGCTGTACCTTCTGAGAGATCCATACATTGAGGTTGAGGAATGTTCTCATCCATCGTGCTTCGTGATAACGTCTGTATCTCTGTGATGACAAATATCTTTTCAATTGCTGTCAAATGTCTTCCAGACAGTAATCTTTCTTGTCGTTCTGGATATATCAATAAGACTTTAAAGGCAGGAGAAAAACATATAAGAAATGAAAGTAAAGATCATAAGATCTGTACTTTTATTCTTATTCCAAGATCAATACCAGACCAAAACATAAAAAAAGGTCCAAAATTCTAAAACTTGAATACAAAACAGGAAGTGATAAAGGGGTAGAGGTTTTATTTATTTATTTATTTTTATTTTTTTGGTCATATATACTGCTTGTCGCAAATTGTGCTCCTGGTAAATGTCAACACAGACACATTTCCATATTTTAAAAAATAAACAAATGACTGATTCAATCAGTTACTTGTTTTTGTTTAAATTATCAGTTATTTGTTCATTGAATCAGTTATTTGTGTGCACATTATGTGATCAGTAAATTCCATTTCAGTTCAGTGTATTTTATTTAAACAGCACCAAATCACAATATTGCTGGCTCAAGTTACTACACACGCGAGTAAGGCCCAACCGTCCCAATCTCTCACCCCCGAGCAAGCACGCAGGTGGATCCGTTAAGGAAAAACTCACTCTGGTGATAAAGAGGAAGAAACCTCAAGCAGACCAGACTCAGAGCGGTGACCCACTGCTTAGGCCATTCTAACACCTACAAGGTTTTTACAAATTATACAAGAATTTCCTTACAAACAGAAGAACCAGAAAACAAAAACAAACAAACAAACAAACAAACAAAAAAAAAAAACAGAAGAGCAACAAAAACAGAGTCTTTAATTGAAATAAAAACAAGCAGTCCATCATGGATCTTCAGGAGGTTGAATGGTAAATGGTAAATGGACTGCATTTATATTGTGCTTTTCCATCTGCATCAGACGCTCAAAGCGCTTTACAATTATGCCTCACATTCACCCTGATGTCAGGGTGCTGCCATACAAGGTGCTCACTACACACCAGGAGCAATAATAGGTAAGTCTTGGAAGTGTAGTCTCCTGGGTTCAGTCCAAAGTATTGAAGTGCAGGGGCAGCATCCATTAAAGCAGGGGTTTTCAAAGTGTGAGAGAGTGACCCCCCCGCCCCCCCAAAGAACAAATGAATAGCTGCCCCCCCCCCCCCCACAACACACATACACACAATTTGAACATCATGCATTTCTTTTTATTCTTTTACATGTTAAGCACATTTTAACCCTATAACGCCAAGTGTATCATATTTGATACAGGATTTTCTGAGACGTCTGCTTCATCAGTGTGATATTTTCTCCCCCAAAAAACCCATCGTATACAGATACTTGTAGTGCACAGACAAACCACCAGATGTACTGACATCTGGTGGTTTGTGGTTTGACATCTGGTGGCCTTCAGATGAGACATTCATAATGGCTGCCTGAAACAAGTGATCCACAGTAATTTCCATAAGAAAATGCCGTTTTATAGGTTTGAAATGTTATGTTTGCTCAGGATTTAAAATGGATGTTTTTATGCTAGAACGCCCAATGTAGCAAATATGATACAAATAAAAACTCATATATGCAAAAAGTTTTTTTTTGTTTGTTTGTTTGTTTGTTTGTTTTTTGGTGGGTTTGTTAAAAGGTCCAATAAAGACTCTTGTTTCAAAAAATTTGAATTTTCTGACAATTATTTCATAGGGTCGGCTTTATAGGGTTAAATACAGTATATTTCTGTTTTTAAGAAACTGTCTCTGCATTTACACATTTTACAGCCTTTGTAAATATTTTAAACAGGTTTTTAAAGAACTTTCTATTCTTTCACACATTTTACAGCCTTTTCAAACATTTTAAATGTGTCTTTTAAAAAACTCTCTGTTCCTCTATTTTTACCTTTTGTCATATTTCAAACCCATTTCATTTTTTTTAACTTTTAAACATTTCTGTGTGTTTTTAAACACCTTTGACACAACTAACACATTTTAACATAAATAATATGAATTAAACTTGTATACATATTTAGTCTCACCTCTATTTTAGTGCCAGCAGTGAGTCTGGGTCTTTGACACGCACAGCCGGCTGATGCGGGGATGCACTGTGGAGAGGAGCAAACCAAGATCCTCCTCTTCTTTTTTGGTTGCCCCAAACTCTGTCTTCTCACTGGTAGATTTACACACAAAAAATGTATCCATTTTGCTGCTGGCATGGCAGCTAACATTGTGTTCTATTTCCTTTTTCTCTTTGTAATATATTGCTACACTTCATTTCTGACTGGAAGTCACTAATTAGTAAAAGGCTCATGGCAGCCCAGTTTGCCAAAAGGCACCTGAAGGACTCTCAGACCAGGAGAAACAAAATTCTCCGGTCTGATGAGACAAAGATTGAACTGCCAGGCGTCATGTTTGGAGGAAACCACCCGGCTAACAGCTAACGTTATCATAAGATAAGATCAACTTCATTGTTGAAGCACAGGAAGCTGCCACTCACACCACAAACAGACCTGCAAGGGCCACAAGGACCGGGATGTACTTCATTGTTTGTTGAGGAATGAAAAGAAATTTATGCTAGTTACTCTTGTATTTGCAAACTCTGTAAGACCCTCGTGAGGGCAGCAGGTCGTACTCTAATTCCGCATTCACACCGGGCGCGACAGCAGCGACAGGTTACCATGTAATCCCTATGGAAGGACGCGTTTTGGCGCCAAGTCACGCAGTGAGACGCGATGGACGCAAATGAAGTGACGCGAGTGAAGCGATTTTGAGCGATTAGCACGTTTGTGGTGCGATATTGCGTCGCATCACGTCGCGTTGCCCTCCTCCCCAAGTTGAAAAATCTGAACTTTTTGTCTCGTCACGCCGCGATGACCAATCAGGGACTGAATATGTCGTGACATGGAGATGTCTGGAGTTTGACTGAAGATGGGAACATGTCCTGTATCTGGTAGCAGCCTGTGAGCAGGACTTATGTCTCTTTTGTCCTTTATTTCACAATTATGACAGAGTTTTTGGAGTGAGCAGCAGCCCCAGCAGCGGGAGCGGAGTTTTTTTTTCTTTTTATTTTATGTGTGCATGCGAGCGAATCGTCCTTGGAGATTATTTTATTTATTAACTACACAGATGTATAATAAAACAAATGGTGACTGGTTTCTAAACACAATTATGACAGAGTTTTTTGGGAAAGAGCGAGGAGCAGCCCCACAGCAAGCAGCAGAGTTTCTTCGTTTTTTTTTTTTTTCATGCGCGCGAGCGAATCTTCTGTGGAGAATATTTTATTAGTTAACTACACAGACGTATAATAAAACAAATGGTGACTGGTTTCTAAACACAATTATGACAGTTTTTGGAGCGAGTAGCAGCAGCGGCAGCGGAGTTTCTTTTTCTTTTACATGTGCGTGCGAGCGAATCGTCCATGGAGATTATTTTACTTATTAACTACACAGATGTATAATAAAACAAATGGTGACTGGTTTCTAAACACAATTATGACAGAGTTTTTTGGGAAAGAGCAAGGAGCAGCCCCACAGCAAGCAGCGGAGTTTCTTTTTTTTTTTTACGTGCGCGCGAGCGAATCAGCTGTGGAGAATATTTTATTAATTAACTACACAGATGTATAATAAAACAAATGGTGACTGGTTTCTAAACATAATTATGACAGAGGTTTTGGGGGAAGAGCCAGCTGCAATCCCACAGCAGGAAGCAGAGTGTCTTTATTATTATTTTTTTTTATTGTTTACATGTGCCCGCGTGAACGGGACAGGAGGTTCTCAAACTGGGTCCCGCAGAGGTGGAAGGAACGCTGAAAGTGGCTGTCATCCAGTCACAGCTCCTGCAGCAAATAATGATACTCCCTGTATTGGGAGCTTTCCACAACAACTCGCTCCATGTGATCAAGGTCCGTCAAGTTAACTTGACTGACAACCGAAGCCGGCGAGCGGAATGGAAGCTCCTCCTATTTGATGATACACTGGGGCGAATTTTCGCAGCAAAAGCAGAGCAACACACTGAGCGAAGGAGGCGCATCCGTCGCCATGTGACTCCCGCGAATTTGTAGCGTCTGATTGCGCCAGGTGTGAACGCAGCCGCGTTCACACCAGGCACCACGCAGTCCCTATGGAAGGACTGCCACACAATGCGACGCAATGCGACACAATGTGACACGATGCGACGTGTAAAGAATGAATGAAAATATATGCTATTTTACCCATAATTAACTTTGCATGCTAACAATGCTAAAAGTTACCAAACTCAATAAAAGGTTTTGTGTTCATTATTTACAAAAAGTAACAAATGTTTAGAAGTATGTACACCATGCAGGTTTAAATGAACTAGATATTGTATTGAATGAATGAAGTTGAATAGAGTGTATACTTGTGCCATAATGTGTTTAAGGGTTTAATCATGATGTCAAATGAATGAAAATGTGTATGCCTGTGCTTTGATAGGTGTTCAACTGATTTATGATGGTTTTGAAATGATACAATATTATTTGGTTTGATTAATGATTGAAATATGTGCTTATGATGACTTGTATTGAACATGTTGAACTGCTAACAGAAGTGTTGACTCTCAAATCAGTAAAGTGTTTTGGTTTAAGGTTTTCATAAATAACATGTGCTTAAGTCGGGTGTAACATGTTGGTTTAAAATATGACAGAAATTGACCATTTTTAATAAAGTCATGACTAATGCCTGATATGATGTTTCATGATATGTTCAAAGGTCATGAGGTCAAGATGTGAACTGCAAATAATATTATTGTTGCCTCTGTTTATAATCAAATGATTTGTACATTTATTTTTGAACTATGTTGATCAATAATGAACAGTTGAATGACTGTATTGTTCAAAATTAATTGCTGCTTCTGCATTCTGTAAAATGTGAGTGATTTCATACTTTGACTGTGAAAGAACTTTGGTTCCACACGAGAGAACAATGACTGGATTATTTGTTATCGGGGAGGCAACCTTGAAAGTGTCTGTAGAGACACAATAATGCCACTGAACTGAACACATGGACCTGTTCTCATACGGAGCTGAAAACAAGAAAACAGTGATTCTTTAACACTATTCTACATTAACTGGTTACACTCGCTGCGAAGGCAGAGTGGGGGTGTATGTGCTGGTAACCTCTGCACCCAGGGTGATTATCAAATCAGTTCCGATCACAACATTGGACGATTAAGGATTAACAACAATGCCTGCTTTATTCCATGGAGTTACATGTTTTGTGCTTAGACTGAGGACGTGTGGGACTGGGAGCCCACCCGGACAGATTTCTGAACTGCAAGCTTAAAAAACTCTGTTTTTAAAAAGAAGAGTGTTCTTTTTGCTACTGTGGGTATTGGTTTTGTGGCATTATTAAGGATGTGTATGCATTCTGAACCCATTTTTGCGCAAAGATGAATGATTTTTGACGACTGATCTGCTCTGCTGTTTTAATAAACCTGGTAGGATTAACTTGAATTCAAATTATTGTTGTCTGCATATTCTATTTGCACTGCCCACGTACTCACGAGGGGAAACCTGAGATTTTCTATGTTTCAGATCATCATCGCTTGTGTCATTGTCGTGTGTGTGTACAACCAGAAAAAGGACTGTGTATTTCCTCAGTGCAGTGAAAAAAAAAATCAGAGAAATTAGTCCAGCTTTCCATTCTAACTTCCTGCTAACAGCCTCCAGACAGCTTACAGTGCAGTAGATTTGTCGTGTGTGTGTGTGTGTGTGTGCGCGCGCACATGCAGAGTGCAATGGTACCACACGTATGGAACCAAATTTGCACTCTAAAAGGAACCAGTTGCACTCTAAATGTAATGCAACACAAATGGGCTGAATAATCCATGTCATGTGACATACAAAGCACCAATCAAATGACAAGGATCCACTCAGCCATTATATAATATGTGATAGATATTTTCCATATTTTGTACTAAAAAATACACAAACATAAAATAAGTCAAGTGATGCAAAGTGCCACTCATTGCAGTGCGCATATTCCCCAGCCCTAGCGTAGGCATAGACAAACGTACATTAACACAGATTTATTATTATTGCTGTTGTTGTTATCATGGGGTATTTGATTGATCTCTTCAAGTCTCTTCAGTCCTTTCATCAATATTACCTGTAGCCTATTATGACCACTAGATGTCAGCAGTCTTCTGCAATCATGTCATTTTTTATCTTCTTTGCTGTAAAATCTTAGAAGCTCAAGACATAAATTTCAAGGTTGTGCAACACTGGAATGAAGTACCCTCTGTGTCCTGTAGGGAGTTCAGGTCGGGCGCTTGTGGTGGAACCACGTGGTCAGGGGCGGTCCCAACCGGGCTGCCGCCCGGGGCGGCATCGCAGGGGGGGGCACGACCGTGCAAAAAAAAAAAAACGGGGGGGGGTTCGTGGTTACGTTACGTTACGGCAGAGCGCCCATGGCGGCTTTCCTCTCACTCATTCCCGCAGCTTCACAGTGCTATAAACAGTAGCGAAGCAAAGACTGCAGTGAAACGAGACGAGTCATTGGATAAATGCTGGGCTTTGTCCCGCCCATCGGACGCTCAGCGTCTCTGGGGTCTATGGGGCAGTGGGCTGGCCCGGACGCTCAGCTTCTGCATGATGATTGGATGATCTGGCTGAATCCTTTTTTGATTGACAGCGAAATGAGCAAATCAGCGATCTTTTGGTGTAAACATCCGTGGGAGCATTTTCATTCTTTTCTGAGTTTTCTGAGACTTTCCTAATCCTCTTAGCGGCATTTTCTTTGTTAAAAACGACTAGCGACAAATCGAGCTTCTATTTCTGGTGGGGTTTTTTTGTAGCTGCTTGTGTTTGGAGACTGACTTCTATCACTCTTTCTGACTTCTATCGCAGTTTCTGTTCCTACCGAGCAGCGGGTGCTGCTGAGCTCCTTCACCGTCACAAAGCACTCACAGGCGGACAAACTTCACACTAGCCTCACGCCGGTACCAGCTAGCGAGCTAGCTAGGCAGCAAGCTGCACATAATGGCAGACAATTTAAATGTTGTGGACCGGATTTTGGTGAAGCCATTTGATAGTCTTCCTTACGAAGAAGCCATGGCTGCTGTCATGGCTTCAGCTCTCAGTGGTTTGCAGGCCAAAGTTAAAGCAATAGCCCCCAGTGAAATGTTTGTGCATTGCTGTGCACACAGACTGAATCTGGTTCTGTCTCAGGCGGCTAAATGCTTATCTGAGTGCAGAATATTTTTTGCATCACTCTCTGGGTTTATGGCCACATTTTTCTCAAAATCCACAAAGAGGATGTCTTTTCTTGAGTCTGAAGGCTGCTCAAGGTTGCCCAGAAATGCTCCTACTCAATGAAATTTCACATCACGGATAGTGAGTACTGTGGCAAACAATTATGATGCCCTCCTGCAAACTTTTGAGATGATCATTGCAGATAAGTCCATGGATGATGACACGTTAGACTGTGCCAATTTCTTTGTGTTTGTTATTGCAGTAGTCATTAAAACTGGAAATTTTTTCTTGAAAATAGCTGTTGTGAGTTAATTTGTGGGATTGTGGGTGTTCTGGACGAAGTTAGTGTTTTCATGGGTGGTGGGGCGGAGGTGGTGGCCACGCTAGTGTGTGCGGGGGGGCGCACGCAGGGGGTTTCGCCCGGGGAGTAAATCACTCTTGGACCGCCATTGTACGTGGTGAGATGAATGTGGGAGCTGGTATGACAGCAGTCATGTGATCTATTAAGTGTGGGGGTTTGGGGTGGGAGAGAGAGAGAGGTTTGAGGATGAGGGAGGGATACAGAGACGGGTTCAAAGACATGCTGCAGAGAAACCAGCCACCTCTTCAAACCAGAATAATCCAATCAGACCTTCTCTGCTGTTCTACATTCCTGCATCGGCCCTTTTCCAGCTCTCCTTCTTTCACACTTTCTCTCTTTTTGGAAGGACAGACACCTTAAACTGTTGGACTGTTTATTCTTAAACTGTTGGACTATTTTTTCACGCAGTTGTTCACAAAGTGCTGATCCTCATCACATGTTTGCTTGTGAACGGCTGAGCCTTTTGGGGATGTTGCTTTTATACCCAATCATGACACTCACCTGTTTCCAAAACAGGTGTTCTTTGAGCATTCATCAACTTTCTCAGTCTTTTGTTGCCCCGTCCCAACTTTTTTGAAATGTGTTGCAGGCATCCATTTCAAAATTACCAAATATTTGCACAAAAACAACAAAGTTTATCAGTTTGAACATTAAATATCTTGTCTTTGTGGGATTTGCAAATCATTACCTCCGCCAAGGAGGTTATGTTTTCGGTCGCGTTTGTTTGTCTGTCTGTTTGTCAGCAGGATAACTCAAAACGTTTTGAACGGATTTTGATGAAATTTTGTGGAGTGGTTGGAAATGACAAGAGGAACAAGTGATTAAATTTTAGCGGTGATCCGGATCACGATCCGAATTCAGGAATTTTTTAAAGGATTCTTCACCATTGTGGGATTTTGACATTCTAGTTTCTAACTCCACAAAAACAAGGCAGAAAGGCTTGAAAAAAATTAGGGTGTAACATAGTCAAATGTCCTATCAAACAACAAAGTTTGGTGATGATCGGATCCGTATTCCGGATCTGGTGATCCAGAATATGCAAAAATATAGGGAAAATAGAAAATGTGTCAGTGTGAGGTGACAAATGAAGCTAGAGATGCACAACTAACACCAAATTGTAGCTGAATCTGTACTGATTCAGTAAGGTGTCATCAGATTTGCTTCAAATGTTATGGAGCTAGATCCAGAAGAAAACCGCCATTACCGAAAAATCGTTTTTATACAATAACTGTTGGGAAAGTGTCGTAACACGGACCCACAACAGGGGGCGCAAATGAACGGACAATGGATAAGAAAAGGAGTAACAATTTAATGTTGTGAAAGTACACAACGGAATACAAACAGAAATAATGGGTGCCAATTGTACACAAGAGGACTGTGGGCAGGCTCGAAGATAGGAGACCTCTGATGATCGAAGAGCCGGAGCCCACACCGCTTCCACCACCAACGGCCTGAAGAACACCGGAGCCGCCAAGTCCTGAGCCCCCAGGTGGTCTCTGTCCTCCGTTGTCGGCCCTGGTACTGCTGGCAGACAAGAAACAGAAGGCGGTGAGTGCGAGTCCTCACACCCAGCAACCTTTACACTCAATTCCTCCGGGAGGGAAAGCCTCCACCTCCGGATACGTTTTCTCTCGTGCAGCTCCTGTTTGTCCCTCTTCTGGATCTCCACAGGAATGCGGCTGCACACAGAACAATGTTAGACAATCGATAATTCAGCAGAGAAGGTTACCTCTAGTGGTAGATGATTTCTCGGCGAGGAGGTGGAGTTGTAATCCGCTTCTTATGAGGTGGTTGATGAGAGACAGCTGGTGTGGTTGACAAGTGACAGCTGTCACTTCCAATGGCTCCGGCGCCCTCTCATGCTTGAAGCCCGCACTCCAAGCAGGGCGCCGACTGGTGGTGGTGGGCCAGCAGTACCTCCTCTTCAGCGGCCCACACAACAATATCTTTTGAACTAATAAAGACATAAAAGTGATTCCAAGTTCTAGTGGTATGTTTTCATGGTCAAGGATGTCAAATATACAGGAAAGAAAAGTGTATGTATCATAGGTTTGGTTGTAACACTGAATTGTTGAATAGATCACTGTGCCAAGGAGGGAATCTCTTTAGGGTCAGTGACCCTATGGCCTTGGCAGAGGTTTGCACTCTGAGTGCTTCTAGTTGTATTCTGTTTTTATTTACATTTTACCCAATGTCCCAACTTCATTGGAATTGGGGTTGTACCACACTTAAAAATGTACACATTACCTTTCATGGTATTTGTCTAAAAATAAATGTCCAAGGTTCCTTATAATGTTAATACCTCGATCACATGAGAGGCTGAATGAGCCCGAATAAATAGTTGAATGTCAAAGTCGGGGTACATTTGAAAGCCTCCGACAGCAATCTGAGTGCAGTCCAAACACTTAGGCACATTCGAGCAGGCAGCCAAAAAGGCACCTGAAGGACTCTCAGACCAGGAGAAACAAAATTCTCTGGTCTGATGAGACAAAGATTGAAGTTTTGGTGTGAATGCCAAGCGTCAGGTTTGGAGGAAACGAGGCACCATCCAACCAGTAACTGGGAGACTAGTCAGGATTGAGGGAAAGATGAATTCAGCAACAGAGACATCCTGGATGAAAACTTGCTCCAGAGGGCTCTTGACCTCAGACTGGGGCGACGGTTCATCTTTCAGCAGAACAATGACCCTAAAGACACAGACAAGATATCAAAGGAGTGGCTTTCCAGCTCCCAATTCAGATCAGGGAGACAGACACCCTCTCTACTTTTAAGATTAGGCTTAAAACTTTCCTTTTTGCTAAAGCTTATAGTTAGGGCTGGAACAGGTGACCCTGAACCATCCCTTAGTTATGCTGCTATAGACGTAGACTGCTGGGGGGTTCCCATGATGCACTGTTTCTTTCTCTTTTGCTCTGTATGCACCACTCTGCATTTAATCATTAGTGATTGATCTCTGCTCCCCTCCACAGCATGTCTTTTTCCTGGTTCTCTCCCTCAGCCCCAACCAGTCCCAGCAGAAGACTGCCCCTCCCTGAGCCTGGTTCTGCTGGAGGTTTCTTCCTGTTAAAAGGGAGTTTTTCCTTCCCACTGTAGCCAAGTGCTTGCTCACAGGGGGGTCGTTTTGACCGTTGGGGTTTTACATAATTATTGTATGGCCTTGCCTTACAATATAAAGCGCCTTGGGGCAACTGTTTGTTGTGATTTGGCGCTATATAAAAAAATTGATTGATTGATTGACTGTCCAGCTCTCCACAATTTCTCTTATACTCACTCGACTGGTAAGCACTGAAAGCCGAGATAGGCATGTCCCAACTTGTCCCCTGGCACTCCGAAACGGAGGTGTTCCTTTGTCTCGCTTCATCAGCGAATTGGTCCTGACGCACAAAGCCTCCGCGTGGCTTTCCATGACAAAATCTCTTGTTAAAAGTGAAATCTGCCGGAAAATGGCTGATGTCCAGCTCTTGTGATAACCAGAGAAAGAGCACATGAAGGTCTCGTATCCACAGAGCCATCCTTTTAGAAATGATCCGGTGGTTTGTGCCTCGTCGTCGCAGCCTGGAGAGCGGCGCGCCGACCGTCCTTAAAGCAGTCCTTAAAGCTGTAGTAACAGTCCTTATTCTCTGTGAAGCCCGTAAAATTTTCACCGAAAGCCAGATAAATTTTTCGAATGGTTTCCAGGTGCCAGTCTCTAACAGCTTCTGAAAAAATTCTGATGGAAAAAAAGTCCTTTTCATTCCGCCATTTCCAGACAATGAAAATCCGACGAGGGGGCGGGACCACTCCTTCCCAAGGCATGCTCACAGGTGAATGACGTAACCGACAGGCGTGGAAAAACTCACGCATGTGCACAAGGGTTCAAGCATGTCTGACGTAAAGACATATGAATGAAATCCATATAGTTTTTGAAAAAATAAAAAGGTACGATACTTTATTGACAGACCTCGTATATATTAATCTTTGTCCAAGCTCAAAGACCAGGCGAAAATATAAGAAAAAAGTACACAATTCAAAAATGAATTGAAAACAGCAAGTGATGACCAAAAAAAGCAAACTTTCTTTTTAAAATTGTGGCTTATTTATTTATTTCATATAGTGCCCATTGTGAATTGTGCTCCTGGCAAATGACAGGCCACAGAAACATTTACATATTAAAAACAAACAAATAATTGAGTTAATCGGCCCTATGTTTATTTAACATTATGCAGAAGAGGACCACCCGTGACACAGCTCCAAAGAAGTGTTAAATGAACTCAAGCTGATCAACTCATGGAGTTGACTTACACAGTGGTGGAGATATTAACACTGCAGTGTTAAATTAATGCTGCAAAATTAATTGTGTGCTTAAGTAACAACGATTCTTTTTAAAAATCTCTCCCAACAGGTAACAGGTGAGACTGTGTTGCCATGGAAACACATCAAGCTGTCCCAGAAACCAGACTGTGAAAAAATGGACAAACTAAAGATGGACGCAAAACGTAAAATCAAGACGCTCATCATCACTTTGTGAGGGAAGAACGGGCAGCAAATACGGACAGATGGGTTGAAATTTTATTACTATGTCTACAATTTGAAATATTTCTGAACCTGCAGTGATCACTTGATGTCACATGACATGAGTGTTTTTTTAATGTCAGCTGGTATAATAAATGCATTTTTGAACATTAAGTCTTTATTCTGCTGAATGTTTCAGAATCTGTGTTGGACTGGTAAATAATCCGTTAGGAAGACGTCCACCTGTCTTAGGGGTCACCAGCTGAGTAACGGCGTGCACCCTGGACAGGCCGTTAGTCTTTCGCAGGGTTACTGTCATGGACTGGGCTGTTTGGTTGGCTGCTGTTTTCTTTGTTTCCCACCAGGTGGCGCGCAAGCGGAGCTGAGCATCTGGAGACCTCACCTGCAGCTAACACTTACGAGGATAAACAAGGCGGCTTTAGTCATGAAAAAGCAAAGAAATGTTCCAGTCACACAAGGTTTAAATGAGAAGCTTTGAGTGTAATGAGGAGCAAAATCTGGAACACTCAACAGTTTTTTTTTTAAAGAATCTTTTTGTTGGATTTAATCAACAAATCCATTTTTTTCTAAGTGTTACTGAGTCCTGTGTTATTTCAGTGAAATGGGTTTCAGCTGGTGCAGCACGGTGACTTAGCACTGTTGCCTCACAGCAAGAAGGTCATGGGTTCAAATCCCGCCAGTGGCCTTTGTGTGTGGAGTTTGCATGTTCTCCCTGTGTCTGCGTGGGTTTCCTCTGGGTGCTCCGGTTTCCTCCCACCTCCAGACATGCGGGTTCAGTGACTGGAATCTTTAAATTGTCTGTAGGTGGGTGTGTTTGTCTGTTTGTGGCCCTGTGACAGACTGGCGTCCTGTCCTGGTGTACCCCGCTTCACGCTCTGACTGCTGGGATAGGCTCCAGCCCTCCGCGACCCTTGATTGGACCAAGCAGTTGAAGATGAGTGTGTGTGTTTCATCTTGTTAACAGCTTTTTCGACACAACATTCTTGATTAAAACACAAGAGATTTGTCCCTTTAATATCATGAAAGCTTCTCCGGCTTGCATGATATTATGATTCTGTGCCAGACTTTGCAAGCACACCGAACGGGATGCACCAGGGTGCTGTGTGGCTCATCCAGTGCACACTGGGGACGTGCCTGACAGTGTGGGAAATTACCCTAGCATGTGATCAGACTGTTTCAAATGCTGTTTTGAGGCCGTCACAACGTTTAGAACACAGACTGATCAGACTGCATGTGGACCACGTTTGTGCTTTTTCCACATCAAACGCACCTCGACAGTTGAGTGCATGTGCTCTGCATTCGGTCTGGCTGCTCGAATGTATCGAAGTGTTTGGACTGCACTCAAATCAGAAGTTTTCAAATGAACCCGACTTTGACATTCATTCAACTCTTCATTCAGGCTCATTCTGCCTCTCGTGTGATGGAGGTACTAACGCTATAAGGAACCTTGGACATTGATTTTTAGATACAGTGAGGAAAATAAGTATTTGAACACCCTGCAATTTTGCAAGTTCTCCCACTTAGAAATCATAGAGGGGTCTTAAATTTTCATCTTAGGTGCATGTCCACTATGAGAGACATAATCTAAAAAAAAAACAAAACAAAAAAAAAACCAAACTAAAAAAAAAATCCAGAAATCACAATGTATTTTTTTTTTAAAATTTATTTGTATGTTACTGCTGCAAATAAGTATTTGATCACCTACCAACCAGCAAGAATTCTGTCTCTCACAGACCTGTTAATTTTTCTTTAAGAAGCCCTCTTATTCTGCACTCTTTACCTGTATTAATTGCACCTGTTTGAACTTGTTACCTGTATAAAAGACACCTGTTAAATCACACAAAGAGCTAAGGACACCAGGGACAAAACTGTAGACCTGCACTAGGCTGGGATGGACTACAGGACAACAGGCAAGCAGCTTGGTAGAAGACAACTGTTATGATTATTTATTAGAAAGTGGAAGAAACACAAGGTGACTGTCAATCTCCCTCGGTCTGGGATTCCATGCAAGATCTCACTTTGTGGGGTAAGGATGATTCTGAGAAAGCTCAGAACTACACAGGAGGACCTGGTCAATGACCTGAAGAGAGCTGGGACCACAGTCACAAAGATTACATTAGTAACACATGATGCTGTCATGGTTTAAAATCCTGCAGGGCAGCAAGGTCCCCCTGCTCAAGCCAGCTCCTGTCCAGGCCTGTTTGAAGTTCACCAGTGACCATCTGGATGATCCAGAGGAGGCATGGGAGAAGGTCATGTGGTCAGATGAGACCAGAATAGAGTTTTTTGGAATCAACTCCACTTATCATGTTTAGAGGATGAGAACAACCCCAAGAAAACCATCCCAACCGTGAAGCATGGGGGTGGAAACATCATACTCTGGGGGTACTCTTCTGCAAAGGGGACAGGACGACTGCACCGTATTGAAGGGAGGATGGATGGGGTTATGTATTGCGAGATTTTGGCAAACAGCCTCCTTCCCTCAGTAAGAGCACTGAAGATAGGTCATGGCTGGGTCTTCCAGCATAACAATTACCCCAAACACACAGCCAGGGCAACTAAGGAGGGGCTCCGTAAGAAGCATTTCAGGGTCCTGGAGTGGCCTGGCCAGTCTCCAGACTTGAACTCAATAGAAAATCTTTGGAGGGAGCTGAAACTCCAAATCTGAAAGATCTAAAGATCTGTATGGAGGAGTGGACCAAAATCCCTGCTGCAGTGTGTGAAAACCTGGTGAAAAACTACAGGAAACATTTGACCTCTGTAATTGCAAACAAGGGCTACTGTACCAAATATTAACATTGATTCTCACAGGTGTTGAAATACTTATTTGCAGCAGTAACATAAAAATAAATTATTAAAAAATCATACATAGTGATTTCTTGATTTTTTTTTTTAGATTATGTCTCTCACAGTGGACATGCAACTAAGATGAAAATTTCAGACCCCTGCTTGATTTCTAAGTGGGAAAACTTGCAAAATCGCAGGGTGTTCAAATACTTATTTTCCTAATTGTAAATAAAATAGCATGAAAAGTAACGTGTACATGTTTAAGTCTGGTAGATTCATTCATTCATATCTGCATTTCAACCTGGAAAAAAAACAAAACAGACACTGTTAATAAATATAAATATTTATTATGAAGTGGCCAAGTGGTTAATGCGCTTTGTTTCAGTGCAGAAGGTTCCGGGTTCAAATCCCACCCCCCACCACATTTCTCCATCTAATGTGGAGTTGCATCAGGAAGGGCATCCGGTGTAAAACCTGTGCCAATTCAACATGCAGATCCACCTTGGATTTGCTGTGGCGACCCCGAGTGCAAACAAGAGAGCAGCTGAAGGGACTTACTATTATGAAGGCAGTAGCTACCATAACAACCACGGTAACCACAGTATCCCCGGTAACCTCTGTAACATCTCTAACCTCTGTAGCCTCTCTAACCTATGTAACATCTCTATACTCTGTAACCTCTGTAACATCTCTAAACTCTGTAACCTCTGTAACATCTCTAACCACCGTAACCTCTCTAACCACCGTAACCTAACCTCTGTAAAATCCTTAAACCCTGTAACATCTCTAACCTCTGTAACATCTCGAAACTCTGTAACCTCTGTAACATCTCTAAAATCTGTAACCTCTGTAAACTGTTAACTAGGTAACCACAGTAACCTCCGTAACCACAGTAACCACCGTAACCACCAGCACTGCTGGTTCGTCTTGACAGTTTGTCTTGACCAGGGGTGGCCAAGTTTGGTCCTCGAGAGCCACATTCCTGACACTCTTAGTTGTCTCCCTGCTCCAACACACCTGAATCCAATGAAAGGCTCATTAAAAGTCTGCTGACGAGTCGGATTCAGGTGTGTTGGAGCAGGGAGACAACTAAGTGTCAGGAATGTGGAGACAAGTAAGAGTGTCAGGAATGTGGCTCTCGAGGACCGAACTTGTCCACCCCTGGTCTTGACGGTGTTCGTCTCGACAGTGTTCATCTCGTCTCCAATAACACTTCTGTTTTGTGCTGTATTTTCTGAGAGATCCGTACATTGAGGTGGAGGAATGTTCTCATCCATCGTGCTTTGTGATATCTCCTGATCTGTTTGTCTCCATGTTTTGGTGATCAAACCACTGTAACCACCGTGACCAATAGCGCTGCCAGTTCATCCCGACAGTGTTCAGTGTTCGTCTCATCAGTGTTTGTCTCGACAGTGTTCATCTCATCTCCAATAACACTTCTGTTTTGTGCTGTATTTTCTGGGAGATCCATACATTGAGGTTGAGGAATGTTCTCATCCATCGTGCTTCGTGATAATGTCTCCTGATCCATGTTTGTCTCCATGTTTTGGTGATCAAACAACTGTAACCACCGTGACTAATAGCGCTGCGGGTTCATCCCGACAGTGTTCATCTCGTCTCCAATAACACTTCTGTTTTGTGCTGTATTTTCGTTAAGATCTATACATTGAGGTTGAGGAATGTTATCATCCATCGTGCTTCGTGGTAACGTCTGTATCTCTGTGATGACAAATATCTTTTCCACTGCTGTCAAATGTCTTCCAGACAGTAATCTTTCTTGTCGTTCAGGTTCATATCATAACAATAAGACATTAAAGGCAGGAGAAAAAGACATTAAAGTAAAGATCATAAGATCCATCCATCCATCCATTTTCTTCCGCTTTATCCGGAGTCGGGTCGCGGGGGCAGCAGCTCGAGCAAAGCCGCCCAGACCTCCCGATCCACACACACCTCCCCCAGCTCCTCCGGGGGAACCCCAAGGCGTTCCCAAGCCAGCCGAGAGATGTAGTCCCTACAGCGTGTCCTGGGTCTTGCCCGGGGCCTCCTCCCAGTGGGACGTGCCCGGAACACCTCTCCAGCGAGGCGTCCAGGGGGTATCCGGAAAAGATACCCGAGCCACCTCAACTGACTCCTTTCAACGTGGAGGAATAGCGGCTCGACTCCGAGCTCCTCCCGAGTGACCGAGCTCCTCAACCTATCTCTAAGCGAGCACCCAGCCACCCTGCGGAGGAAACTCATCTCGGCCGCTTGTACTCGCAATCTTGTTTTTTCGGTCATGAGCCAAATCTCATCTTGGCCGCTTGTACTCGCAATCTTGTTCTTTCGGTCATGAGCCAAATCTCATGACCATAGGTGAGGATCGGAACGTAGATCGATCTGTAAATCGAGAGCTCTGCCCCCCTACTCAGCTCTCTCTTCCCCACGACGGTCCGATACAGCGACCGCATCACTGCAGATGCTGCACCAATCCGTCTATCGATCTCACGCTCCATCCGTCCCTCACTCGTGAACAAGACCCCGAGATACTTAAACTCCTCCACTTGAGGCAAGGACACTCCACCGACCTGAAGAGGGCAAAGCACCTTTTTCCGGTCGAGAACCATGGCCTCGGATTTGGAGGTGCTGATTTTCATCCCGGACGCTTCACACTCGGCTGCAAACCGCCCCAGTGCACGCTGAAGGTCCTGATTTGATGAAGCCAACAGAACCACATCGTCCGCAAACAGCAGAGACGAGATTCTGTGGTTCCCAAACCAGACGCCCTCTACACCCTGGCTGCGCCTAGAAATTCTGTCCATAAAAATAATGAACAGAACCGGTGACAAAGGGCAGCCCTGGCAGAGGCCAATGTGCACTAGAAACAGGTTTGACTTATTACCGGCAATGCGAACCAAGCTCCTGCTGCGGTCGTACAGGGACCGGATAGCCCTTAGCAAAGGACACCGGACCCCGTACTCCCGGAGCACTCCCCACAGGGTGCCCTGAGGGACACGGTCGAACGCCTTCTCCAGATCCACAAAACACATGTGGACTGGTTGGGCAAACTCCCATGAACCCTCGAGCACCCGATGGAGCGTGTAGAGCTGGTCCAGTGTGCCGCGACCAGGACGAAAACCACACTGCTCCTCCTGAATCCGAGGTTCAACCATCGGTCGAATTCTCTCCAGTACTCTGGAATAGACCTTACCGGGGAGGCTGAGGAGTGTGATCCCCCTATAGGTGGAACACACCCTCCGGTCCCCCTTCTTAAACAGAGGGACCACCACCCCGGTCTGCCAATCCAGAGGCACTGTCCCCGATTGCCACGCGATGCTGCAGAAGCGTGCCAGCCAAGACAGCCCCACAACATCCAGAGACTTAAGGTACTCAGGACGGATTTCATCCACCCCACGAGCCTTGCCACCGAGGAGCTTTCTAACCACCTCGGTGACTTCGGCCTGGGTAATGGATGAGTCCGCCTCTGAGTCCCCAGTCTCAGACGTGACGATGGGATTGAGGAGATCCTCGAAGTACTCCTTCCACTGCCCGACAACATCCCCAGTCAGGGTCAACAGCTCCCCACCTGCACCGTAAACAGTGCTGGTGTAGAGCTGCTTCCGCCTCCTGAGGCGTCAGACGGTTTGCCAGAATCTCTTCGAGGCCGACCAATAGTCCTCCATAGCCTCCCCGAACTCCTCCAAGACCCGAGTTTTTGCCTCTGCGACCACACGGGCTGCGGCACACTTGGCCTGCTGGTACCTGTCAGCTGCCTCTGTGGTCCCACCTACCAACAAAGATAAGTAGGACTCCTTCTTCAGCTTGATGGCATCCCTTACTTCCGGTGTCCACCACCGGGTTCAGGGATTGCTGCCACGACAGGCACCAGAGACCTTGCGACCACAGCTACGAGCAGCCACATTGACAATGGAGGTGGAGAACATGGTCCACTCGGACTCCATGTCTCCAACCTCCCCCGGGATCTGGGAGAAGCTCTCCTGGAGGTGGGAGTTGAAGACCTCGCTGACAGAGGGTTCCGCCAGTCGTTCCCAGCAGACCCTCCTGATACGTTTGGGCCTGCCAGGTCTGACCGGCTTCCTACCCTCCCAGCGGATCCAATTCACCACAAGGTGGTGATCAGTCAACAGCTCTGCCCCTCTCTTCACTCAAGTGTCCGAGACACGTGGTCAAAGGTCAGATGATACGACTACAAAGTCGATCATCGACCCCTCGGCTCAGGGCGTCCTGGTGCCACGTGCACTTATGGACACCCTTGTGCTCGAACATGGTGTTTGTGATTGACAAACTGTGACTAGCACAGAAGTCCAACAACTGAACACCACTCGGGTTCAGATCGGGGAGGCCATGCTTCCTGATCACCCCCCTCCAGGTCTCACTGTCGCCGCCCACGTGGACGCTGAAATCCACAAGGAGAACAATGGAGTCCCCAGTTGGAGCGCTATCTAGTACCCCTCCCAGGGACTCCAGGAAAGTCGGATACTCTACACTGCTGCTCGGCCCATAGGTTGAGACAACGGTGAGAGACCTGTCCCCGACCCGAATGCGTAGGGACGCGACCCTCTCGTTCACCAGAGTGAACTCCAGCACTTGGCGACTGAGCTGGGGAGCAATAAGCAATGCGACCCCAGCTCTCCGCCTCTCCCCGTGGGCGACACCAGAAAAATGAAGCGTCCAGCCCTCTCCAGGAGTTGGGTACCAGAGCCCCAGCTGTGCGTGGAGGTGAGTCCGACTATCTCTAGTCGGTATCGCTCAACCTCCCGCACAAGCTCAGGCTCCTTCCCCCCTAGCAAGGTGACATTCCATGTCCCTGAGCATGGACCGGGCCACCGGGCCACCCGCCCTCGACCGCCACCCAATCCACTCTGCACCCGACCCCCATGGCCCCCTCTGCAGGTGGTGAACCCACAGGAGGGTCCGGTGGGTTCACCATACCATCATAAGATCTGTACTTTTATTCTTATTCCAAGATCAATACCAGGCCAAAACATAAAAAAAGGTCCAAAATTCTAAAACTTGAATACAAAACAGGAAGTGATGTCATAAAGGGGTAGGTTTTTTTTTTTTGGTCATATATACTGCTTGTTGCAAATTGTGCTCCTGATAAATGTCAACAGACACATTTACATATTTAAAAAATAAACAAATGACTGATTCAATCAGTTACTTGTTTTTGTTTCAGTTATCAGTTATTTATTCACTGAATCAGTTATTTGTGTGCACATTATGTGATCAGTAAATTCCATTTCAGTTCAGTTTATTTTATTTAAACAGCACCAAATCACAACATTGCTGGCTCAAGGTGCTACACACGCGAGTAAGGCCCAACCTTCCCAATCTCTCACCCCCGAGCAAGCACACAGGTGGAACCGTTAAGGAAAAACTCCCTCTGGCACCGCTGGACTGATAGTATTGCACACCGGGCATTTGCCCGCTGGCCTGATGGCCTACTGGCCTGCGGATTTTATTTTATTTTTTTTTACAAAGTAAAGCAAGCTGTGTATGGAAGCCCGTTCGCACCACTTGAAAAAACGTTTTTTGATTAATTGTGAGATAGTATCTCACAATTCTGACTTATCTCGCAATTCTGAGTTACTATTATATGGAATGATAACCATTGTTTTGTGTACATTTTTATAATAATAATTATGATGATGATCAGGATACTCTGAATAAATTAATATATTATATACAGACATAATACATATACAGACAATAGGAATGGACGCTAATTTCAACGGGGTCCTCAAACGTTCCACAGTGATTCAAGCTGCATATTCATTTATAATGTCAATGAATAAAATTAAAATCATTTAAACAAATAAACACTAAAACAAACACCGTGTGATGAAACGTCATAAAACAAACATGATAATATCAGACGCTTCGTTCCTACTGAACAAAACCAGCCAATTAGTGCTCGTAAATATGATCATACGTATTCTGTTCACTCCCACATATCTGGAGACAACGTGAGATAGAATAAGGATCATATTGATTTGTGTAAATTTTTGTTGTGCAAACTGTATATCTGCACTGTTAAATGTGAGTTTAAAGGCGACGAGGTTCAAATGCGCGTTCCCGCGAAGGGGGTGCTTTTCACGGCAGGGGTGCTGAATCTGGCACAACACATCTCAAGCGATGCCTTGCTCGTAAATCTACGCCACCACCGTCCATGAGTCTTAACAACAGACGGACAGTTTCTCTGTCCGTGGTTATGCCAGCCATCCAGCACTTCTGGTGCATCCATCTGTAGCCGGGTGATTCTTTAACTACGGGCACTATTGGCCTTGTAAATGTAATTTCCACCACACCATTGCCTTACAATATAAAGCGCCTTGGGGCAACCGTTTGTTGTGATTTGGCGCTATATACATGTGCTCTGATGTCACTGTTTATCTCCATAGAAACTACCCAAACAATCTTTCATACAAACTGTTTAGGGACATTACAGTGTTTGGTGGAAATTACAGCAATAGTATGGGACAACTACATTTTATTTTAAAAAAAAATCACAACAGTTGTATGACATTGAATACCCCAATTGTTTTGATTATTTTACTGATATTTTATTCAGAGATATTTTAAAACATTAGAAAAAAACGTTTCTTTACCATTCATTTTTATCATTGAAGACCAAAAGTCTGGGTGTGGGACAAGCACAAAACGGCAATATTTGCATATAATGATGCTGAAAAAAGGTGACAAAGTCATCATAGACTACTAGAACAAATTTCTTAACATACTTTCATTGTAAAGATAACTATAAAACTTTCCTTTTTGCTAAAGCTTATAGTTAGGGCTGGATCAGGTGACCCTGAACCATCCCTTAGTTATGCTGCTATAGACGTAGACTGCTGGGGGTTTCCCATGATGCACTGTTTCTTTCTCTTTTTGCTCTGTATGCACCACTCTGCATTTAATCATTAGTGATCGATCTCTGCTCCCCTCCACAGCATGTCTTTTTCCTGGTTCTCTCCCTCAGCCCCAACCAGTCCCAGCAGAAGACTGCCCCTCCCTGAGCCTGGTTCTGCTGGAGGTTTCTTCCTGTTAAAAGGGAGTTTTTCCTTCCCACTGTAGCCACGTGCTTGCTCACAGGGGGTCGTTTTGACCGTTGGGGTTTTACATAATTATTGTATGGCCTTGCCTTACAATATAAAGCGCCTTGGGGCAACTGTTTGTTGTGATTTGGCGCTATATAAAAAAAAAATTGATTGATAAAAGTGTGAAATTTCCCCTTTTTCTGTTTTTCATACAATATGATCAAAGGACATAAGTGCCCGTAGTCTAAGAATCACCCAGCCGTGTTGTTGACCCGACATGTGTAGCTGCTGATGGGTTAACTCCGCCATCTCGACAACATCCGTTTTATTTCACCTGCGCCAGAGATGGTTCCTTGCCAAAGTTCTTTGTAAAGTTCGGAGGCTTATTTCAATGTCATCCTCCTCATGTAATAGCGTCCGAATCTCACTGTTTGTGAAACCACACCGAAAATAGCTTTCAATAATCTAATGGAATGACCATGTAGGGGGCAATGCATTTCGTAACATAAAGTATCTCAGAATTGCAAAATAGTAACTCAGGATTGTGAGATAATAAGTCAGAATTGCGAGATAAGTCAGAATTGCGAGACACTATCTCGCAATTAATCAAAAAAACTTTTTTTCAAGTGGCGCAAACGGGCTTCCATACCAGTTAACTTCACCATGTGAAATAAATAAATAAACAGGCTCAAACAAAATTCTTCCAGCCACAGCAACACCTAACGTCTGCCAAAACACATCTGTTATGCTCTTGTATTCCTTCTGAGATTTGTATATACTGTCCTGCAATTACTCAATCTTGCATAATGTTTCCACATCAAACTACTCTTTGTAAATATTGTGCTCACAATTAAAAAGGGTTTCATTTTGTGCCCACTTCATACATAAGGTGCACTTTAATGTGATTGTGTTTAATGCACAAAAAAATGTTTCTTCTGGGAAATAAAGTACAAGTAAACTTTATTTATCTAAAAAATACAAAAGCTTCTGTGTTAAATTTCTGCCAGAGCTCAAGCAGCTTGTTCCTCAAACAGGAATTCCTCCAACAGTGAGTTCACTTCACTGAAAAACAAACAAACAAATGTTAAGATTTACAGAAATCACCTCCCGCATACACTGGTGCCAAAATTGGAAATGTTGACATCTACAGGCAAATGTCAGAAAAAGTTGACAAATGGTCTTACTTTTTTGAAAATCTGCCATTTCCAAACTGTATGTCTTCTGGTGACCTTGAGAGGTCACTGAACTTTGTACCTGTTGACCGGACTAAAATTCCCACTTTAAGCATGAATGATCAATCTGAGCTCATTCAAAATCCTACAAAATTTTCCAATTTTCTAGATTTTAATATTTCAAATTCTATTTACCAACTTTCCAGGATGTACTTGAGAGGTCAGACCTTTCAGATTGCTGTGTTAAAACTTTAATATGTGGTTGTGACAGTCAAATATTTTTATTATCAAAATGTTGTTTAAATATCACACAATTTTAGTATCTTGTATTTTAAACATAGTCTAAATATCACTTCATCATTTTGGAACCCTATTTGACCCGTGGTGACCTTGAGAGGTCATCCAAATGAAGCTCATGTACCAGCTGACTACGTTACATTTACTATGCCTTGTTTCTACTTACAGATGCACGGCAACTACATGCAGCGGTGCACTGAAGCTTGTTTTTCTTGCATGTACAATTACCAAATATGCAGTGAGTTGTACATCGACATGTAACCAAACTGACAAGCCTTTGTGGTATAGAAGGGATTGAGGTCAGTACTGGTACCAGTGCACCACTCTCAATTCCCCATCCCATGCTGTGGCGGAGGCTGCACAGGTTGCTGTTGGTCTGCTTGGTTCCACACAGATGCTTGGTAATGTGCTCTCTGTATGTCAAAACACAGGGCATTATGAGTTGGTGGTAAGGTTTCCAGTAAATGAGTCTGAGCAAAGAAAGTTACCTGTGCGTTGTCTGACGAAATGCAGTCAGTCTTAAAGACTTTGCAGATGAATGCCTCTGCACCTGCACAGGTGTGGTCACTGAGATTCCCTTTGCCAAGGTTTGACAGTAGGTTGTAACACTTCTTGAATGTCTAAAGCTGGATTTCTTGCTTTGACCAGCTAGAAATGATGTGGTGTCACAACCTGTGATAGCATGAAATGTTGGAAGTACACTGAGTACATCATTTCCAAGACTTGCTGCTAGCATGTGAATGGGGATATACTTGAGTTTCTTTGTTGTTCCCCGGTTTCATCCAAACCTTCTTGCAGGACATCTTGTTGAAGTGAGTGAGTGATGCAACAACAATTTGAATATGAGATATACAATGCTATATATTATAACCACCAGCTATTCACTGTATAAAGTAAATATAAACAAAACCTATCTACCAATATACGTATTTATATATGTACAGTACTGGACAGAATACCCACACAACTACAGCAGAATGACAATCACAGACCCATTTTGACAAGGCCATTTCTCATTTCTACTATATATACACACGTGTATATATATATATATATATATATATATATATATACACACACGTGTATATATATATACACACGTGTATATATATATATATATATATATATATATATATATATATACGTATATATATATATATATATATATATATATACGTATGTATATATATATATATATATACGTATGTATATATATATATATATACGTATGTATATATATATATATATATATGTATGTATATATATATATATATATATATATATATATATATATATATATATATATATATATATATATATATATATATATATATATATATATATATATATATATATATATATATATATATATATATATATATATATATATATATATATGTATATATGTATATATATATATATATATATATATATATATATATATATATATGTATATATATATATATATATATATATATATATACACACACACATACACCAGCTACTTACTGCACAAACTAATAAAGCCTTAATACTAGTATACTTATTTACATACGAAGAGGATTGGAGGGAAATATCCACAGTACTACAGCAGAATGAAAATCACAGACCCATACTGACTGGGCCATTTCTCATTTCTACTATTGTGAAAAACTTTAGCTATAAAGTGATAATCAAAAGCCCTTCTGAACTAGGCTATTTCTTAGCTACTCAGTGAAAGCAGTTAAAACACATTACCATGTACATTTGGAAAATGTTAAGAGCAGTTGATTCCTTGTGGTGTGCCTACAATAGCAGCAGAGTCCATGGGGATTTTCCAGAGGTGAAATTGTGCCACAAATGGGAAGATCACTCTTGACCTTATGGTGCACAGGGAGGTAAATGTCTGTGATTGTTTTGCATCTAACTACAAAGTCCCTGCATTGACAGATAAACAAATATTACAATTTAGGACAGGGCAAAAAAGTTTTAATGTTCTGTTTATCAGTTTGATGTTCCAAAGCAGTGCAGTCATGAAAGGTCATTGACCTCTTAAGATCATGTGCAGAATGACATTTCAATGATTAGTTTGTGAAATACCTAAGTATATAAATAAAATAAAGTTCTAGAAAAGTCCATTGCACAAGGATTCAGATTGAAAACACATTGAAAACATGGTCAAGCCTGGATTAGCAGTCATACTTGCATGACTAATGTCATAATCATTCAAGGTTACAAAAGGTCAGGTAAGGTATTTTTTATAGATATGATATTTAAAACAAGATATTATCTAAACTTGAGACACAATGATTAGGAACTCAAATTAAAGTTCAACAGAGCAATTACAAAGGTCAATGACCTTGCAAGGTCAGCAGAGGTCAAGCACATCCTGGGATGTTGGTGATTAGAATTCAAAATATTCAAATCTAGAAAATTGGACAATTATGTAGGCATTTTGTGTTTTGAATGAGCTCAGGTTGATAATTCGTATTTAAAGTGGGATTTTTAGTCAGGTCAACACGTATAAAGTTCAATGACCTCTCAAGGTCAGAGGACAGATACAGTTTGGCAAATGGCAGATTTGGATTTAGCACACTCAAATTGACAAAGTACGACCATTTACTTTTTCCTCACATTTGCCTGTATTTCTTTAAATAAAACCCTTTCCTCATTTTGGCACCACTCTAGCAGCGTTGTACATAAATCTTGCTTAATGATGACACATATGTTCCGCCAACATTTTTAGCTAATTGAACATTTCCATTTATAGCCGCAACAAATGTACCTGATCTGCTCCTTTACCCATTTTCTCTGTTTTCGTAGAACTTGTAGCAAAGGATCGGATTCAAACTCCTTTTCATCTGAATCTAAACAGACAAAGTTACCAAGGGTGAAATAAGCAGACGGGGTAACATGTTTTTCTGTTTTCTCAGGTATCACATGTTTCCATTGAACTCCACCAGGAAATAACCATTTATGACTCAATTACTGATGGAAAAAACCAAGCAGTGAAACAAACAACACATTTCACATGCAAATGCTGCAACAGCATGCAAAGTAAATAATATATTCTTCACAAATATCTACAAGGTAAAAATTTTCACCTTCAGCCTCTTGCAATAGCTGTGAAATGACTTCTAGTGAGTTCTGGGTATCGTTTAGAGAAGCTGAGGGTTGTGAAGGTGCAGAAGCAGCACACACAGGAGCCAATGACGTGACTGGGGTATTGTGTGTAGGCGCTGTATCCACGGTAGCAAACAACACTTCTGACACTACCTGCAAAAAACAATGATAAAAATGTAACATTTAATTCTCCTCAATATACTGTCATAGATGCATTAAGGCAGGGGTGGTGGCCAAGTAGTTATTGCACTTGGTTTCAGTGTGGAAGGTTCGCGGTTCAAACGCAGCCCCTGCCACATTTCTCCATGTAATGTGGAGTTGCATCAGAAAGGGCATCCGGCGTAAAACCCGTGTCAAATCAACATGTAGATCCAAGGTGGATCTACTGTGGCAACCCTGAGTAGTAACAAGGGAGCAGCCGAAGGGACAAACATAATGGTGTCGTGGACACAAGTCTACATACAGATCACGTCAGCTAAAATTGCTTAAACTCGATGTTCTCAAACAATACATGTTAAGTTCATTATTATGCCTAGCTAGATAGAGACAACATAGATTTATTTGAGGTTTTATTCACCATGTCATATTTTCATAAGGGGTGTGGTGATATGGTATTTTAGATCGGTATCAGTCAAATATTGGTGAAACCTACTGGATATCAGATGTCAGGGGGACATCTAAGTTATGTTGTTGGCTACTTCTGTTTTCCTTTATACCCCGTCACACATAGCCAGAATCATGCAGAATGGCGCCTGAATGACGTATCGGCACACATCCGAAAAGTGTCGGGTTTCAGTTCCAAAACGTTCTGACAGCCATCTGCAAGAGTCCACACAGTTGGTCAAATTCGGCCAGCGGCCTGAGTGTGATGCGCATGTTGAAAATCCTCCAGGCACCGTCAGATAGGTGCCCCATCTCGACGGCAGCCCATGTGCAATCTGAGGACCATCTGACTGCAATTAACATATTCCTATGGTGGCAAAATGGGATCCAAAACGATTTGAGCACGTATGAGGTAACCTCGTGATGGATCTGGCATGGCAAAGCCTGCCGGTATGACCTGCACGTGTCATGTATAATAATGTCCCCCCCCCCAAGAGTGCAAAGGAACTGTTGAAATGTGACACACTTCATCATGATAATAATTATGAATTATTATCATGTACAGTGAATGTGAACAGCGGCTATCAAACCAAAAGCATTGTGCGCACACCACCTCAATTCTGAACAGGCTATTATATCCACAATACACCTTACAGTACAGATATTTGTCCATTCCATCCCATGGCTGACGTAAATAATGTGAATACTGTGTCCATCATAACTGTATATAACACAGGCAGCTGCACCTCTCTGTGGTGCGCAGTAACGCGTCATGCTCGGAGCTGAACGGATCTCACCCATGTAATACATGATCACCTTCTAACTCTGTAGGAGATATGACATGGAAATGTTGTGCCAGGCTGTGCATTAATAAACATGAATTTCACCTCCAAAAGTGGTCCAGGAGTGTTTCACAGCCCGGACGTGGACGTAGAGCCGGGACCTCAGCCTGTGGTTAAAATCCTCTCACCCAAAATAAAACAATAAATCCCATGTGATAATTCAACCATCGCGGTGTCCAGAGTTGTGTTGTGCTCCTGAAGTGAGCAAAAAAGAAAAAGAAATTAAAGTTCCCTGGAAAGGCTTCGTCTGACGCGTGGGACAGCATGGCCCAATGCCACCAAACTTTCACACATGCGCTCATGCAGCGTTATGCATACACACACAGACAGACACACAGCTGAGTGATAATTGCAGCCTCATGTGTGTGTCTCACATGCACTGGTGTGCACGTGCGCATGAGGAACACAGTGCTCCTTCCCACTCCAGTCACATGTTTGCCATCCAGAGGTTCTGTTGAACCTTTAGGCCAAAAGTTAATTTCGTTGTTGTTAATTTTGGCTTCCTTTTATCAATTATGTAAAGTCTGTATCATCATCATCAGTTTACTTTCAGCCATTTCAATATCACTGACAAGCCACTGGTTTCATTCATTGTACACCAAAATGAAAAAGTAGTTAAAATTATGGTATTATGGTTGTGCATTTTAAATTGTCAACCTTTATGTATAATCCTTAAAAATGTTCAGCACAGGTGTTCTGTTGTATTGTAGTTGTGCGGAGCTAAGATGATCAATTTTATTGTAAAGTTTGAAGACTCAAAGCCACCAATTAATGGTATTAAGAGAAATTAGTGGCCTAAAAATTAGTGAAGAGCCCTTGAGATACCCTGCCCAAACAACAGGTGAAGACGTGGCTTGTCTCACTCACTTTCATTACCATCATATAGGTGCCCTTGAGCAAAGTCCCTAATCCCAAAATTGCTCCTGCTGTGGAGCTGAGCAACTTTCATAGCAGTACTCTGACTGTGTGAATGGGAGAGACATGATTGTAAAGCTCTCTGAGAGGGTCTTAATCAGCACTAATAAATGAGGGCCAGCTGCACCTCATGGGAAATGATTTAGACCGAATAGGGCCCACATCTGCAAAAAAAAAAAACAAAAAACGGCAGTAATTATCAAATATCACCACTTTACATGGAACTACTGGTTATTACTAGAGGAAAAAGGTCTTAATTGCTGGAAGAATGCAACAGATATTTTAGTCAAATAATTATTAAAGTCATTCATTTTGTAGGCTCATCCAACTGAGGGTCATGGGGGACTAGAGCCTATCCCAGCAGTCATAGGGTAAGTGGCAGGATACACCCTGGACAGGACATCATTCTGTTGCAGGGCCATTAATTATTTTAATCAAATAATTAAAGGCGGGAGAGTACTTGTTGCACAAATGTAATAGATAAGATCTGAATGTGGACTGAGCTCCATGGCTGATGGTTGGCAGCTGCATTCTGGACGGTTTAAATGAATATTAAAAATTTGAATCACCAAACAAAAAAAAGGCATCATTGCTGTTCTGGATTATCACATAATTATAACAATAAGGGGATAAAAACAAAATAGGCCATTTGTCTGTCTAGAGCTTAAACAATTCAACCTATGAACAAAATGAAAGAACCTGACTGGAAATCTTTGCAGACTGCTCACGTACTGACCTGTCCTAATGCACTGTGAACTGGAGAGGAAGGTGGTGCATGATCACGAGAACAGGTCTCACTTGAAAATCGACTGCATTTCTCTTTTTGATGCTGCTCTGTTTGCGGTTTTGCCTTCTTGGTAGCTGTGTGATGTGAAGAACTCTTGTTTGACAACTTCTGCACACCAGTAAGCTCCACGGTGCATCTAAAGAAAAATAAAAGTTAATTCAGCGTTCAAATATGCAGTTCTGATCTAGGTGCATGTTGGTCTACACTGCACCTGGATGACTTTTTTTGCTTTCTGAAGGACGTGACCTTCTTCTCATTCTTTTCTGTCTCCTTTGACCGTGCCTTCGTGTTCTTGTCCTTCTCTGCTCTTTTTTGATGACTAGGCTGCTGTTCTTCTACACCTCCAGATGAAGCAGGTGCTGGAGGTGTTGTCAGCTTACTAATGTGTTCATCAGTGGAGGTGTCTGTGACTGGAGTCTTCTTAGGGACAGTTGTAGTTGGATAAGTTGGATACTCATCTAACCTCTGTGAAATCCTTTCTTGTTCAACAAGACGAGATGACTGGATTGGACATGGCAAGACATCACAGAGGAAATGCATATGAGGAGGCACATGCACGACAGTCTGAGGCTGAGAAACAGAGAAGTCTGAGACAACAAAGGCAGGAAAAGGAGGGTGACTTGAAGCTGGGGGGCATGGTCTGAGTGTTTCTTTGATTTGTGGCTTTGAGGATTCAGGAGGCTGGAAATCCTGCTGTTGGTTAAGTCAATATAGAGGAAAAGAAATGAGAAGTCATTAAGTAAATTTTGACTGAACACATTTGTATGTTTGCAGAGAATTTTTTTTTTTTTTTTTACACAGTATGTCACGAGACATACTGTCCAACACATGCGTGTGTGACTGTAACCTTGGAACGCTGTCCGCTGGCTGAAGGATGATGTTGGCTGGGACCCTGCAAACTAAATGTGGATCCATAAGTACTGGCCTGTTGATGTGACTGAGGACATTCCCCGGCCTGCTCCATCTTTCTCCTCAAACGCCACTGGAACAGGATGTCCTCTTCTGGACATGTTGGGGGCACGAAGGAAGGAATGGCAGAGGATTTGGAGTTGGATCCAGCTTGGATTGACCCAGAGCTGGGCTTCACAGTACCTTAAGAAATACATTACACCATTAACGCTGCCACAGCATGAAAGGCATGACAGATTTATTTTGGAAGACAGTTCTAACAACTAGAAAGGCACACTTCAAAATGCATGTCTTTGCTCAGGCCCAAAATGCTGTATTTCTTTGCTGTGTCCCTTTAAGTTGATCGTCCCCAAAATATAATACTTTATATTCCAAGTCAGACAAAGAAAAGGAACATTTAACAAAAATGCACTCTGGCAAAACACAACCATCTTAGCAAAGCCACGACTCCATATTGACAAATTCTACTGTCTTACCTGCAGTAGACTTTTTTGGGAAATTACTGGAAATGAAAGGTCTTTTCACGGGCTCATCTACACTTAGTGAAGAAGAGCAACCACAGCAACCCAGGATGTCTGGGCTGACAGGGACAGATGCATCACTGACAGGCCAATCACTAAGAAGACAGAAAACAGCTTACATATAGCTGAAGGAATTAAATCATTTCTCACTATAATAACTGGTTATTTTTCAGACCTTCTTTGCAGAAGTCTGCTGGCCTTCTCCTGAATGTGTTGTATTTCAGTGTCATCAAATTCCCAACTGGACATGTCTGACAAAATCTGAGGAAAAAGTGCAAAATTAAATAAGAACAAATATGGATCATATTTTCTATATACAGTATAAAAACCCAGTCTGAGGTCAAGAGCGCTCTGGAGCAGGTTTTCATCCAGGATGACTCTGTACATCTTTCCCTCTATCCTGACTAGTCTCCTAGTTCCTGCCTTTGAAAAACATCCCCAGAGCAAGATGCTGCCACCACCATGCTTCACTGTAGGGATGGTGCCTGGTTTCCTCCAAACATGATGCCTGGCATTCACGCCAAAGAGTTTAATCTTTGTCTCAGACCAGAGAATTTTGTTTATCATGGTCTGAGAGTCCTTCAGGTGCCTTCTGGCAAACTCCAGGTGGGCTGCCACCTGCCTTTTACTAAGGAGTAGCTTTCATATGCTGGAGTGCCGACAGAGTGACCATCAGGTTCTTGGTCACCTCCCTGACTAAGGCCCTTCTCTCCTTATCACTCAGTTTAGACGGGTGGCCCACTAAAGGAAGAGTCCTGGTGGATCCGAACTTCTTCCATTTACAGATGACGGAGGCCACTGTGCTCACCTTCAAAGCAGCAGAAATGTTTCTGTACCCTTCCCCAGATTTGTGCCTCGAGACATTCGTCTCGGAGGTCTACAGACAATTCCTTTGACTTCATGCTTGGTATATGCTCTGACATGCACTGTCAACTGTGGGACCTTATACGAGGTCTGTTAGAAAAGTATCCGACCTTATTATTTTTTTCAAAAACCATATGGATTTGAATCACGTGTGATTACATCAGACATGCTTGAACCCTCGTGGGCATGCGAGAGTTTTTTCACGCCTGTCGGTTATGTCATTCGCCTGTGAGCAGTCTTTGAGTGAGGAGTGGCCCACCCTCTCGTCGTTTTTTTCATTGTTTAGGAATGGCTCAGAGACTGCTGCTTTGTTTGATAAAAATTTTTTCAAAAACTGTAAGGCACAACTGAGTGGACACCATTCCATAAATTCAGCTGGTTTTCAGTGAAAACTTTAACGGCTGATGAGAGATTTTGGTGTGTAAGTGTCGCTTTAAGGACAGCCCACGGTGCCTGCGCTCCGAGGCGTCGTCGTCTCGCTGTTTCAAGCTGAAAACTTCCACATTTCAGGCTCTGTTCACCCAGGTCGTCGTCAGAGAACAGAGAAGTTTCAGAATTGGTCGGCATGAGGAGTTTATGCGGACATTCCACTGTTAAAGGAGACTTTGTAATGAAAGAACGTGCGGGCAGATTCGCATGTCGGGCCGGACCCGACCGCGGGGGGGCGCGACAGGAAAAACACCTCCATTGGAAACCTTAACGGACAAGTTGGAACATGCCCAGCTGTTAAACAATTTCTCAGATACTCACTTGTTGAAAGCCATCAAAAGCCGCCTGAATTTTACAAATGGTTTTCAACACGGAGGTGTTTTTCCTGTCGCGGCGCAGACAGATTTGCGTCGTCGTCACGGAACCGACTCGGCGAATTTGCCCGCATGTTCTTTCATTACAAAATCTCCTTTAACAGTGGAATGTCCGCATAAAGTCCTCATGCCGACTTCTTCTGAAACTTCTCTGTTCTCTGACGATGTCCTGGGTGAACAGAGCCTTAAATTAGGATGTTTTCAGCTCGAAACAGCCAGACGGACGCCACCTCCGACCGCGCCGATCCACTTTATGAGCTGTCCTTAAAGCGAAAGAAACTCCACAACCTCTCATCAGCCGTTAAACTTTTCACCGAAAACCAGCAGAATTTCTCGAATAGTGTCCACTCGGATATCCCTCACAGGTCCTGAAAACATTTTGATAAACCAACGCGCGCCATCTCCAGCAGCGTCTCAGACAAAGGATTTCAGCTGAGAGGGCTGGACCAGTGCTCACTCAAAGCCTGCCCACAGGCGAATGACGTCACCGACATGTTGTGTGTTGGGGGGCTTGGCTGGACACTGTTTTGTGGTTTTTGTGTTTGTTTTCCTTCCCAGGTGGTTTGGGGCTGATCTCTGGGGAGAATGTGCTGCAGAAGAGTCTCTCACCTCTGTCACGGTGATCTGCTGCACCTGTTGCACTCACGTGCGATTCTCTAATTGGGACGATCTACGACACCTGTGACATTCGCGTGCAGTTCTAAGGACTCTCAGCTGGTACCAATGAAGAGATGAAGAACTGCATTTAAGCCAGCAGTGATCTGGGCTTAGGGGCCGGAGAATACGACCGTGTGACGACCATTTGAGGACGCTGAGGGCCGCTCCAGAAGCTGACATTGCGCCTGTGAAGGAGGACGAGGGTGAGAGGCAAGCGCTGTCAGCACACGTCAGAGGTGATTATCCTTAAAAGCTTATCTGTGAATATAATGTGGCGTTGTTGCGCAGCTAAATTTTAGTATTGAAAAGAATTGTCTCGTTTGCTCCTCGCGGCTGTGGCGTGCGGATTGATAATCCTCCACAAGCTGTTCTTTTGAATTAAGCCTGAAATCAGTCCTGAACGTGTTGCTGATAAGTGTGCCTCTAAATAGTGTTTCCTGATATAAGTACTGAATAACCTCACCTCTGTTCCTCCTTCACAGAGTACAGTCTTGGGAAAAACCACCTGGGGGGTGTCGGCGGAACGCCTGAGTCCAGAACGTTCGGGCTCCGATCCTTTGAGGCGCTGGGAGAGCGCGCCGCCTCTTCACCCCACCAGACTCATTTATTTTGTATATTGTGTACAGCACAGTGGGAAGAAAATAAATTTGTTTCTTTTGGAACTGCTTCTGGTTATTTAGTGCTGGGTTCAGTCAGACGCTGGACCGCTCCTCAACCTGCGTCCAGACCTTAACACGACACGCGTGAAAAAACTCACGCATGCGCACGAGGGTTCAAGCATGTCTGGTGTAATCGCACGTGATTCAAATCCATATAGTTTTTTTTGTTTTTTTTTTACTTTTACAAAACTGTTGGTTTCTTTTCTAATAGACCTCGTATGTAGACAGGTGTGTGCCTTTCCATATCATGTCCAATCAACTGAGTTTACCTCAGGTGGACTCCAATTAAGTGTATATATGAAAATAAAATTTAATTTTAACATGCTGAATGCAAAATATTTCAACCACTTTTGTGGTTGCACAGTATGTGCAAATGCACACAGGTTTTAATAATTTTATGAAAATAGTACAATGACATGTACAGACTCAACAAGCCATAAATGTATGAAGTACTGTCTTATAAGCAATGACTTTCCAAGTATTTCAGTATTCACAGAGGTTTCTAGATAGGCATCTGGCTTAAGTGTTGAAATGTAAATATTTATATGCACACTTCAGCTAAGTAACATGTCCCCAGCAGGCATTTTGCATCTATGGCATTCTAACAAAACTGCCACAAACCACTGATAGGTGACCTGGTAATTGAAAGTAATATAAGCAAATATAAAATGAATAAACAATGGTCTAGCATGTAATTTTCATTGTTTCTGAATGGAAAAAAAATACATATTTGTTGTCAAATTTTAAGTCTACTGTCATTTGAAGAAAACAGACAAATGCACTTACACTAAGGGATCCTCTGCATGGGGAAGAGGTGCTGTCATGCTGACAGTGTTCAGATGCACTTAGATGGTCATCTTTAATAGTTACCACAACATCTATTAAAGAAAAAAAATAAAAAATAAAAAAAGGGATATGGTAAAAACCTACTGTCAAGTCATCTTCTTCACTCAAAATTAATTAGCGACACTAATAGACTGAGGTGCGTACGTCCATTCCAGGTCTATATTTCCATGGGTGTCTCAGTTCATAGGGCTAGAGGCAAACCCCTTCGCCTTACCCCTTGTTTTAAAGGGGTTGGCGTAGGGGTAGGCCCAAGGGGACATGTTAACCCTAATCCTAACCCTGACGTGATTTTTTTTGTTTGCTGCACTGAGGACGTACACAGTCGACCGACTGGGTTGCGTGTTTGTGTGCGCGCAGGGGACAACGACATGATGATTTGATTGAGCTAACTACCGCTGCTTGTAACACACACACACACACACAAAATCCACTCCGCTGTAAGTCGTCTGGATGCATGAGCTGTTCACATGAAATGCTGATGTGATTTTTGGCTGGACTGAGGAACTACACAAAGTCTTTTTTTTTTATATGGAAGTCCGAAGTCAATACACAGCATCACTGGACTGCACGTTACAGTGAAACACCAAAATGTAAGTCCCTTTTCTGTTGTTTCTAAATTAATAAAATATCAAATGACATGATCTATTTTAGCCGTTATATAAAACAATGTATAAATGTGGAATTTACTGTGGATGGGTGTGGGGGCGGTGCCATGACAAATCTTGCCCAGGGGGCCATATTGGTTAGGGCTGGCACTGGCTACTTTAATCTCTAGCTCTACACTATTAAAGAAGAATTCTGCTTTAATATCAAGTTCTACACTATGTCATACTACATATGGTCATTATGATTGTAGAGTGTTTTTTAAAGAAGAACTGTACTTTAATCTCTCTCACTAAATCACAACAAAGCTGCCTCAAGGTACTTAACAAAGCAAAGCCCGGATAACATAAACTCCAGGATTTTACCAAGGCCAACAGTTGCAATATTGGTGATATTATAGGTCCAACTTCAGGTTACGACATACCAGTGTTGTGTGGGCCGCTGAAGAGGAGGTACTGCTGGCCCACCACCACCAGAGGGCGCCCTGCCTGGAGTGCGGGCTCCAGGCACCAGAGGGCGCTGCCGCCTCACAGGAGTAGCCGGGGAGACAGCTGTCACTTATCACCGACGACAGCTGTCATCGATCATCTGATCTTCAGTGGTATATCAGCAAGACGGCATCTCCACCTCAATGCCGAGATATCGCTCTACGAAGAGGTAAATTCTCAGCTGACTGTATTTTGGAATAACTGTTGCTTGTGTGACTTGGACAGCATTTACTCCTTTTTCGATGAGAGGTGGAGGTGATTTCCCACCATACGTGTTGCTGGGTGCACACGCACCCACTTCTAACTGTGTTTGCTCCTCGCCAGCAGTACCAGGTCCGACACGCGTAGGCAGTGACCACCTGGGAGTTCGGGACTTGGCGGCTCCAGTATTCCCGGGGTTCGGTGGCGGTGGAAATCGTGTGGTTCCGGTTCGACTTGGACTGACGTCTCCTATCTTCGAGCCTGCCCACATAACACTGTGTATATTGGAGTTCATATTGTAACCTGTTGTGCAATTTCACAACAGTAAAGTGTTGTATTTGGCTTTATCCATTGTCCGTTCATTTGCGCCCCCTGTTGTGGGTCCGTGCTCTTACACTTTCACAACAGGATATCTCGGCCATCGTCATGGATCCCGAGGGGCGTCAACCGGCTGTTGAACGGCCAATGGAAGAACAGGGCGCACAGGCGTCCGCAGGAGGGGTGATCGGTGAGTTGCAGCGGATCCTCACCACTTTCACGACTCGGTTGGATTTGATGACCGAGCAGAACGTCCTCCTGAACCGCAGGGTGGAGGCTCTCGCCGCGCAGGCCGCTGCGGCTCTCCCTCCCGTCGACCCTGTGCGTAACAGTGACGTTCCACTGGTCGTTCAACGACCCCTCCCACCTTCCCCAGAAGCATACATAAGCCCCCCAGAGCCGTACGGAGGCTGTGTGGAGACGTGCGCGGATTTCCTTATACAGTGTTCGCTCGTCTTCGCACAGCGTCCCGTCATGTACGCGACTGATGCTAGCAAAGTAGCTTATGTGATAAATCTGCTTCGTGGTGAGGCACGCGCTTGGGCTACAGCGCTCTGGGAGCAGAATTCACGGCTCCTTCAGACATATGATGGGTTTGTGAGGGAGTTCAGAACAGTGTTCGATCACCCAAATAGAGGAGAGACCGCTTCGGACGTGCTACTGTCAATGAGACAGGGGCGCCGGAGCGCAGCTGCCTATGCAGTCGACTTCTGCATCACGGCTGCGAGGTCAGGCTGGAATAGCACTGCCCTCCGCGCCGCCTTTGTAAACGGACTGTCATTGGTTCTAAAGGAGCACCTGGTGGCTAAGGATGAACCGCGGGATTTAGATGGGCTTATCGATCTCGTCATACGATTAGACAATCGGTTGGAAGAACGCCGTCGGGAACGAGACGAAGGGCGTGGCCTGGCACGCACCGTCCCTCTCCCTTCCGGTTCCGATCGCGTTCCGCCCTCCCCACGCTCCACGGCCCCTGCGCCTCGTGTGGTTACAGCTCCCCCTGCTGGCGAAGCTATGGACACGAGCAGGGCCACATTTAGAGCACCAAGCAGACAGAGGAGGCTGGACCGCGGGGCGTGTTTTGTTTGTGGCTCGATAGAGCATCAATTGAGAGACTGCCCCGAGCGGTTAAACACCAACGCCCGCCCCTAGAGACTGGGCTAGGGGTGGGCCGAGACATTCACGTGGGACACACCCACATTGCTACACGACTCCCAGTTACAATCCTGTATGAGGATTTAACCCTGAAGGCCCCAGCACTGGTGGACACGGGCTCTGAAGGGAATCTGTTGGACAGCAGATGGGCCAGGGAGATAGGGCTCCCTCTGGTGGCTCTTACCTCGCCTGTGCAGGTACGAGCACCAAATGGCTCCCTCCTCCCTCCAATCACACATAGGACACCACCTGTAACTCTGGTGGTGTCAGGAAATCACCGGGAGGAGATCGAGTTTTTTGTGACTCCAACTACCTCCCGTGTGTTCTTGGGGTTTCCCTGGATGTTGAAACACAATCCCCGGATCGACTGGCCGTCCGGGGTAGTGGTTCAGTGGAGCGAGACCTGCCATCGGGTATGTTTAGGTTCCTCGGTACCCCCCGGTTCCCAGGCTAAGGAGGAGGTCAGAGTCCCACCCAATCTAGGGACGGTGCCGGTGGAGTACCACGACCTTGTGGATGTGTTCAGCAAGGATCTGGTGCTCACCCTTCCCCCCCACCGTCTGTACGATTGTGCCATTGATTTGGTTCCAGGCGTTGAGTTCCCGTCCAGCAGGCTGTACAACCTCTCACGGCCTGAGCGCGAATCAATGGAGACCTACATCCGGGACTCTTTAGCCGCCGGGTTGATCCGGAATTCCACCTCCCCGATGGGTGCAGGTTTCTTTTTTGTGGGTAAAAAAGACGGCGGACTTCGTCCATGCATTGATTACAGGGGACTGAACGAAATCACGGTTCGTAATCGATACCCGTTGCCCCTGTTGGATTCGGTGTTCACGCCCCTGCATGGAGCCCGAATATTCACCAAGCTAGATCTTAGAAATGCGTATCACCTGGTTCGGATCCGGAAGGGAGACGAGTGGAAGACGGCATTTAACACCCCCTTAGGTCACTTTGAGTACCTGGTCATGCCGTTCGGTCTTACAAACGCCCCTGCGACGTTCCAAGCTTTGGTTAATGATGTCTTGCGGGATTTCCTGCACCGATTCGTCTTCGTATATCTAGACGATATACTCATCTTTTCTCCGGATCCTGAGACCCATGTCCGACATGTACGTCAGGTTCTGCAGCGGTTGTTGGAGAACCGGCTGTTTGTGAAGGGCGAGAAGTGTGAGTTCCACCGCACATCTTTGTCCTTCCTGGGATTTATCATCTCCTCCAACTCCGTCGCTCCTGATCCGGCCAAGGTTGCGGCGGTGAGAGACTGGCCCCAACCCACAAGCCGTAGGAAGCTGCAACAGTTCCTCGGCTTTGCTAATTTCTACAGGAGGTTCATTAAGGGCTACAGTCAGGTAGTTAGCCCCCTGACAGCCCTGACCTCACCAAAAGTCCCCTTCACCTGGTCGGATCGTTGCGATGCCGCGTTCAAGGAGTTGAAACGGCGCTTCTCGTCTGCACCAGTTCTGGTGCAGCCCGATCCTAGCCGCCAGTTAGTGGTTGAAGTGGACGCCTCGGACTCAGGGATAGGAGCTGTGCTGTCCCAGAGCGGGAAGACCGATAAGGTCCTTCACCCGTGTGCCTATTTTTCCCGCAGGTTGACCCCGGCCGAACGGAACTATGACGTCGGCAATTGAGAACTCCTTGCGGTGAAAGAGGCTCTTGAAGAGTGGAGACATCTGTTGGAGGGAACGTCCGTGCCATTTACGGTTTTCACTGACCACCGGAACGTGGAGTATATCAGGACCGCCAAGCGGCTGAATCCCAGGCAAGCCCGCTGGTCACTGTTCTTCGGCCGTTTTGACTTCCGGATCACCTACCGTCCCGGGACCAAAAACCAGAGATCGGATGCTTTGTCCCGGGTACATGAAGACGAAGTCAAAACGGAGTTGTCGGATCCACCGGAACCCATCATCCCGGAGTCCACTATCGTGGCCACCCTCACCTGGGACGTAGAGAGAACCGTCCGGGAGGCCCTGGCACGAAGCCCGGACCCCGGAACTGGGCCGAAGAATAGACTCTACGTCCCACCAGAAGCTAGGGCTGCAGTCCTGGACTTCTGTCACGGCTCTAAGCTCTCCTGTCATCCAGGGGTGCAAAGAACCGTGGCAGTTGTCCGGCAGCGCTTCTGGTGGGCGTCCCTGGAGGCCGACGTCCGGGATTATATCCAGGCCTGTACCATCTGCGCCAGGGGCAAGGCCGACCATCGCAAGGCCTCGGGATTGCTACAGCCGCTGCCCGTGCCTCATCGCCCCTGGTCCCACATCGGCCTGGATTTTGTCACGGGCCTCCTGCCGTCCCAGGGCAACACCACCATTCTCACGATAGTGGACCGATTCTCCAAGGCGGCCCACTTCGTGGCCCTCCCGAAGCTCCCAACAGCCCAGGAAACAGCGGACCTCCTGGTCCACCACGTCGTCCGGCTGCATGGGATTCCAACAGACATTGTCTCCGATCGTAGTCCCCAGTTCTCCTCGCACGTCTGGAGGAGCTTCTGCCGGGAACTGGGGGCCACGGTCAGTCTCTCATCCGGGTATCATCCCCAAACCAACGGGCAAGCAGAACGGGCCAATCAAGAGATGGAGCAGACCCTGCGTTGCGTGACAGCTGCGCACCCGGCGGCCTGGAGTACCCACCTGGCCTGGATCGAGTATGCCCACAACAGCCAAGTGTCGTCCGCCACCGGCCTCTCCCCTTTTGAGGTGTGTCTGGGGTATCAGCCCCCGTTGTTCCCGGTGGTTGAGGGAGAGGTCGGTGTGCCCTCGGTCCAGGCCCACCTGCGGAAGTGCCGTCGGGTGTGGCGTGCCGCCCGTTCTGCTTTGCTGAGGGCCCGGATGAGGACAAAGGCCCATGCAGACCGGCGGCGGACCCCGGCTCCTATGTATCGTCCTGGGCAGGAAGTGTGGTTGTCCACCAAGGACATTCCACTGCAAGTGGCCTCCCCAAAATTACAGGAACGGTATATAGGTCCATTCAAGATCCTCAAGGTCATCAGTCCCGCAGTGAGGCCGGAAGCTGAAGCCTCACTGCGGATCCATCCCGTGTTCCACGTGTCAAGGATTAAACCGCATCACACCTCACCCCTCTGCACTCCGGGTCCGACACCACCTCCTGCCCGGATCATCGATGGCGAGCCGGCTTGGACAGTGCGCCGGCTTTTGGATGTCCGACGGATGGGCCGGGGCTTCCAGTATTTGGTGGACTGGGAGGGGTACGGCCCCGAAGAACGCTCCTGGGTGAAGAAGAGCTTCATCCTGGACCCGGCCCTCCTGGCCGACTTCTACCGCCGCCACCCGGACAAGCCCGGTCGGGCGCCAGGAGGCGCCCGTTGAGGGGGGGGTCCTGTTGTGTGGGCCGCTGAAGAGGAGGTACTGCTGGCCCACCACCACCAGAGGGCGCCCTGCCTGGAGTGCGGGCTCCAGGCACCAGAGGGCGCTGCCGCCTCACAGGAGTAGCCGGGGTGACAGCTGTCACTTATCACCGACGACAGCTGTCATCGATCATCTGATCTTCAGTGGTATATCAGCAAGACGGCATCTCCACCTCATTGCCGAGATATCGCTCTACGAAGAGGTAAATACTCAGCTGACTGTATTTTGGAATAACTGTTGCTTGTGTGACTTGGACAGCATTTACTCTGTTCCTTTTTCGACGAGAGGTGGAGGTGATTTCCCACCATACGTGTTGCTGGGTGCACACGCACCCACTTCTAACTGTGTTTGCTCCTCGCCAGCAGTACCAGGTCCAACACGCGTAGGCAGTGGCCACCTGGGAGTTCGGGACTTGGCGGCTCCAGTATTCCCGGGGTTCGGTGGCGGTGGAAATCATGTGGTTCCGGTTCGACTTGGACTGACGTCTCCTATCTTCGAGCCTGCCCACATAACACTGTGTATATTGGAGTTCATATTGTAATCTGTTGTTGTTGTTGTGCAATTTCACAACAGTAAAGTGTTGTATTTGGCTTTATCCATTGTCCGTTCATTTGCGCCCCCTGTTGTGGGTCCGTGCTCTTACACTTTCACAACAACCAGTTTTGAAAGGGTGATTTTTTTTCTTTGAAACATGGATGGAGATGGGATAGGTCGTGTATCTGCGGTAGAAGAGCAGCTTAGACGTTTTTTTGATGCCCAACAAATCATAGTTGGGCACTTTGACATCATGCCAGCACAGAACTTTCCCAGTGACCATCGGGGAGATGGAGACTCCAGTGCAGTTGGTTTTAATGATGGATTTGGCCATGATGTGACACGTTATGATGTTCGTGTACACGAGCTCGTAGATGGTCATGGTGAGATCCTTCTTCCCGTGACCTTTAGAATTGCTGTTGGCATGGAAAATGATGAAGAGGATGTTGAAAATGAAGATCAAGAAGTTAATGTTGGTGAAGACATTGTTGCTGATCATGACAGAGATCAAGAACTTGTTGATGACAGTCAAGACAATGTTGCTGATCATGACAGAGATCAAGAAGTTATTGTTACTGATGATGACAGTCAAGACAATGTTGCTGTTCATGACAGAGATCAAGAAGTTATTGTTACTGATGATGACAGCATTCAAGAAGAATTTTATTATGATGACTACAGTAGTGAAGAATTTCCTTTAAGAAGAAGCTGATGACGACAGCAGTATCCCTGTTGCTAATACAGATAGCAATGATTACAACATTAATGATGAAAAAGCAGTACCTGGTCCCTCCAGAAAAAGGGCAAGAGATGAAGATGAGAGTGACAGGAAGTCAAAACAGCTAAAACACAGTGACACTGCTGACATTGACAGTGATGAAGATCCACTGCCTGGTCCCTGTCAAAAAAGGGCAAGAGATGAAGATGATGAGAGTGACAGGAAGTCAAAACAGTTAAAACACAGTGACACTGATGACACTGACAGTGATGAAGATACACTGCCTGGTCCCTCCAGAAAAAGGGCAAGAGATGAAGATGATGAGAGTGACAGGTAGTCAAAACAGCTAAAACACAGTGACACTGCTGACACTGACAGTGATGAAGATCCACTGCCTGGTCCCTCTCAAAAAGGGCAAAAGATGAAGATGATGAGAGTGACAGGAAGTCAAAACAGCTAAAGTATAGTGACACTACTATATTTTCAGTTCCAATTCCAAATATCTTTGACTAAAGTTTTGTTTGTATTTGTGGAAACAGTTGTCTTAAGAAATCTGAGGTTGTTCATATGTTTTAATATGTTTTGTCAAAGGATATTTCATTAAATATGAAGATTTTCTAATGTACTTGTAATTCTTTGAATGAAAACAAAGGGAACTAGGACTGCAAGCAGTCATATACGTGCCCTCGTTCCACACGACTGCCTACCCAGGCCAGCGTGTGCCCTTGTGACCAGATGTGGGCATGTGCATACAGGGGCAACCACTCATCACACAGTTCAAATTTCAAACAAATTACACAATGCATGAAGGAGTTATGACATGTTGATAGTTCATCCACTAGGGGGCGCTCAGTGTACAAACAGAGGGGCGAGGTGTGGTAACGGGCTGACCCTCATTACACATGTGAAGTTTCAAGTCAAACAGTTAAAGCATGAAGGAGTTATGACCAGTTGATTGTTCATCCACTAGGAGGAGCGCAGAGCAGAAACAGAAGGGCCAGGTGTGTTCAGGGGCCAACTGTCATCACACATGTGAAGTTTCAAGTCAATCAGACAAAGCATGAAGGAGTTATCATGACTTGTTCCATGGCGAAGGGTCAAAATGGCGGCGCCATAGCGGCCACACCCTTCAACATAGAGAAAAGCTTTTGATAACTTTTGGTCAGTATCATCTCTGGATGCTGTGAAAGAAATTTTAAGTGCATTGGACAAAACCCCTAGGAGGAGTTCGTTCAAATACAACGTGTGGAAATCATGCCAAAATGACAAGAAAATTCAAAATGGCCGACTTCCTGTTTGGAGTAGACCCACGGTGCAAGAGACTTTTTTGTACGTCTATGCAAGTCACACGTGTACCAATTTTCATCTCCCTACTCCAAAAAAACCCCTATGGGGCGGGGTTTTTGAAAGTTTCAAGGGGGTGCTATTGAGGCATTTTGCTCCGCCCATGGGCGGCGCCCCTATGAATTGTAAGGTTGTCATGCTTGACGTGTGTATCAATTTTCATGATGATATGACAAAATTAAAGCCATCATAAGGAAGAACGTAATTTCATGGCGAAGGGGCAATATTCGGCACGTCGCCACACAGCCGCCGTTACTCGTAACTTCATGGCGATCATCTCCTACGTTCACCAACTTGTTCTGCATGTTTTTAGAAGTGGAATGATGTTGACTGGGTTAACTATGAGACATCAGGACCTGTTAAAGTAAAAATAGGACATTTTCTGTTACTACCAGGGGGCGCTATGGCGGAGGTGGGAAGTTAATAGATGCGGACGTTCAGGGCGGAGCCCTCATCATTTCCAGCAAGTTTGAAGGATCTACGATGAAGTATGTGGGCGTGACAGCCTTTCAAATTGAAACGGCGTGCTCCGAAAAGCTCGCCAAAGTTTGACGAACCCTAGCAGCCACGCCTTTTGACCTAATTACATTCTTTTGATAACTTTTGATCACCATGGGGTCATGATGATGTTGACCAAATTTGAAGACGATTGGACGAAATCCCTAGGATGAGTTTGTTCAAATGTAAGTAGTGGAAATGGCCAAAAATGGCAAAAATGACCTCAAAATAATAAACAGCGCAATTACAATAGGGTCCTCATAGGACTTTTTCGTACTCTGGCCCTAAAAACATGGACTTATGATTATTTTCAGGTCATTAAGTAATGACTGTACTGCTCCGGCCCAGTTGTGATTGGTGGTATGTGGCCCCTGAACCAAAATGATTTTGACACCCATGTCTTACAGCTTGACTAAAGTCATTACGACTAAGTGTTTTGGGGTTTTTTTTAAAGAATTTTATATTAATGCTTTATCTCTACTAATGCTACTTTCAGGGCCAGCCCAGCCAATAGGCAGTATAGGCAATTGCTAAGGGTGCCATCCATCCAGGGGGCGCCATAAATGAAGGAAAAAAAGAAAGTCAGCTTTGACTATATACTAAAACTAGTTAATACCATTTATCTTTTAATATGAAAACTGTCATCCTGAGGGTCATGGGTAGCTTGACAATAGGTGAACAAGTGAGACTACCATGAGGAACGACCACCAGGGATCGATGGGCAAGGCCATTGAATATATTCATGCCAAATTTGGAGCAAAAAAGCACAAACTGCTACTACCAAACTGCTACTTGTTTTTTCTTTTTTTTTTTCCTTGGGATTTTAAAAACCTGCGAAAATCTAACTTTTCCAGGTTTTTTGTTATGATGTCAGAAAATTATGTCATAACTTAAAACTTTTTATTTATTCTGGATCCTCTCATCAACCACTATAATTTGATGTATTACACAACATGTTTTACTCAAATCTGAAATTTCACATACTTTAGCTCACTTTTGTCCTCATGGTAAACCCTGAAGGTAAAGGTCAATCCTTTATCCCAGGTAATGGCACATCCCAAATTTGGACGCAAAATTCAAAAACTGCAAACCAGGAAAGTTGTTTTTATTGAATTTAGTGTTTGACCTTGCTGACCTTGACCTTAAGCTTGATCCTTTTGTCTGCTAAAAGGTATAAAATAAATATAAGCCCATACTGATTTAACTGCATAGCAAAGCCTATTAAGTAATTACGATGATAATCGTTTCCTCATGTCCATAAGCCCTTCCGGGTCATTACATCAGTGCGGCATAACAATGTCAAAATGGCCCAAACTGTCTGGTGCCAAGGGAAGGGAAAAAAAAACAAAACAAAAAAAATGAAAAGGAGGTAAAACGGGACCAAGACAGAGGTACAGTAAAAAATAATAATATAACTTTTTGTTGTTGTTGCATTGCATTAGGTAGCTAGCACTGCTAACCTGCCTTCTTCCATGGTTTGCTAATTCCTAATGCATTTTGGGGTGAGGTTCAACTAAACTCACCCAAATAAATTGTTGGTTCGTCGCGGTGGAACAGGTGGTAGAGGCTTTGAGCGGAGGTTCTCATCGTTGTTGACGTAATAGTGTGTTTTGGTATTCCAGCTAACTTTAAGCCCCCGTTCACTAAGTGAGTTGGTATTGTTGTGGGATGTGTCTAATGTGTTGTGTTTAGCTCAGTGAGTGTGTGTGTGTGAACGCGAGTGAGAGAGAGAGAGAGCGTGCGCGTGATGGTGGCGCACGCCGCCAAGAGACTCGGCTGAGTGGCGTGATGCGTGTAGCAGTGTATGTTAATGGTGAAGTTTAGCGACGGCGGTCGGGCAGGTAGCAGAGCTCGTGCTGTAAACAGTATAGTTATAATTAAAGCAGCAAGTCTTCAGCACAGTACTGCTTGCTTTGTTTGTGCCGCACCACACTATAGCAGCGTGGAACGTTCGAGGGAGTTAGCCCCGGAGGAAGAGCTGCCTTCGGCCCTGGAGGACGGATCTCCCCTGTGTCCCCCAACTAAAAGAGTTAGGAGACTGAAGCAGGACTGGTTAACACTGGCGACCACAAAGGGACACTCGTGCTGTTATAAGAGTGGTGAGCTTTAAAAAAAAAAAAAAAAAAGAGTACGATTAAAAGCCAAAGACGAGTGACTGAAATAGCTGCGTGGCTAAGCTAACAACAACATGGCGGCCGCATGCTATCCTCCCGATGTTTACGGACAAGAAACCAACTTCTCAAATCCATTCATGTCATTTACCAATGGTCAGGACAATGTACAAGGTACTGTGGAAGCTTATGAACGCAGGACTGAGAGCAAATATGAACATTATAACCCATTTCTGTGCGCTGAAAACGGCGCTAGCACACATGCTAATGGAGAAGATTTGTTCACGCCGTCTGACAGTCCCGCTCAATTTTCCCCCACTAATCCCTTCTTCGAAGCTAACAGTCACCGCCACGGCTTCGTGGGAGTACCAGATGTCAGTATGCCACTGTTTCCTCCTCCAGACATGTCATTAAAGGTGCATTATGCAGACACTAACCCTTTTGCTACTGCACACATGGACAGTTTTATACATAGTACACCAGCTACATCCAAACCAGAAGCAAAAGCACTGCCCGTGTCCTATCCATGCATCTATCCAGCAAAGACTGTTAACTATGGACATTCTTCAGTAAGCCACCCCCGTCACTCAGCTCTATCTAAGAGCCGGCCCATGCCCTGTTTGCCTCCATTATCGGACAGCGATGAGGACTACGACCCCAAAGAGAGAGTCCCCACGCTACGCCCTGGCCAGTACGATGGCAATACACCATGGAGAGAGTTTCTTCACAGATTTGAGAGCTGCACTGAGGCAAACCACTGGTCAGCAAAGACAAAGGCCACCCAGCTAAAGTTCTGTCTTACTGGAGCTGCAGGCGCTATTGTCCACAGAAACCCTCGTTCATCCAAATGGGACTACCGTGCCTGCTGGAGGAACTTGGACTGCATACGCATACGCCCTCTTCAGATCATGCAGCGCCGTGGCAGTGGAGCTGAGGCAAAGAGTACGCAAATCTGGCGAAGCTCTTCATGTTTTCAGAGATGACATTTATGGAAAAGTTGCTGTAGCTTATGGAGATTGGTCAGAGTCTGAACAAGATGCTATAGCTGTTGAGGTTTTCACAAATGGCTTGGGCATGCTGAGCTAGTCCAAAGACTGTTAGAAAAGTCCAGCTACACTAGCCAGAGCATATGAAATAGCACACCGTCATGAAACCACAAAAAGGGCCGCATCCTATGTCACCAGCATGATGCAGCCAGGGGCCCGCAACACCCTTGAACGCAGACCTTGTGCTGCTGTTGTCAGGGAAATGGAGAAAATGAGATGACCACTGCTGTTACACCTGCAACCAGCCCCTCAACTAACCGCTTTGTCCCAAGCATCCCTGCTAAAACTCCAAAGCCGCACAAGAACTATAAAAAGGGCGAGATCCGCTGTCACAACTGTAAGGGTTGGGGTCACAAGCAGAGCCAGTGCCCCTCCTCTTCGAGAAACGTAAAGACTTTTGTTCCAAGCACCAACCGAGAAAACTCCCAGGCCGCTGTACTCCACCTTAAAGAACAGAATTGTGAAATGAGCATCCACCTACACATGTACGAGCTGGAGGTGTGCGCAGTCTTGGACAGTGGGGCGCGGAGGAGCGTGTTGCCCCTTCATCATTACAACGCCATTCATCCAGAGATGAGGCCTCCGCTTCAGTCATCCACCGTTGAGACCTTGGTCGTGTGGGACCCGGAGACGTAGCAGTACTTGGCGAAGCCAAAGTACCTGTCAGCGTCAACAACCGTCAAGTCGAAGTGGACTTTCTAGTGGCGGACATTGCGGGTCACGAAGTGCTGCTTGGTCACCCCTTCCTCACCCAACCAGAGGCCCGTCTGGATTTCGGTAAGCACCGCATAGTTCTGTTTGGAGAGGAAGTGCCCTACTTTCACCCTGAGACCATCCCAAAGTCGCATGCTGTGAGAGTAGCCAGAACTGTTGTGGTTGAGCCCGGACAAGAGTACCTCGTCAAGGGCACTGTGCATTGTAACAAAGCTGCTCAGGGAGACATGATGCTTAGCCCCACAAAAGGTTTTGTTGAGAAGCATAAAGTACTCACTGCCAGAGCCCTAGTTGACACTAAGCCCACTAGTGTTGTTCCACTACGCCTCTTTTACCCTGGCAACAAGGCTGTGACTATTAAAGAAGGTGCTATTGCAGGCCTCCTCCAACCGGCTGAAATTGTGCCGCCACCCCGTGTCCCCATGGCGGCAGACCGTCCAGCCAGCTCCCCGGCAGTGCTGGAGCACCTCCAAGAACTTTATGCTCAGAGCTCCGTTGACCTTAATGACTGTGAAAAACTTGAACTGTCTAACCTGTTATTGCATATGAAAGTGTCTTTTCCAGGGGACCTGGTGCTTGGCCGGACAGCCTTGTGCAGCACGATATCATCACCCGGCCTGGGGCTCCAGTGAAGCAACAACCTCGTCGGATGGCTGGGGGCAAGCAGCAGGATGCAGACCAGCAGATCCGTGAGAGCCTCCAAAGCGGCCTTGCCTCCCGCAGCCACAGCAGTTGGGCCTCACCGATCGCTATGGTTTGTAAAAGGATGGTACGTATCGCCTGTGCGTTGATTACAGGGCCCTCAATGCCCGCACCATCACCGACACATACCCGCTGCCCCGCATCCAAGACACCCTGGACACACTTGCCACTGCCAAATGGTTCAGCACCCTGGATCTTGCCTCAGCTACTGGCAAGTCGAACTAACACCCAGAGCCCGGCGTGCTGCTGCCTTCTGTACGCGAAATGGACTATTTGAATGGAATGCATGCCATTTGGCTTATGCAACGCGCTGGCGACGTTTCAGCGCCTCATGGACCGCATCCTAGCTGGCATGCAGTGGGAGACCTGTCTCGTCTATCTGGACGACATCATCGTGCTGGCCAAAGGCGTGCCCCAGATGCTGCAGAGGTTGCACCAAGTGTTCCAGAGACTTAAACAAGCAAACCTCAAACTAAAGCCAACCAAATGCTGCCTATTTCGCCGCCAAGTCGCCTATCTAGGTCACATTGTGTCCGAGCGTGGTGTAGCCACCGACCCCAATAAGGTCCACAAAGTCCAAACTTGGCCTACTCCCACATCTGTCCAGGAGGTCAGACGTTTTCGTGGGCCTCGCCTCCTACTACCGCAGGTTTGAAAGACTTTGCCTCGATTGCTGAACCGTTACACAACCTGACAAAGAAAAATGCACACTTTCAGTGGCACGCGGAACACCAAGAAGCTTTTGACACACTCAAACACCGCCTTACCACCGCCCCTGTCTTAGGCTACCCGCTGGACCATGGTGAGATTCCTTGACACCGACTAGTGACGCAGGCATCGGTGCCGTCCTATCACAAATGCAAGATGGCGCTGAACGTGTGTTGGCTTACGGCAGCCGCAAACTCTCTAAGACTGAACAGAACTATTGCACTACAAGACGAGAGCTGCTTGCCATTGTAGATTTCACGTCACATTTCCGTCAGTATCTGCTTGGGCGGTCCTTCAAGGTGCGTACTGACCACAGCAGTCTCCGTTGGCTAACCAAAATGAAAGAGCCAGAAGGTCAGTTAGCCCGGTGGCTTGAGAAGCTGGTGGAGTATGAGTTTGACATCCTTCACCACCAAGGTCGTTTACACACTAATGCTGACAGCCTTTCTCGCAGGCCCTGCTGCCAATCCTGCCCTTGTAGCCTACAGGAGCCCTCCTCACAGCAAAATGCTAAAAGTCAGCAAGCGATTCAGGGTGATTTGGACTGCAACACCAGCTCCCTGTCATTGAGTTCGGTCAGGGTAGTGGCATGCCCTACAACCGCAGCCTTGAGTCCGGTGGGGGTAAGCGAAAACATTACTGCCACTGACACTTTAAAACAAACAGAGACAATCTATGTGACTGATACAAACGAGACTACACTGTTTCCTGGCTGGACCATGGATGAGTTGCGCCAGGCCCAAGCATCTGATCCAGACATTTCCCCCGTCAGATCCTGGTTAGAGGCCAGCAGTGAGTGCCCCCCTTGGACTACCGTTGCCCCATGCAGCCCAGCCACCAAAACGTACTGGAGTCAATGGAAAAGACTGTACTTCCGAGATGGAGTCCTGGTTCGTCGTTTTTATTGTTTGGACGACACACAGTTCTATCCACAAATTGTCCTGCCACGCAAAATGCAACCCGATGTTATGCGCCAATTGCATGAGGGGCCAGTAGGTGGACATTTTGGTATTGAACGGACTGTGGCCAAATTTCAAACCCGATACTACTGGTACCACGAGGGAAGATGTCGCCCTCTGGTGCCGGACTTGTATAAACTGTGCGTGCAGAGCCCGACCCCACAAAACCCCTCAAGCGCCCATGGGAACTGTCAGGGTTGGAGCCCCCATGGAGCGCATTGCACTGGACATTATGGGCCCACTTAACGAGACAGAACGCAAAAACTGTTATGTGCTTGTCATACAGCAATACTTCACTAAATGGACTGAAGCTTTCGCCATCCCTGATGAAAAAGCTGTGACAGTGGCACAGGTCATTGCAACCGAATGGGTGTGTCGTTTCGGAATGCCTCACTAGCTACACAGCGACCAAGGACGCAATTTTGAATCCGAGGTTTTTCAGGAAATGTGCCGTCTGTTTGGCATTGAGGAAAACCCAACGGACACCTTTCAGACCACAGTCCGACGGCCAAGTTGAACGTTTCAATGCCACTCTACAGAAAGATTCTGGCCTCCACTGCGGAATCGTTGTCACTGGGATTGGGACTTTGATGATCCCTATGCAGTTATGACCTACAGAGCAACCAAGCACAGTTCTACTGGCTTCACCCCTAACTACATGATGTTCGGACGTGAAATAAATGAGCCTGTGGACCTGGTTGCTGGTTTGCCCCTGGACTCTGATTGTGCACTTTCAGCCCCAGAGTTTGTACAACAAATGTGTGAGCGGCTGGAACTGGCTCACAGCATCACTCGTGAAGCCCTGGGTGAGTCAGTCACACATGCTAAAAGACAATATGACAAAAATGCTTGCCACGCACAGTATAAAGTCGGAGATGCTGTGTGGTATCTGATCAAAGGAACTCGTCATGTCAGAAACAAAGTCAAAACGTTTCTCCCCTCCTATGAAGGACCTTTCTTTGTCATGGGACAGCTGGACAATCTGGTCTACAGGATCCAAAAATGTATGTATTAAGTAAGTATGAAACTATGAAGTAAGTCAGTGGGCTGAAAAAAGTCAAAAAAAAAAAAAAAAAGTAAACTGTTAATAATGTTTGGAGTGTCTTAAGTTTAAATGTAACCTGTCAGTGATGTAATCTATTAATTAATGGTCATAATTATGAAATGGGTCAGTGGTATGTGACAAGTTAAAGAAATGCAATCTGTTAAATAATGTTGACTATGATGCTGTATATTGAAAGATTGTATTGTTAAAAGGGGCAGAAATCATAAGACTTGTTCTTCTTTCTGCTCCTTTTCATTCTGGTATTGTGGTGCTTTGTTTTTTGCTTTCTGTTTTTCTTTTAAATGAATGAAATAAAATATTAAAGAAAAAAAAAGAGCCCAAGAGCCAAAGTCAAAGTCGTCCACCATGACCAACTGAAACACTACTGCAGCCGCGAGCCCCTGGACAACACTTGGGTACTGGACCAAGCCCAGAACTGGACACCTTCTGAGATCCAGCCACCAGCCTTGGACGAAGACCCAGCATTCCAGGACCTCGGCCTGCACCACCTCTACTCTACTGCCTCCAGTGATGGCCCCAGCAGCTCTCAGCCATCTACTCCACCTGCCAATGACTCCAATGTCATCGGGTTGCTTCCATCCACTCCTTCCCATGTGATATTTGACCATGGTGGGGGTACGGTGGAGGAGCCAGACCACCAGAGTCAGCCCGTGTCACGTCCTGAACGTCAGCACAGGAGACCAAATCAGTATGGGGACTGGGTCACTGAGTAAGTCACTTTTGAGGTTAATATTTGCACTAGAGACGTTATAGTTCTGTTGAGACTCGAGTCTTGTTCGCAATGTTTGCATTTCCGCTACAAAGCACTTTTTCATTGTAAAAAAAAAAAAAAAAAAGCTGAAGAGACAATGTTTTATATTCTTGCAGTAACATCTGCATGTATTGTGGTTATAAGACCAGTCAGTTATTCACGACCGTCGTAGAAGTGCAGCTTAATATGTAATGTACTCTTTTCCTAGCAAGGTCATTGCATTTTTCTATATATATTTCTACTCACTTGTTCACTGTGAAATGAGCTAAAATTTATCACTGCTTAGACACTTGTGCTTACAGTTAAACCTACCTACTTTAATATTTACATTAGAATGTACTGGTTGGACACAGCTATCTCTTCACATATTTAGGCCTACATTAATAGAGATTGTGTGGTAACTTTTCTTTATAATATGGAATGGAATCATTGCTAATTGCCAGTCCATGGTGGGGGTAGTGTTGTGGGATGTGTCTAATGTGTTGTGTTTAGCTCAGTGAGTGTGTGTGTGTGTGTGTGTGTGAACGCGAGTGAGAGAGAGAGAGCGTGCACGTGATGGTGGCACACGCCGCCGAGAGAGAGAGACTCGGCTGAGTGGCGTGATGCATGTAGCAGTGTATGTTAATGGTGAAGTTTAGCGACGGCGGTCGGGCAGGTAGCAGGGCTTGTGCTGTAAACAGTATAGTTATAATTAAAGCAGCAAGTCTTCAGCACAGTACTGCTTGCTTTGTTTGTGCCGCACCACACTATAGCAGCGTGGAACGTTCGAGGGAGTTAGCCCTGGAGGAAGAGCTGCCTTCGGCCCTGGAGGATAGATCTCCCCTGTGTCCCCCAACTAAAAGAGTTTGGAGACTGAAGCAGGAATGGTTAACAGTATGTTCCAATTGCTGACAGTGAGGGGAGGGAGTTTACAGATTTTCATACATCATTTTATTATGTTAGATCAATCATAACGTTATTGTGAGGCTTTTTTTGTATTAACAAAGGAGTGATATTTTATGTACCTTATTTTTGTGAGAACATGTTGAGTATTTTGGTGTCAGTGAACAGCCCCTGCCATGTTGTGGTACGTGAACATTAGAGGTTCTCTCTCAGTTTACATTTGGAGCTGACAGAGACAGCTATGTTGATGAAGCAAATCTAGTACCCCTCTCTTCTTCTACGGTGTTTAATGGCAGCTGGCATCCTTATTGTTGCACTGCTGCCACCTGCTGCATCAGTCTGTTATAGCAGCACTAAATCCTCTCGATGAGTCCAGGGTCAAGTATTTAAAGTATTTAATTGACCTTATGGCTAAAATACTTCCTACAGAAACTTCTTTCAAGCCTTACAATTGATTTCCTTCACTTTTTACTCTTTAACAGATAAACCATTCAAAATTGACTTGATAGATTTTGTAAAATAATATATTGAGGTAAAATTAAAAGCACTGTGCTAAATACTGTACAGGTATATTCATTGGTCATGATTTCCATTATTTATTTTACAACATTTGAAAGCACTGCATTTTGGTGATGGCATTTCACAACACTTTATTTAGAAATCAATTGGTCTGGTGGTGGAATTTGACATTAAAATGTAGTACTGATGTGCTGATGGTCATTTTTAATTACATTTTTAGCTATTGCATCAGTTTTAAATTACAAGTGGCCAAAGAAATTTCATTGACAATAGTTGTCTTTAAGTGTATTGTTTACTAAAAACAGAAAGGGTGTAATTATAGATTTGTTTTTAAAGACACACTTGGAATTTGATGCAGTGGGGCAAAAAAGTATTTAGTCAGTCCCTGATTATGCAAGTTCTCCTACTTAGAAAGATGAGAGAGGTCTGTAATTTTCATCATAGGTACACTTCTACTATGAGAGACAATAACAAAAAAAAAAATCCAGGAAATCACACTGTAGGATTTTTAAAGAATTTATTTGTAAATGATGGTGGAAAATAAGTATTTGGTCACCCAAGGTATTAAAGGCACTGCGCTGCGGTGGTTTGAATCATATTTATCTAATAGATTACAATTTGCTCATGTAAATGGGGAATCTTCTTCACAGACTAAGGTTAATTATGGAGTTCCACAAGGTTCTGTGCTAGGACCAATTTTATTCACTTTATACATGCTTCCCTTAGGCAGTATTATTAGACAGCATTGCTTAAATTTTCATTGTTACGCAGATGATACCCAGCTTTATCTATCCATGAAGCCAGAGGACACACACCAATTAGCTAAACTGCAGGATTGTCTACAGACATAAAGACATGGATGACCTCTAATTTCCTGCTTTTAAACTCAGATAAAACTGAAGTTATTGTACTTGGCCCCACAAATCTTAGAAACATGGTGTCTAACCAGATCCTTACTCTGGATGGCATTACCCTGACCTCTAGCAATACTGTGAGAAATCTTGGAGTCATTTTTGATCAGGATATGTACTTCAATGCACATATTAAGCAAATATGTAGGACTGCTTTTTTGCATTTGCGCAATATCTCTAAAATTAGAAAGGTCTTGTCTCAGAGTGATGCTGAAAAACTAATTCATGCATTTATTTCCTCTAGGCTAGACTATTGTAATTCATTATTATCAGGTTGCCCTAAAAGTTCCCTGAAAAGCCTTCAGTTAATTCAAAATGCTGCAGCTAGAGTACTGACGGGGACTAGAAGGAGAGAGCATATTTCACCCATATTGGCCTCTCTTCATTGGCTTCCTGTTAATTCTAGAATAGAATTTAAAATTCTTCTTCTTACTTATAAGATTTTGAATAATCAGGTCCCATCTTATCTTAGGGACCTCATAGCACCATATCACCCCAACAGAACGCTTCGCTCTCAGACTGCAGGCTTACTTGTAGTTCCTAGGGTTTGTAAGAGTAGAATGGGAGGCAGAGCCTTCAGCTTTCAGGCTCCTCTCCTGTGGAACCAGCTCCCAATTCGGATCAGGGAGACAGACACCCTCTCTACTTTTAAGATTAGGCTTAAAACTTTCCTTTTTCTAAAGCTTATAGTTAGGGCTGGATCAGGTGACCCTGAACCATCCCTTAGTTATGCTGCTATAGACTTAGACTGCTGGGGGGTTCCCATGATGCACTGAGTGTTTCTTTCTCTTTTTGCTCTGTATGCACCACTCTGCATTTAATCATTAGTGATTGATCTCTGCTCCCCTCCACAGCATGTCTTTTTCCTGGTTCTCTCCCTCAGCCCCAACCAGTCCCAGCAGAAGACTGCCCCTCCCTGAGCCTGCTTCTGCTGGAGGTTTCTTCCTGTTAAAAGTGAGTTTTTCCTTCCCTCTGTCGCCAAGTGCTTGCTCACAGGGGGTCGTTTTGACCGTTGGGGTTTTTCCGTAATTATTGTATGGCTTTGCCTTACAATATAAAGCGCCTTGGGGCAACTGTTTGTTGTGATTTGGCGCTATATAAATAAAATTGATTTGATTTGTTCACAGCCTCAAACAGACTCCAAACTCAACCATGGCCAAGACCAAAGAGCTGTCGAAGGACACCAGGAAGAAAATTGTAAATGTGCACCAGGCTGGGAAGAGTGAATCTACAATAGTCAAGCAGGTTAGTGTGAATAAATCAACTGTGGGAGCAATTGTAAGAAAATGGAAGACATACAAGACCATTGATAATCTCCCTTGATCTGAGGTTCTACACAAGATGTCATCCCGTGAGGCCAAAATGATCATGAGAACGGTGAACAAAAATCCCAGAACTACACAGAGGAACACGATGAATGACCTGCAGAGAGCTGGAACCAAAGTAACAAAGGCTACACACTACGCAGAGAGGGACTCAAACCTTGCAGTGCCAGGCGTGTCCCCCTGCTTAAGACAGTATGTGTCCAGGCCCGTCTGAAGTTTGCCAGAGAGCATATGGATGATCCAGACGAGGATTGGGAGAATATCATGTGGTCAGATGAAACCAAAATAGAACTTTTGGGTAAAAACTCAACTTGTTGTGTTTGGAGGAAGAAGAAGGCTGAGCTGCATTCCAAGACCACCATATCTACTGTGAAGCATTGGGGTGGAAACATCATGCTTTGGGGCTGTTTTTCCGGAAAGGGGACAGGACGACTGATCCGTGTTAAGGGAAGAATGAACGTGGCCATGTATCATGAGCTTTTAAGACAAAATCTCCTTCCATCAGTGAGAGCACTGAAGATGTAACGTGGCTGGGTCTTCCAGCATGACAATGATCCCAAACACACCGCTCGAGCAACAAAGGAGTGGCTCAGTAAAAAGCATTTCAAGGTCCTGGAGTGGCCGAGCCAGTCTCCAGACCTCAACCCCATAGAAAATTTGTTGAGGGAGTTGAAAGTCTATGTTGCCCAGCGACAGCCCCAAAATATCACTGCTCTAGAGGAGATCTGCATGGAGGAATGGGCCAAAATACCAGCTACAGTGTGTGCAAACCTGGTGAAGACTTACAGGAAACGTTTGACCTCTGTCATTGCCAACAAAGATTATGTTACAAAGTACTGAGTTGAACTTTGTTATTGACCAAATACTTATTTTCCACCATAATTTACAAATAAATTCTTTAAAAATTCTACAGTGTGATTTCCTGGATTTTTTTTCTCGTTTTGTCTCTCATAGTTGAAGTGTATCTATTATGAAAATTACAGACCTCTCTCATCTTTCTAAGTAGGAGAACTTGCACAATCAGCGACTGACTACATACTTTTTGGCCCCACTGTAAATGTAGAATGAAAACAATGAAAGCAGAATTAAAGTCAGTTAATGCAGACAGTCAGTCTATTTGTGGAACTTATTACAGACAATACATACAAGACAGTCAATAAATGTTAATGAAATCAAGACTTGAGCCATATTTTGTTCCAGGGTAAGAGTCAAATATCACTGGGTTTTAAACCAAGAAAAACTGACCAAAATGCTCTCAGAATGCACCAAACTGCACCATTTTTTTTTCACCAAAATTTCCCGGGGGTGCATGCCCCTGGACCCCCCTTAGGGGACCTCGACTCTTTCCAAATGTTGTAATACAAACAAACTGCAATCGATCAAAACATTTTTTCCTCCCAAAATGAGACGTCCTGCGCTGACGTGCAGCAGCCGGCTGAGCTCAGCTCAGAGGTATGGAGAGACATTCATGTCAAAATGTCTGAAAGGAAATGCTTTGGACAAAAACTACAGATTTTGTTTATTTCTATTTATGTCCAGAGTTTAAGGATCCAGTGACCAATTTCATATTTATTTACTTTAAGACTCAATAAAATGCTGTTAACATCGAAAACTTGTAAAGCCTACTTTTAGTACACAGAAAATTCGATAAGGAAATCGATAAGGAATTGGATTGATAAGCAGTATCGATAATGGCATCGATATCGATAAAATCTTATCAATACCCATCCCTAGTAACCACTATGTTGGCTGAAATTCAAGTTCACTGGCATTCTTCTTTTTGTTGTTAATAACAAAAGCATACATCTTAGTGACCTTAACTACATAAAATAAAATATTTTCATTTTCTGAACAATGACATTATTTATTTACATGTTTTCTGAATTGTTGTGATGTCAATAGTTGCCAATGAAGACATCACGCTTTTGAGAACCTCTGCAGTTGGATTACCATCAACGCAAATAATGTGTCAGAAAAGTTGTTTTGGCAGCTGCAGGCTGTGAGAAGTGTTAAGATTTTCAATTTGTTTTAAAGTGCTGCATCAGACAGCTGCCGATATTGTACATCCAAATCTAAGCATTAACAACCCAAAGATGTGTAATTCAAGCTTTTCACAAAGATGATCTAGTAGCTTTGAATATAACTGTGCAATGTTAATGATGGCACATGTAACCTTCTAAAGTCTATATATTCTTTATGCCAGTCAAATGTGACCTAATGGTCTGTTAACTTGCACATTTAGGGTAACTTCACCAGCAGAGTCATTTGAGGACATTTACTTGGTAACAATTCATGTCGGCAGAGCTTGAAACCAAAGTGACATTTGTGAACAGATGCTAACAAACATAAACAAACTCAAATTATACTAGGATGCTCATGATAAATTTGAAGACACCTTTTTTACTGGATTTAGTTGGAGTTGAACTGGAAGGTGATATATGCCAGGGAGGTCCCTGCTCCTCTCCAGTGGCTGAAACCAGCTGCTGACAAGCCTCTTGACTCGGAGCATGACCATGTCGAAAATGTTCAATGTACCTGAGATAGTAAAAGTTAATACCATTTACAACAAGTCCAATTTTACACTTCATGACACTGTAGTTGACATCGTGTGCAACTTTTGAAGCTTTAGGTGCAAAAATTGAGAGTTTTGTTTCTATTATGCTTAAGGATATGAGGTAGAGGAGCAAGTCTTAATCCCAGTCACGGAGCACCACTACCAAAAGCTATTTACATCACTCAGGTGTGCCTCGTGCTAACAGACACCTGACTGAGCCAATACGTTTGGCAAAGCAGAGTTAAAAAATGTGCAGGTTAGGGGTACCCAAGGACTGGAATTGTAAACCACTGACTAGATTTCTAGACTAGGTGTGGGCAGCAGTGTGCTACGAAGAGCTAAAAAGTGCAGGATTTCCTTGCAACCAGTCTACTCTGCAGGTGGTTTTACAGATTAGCTCCTCCCCTCAACTCAAAATTCTGATAATTTGTGACATAATGACCTGCTGTGGTGATTGGTAGCAAGTAAAACTTGCACTCTCTTGGCACCTTCATGGTAAACACTTGCCCACCCCTGCTGCAGACCCTGCTGTAGACACCACAGTGAGCCAATCAGCTTTTAGCAGAGCAGGGAGACATGAAAAATGTGCAGGTAAGGGATCCCTGAGGACCAGAATTGGGTACTGCTGATCTAAAATCTAGATTTTAGGCCAGTGGTCACCAACCCTGATCCTGGAGATCAGGGTTGGTGCAACTGCACTGCACGTTTTCCTTGTGCACCTGCTGCAACCACACCTAATTAGTCAAACTGGTGTTTCCACAGTCTTGAGCACATATGGCTTGGTTAATTAAAAGTGAGTAGAACAGGGACAGTTGGAAAACACGCAGAGCAGGCGATCTCCGGGAGTAGGGTTGGTGCCCCCTGTTCCAGACTCAAAGAAACTGAAGTTACCTTGCCAGCAACGACGACTCCTGAATGTCTAGGTCAGAAGATTCCTTAGTGTTTCTTGCTGCTACAGACAGTTTCTGTGGTACCATTGCAGACAAAACCATATCGCTGTCTGGAGACAATCTGCAGTTGTTGACCGGCCAGGACTCTGAAACGGTAGACTGTCCATCCAGTTTGTCAAACTGCTGTTGGGTCTCTTGGCCCACAGTGTGTGATTGTGGCCTTCCTTGCTTATTTAAATGGACTGGACTCAAAGACTGCAAAAACAATGTGCAACATGTTTAATTTGAACTTCTAAAGATGTACTCAAATATGACAGAGCAAAAAAAAAAAAAAAAAAAAAATCAACCTTAAACTTACAGTTTTTTTCTTCGTCTTCGACAGGGACCGAACGCATGATGGGTGGTAGTGCGTCTTACCCAGCGGAGACTTTCGGCAGAAAGGATTCTGCTTTGTGAACACAGCATCACTGTCAAGATATTAACACGATTAACTGTGAATGATAGGGTAACATAAATGTGGTCTGGAAACCTTACCTGGATTTCATAAGGGCTTGTCATGGATAAAGCATACGATGGGATGACTTTTTGAGCTCAGTCTGGTGGAGTAGGATATCTGAGTTATCTTTTTAATGTCAAAAAATGAGACTAAAACACATTAATTACCCGCCTTCCGCGTCGACTTGGCACGTCCACAGCACAAAGTTACCATGGGATCAAACCCCAGTTCGCCACAATGTGTTCGTTGGATACAAGAAAGACAACACTGTAGATTACTACTGGCTACCAAAATATCCCATAAGTTTATCACTTCGAAAAACAAACACAAGTTAATATTTGCTCGCTTTAACAACTAAAACCAACATCCGAAAAGCAAGAAAAGACACAGACATCATTTATGTCCATTACGACAAGATATTTAGCCAATAGGGACATGGTTTAACATGACTGACACATCATTGTTCCAATCATGTAAAAGCTCTGTACCCGATTTGCGCCAATCGCTTTCTTAAACACCCACAGCGCGCGGAAGAGGAAAGCTAGTCGACGGACAAAAATAAGCTAAGTTAGCATGGGCAATTTTAGCTAGCACTCCATTTAATATCGTAATAAAGGATCCGCTTACTTGATAGTGAATTATAGAAAGTGCGCAAAGTTACATGAAGGTGTTGTAACGTTTCGAGTCAGACCCAGCTAACCAGCTAGTTGACGTTAGCAACCGAAGGCTGTAGCAGTTTTATTACCATGTAATAGCTTCAGTTTTGCATCGTTATTAGCAGAATTTCATACAAATGCATTCGAACATCACGTTTGAGATCGTTGTAAATTTTTAACGCTAGAGTAAGCCTTTTTTTTAATCGCGTGGAATTTCGAAAGGTGGAAATAATGCATCACGTCAGGATCAAGACTGAGAAGTCAGGTGAGTGTGTCACATTACTAAAAGTGACCCAAAACGTGTCGTCTAGAACACAAGCTGACAGGAAGAACACGAAAGATAAAGAAGTCCGATCTGGTTGAACTTATTAGTGAAATGAATTCATCAACCAAAACGGTGTTAAGATCTTTATCGATACTGGTGTATCAAAAAGGGTGGACTTGTAACGCTCTGGTTAATTTGAACATCAGATGTAATTTCTTAGAGAATAGAAGACTTATCAAGGCAGTCTTGGTGTCATTTTAAAGCTTGGAATGTTCTCTTTCCAGTGATATGTATGTCATAACATTTGGACATAAATCAAGGAACTTCTGGTCCGTTTAATTAATTTTATCAGGGGTGGACTCGGAGATGGTGGCGGTGGTGATGGTGATTCAATAATTAATTCAGTAGTTAATAGTAATTTTTTGCCCAGATGTATTTAAATATGGTATATTATGAAAAAACAGGTTCTTCAGAACATTTTGACACCAGTTCATAGATTTTGTATGAAAATTGACTGAATAATGCTATTTTTTGTCAAAAAAAAAGGTAAATTCCGAGAAAATCGACAAAACGTTTTGACTTCCAATATATATTTATTTATGTCACATAAATTGGCTTTTTCTCTAAAACTAAATGGAATAATTAAATCCAGAAGCTTGTATTTGAAAGGGATACATGTGTATACTTTACATAATGAATTTTGAAAAAAAAAAGACCATTTTGAACTGTTACACTTTTTAGGCCCAGTTTGTGAAATGTGACCGTGTCCTTTATTGTGTATTTACAGTAACATATTTGCATTCTTTTGTTTACCGTTAAAAACAAGCAACATTTAATTTCTTTCTCTTATTTTTAAGGATTTTTTGTTTTGTTTTACACAAAAGACAAAATCTGTGAAAACCCTGCCCTAATTATTACAGTTAATTATATAAGTAGTTGGACAGACACAATTTTAAAAATTTTGCCTTTGTACAGTGGAGCTGAAATGAAACTGTTCAGATGTGTTTGTAATGTAGACCTTCACTGTTTGTAGTGTAGACTTTCAGCATTAATTCAAATGGGTTTAAAATGCTGTTGCTATTGGTGCCATATAAGTAAGTCCCTTTGGCTGCTCCCTTGTTTTTGCACTGGGAGCCGCCACAGCAAAACTGGGATGGATCTGCATGTTTAAATGGCACAAGTTTTATGCTGGATGCCCTTCCTGACACAACTCCACTTTACAAGGAAAAATGTGGCAGAGGTGGGATTTGAACCAGGAACCTTCTGCACCAAAACCAAGCGCACGAACCACTTGGCCACCACCCCTGCTCATCAATGCCATATGCAAACTGTGAATTATTAGTTCGGCACCCATTGTTAATTAAACTACCCAATGTCATTGTTTGTACAGAATCTTAACTCTAACCCTAAATTTTGATCTTAAAAATTGTTAGTTACCTCCTGTAGAGCTTTGACCATATGATGTCCCTCTTTATCTCATGATAATCATGGCAGTGTCTTATTGGATACCTTATGGTTGCAGCAGTTTCTTATTGGATGCCGTATGAAGTGGTAGAATGTATGTATGTTATCAATAGCCACCTCCTTAATAAAAATAGTGTTGACTCTAGGAATTACACCAATTTGTATAGCTTGAAGAAGAATGGCCTTTATTGTCATTGTACATACATGCAATGGAATATGTCCTCTGCATTTAACACATTCTAATTACAGTTAGAAACAGTCCAACCACTTGGCGCAGTGGGCAGCCACAGTCCGGCACTCGGAACCAACTCTAGATGTAGAGGTGCTGTCTTGGTCAAGGGCCTAAATAAGCATGTTTTTGAATGTGGGAGGAAACCAAAATGCCTGGAGAAAACCCATGCAGACACATGGAGAACATGCAAACTCTACACAGAAATGATTAGGCTGGAAATGATACCAGGAACTTCTTGCTGTGAGGCAACAGTGCTAACCACTAAGCCACCTTTACACAAAACAGCAGCAGTTGTGAGTCTGTCATGTGGCTTAAAATGCACCCGATCCACAGCTGGTGGCACAAAAACACCTTTCTGTGTAACTGCTTCATCTGCTTTTGTGTGTGTTGGTATCTCATGTGGAGTTTGTCTGCTATAGATGATGTCATATTTCCACAGACATCTGCTGCTTTTTTGACATATGCTGGATTTTGAGCGATTTACCATCATATTTCCTCAATGTACGTGCACACTGAGTGAGAGAGAGAGTGAGATGAGGGAGGGAAAGAGCAAACAAAAAGAGCTAATTAGTAAATGGTTCATTTTTCATGCTCGTCAGTTTGGATTTGTCTTGTGTGGGTGTGCGTGTCCATTTCCCTGTCATTCATGTGAAGCATCAACTAAATCTGCAGAAAAATGCCATCACTGGACAAATGACTCCTTTTACAACCCCTGGCAATAATTATGGAATCACCGGCCTCGGAGGATGTTCTTTCAGTTGTTTAATTTTGTAAAAAAAAAAGCAGATCACAGACCTGACACAAAACTAAAGTCATTTCAAATGGCAACTTTCTGGCTTTAAGAAACACTATAAGAAATCAGGAAAAATAATTGTGGCAGTCAGTAACGGTTACTTTTTTAGACCAAGCAGAGGGAAAAAAATATGGACTCACTCAATTCTGAGGAAAAAATTATGGAATCATGAAAAACAAAAGAATGCTCCAACATCACTAGTATTTTGTTGCACCACCTCTGGCTTTTATAACAGCTTGCAGTCTCTGAGGCATGGACTTAATGAGTGACAAACAGTACTCTTCATCAATCTGGCTCCAACTTTCTCTGATTGCTGTTGCCAGATCAGCTTTGAAGGTTGGAGCCTTGTCATGGACCATTTTCTTCAACTTCCACCAAAGATTTACAATTGGATTAAGATCCGGACTATTTGCAGGCTATGACATTGACCCTATGTGGCTTTTTGCAAGGAATGTTTTCACAGTTTTTGCTCTATGGCAAGATGCATTATCATCTTGAAAAATGATTTCATCATCCCCAAACATCCTTTCAATTGATGGGATAAGAAAAGTGTCCAAAATATCAACGTAAACTTGTGCATTTATTGATGATGTAATGACAGCCATCTCCCCAGTGCCTTTACCTGACATGCAGCCCCATATCATCAATGACTGTGGAAATTTACATGTTCTCTTCAGGCAGTCATCTTCATAAATCTCATTGGAACGGCACCAAACAAAAGTTCCAGCATCATCACCTTACCCAATGCAGATTCGAGATTCATCACTGAATATGACTTTCATCCAGTCATCCACAGTCCACGATTGCTTTTCCTTAGCCCATTGTAACCTTGTTTTTTCTGTTTAGTTGTTAATGATAGCTTTCGTTTAGCTTTTCTGTATGTAAATCCCATTTCCTTTAGGCGGTTTCTTACAGTTCGGTCACAGACGTTGACTCCAGTTTCCCCCATTCGTTCCTCATTTGTTTTGTTGTGCATTTTTGATTTTTGAGACATATTGCTTTAAGTTTTCTGTTTTGACGCTTTGATGTCTTCCTTGGTCTACCAGTATGTTTGCCTTTAACAACCTTCCCATGTTGTTTGTATTTGGTCCAGAGTTTAGACACAGCTGACTGTGAACAACCAACATCTTTTGCAACATTGTGTGATGATTTACCCTCTTTTAAGAGTTTGATAATCCTCTCCTTTGTTTCAATTGACATCTCTCGTGTTGGAGCCATGATTCATGTCAGTCCACTTGGTGCAACAGCTCTCCAAGGTGTGATCACTCCTTTTTAGATGCAGACTAACGAGCAGATGTGATTTGATGCAGGTGTTAGTTTTGGGGATGAAAATTTACAGGGTGATTCCATAATTTATTCCTCAGAATTGAGTGAGTCCATATTTTTTTCCCTCTGCTTGGTCTAAAAAAGTAACCCTTACTGACTGCCACAATTTTTTTCCTGATTTCTTATAGTGTTTCTTAAAGCCAGAAAGTTGCCATTTGAAATGACTTTAGTTTTGTGTCATGTCTGTGATCTGCTTTTTTTTCTACAAAATTAAATAACTGAATGAACATCCTCCGAGGCCTGTGATTCCATTATTATTGCCAGGGGTTGTACAATGACAATAAAGGCTCTATTCTGTTCTTGTTAATTTGATCCCCTACAATGTGTATTTACCACATTTTGCAGATTTAGATGGGAATAGTCCTCGTGGCCGACTGGATGCTGTGTTAAAGGGATTAGTAGAGAAGACTGAAACAGAAAGGTTAGTAAATGTCACTTTTTTTAGGCCTATCTGATTACTGTAGGAGTACTGTAGAAACTCATGTGAATTTGTTTTGGGCAGAGAACAAAATGACAGTGATGCTGGGAAAATGCCTCCAGACTCCTTAAGCAAGTATGTATAAATATTCCGTTGTAGGTTACATATGTAATTGCGAAATGCAGCTGCATGTGTGAAATTCTGTGACTGATGCTGGGAAGCAATTGCACATCTGTTATGTTGCTTCAAAGTGTAAATGTTTGTGTTTTGTAAGAATATATATATTCCCTGTGCTCTCCATAGGGATCTGTCTCCATCGTCTGCTGGGAAAAGGCAAGTGTCTTTAGTTTTCCTTTCATTTTCTACCAATTACATAATGTTTACATCATTTTTTATAGTCTTGTTTTTCCTGTATCGCTAATTTTACACTATAATTGGCAAATCGTATGTCATGTCAGTCATTTGAGCCACATGTTGTTGCCCCCCCCCCCACACACACCTTTATATAATATTTCTTGCTTCACATTATTAGATATAATGGTAAGTAAAAGCTCTGCTTCTGGGTCTGCATCATAACAAAACTGTAACAGATGCTTCATCTCATAAAGATTAATATTGTCAATTGCCATTTTGAGAACTGCTTCCCCCACACAGATTTACCACACAGTATCATACTGTTTGTATTTCTTAAAGATTTCTGTAATTGACATCCAAGACATATTCAGTGATTTGGAAATGTTTATGTATCCGTCCCCTGAGTTTTCTAAAGAAAATTGGCTGTTAAAGTGATGTTTTACTGTAAATTCATCAAAGGGTGCTAAGAACTGTGTCCAGTATGCATTATGTCAGGATTATTTTATTTCACTTTATGAACGTATTTTGTTTTGTTCTTGTTGCCAAATAACTGGACATTTTTAAAGTATTTTGATTAGACAAAATTACTTTGTTTGCATTTATTTATTTCCATATTTTAAAATGCGTCAATAAAATATAGCGGTGTCAGTAATTCTGAACCACAACTGTATTTAGTACTACAACACAGTTGGAGCGATACCTAAAAAAAAAAATAGAAGAATCATTATCAGGAGCTGTACCTAGAGCTGCATGAAGAATTTATTCTTTTTGTATGTTTGGTTTTTGCTTGTTATTTTTATTTATTTTTTGTAATAACTGTAGTCATTGCAGCAAGTTTGATATTGCAGATCAGATACAAACTTCTTCCTTCTAGCAAATACATAAGTGCAATTGAAGCAGTCTTTTAGCACATTGAACGTTTATGTCCAAATTTCCTCATCATTCATTGATTAATGTTTGTATTTATCGTTTTCTCCAGGCCATCAGGACGGTTTCCACAGCACAGGAGGAAGAAGCGAAAAGAGATGGATGAGGGCATACCAGAAAGCAATCAGCATAAGCAAAGTAAAGTGCAGATTTTTTTATGCTGCTTTCCTATAATGAGTGGGCGGTGGAAAGCAGCAACTTTGGCTGTACCTCTAGCGCAGTGAAAAAAAGCGGTGCCAACCATTATTATTTTGCTGTAATCATTGCAATATCAACACGTAATGTATGACTTTGCAGTATCTCACGCAGTTATGATAGGAACCAGCTAGATATTTATTGGCTTTAGCATAGGGACGAAACTGCGACTCAGGAGACATGTTGAAAACTACAATTAACATTAACTGCAGGCCGTTATCCAGTGAAAAGGATCCGCAATTGACTTAACGTTTAACCTAATAGTTTTTGGTTTTTGTGAAATAATGTTGTTTCTGTGTGCAAAATAAAATTATGTAACTATCCAAAATAAAACTAGGATGTTTAGAAATGATGTGTTGAATATTCCTTGCTTTGTTAAAAAAGCACTTAGCCAAATTTAGAAGAATACTTAAAATTTCATAGGAGGGTTAATTATTTTATCCTCATCCATATTTTTAAAAATCTTAAATTTGTTACTCTAGAATGTATGATCATAGTTTATTTTTGAAAACGGCGCAAATCCGTCTTCATTCCATCATTAGGATATCATCACTGAAGACTGGCACATTTGAAAGTGGAGCAGTGTATATCGCTTATGGTAACATGTCGCGTGATGAGGACTCACCACTCAACTGCTATATCATAATGATGGAACACTGATCATGCAAGCAGTACTGCAAGAAAATGTATTATTTGTCTGCTTTTTCATTTAGTGACCACCTGTTTGACTTCAGTGTATATTTTTGAATGTTTATTTCAACCGTCTTATTTCTTAGTTTTGTTTTGTTTTGTTTTTGCCAGATGCTTACATCATAAAGTTGTTTGATCGCAGTGTGGATCTGGCTCAGTTTAACACCAGCACACCACTGTATCCTATCTGCCGTGCATGGATGAGAAACAATCCTTCTGTCCGAGAACCACCTCCTTCCCCAAGTCCCCCACATACTATGGTGGAGGAAGAGGTGAGCCTCTTAACACTGAAAAATAATTCCCGTTCAGAACATTATCTGTTCTAGTAGCAAACAGTGGCTACCTAGGTATATATAAAAAAAGGGCTTTTTAGAGTTCATTTTCAATGTTGGCCCAGTTTTAAATTGTGGGAAGTTATTATACGTCCATATTACAACAACTTCTCGTAGCATAATTGAGTTCCGGTTTAGGGCACACCTCGTGAAGTGTGAACAACAAGACAACATCGGCGCACAGCAGAAGTTTATCACAGGTGCTACACCTCCTCCAGATAACCCTCTCAACTTGAGAGAACATGTCATCATAATCGCCCGTGAACTCGCTGAATCGGCGCCATCCACATCCTCGCTTTGCCATTGTTTACATGCGCTGTGAGACAGCACAACTCTGCTGGCACCACGGTGCATTCTGGGAAGTGTAGGCGGCCGCCAGGGGCATTATGGGAAACGATGAAACACCGAATAGGGCGGGCGAGAGGCAAGGTACACCTTGCACAGACTGCCAGGCTATCGCAGGGCCACACATAAGCAAACACCAGTCAATGTTTAAAATCACTAATTCACCAAATCTGCATGTCTTTGGAAGTGAGAGGAACACCCATGGGAACTCGGGCAAACAGCAAACTCCACACAGAAAGGATCAGGTGGGAAGCGATCCCAGGACCTTCATGCTGTGAGGCAACAGTGCTAAGCACTAAACTACCGTGTCGCCCCAGGCTGGAAGTATATGTCATTTTATATTTTCCTTAAAATTAGACCTCTAAGGATAACAAGCGGAAGAGAAGGCTCTGTGCCAGCACAACAGTTCACACTGTCTGCCAGGCAAGGTGTTGGCACACCCTTGAAATCAGTGAGCACCACTGAGGAATGAAACGGAGTGTGGAAGCACACATCTGCTTTCCTCAATCCAGTGAAAAATCGTGAACTGTTGAAGATATCCCTGAGAACACTGCATTAGCTTCTAATCAGGTTATGGAGTAGCTCCCTTGTATCATGGATGTATTTTTAAAAAAGGTAGTGGAATTGTTCAATAGAGTGAAATGTATGGAACCAAAATTCACGATAAATGACATTAAACATGTAATTGATTATTCCTTTTTTGTACAATGGAACAAATAATCGGTGCCATATGACATTCAATCTGCCAATCAAATGTCTGTTTAGGTGTTATATATAATGACTAAATAACAGCCCTCTTTTTAAGTGCAAATGAGAATTCCTGGTCATGCAAGACTCTATTTAGAATATGTTTGGACTCAGGTTTTAGTAATTTTCCTAACCCTTTCATCAACTTTTCTTTAACTGCTCTGTGGTTCACCCACACATACTTTACTGCTTTTATTTGAGTTGTGTGAATATTTTGAGCATGTGGATAAGGTTGTATTTGCCAGTGAAACCCAGATGACATGTCGTTCAACCTCAGTCACTCCTGTTGTCCTTCCTTAGTGTCCTACAATAACTAGCCATTTCAGTTTATACTTAGTAGAACATGAAATTAACAAGTGAATAAGTAATGAGAGAATGGTTCTCTTGAGAACCAATGAAAACCATTAACTCATTATCTTGAGACGTTGTTTTGGAAAAGGCTAATTACTGTGTAATTAGACAAATCAGTTTAATTTTTGGTATACAACAAACTCTGTAAATCCATTCTCATCCATTGTTATGCCCATGGAATGAAATACAGGGGAATATAGCGATCAAGGTGTCCGTCCAACTGTTTTTGCTTGTTAGCTTGATTTTTCACCAATTTCATTCATATTTACCACAAGTGTAAACTTGGGTTATCCCCTGACTTCAATTTAATTCAATTTATTTCATTTATATAGTGCCAAATCTCAACAAAGCTGCCTCAAGGCCCTTTACACAAGTAAGGTCTGACCTAAGTTTAGGTTATTAATTTCAAGGTCACAGTGAGATATTCAAGATATTTCCATCACTACCATTCTTAACGTGATATCTCAATAACCAGTTGATGAGTTTCATTCATATTTAGCATAAGGGTGTAGTTGGGTGGTCCCCAAACACTTGTATTACTGTTTTGTGGGGACTGGGGTGGATATGTCATCTCCTGATGACTCTTGTTAATCTTGCTGAAGAGGTTGTGCTTTCCTCCTTCTGTTTCTCAGTTAGTTGAATTGTTCCATAATTTTTTTTAATTTCTTTTATTAAACAGTGTGTAGGCAGCATGGTGGTTTAGAGGTTTGCACTGTTGCCTCACAACAAGAAGGACCTGGGATTACTTTCCACCTGGTCCTTTCTGTGTGGCCCTGCATGCAGTGATGTGCAGTGGCACGCAGTGTTTGTGAATAGGTTGAGCAATGTTCACAACTAGTTTGCACAAGTGGCACGAAATTTATGCGTGCCAAAAAATTTTAACATTTCCAAAAAATTTTGCATACTGGCACGCAGACTTGCACGGTTTATGATGAGTTTACTCATTGGCACGCAAGATTCCATGCCAGTGCGGGGATCAGATTTGTGTAGGTATAAAAAATTAACGAATGAATAAACATTGTAAGCTAAGGAACTTTGCCTGTCTGTTGAATCTTTTTTTTTTATCATTAATAGGTTTAAGTAATTTTCAGAAAAGCAAATTCACTGAGACAACTAACAGAAAGAACAGGAATAATTTTTGTTGTATTCCCATTTTGTGTGTGTGTATGTGCTGTGTTTGTTTTGCCAGGTTACTGACATGATCAACGGAAAATGTCAGGATGTGTACAGACTCCCTCCTCCAACTTTGTGTCCAGTCAGCTCCTCCGGTGAACCTGTCAATCTCAGGATCCCACAGACCGACAAACCTACTGTTACACAGGCACTGTATAATGTGTGCATGAGAATCACTGATGGTGTATTGCTGAGGATTGCTCGTGCATGAATTAACTGAAGTGCATTATGATGTTTATTTGCACACTAAAATTATCTAATGAAAATGAACTCTGTTTCCACAGTTGCCAGATTCACCTCTTACATCAGGTCACTTCATATGTGAACACATGGAACGCTGGAAGAAGATAAGGCAAAGGTATGTCGCTCACAAAATGTTACTGACGTGTTTTGCCAAAACAAATGTACAAATATTAAGTAATGGAGAGTTATGCTGTTGATAAACAGAATTATTTATTCCAAAATATACACTAATGCAGTGATTCTCAACCGGGGTGCCCTAGGGTGCCGCGATCGATCGTCAGGGGTGCCGTGGGCAATTATCAAATATCACCATTATCGGGTGTATGTGCTGTAATAGTGTGGCAGATGATGTAATGCTCTTTTATTCCAGTAGATGGCAGCAAAGCGCTGTACTACTAACATAACTTTTCTGCGTAACAAAAAACAAGGTGGAAAATTGTTAAACTAAAATTGTATTTAATATAAAAACAATAAAAATCATTAAATAAAAATTGTCCCACAGGGTGAAATAATACTTAACAAATGCATACCAAATGAAATACAACAAAGGAAGTATCTGGGAAGTGTTTCACAAGATTTAATATTTGTTAAAATACTTACAATTAAGAACCACAATTTACACCAGAACAGGCCTTTTATGTAACAATAACAGACAAAAATTACTGCCTCTTAGCGGGTCATAGCAAACTGATTTAACATTTACACACGGGTGATGGTTCGGGAGGCCCAGATTACGGGTCTTGGTCCGGGCGAGCTGGTTACAGCCGCTCCAGAGTGACAGTCCCGGGGGGTCTATGGGCCTCTCCAGCACAGTGGCTGCTCCCGACAGGTGAAGTGGACAGGTGCTGCACCCGCCAGAGAGCAGTCGACCGCAGGAGACGACTGGATGCAGGGACCATGATGCTGATCCCACACAGTGAAATGAACGTGGTCTCAAACCAAAACAAAACTGGGTGAAGAGCTACAATTTCTCCATTACAGAATTTTGCATAATTAAAGCCATATTTTTGAAGTGTCGATAAAGTCAAATTGACTTGCCTAAGTTTACATACGTACATGGTGGTTTTGTACATACTTGCGCACATAGCGTTGTGCATCTCCATGGTTATGGGTTGCTGACTACAGCGTGAATCTCAGCTGCTCACGGAGCATGGCTCCTCTGGGGAAGGAGAAACCGCGTTGACTGTGGAGGTGTGCGGGGAAGGCGCCCTGACCTCCGTTGATGTCACCGTGGTCAGACTTGGGCCTTCTCGCTCACAACTGGGTTCGCTGAAGGCAGCCTCTGCACTCCGTGAATATTAGAGTGGCAGATTATTGTGAATAAAAGTGTTGACACGTCTAAAAAAAAAAACACTTGAGATCAGAGCGCAAAATGCTTGAGGATTTTCGAAATGCGGTGTTTTCTGTATCAATTTTCTATTGTGATAATTGGGTTTTGCGCAAAACCAGAGGTAATAGAATTCTATTATTTTGGTTGGTGGTGTGCCGCAGGATTTTGTAAATATAAAAAGGGTGCCGCGGCCCAAAAAAGGTTGAAAATCACTGCACTAATGCACTAATAAAACAGATTATGCATGTTTTTGTGATCTGCAAGTGGGACACACATTTTGTTAAGATAGGACATTATGATAGGTGGGATTGGTCACCATCATTATCTATTTAAATAAGGGTTCTTCTTTTGCTGACATGCACAAACCATGAAGCTGGCAATACTGATGATACATAATGCAAACATGCACTATGCACAATTTCTCCAGTCACAGACACATAAGCTTATAACTTCTTCTGGGTTGTCTGGGTGTCTTGGTGGCTTTCCTCACTCGTTTCCTTCTTGCACAGTCACTCAGTTTTTGAGAACTGTTTATGCCATACAGATTTACCATAGAGCGCTGTGCTGTTTGTATTTCAATTTCAATTTAATTTCAATTTATTTTCATTGATATAGCACCAAATCACAACAGAGTTGCCTCAAAAGCAGCTTCACACAGGGTAAGGTCTAACCTTACCAACCCCCCAGAGCAACAGTGGTAGGAAAAAAACTCCCTCTGAGGAAGAAACCTCAAGCAGACCAGGACTCAAGTAGTGACCCTCTGCTTGGGCCATGCTACAAAACATAAATTACAGAACAATTCACAGAACAATTCACGAACGAATATACAAGAAATGCTATTGGCGCACAGGACAGGAGGATCGCCTACACGAATACAACTCCCATCTCTGGATGGAGCTGCACCTTAAACAGAGAGAAAAAACAGAATCAGCATCAGAAAAGACAAGAAATACTGTATAATTTGTCAGCATTAAACACAAGAAAACAGAGAAATACTAAGGAGATCGCCGGCCACTAGCCCTAAACTTCACTAAAAGACCCAGAATTTAGGTACAGTTGAGGCTGCGGCCCACTCCAATTACTAATAAAATGAATTAAAAGAGTATTTCTTCATAATTGATGTAAATAAAGTCCAAAACATATTCAGTGACTTGGAAATGTTCATGTATCTATCCCCTGACTTGTCTGAAGAAAACTGGCAATAAAATTGACTATTTACAGGTATTATACCAAAGGGGCTCATTACTTATGCAACACATCATCTTGGCTTTTATGTTTTTGATCAATTTATATCAAGTTGTAGAGATTTGTTTTGAGTTTGAGTTTATGGAGGATAATTTTAAAAATTTTTGTATTGAGAAGCCTGATTTAGTTTTTGTATTTGAAATGGCGTAAACAAATTAAAATGTGTGAAAAAACAAAGGGGCCCAATACTTTTGGAGGGCACTGTATGCGTACTAGGTGTACACTGTCTAAAATGCTGGGACAAGTAGAGGTGTGGTTTCATGTGTCTGTGTATGTATACAATATTTATTTTTAATCTGTTGTCTTGTTTTACATTCAGATCCTCCCCATGTTACGTGTTTTTGTGCCAGTTGGTACAGATATTTTGTTTTATATACTGAAAGAAAATTGAGTAAAAATAAGTTACAAAAAAACATGTCAGCATTGCTCAACATAAGAGGTATTTTTAAATGAAATTACTTGCACAAATATTGTAAACCCACTGACTGACTCTACTGATTGTGTGCCTGCCCTGATGGTTTAGAATCGGAATGCTTGTAAAGTGCTGATGCACAAGCTCAGCAGTCAGTACTATTTTTCTTTTTCTCCTGCTAACGTATTTGAGTGGTTTGCATATTATTTTATGTATTTACAAGTATTTTTATACATTCTCTCTCTCCCTCTGTCTCTCTCTCTCTGTGTGTGTGTGTGTGTGTGTGTGTGTGTGTGTGTGTGTGTGTGTGTGTGTGTGTGTGTGTGTGTGTGTGTCACTCACAGATGGAAAGAATGTTCCAACAGGAACCAGCTAAGATACAGCGAGAGTATTAAAGTCCTTAAGGAGATGAAGGAGCTGTATGATCGTTAACCGGCTGCACTGCACATTTCCACAACACAACAGATTTACCAGAGCTGGAATTGAGCCAATATGTACCTACAGAAATTTGGAAATGCCTGCTGTCTGATCAGATTATTGGAAAAATTCGTATTGACGTTGAGCCTTAAGTGGTCCATAAACTGTACACACTGCATTATAAATTTATCGAGTCTGATTTTATTCACAATTTCTTGTTTTAACTGTTTTTGCACTGTGTTCAGTCATTAAAATTCTGTTTGGCTAAATTAAGTGGGATGGTCTGCAGTCAACTGATTCTAGATTCCACTAGTTAAATATTGAAATATGTGTTTCTTTGTTGTATGACAGATAACCAAAACTTAATGTAGAAATATAGGCATTTTAAAAATGCATGTATTTGTTTGGCTGTATGATTCTAATTGTTACATTATGTAACAACAACAGTAGGTGTAAGGAAAGATAAAATAGCATACGACAAACCCCTGGTTCCCAACCTGGGGTCCAAGCCCTCCTCAGGGGGACGCCAAAGATTACAGGGAGTGTTTGAGGTTGTCAAAATTAGAAGCGCAAATATTAAATAATCATAATGCACACTGAGTCGACAAATCTGATTTAAAATTATTCTTCTTTGTATGATTCAAAGAGAAAAAGGGTAAAAACCAATTATAATTATTACTCAACCACAAATTGTTCTTAAGGCAGGTGGTGTCCTGTGGGCTGTGAGGATGCTCAACGTTTCTTACATGAAAGTGGTGGTGGCGTAGGGGCATCAAACAAAAAAGGTTGGGAACCACTGCTATAAAGTGCAGCATTTTGTTGCTCATTAATTTTCAATAAGCATCTGAAGGGTTCAGATGCAAAAATCATAAATTCTTAGTGGAGGCCAGCATGCACTTTGCTTATTAGGTAATGATCAGTGTGCAAAATATGAAAGAATTTCAACCTTTTTTTTTTTTTTTTTTTTTTACAGAAAGCTCAGTTTTCTAAGGTATTTTCCTCCATTTGTAGGCAGGGGGGAGACTAACTGGGTTGTGCATCTGAACCTTTTATTTGTACAAGTAGTTGGTCTCTTATCGACCTGTGCAATACGATAAAGGCCCAATTAACTACAAATGTGACTGTTTCTACACTCAACAAAAATATAAACGCAACACTTTTGGTTTTGCTCCCATTTTGTATGAGATGAACTCAAAGATCTAAAACTTTTTCCACATACACAATATCACCATTTCCCTCAAATATTGTTCACAAACCAGTCTAAATCTGTGATAGTGAGCACTTCTCCTTTGCTGAGATAATCCATCCATGATTGTGTATGTGGAAAAAGTTTTAGATCTTTGAGTTCATCTCATACAAAATGGGAGCAAAACCAAAAGTGTTGCATTTATATTTTTGTTGAGTGTAGTTTATTGGGTCAACTCAAGGCACTTAATTGGCATTGCCCCAATCCATCCAGCTGTAAATAGGTACTGCCTCAGCTGGGGAACTACTCTGGCCTCCCGTCCACAGCAGGGGGAATTGTATCATAGAGTTGTACACTCAGTTGCTTTCATGCTACGGAATCAGGAGATACGCATTGGCAATGGGCCTCTGGGCCTAATTACGGTACTCAGTAAGCACATTTTAGTCATAGAAATCATTCCTTTGCTATATACTGTTAAATTGATGTGGATGTAACACCTCCATTGTCTTTAAAAAGACAGTATCTCATGTCAGCATTATGTTATATCCCAAACTATGTTGTCCATGGATGTAAAGGTAAAGATTTGACAGCTTTGGGAAAGGGGTCAAGTGGCGCTTAGAGCTCATTAGGTGGCAGCACTTTTAAAAGTAGAATCTGAAACGCAGAGAATTTTTGGTGTTTCAGTTTCCCTTATAAGTAATGCCAGTATTTATGATAATGAAATTATGTTCAAGTCAGAACATGCGCTGCATCCACTTCCACAACACGGAACCGCCTCGAGTCCTGGGTGGCAACCACTCAGGCAGACATCTGGTCATACCCACATCTCTAAAATAACCATGTGAAACATGGACCTCCTCTCTGCTTTTTCCAGCTACTGAGGTCCTCGACACTCTGGTACATGCGTGCTGGATCATCATACACAGTGAAATGGGCCACATGGCCAAAATGTGAGAGCTGATAATCCCTCACAGTACAAGGGATACTCCTAGTCTCTCAGTAACCGCTCGTTTGATACCAAGTCATTCCAGTGGTACCCAAAGATCCTTCAAGGACGCATAGTACCAAAGAGTCGTCGCCTTGGGTCACTGGTGAGCATCCAAGTCTCACAACCATACGGCAATACAAGCAGCACCAGGATCCTAAAGATGTGGACCTTTACTTGCCTGCAAAGATATCAGCATTGCCAAATACCTCTGTCCAGTGACCTCATGACTTCACCTTGGATTTGCATGTTGAATTGGCACAGGTTTTACACCGGATGCCCTTCCTGACGCAACTCCACATTACAAAGTAAAAATCAAATGACAAAATAGAAGTAATAATAATAAGAAGAAGAATTCTGATGATAATGTTAATAATGATAATAACAATAATAATAGTGTCATGTCATTAATGATGTCATGGTGTGCCTCCTGTTTTTAATCCTGTTGTAGTTTGTGAGGTTTGTCTCCAGATGGCACACTCAGAGCCAAGTTGCACCTGCTGCGCTTCACCTGTGATCACGGTCAGACACCAGCAGTCTATGAGAGGCTGATGAGCAGCGGGCTACATAAACCCTGAGTTCACTAGATCCTTCCAGGTTCCAGATGCTCCCGGTATTCCCTGAAGCTTGTTGATGATTCCTGAGGCTTCCAGCTCCTCCGAGAGGCCTGAACTTGACCTTGTCTTCCTGCTGCTTCCATTCGCTAAGACGACGGAGCTTTCCGCAGCTATATTCAAGGTAACCTGGCCAGCTATCTAATTCCAGTATTCGAGCATGGTCTTTCATGGTGTTCCCAGACACTAACTTGCGAGGCTCCCATGCTGCACCGGCTCCTGGTCCTACGGCTACCTGCACCGCAACATCACTTTGGAACTCTCTGGCTCTCAGCTCAGAGCACGCTGCTGTGCTTTGCTCCAGTTAAGTTCCTTCATGTTTCTGTGGGATTCCGTTCTCACATATTCTCACATGCCAGTGACTGTGCATGACTAAGAACTGTTCCAAGAACTATATACAAGAACTATATGAACTCTGGCATCATCGAGTCCTGCTTAATTGGAACTGCGTCACACATGCGCAGCACTTGACCTCTGACCTCTGAAGATAATTCCTGAACTGTAAACCTTATTTCCTAAGTGGAGAACATTATTTCCAGAACTGTGAACATTTCTGTTTTAAGCCTCCTGTGAACTGTTAAGGCTTCCAGTGTTATGAGTGCAATCACTCACCATCTTTCTCCTCCATTCTCCTAGTTCCTGGTCTCGGCTCTGGACATTCCAAGATCTCAGTTCATTCTCAAGACTGGCTCGGGAACCTGGAGCTCCCTAATTTCCACCGCCACGAGCGGGCTGACTCTTCACTCTGCAGTAGGGTTGCCAACCGTCCCTTGAAAAACGGAATCGTCCCTTATTTGGAAATAAAAGTGTGTGTTCCGTATTGACCTGAAACGGGACGCAGTTTGTCCCGTATTTCTGTGAGAATCAAAAAGTCTAAAATGTCAATGGAATTGACTGGCGCTTTATATGGAAACTTACGGTAAATTTGATCCCAGCCTCTCTCCTGCTTTTCACCAATGAGCTGACAGACACGAGTTGACGATACAGAATCACTCTTATCTCATTGGTCGAGGGACATCTGCTCGCAAGAAGATACCGACGTCATGAGCCGACGACGGTCGCTGGACGACAATAACAAAGCGCACCATGGCTGATATCGATACAGACACCGACACTGGCACTGCAGATACGCCTATGGACAGCAATGTCTGTAACGTCGTTACTCCTCCTCCTAAAAAAAAAAAACAAACAAACAAAAAAGAATGCAAAAATACAGGGGAGAATGAGAAAAGGAAAATGGCTGGGTGGAAAAGGTGCGCTATAACAGTATTGTTTACTTTTCAGACTTTATTTTTTGCACTTTTTATTACACTAAATGTGTAAATGTGCACTGTTACATTGTTTTGCACTGTTACATTGTTTTGGATGATGCAAATTTTCTATTGTTTTTTTTTTGTTTGTTTATACAATTTTAAGTTAAGCAATAGCACTACAGAGATTTATTTTTAAAGAAGACAGAATGCTCATATTGAAATTGTGAGTGAAAATTTATTTTGCTCCTTTCACAGCATGTCTTTTTCCTGGTTCTCTCCCTCAGCCCCAACCAGTCCCAGCAGAAGACTGCCCCTCCCTGAGCCTGGTTCTGCTGGAGGTTTCTTCCTGTTAAAAGGGAGTTTTTCCTTCCCACTGTAGCCAAGTGCTTGCTCACAGGGGGTCGTTTTGACCGTTGGGGTTTTACATAATTATTGTATGGCCTTGCCTTACAATATAAAGCGCCTTGGGGCAACTGTTTGTTGTGATTTGGCGCTATATAAAAAAATTGATTGATTGATTGATTGATTTTGCACTAAAAATAAATTGCTAAATAATAATTTGTTTTCCATGTGTTCATATCAGAACAAATGCATGTATGTATCTACCTAAATTCAGGGTCAAGTCAACAGTCAAATGGTTAAAAATGTTAAAAATCGTTTCACACAGACGCTAGGAAGGGTGAAGGCAATGGTCAGTCGGCCGGTCGGCCCTGGCGGTGAGGTGTCCCTTATTTATTTTTCAGAGAGTTGGCAACCCTACTCTGCAGGCACCCCCAGCGCAGCATTATTATTTTCCTTCTTGTAAATAAATATCTTTTTGTTCATAACCCACTCTGTTCCTTGCTCCCAGCATTTGGGTCCATAGCCTGAAACGGTCCGGCTCCATCCAGACCCCTAACCATAACAGTGTATATGATAACAAGAACCTAAACAATTTATTAGTATATTAAGACAGTAAACTGACATTAAAAAATTCATAATTAACAGGAAACAAAAGGGTTGAGTTCATCTAAAAACTGTTGAGGTCTAAGGTTCTAAAAACAATCTGGACTCACACACCATTCCAACTCATAGAAAGTTTCCACAATTTATTAACCACACTTGAAAAATGCCAGCTACCTATTTTATAAACACTACCCAATCTAGCACCATGCTGCTACTATATATATATATATATATATATATATATATATATACATATATATATATGGCTTCATAAACAGTTAAATGTGAGTAATAGAAACAACAATTAAGCTTGACACTTAAAACTAAAAACCATGTCAATATTTAGCTACAATTTAAAGGCACAGTTTGAAATTAATTATGAACAAAGTTATCTCATTTGCATCTCATCATATATTCACATGCAGGGCTGCTCATTACGCTGTGCACACATGTACTGTCACATTGAGGCGCTGTGTTCAGCTGCTGTTCTGTTTTTCTCAAAAACTATTTCACAATGTGGTTTTGCCCACATTAATATCAACTGCTGGACATTTAGCTCTATAAGTCATCGCCTCGTGTCTCTTTATCGTCACTTCCCTCCGCTGTGAAGCCTGTGGATTCTGAGGACGTCTTTCTGTCCTTTCTTTCCACAGGTGCAACTGAGTCTGACCGCTGGGTCCCCCGTGAGAAGTAGCGAGATGAGCCAAACGATACAAGGTCCTCTGCGAAGGCGTGTTCGAGCACAAGGTATAAGGACTGCTTGATCTTCTTCTGGAATTCGTCACACATAAAGACGTAGAGCAATGGGTTCAGGCTGCTGTTGAAGAAGGCCAGGCTTACCGCTAGTCGGCCTCCAATTTTAATGGTCATGTTCGAACCGCGTGTTATTTCCAGTAACTGAAAAACATGAAAGGGCAGCCAGCAAACGAAGAAGGCGAGAATGATAAAGATGATCCGGAAAGGTCTCCGCTTCTTCATTCGCTGGATGCGCTGTGCACGCACACCTATAGCTATATAGGCGGCAAATATGATCAGGAATGGAATGAGGAAGCCTAGAATGAAGCGAACAATGATCAGAATTTTTGGTTTGTCTCTTCCCCATTGTGGGGAATAAGCACATACCGTCTTCCCCTTATATGGCAACACCTCGCGGAAAATGGTGTTGGGTACGCTACAGCCCACTGAAATTAACCAGATGGCAGCACAAATTAGCTGAGTTTTACATATGGTGCGGTGGTTTTGTGCCCACACAACCACCCAGATGGAAAGGCAGCGATCAAAGCTTATGCCCACCAGCAGAAAGATGCTGGCAAACATGTTGATCGCCGTCACGAAGCTGGAAAGTTTGCACATCAATTGTCCGAAAGGCCAGAATCCCTGAAAGACTGAAATAATCTGGAAGATGAGGAAGGCAGTAAAGAGGAAGTCTGCCAGGGCCAAGTTGAGAAACCAAACTGAGTTAACAGTTTTCTTCATCCTGAAGCCTGTTACGTAGATGACGAGTCCGTTGCCAATTATTCCAAGCCCAAATATCAAGCAGTATATAACTGCAGTGGTTAAGTCTATGCTGGTGAGACCTTCACCTGCAAGACAGAAACTGATGTTAGTAGCAGTAATCTGAACACAGAAAAATGCATGTCATATAATTTTTGTTTAACTAATAAGAACAAAGCACACAGTCAACTTTCACACTGTGTCCATTAAATACATATTTCTCCAAATGTAAGATTTTGAAAACAAATGTAATTTCTGCAGCTATAAACCAGAATTTGCATTTACTTTGTTAATAAATACAACCAGTTACAAAATTTATTCTCGCATTAAAATTGAACAGGATAAAAATAACTTACAAAATTATTGTAAACCTGTTTATTTGGATATGGCAAATTTCACATACATGAATTTGAAATAAAGGTTATCTAAATCTCAATGGATTGTATCTGAATTAAAAACAAACAAACAAAAACTAAAGCTCTCAAGCTGCAGTGAACTTTAAGTTTTTATTATTCCTGTACAATTATACTGAGCACAAGTCTGACCTGTACGTGTGAATGTTTTCTTGTTAAATATTTGGGGGAAATTTTCAGAATATCTATAAATCAGATAATAATTAAATTGATTAATTAATTACGACTAATAATTAACTCAGAAAAAGTGAAAGCATTACTGTTCTGCAAAGAATTGTACATATATTACAAACAGTGTTCATGCTGTGATCTGAATCTTTGAGGGAAACATGTTTCACACATTTTGGGTCACCTTCTGCACCTTAATAATTACAGAAAACTATCAAGTAAATTCAATTCTTTGTTCATTTCTGCTCAACTGCACACACAGTAAGGGGAAAGATAATGATCAGCACTAACACGTTTCTATTCATTCAAAGAACTTGGAGCTTAAATAAAAATGTGTTTACAAGACATCATCACTTTTCTGTTACTGTAATCAGTCTTATCTTGCATTCTATCTATGCATTTATACCCTTGTAAGTTAATAAAAAAATCTTACCTGTCCGCATTATTCTGCTGTGAGGAGTTTATCGCTGAAGTGGTTTGCTTTCTGATGTTACACCAGATTCACTCTCTGATTACTCCTCCTTCTGCAAAAACTACCAATGACACATAAGACACATTATTTCTACTGCTGCATGATTTTGCACCATGAATCTGTCTGATGAATCTGGAGCTGATAGTATGTGAACAAACATGGAAAATTTACAGGGCAACCCAAACTTTGAAGGCGCTTCAACATGCTTTTTCTTCAGCAATGGAGTCTTGCGTGGTGCACGTGCATACAGGCCATGCAATTGTGTGCATTCCTTATTGCCTTCTTTGAAACAAAAACTGATGCATTGGATGAACTCAATTCAGTTATGAGCAGGATTTCCATCTAATAGATATATGGAGCCCCAACTCAAATAAAGTGCATCCATGCAAGAGCATTTAATTTAATTTAGTTGGGATTACATATATTTATCCATCCATCCATCCATTTTCTTCCGCTTTATCCGGAGTCGGGTTGTGGGGGCAGCAGCTCAAGCAAAGCCGCCCAGACCTCCCGATCCACACACACCTCCTCCAGCTCCTCCGGGGGAACCCCAAGGCATTCCCAAGCCAGCTGAGAGATATAGTCCCTCCAGCGTGTCCTGGGTCTTCCCCGGGGCCTCCTCCCAGTGAGACGTGCCCGGAACACCTCTCCAGCGAGGCGTCCAGGGGGCATCCGGAAAAGATGCCCGAGCCACCTCAACTGACTCCTTTCGATGTGGAGGAGCAGCGGCTCGACTCCAAGCTCCTCCCGAGTGACCGAGCTCCTCACCCTATTTCTAAGGGAGCGCCCAGCCACCCTGTGGAGGAAACTCATCTTGGCCGCTTGTACTCGCGATCTCGTTCTTTCGGTCATGAGCCAAATCTCATGACCATAGGTGAGGATCGGAACGTAGATCGATCGGTAAATCGAGAGCTTTGCCCCCCTACTCAGCTCTCTCTTCACCACGATGGTCCGTTACAGCGACCGCATCACTGCAGATGCTGCACCGATCTGTCTATCGATCTCACGCTCCATCCGTCCCTCACTCGTGAACAAGACCCCGAGATACTTAAACTCCTCCACTTGAGGCAAGGACACTCCACCGACCTGAAGAGGGCAAAGCACCTTTTTCCGGTCGAGAACCATGGCCTCGGATTTAGAGGTGCTGATTTTCATCCCGGATGCTTCACACTCAGCTGCAAACCGCCCCAGTGCACGCTGAAGGTCCTGATTTGACGAAGGCAACAGAACCACATCGTCCGCAAACAGCAGAGACGAGATTCTGTGGTTCCCAAACCAGACCCCCTCTACGCCCTGGCTGCGCCTAAAAATTCTGTCCATAAAAATAATGAACAGAACCGGTGACAAAGGGCAGCCCTGGCGGAGGCCAACGTGCACTGGAAACAGGTTTGACTTACTACCGGCAATGCGAACCAAGCTCCTGCTGTGGTCGTACAGGGACCGGATAGCCCTTAGCAAAGGACCCCGGACCCCGTACTCCCGGAGCACTCCCCACAGGGTGCGCAGAGGGACATGGTTGAATGCCTTCTCCAGATCCACAAAACACATGTGGACTGGTTGGGCAAACTCCCATGAACCCTCGAGCACCCGATGGAGCGTGTAGAGCTGGTCCAGTGTGCCGCGACCAGGACGAAAACCACACTGCTCCTCCTGAATCCGAGGTTCAGCCATCAGTCGAATTCTCCTCTCCAGTACTCTGGAATAGACCTTACCGGGGAGGCTGAGGAGTGTGATCCGCTATAGTTGGAACACACCCTCCGGTCCCCCTTCTTAAACAGAGGGACCACCACCCCGGTCTGCCAATCCAGAGGCACTGTCCTCGATCGCCACGTGATGTTGCAGAGGCGTGTCAGCCAAGACAGCCCCACAACATCCAGAGACTTAAGGTACTCAGGACGGATTTCATCCACCCCAGGAGCCTTGCCACCGAGGAGCTTTCTAACCACCTTCGTGACTTCGGCCTGGGTAATGGATGAGTCCGCCTCCGAGTCCCCAGTCTCTGCTTCCTCTTCAGAAGACGTGACGATGGGATTGAGGAGATCCTCGAAGTATTCCTTCCACCGCCCGACAACATCCCCAGTCAGGGTCAACAGCTCCCCACCCGCACCGTAAACAGTGCTGGTGGAGAGCTGCTTCCGCCTCCTGAGGAGTCGGACGGTTTGCCAGAATCTCTTCGAGGCCGACCAATAGTCCTCCTCCATAGCATCCCCGAACTCCTCCCAGACCCGAGTTTTTGCCTCTGCGACCGCACGGGCTGCGGCACGCTTGGCCTGCCGGTACCTGTCAGCTGCCTCTGGGGTCCCACCTACCAACAAAGATAAGTAGGACTCCTTCTTCAGCTTGATGGCATCCCTTACTTCCAGTGTCCACCACCGGGTTGGGGGATTGCCGCCGCGACAGGCACCAGAGACCTTGCGACCACAGCTACGAGCAGCCGCATCGACAATGGAGGTGGAGAACATGGTCCACTCAGACTCCATGTCTCCAACCTCCCCCGGGATCTGGGAGAAGCTCTCCCGGAGGTGGGAGTTGAAGACCTCGCTGACAGAGGGTTCCGCCAGTCATTCCCAGCAGACCCTCACGATACGTTTGGGCCTGCCAGGTCTTACTGGCTTCCTACCCTCCCAGCGGATCCAATTCACCACCAGGTGGTGATCAGTCGACAGCTCTGCCCCTCTCTTCACTCGAGTGTCCGAGACACGTGGCCGAAGGTCAGATGATACGACTACAAAGTCGATCATCGACCTCCGGCTCAGGGTGTCCTGGTGCCACGTGCACTTATGGACACCCTTGTGCTCGAACATGGTGTTCGTGATGGACAAACTGTGACTAGCACAGAAGTCCAATAACTGAACACCACTCGGGTTCAGATAGGGAGGCCATGCTTCCCGATCACCCCCCTCCAGGTCTCACTGTCGCCGCCCACGTGGGCGTTAAAATCCCCCAGGAGAACAATGGAGTCCCCAGTCGGAGCGCTATCTAGTACCCCTCCCAGGGACTCCAGGAAGGTCGGGTATTCTGCACTGCTGCTCGGCCCGTAGGCCGAGACAACGGTGAGAGACCTGTCCCCAACTGGAAGGCGTAGGGACGCGACCCTCTCGTTCACCGGAGTGAATTCCAACACTTGATGACTGAGCTGGGGAGCAATAAGCAATGCGACCCCAGCTCTCCGCCTCTCCCCGTGGGCGACGCCAGAAAAATGAAGCGTCCAGCCCCTCTCCAGGAGTTGGGTACCAGAGCCCAAGCTGTGCGTGGAGGTGAGCCCGACTATCTCTAGTCGGTATCTCTCAACCGCCCGCACAAGCTCAGGCTCCTTCCCCCCTAGCGAGGTGACATTCCACGTCCCAACAGCCAGGGGCTGTGAGCATGGACCGGGCCGCTGGGCCACCCGCCCTCAACCGCCACCCAATCCTCTCTGCACCCGACCCCCATGGCCCCCTCTGCAGGTGGTGAACCCACAGGAGGTACATATATTTATTAGATGGAAATCCTGCCCATAACTGATTTGAGTTCATCCAATGAGTCATTTGTTTGAGTGATACAAAACTGACTCATTGGATTGGATTCCACCTAATATAGTTGTATGTAAAAGTTGTGCACCCCTGATGATTTCCAAGATCTTCCTTTATAAATCAATAGTTGTTTGGATCAGCAATTTCAGTTAAATATATCATATAGCAGACAAACACAGTGATATTTGAGACGTGAAATGAAGTTTATAGGATTTACAGAAAGTGTGCAATAATTCGTTAAACAAAATTAGGCAGGTGCATAAATTTGGGCACCCCAACAGAAAAAAAAAAAATCAATATTTAATAGATCGTCCTTTTACAGAAATAACAGCCTCTAAACACTTCCTATAGCTTCCAAGAAGAGTCTGGATTCTGGCTGAAGGTATTTTGGACCAGGTATTTTGGACCAAACATCTCAGGTTTGTTGGTTTCCGAGCATGGACAGCCTGCTTAAAATCACACCACATATTTTCAATAATATTCAGGTCTGGGGACTGAGATGGCCATTGCAGAATGTTGTACTTGTTCCTCTGCATGAATGCCTTAGTAGATTTTGAGCAGTGATTAGGACCCTCAACTTTAACAAGATTCCCAGTACCTGCACTGGCCACACAGCCATATAGCATGATGGAACCACCTCCAAATTTTACTGTAGGTAACAAGCATTTTTCTTGGAATGCCGTGTTCTTTTTCAGCCATGCATACCGCCCTTATGTTTCATCAGTCCACAGCACCTTATTCAAAACTGAAGCTAGCTTGTCCAAATGTGCTTTAGCATACCTCAAGCAACTCTGTTTGTGGTGTCTATGCAGAAAAGGCTTCCTCTGCATTACAGCATCATACAGCATCTCTTTGTGCAAAGTGTGCTGTATAGTTGAACGATGCACAGAGACACAATCTGCAGCAAGATCATGTTGTAGGTCTTTGGAGCAGGTCTGTGGGTTGACTATGACTGTTCTGACCATCTTTTGCTTCAGCTTATTTGAGATTTTTCTTGGCCTGCCACTTCGGGCCTTAACTAGTACTGTGCCTGCGGTTTCCACTGTGTCCACAGTGGAAACTGACAGCTGAAATCTCTGAGATAGCTTTTTGTATCCCCTAAACCATGAATTTGAACAATCTTTATTTTCAGGTCATTTGAGAGGTGTTTAGAGGCTCCCATGTTGCCACTCATTAGAAGATATGCAACAAAGGGAAAAAATTGTAAATGACCACCTTAGATACCCTTTCTCATGATTGGATTCACCTGTGTAAGGAGGTCAAGGGTCAATAGCTTACCAAACCAATTTTTGTTCCAATAATTAGTGCTAAATGTATTCAAATCAATAAAATGACAAGGGTGCCCAAATTTATGCACCTGCTTAATTTTGTTTCAATAATTATTGCACACTTTCTGTAAATACTACAAACTTCATTTCACTTCTCAAATATCAGTGTGTTTGTCTGCTATATATGTTTAACTGAAATTTCTGATCTAGACAACCAATGATTTATAAAGGAAAATCAGGGGTGCCCAAATGTTTGAATGCAACTGTAAATATATGTAGTCCCAACTAAAACACATCCATGCAAGATAATGTAATTTAATTTAGTTGGGACTACATATACAACCCCTGGCAAAAATTATGGAATCACCGGCCTCTGAGGATGTTCATTCAGTTGTTTAATTTTGTAGAAAAAAAAGCAGATCATAGACATGACAAAACTAAAGTCATTTCAAATGGCAACTTTCTGGCTTTAAGAAACACTATAAGAAATCAGAAAAAAAAAATTGTGGCAGTCAGTAATGGTTACTTTTTTAGACCAAGCAGAGGGAAAAAATATGGAATCACTCAATTCTGAAGAAAAAATTATGGAATCATGAAAAACAAAAGAACGTTCCAACACATCACTAGTATTTTGTTGCACCACCTCTGGCTTTTATAACAGCTTGCAGTCTCTGAGGCATGGACTTAATGAGTGACAAACAGTACTCTTCATCAATCTGGCTCCAACTTTCTCTGATTGCTGTTGCCAGATCAGCTTTGCAGGTTGGAGCCTTATCATGGACCATTTTCTTCAACTTCCACCAAAGATTTTCAATTGGATTAAGATCCAGACTATTTGCAGGCCATGACATTGTCCCCATGTGTCTTTTTGCAAGGAATGTTTTCACAGTTTTTGCTCTATGGCAAGATGCATTATCATCTTGAAAAATGATTTCATCATCCCCAAACATCCCTTCAATTGATGGGATAAGAAAAGTGTCCAAAATATCAACGTAAACTTGTGCATTTATTGATGGTGTAATGACAGCCATCTCCCCAGTGCCTTTAGCTGACACGCAGCCCCATATCATCAATGACTGTGGAAATTTACATGTTCTCTTCAGGCAGTCATCTTTATAAATCTCATTGGAACGGCACCAAACAAAAGTTCCACCATCATCACCTTGCCCAATGCAGATTCGAGATTCATCACTGAATATGACTTTCATCCAGTCATCCACAGTCCACGATTGCTTTTCCTTAGCCCATTGTAACCTTGTTTTTTTCTTTTTTCTGTTTAGGTGTTAATGATGGCTTTCATTTAGCTTTTCTGTATGTAAATCCCATTTCCTTTAGGCGGTTTCTTACAGTTCGGTCACAGACGTTGACTCCAGTTTCCTCCCATTCGTTCCTCATTTGTTTTGTTGTGCATTTTCGATTTTTGAGACATATTGCTTTAAGTTTTCTGTCTTGACGCTTTGATGTCTTCCTTGGTCTACCAGTATGTTTGCCTTTAACAACCTTCCCATGTTGTTTGTATTTGGGCCAGAGTTTAGACACAGCTGACTGTGAACAACCAACATCTCAGTGCTCATTGGAAAATTCAGATGTTTAGAAATCCTTCTGTAACCAATGCCATCATTATGTTTTGCAACAATAAGGTTGCAATGACCTTGACAGAGCTCTTTGCTTTTACCCAACATGAAATGTTTCTTGTGTGACACCTTATAATAATACGGTAATGAGACACCTTTTCGTAGGCCATCAGTTGGGACTGAACCAGCTGATATTAATTTGCACTGTCAAGGGGCAGGATTACTTTCTAATTACTGATAGATTTCACCTGGTGTCTTGGTTTTCCATGCTTTTTTTGCACCACCCTTTCTTCAAAGTCAAACTCAAAGTCAAAGTGTCTTTATTTGTCTCCCTAAGGAGAAATTTGCCAGTACATAGCACCCATACATTAAAAACAACACAGTAAGTCAAAGGATAAAATATAAATACACAACATTATTAACATCTTTGTGCAAATTCCGCAATACATACCCTTAAGCTATCTTCCCTGAACTATCTGCTGATTTATGAGCTTCACTGATAATGGAATAAATGAATATTTATATTGATTATATTTACAAAGAGGAACCCTGTACCTCCTTCCTGAGTTAAGTATATTCAGAGTGCAGAACATGAGACTCATCTGTTAAAATATTGTCAGCACATCTGAGAACTGCCTGTTCAAACAACTCTTGGGGAGTTACAGGTACCACCATACCCATGATTTTGCCAGCTATCTTAATCAGATTTAATATTTGAGTTTTTGATTTAACCGTTAAATTACAAAACCAGCTAGTAATACCATACCGTAACACGGACTCAATCGTTGCTCTGTAGAAAATCAGCATAATATTCCTACATACACCAAACAGTCGGAGTCGACGAAGAAAGTGCAAACGCTGGTGGATTCGGGCACAAACACTTGACACTTGCATGTGCCAGCTTAAGTTATTATCGATATAAACCCCCAGATATTTATATGAATCCACCTGTTCAATGTTACGTCCATGTATGGTGACCACACTACGGTCTCCAACAGCCCGAGGGTCCACCAACATCTCCACTGTTTTATTAACATTAATCTGCAATTGATGGACATCACACCAGTTCACAAACCTGTACATTCCAGATTTGTGACAACTTGAATTAGTACTAGTGTTCAGCAGACTGAGTATTACAGTGTCATCTGAAAATTTAACAACATACTGGTTTGGCTGATAGCTGATAGCTGGTGTTCAGGTGTTCAATACTTTCCCTGTGTGGATTACTTGTGTTGTTACTGACATCTGGTAAAAATTTTGTGTGAATAGTAAAATGGAATGCTAAATGGACTGCATTTATATAGCGCTTTTCCATCTGCATCAGATGCTCAAAGCGCTTTACAATTGTGCCTCACATTCACCCTGATGTCAGGCTGCTGCCATACAAGGCGCTCACTACACACTGGGAGCAATAGGGGATTGAAGGCCTTGCCCAAGGGCCCTTAGTGATTTTCCAGTCAGTGATTCCAGTGACTTACCTTTAGAAATATATTTACTAAGACAAATTTGTATTTATGTGTGTATGTTTATACATTGAACAATACTCCCCATCACTTTGTCTAAGAAATCTAAACATACATCACCGCATATGTCTTCATGTCTTCACTGTCCAGTCTGACATGAATAAGAAAAAAGAAAACCAACACCAGTTGTCTTAAGGATTCAACTTTATGCAGGATTTTCGTCCAAATGCACCAAACACATCAGTGCAGAGAATTGTTGTGACCATTAATAATCAACAGAAATGGCAGCTGATGCTGAGTGGAACTTCATTAACCAGACACTCACTGATGTCAGTGAAACGCAGGATTGGACATTTTGCTCATTAGTTGGAAGAAACAATCTGGTCGATCCAACTCCGCAGGTAGGACACACGGGCATACACAGCCGGTGCACGCACATTACAGTTCGAAGTGCCCCAGGACACGATACCCACAAGGGACCATACTCCACTGCTCTCACAGACCAGAGGGCCACCTGAGTCACCCTGCAGATGAAACCAACATGTTATTTCCTGTCTTGTACAACATGAGTTCAAAGTCACACCCTTATCAAGACATTTGATCATCATGTCAGGATGTAAGTTTGGCTTGTATTTCTAAATAACTCATTTACAGGAAATGAGTCATCATCAAAAGTGCAGTGAGGTATGAAAACATTAGGGCCCCTTTACATATAGTGCAAAGTTTGGATGAAGTGCACACTTAGTGCGCATGATGCAGGAATTGTGTGAAAACCGTGTAATGTTGTCCCTGTTGCCAACACCTCGTACACCTGTTGCTACAACTATTTGCACACGCAAGTGCCTGAAAGACAAATTGTGTGCTGTGTGAACCCATCGCACCCTCTCGCGGCAGGTGCCGGCCAAATTCCAGGTGACACGCATTGACACCTAATACCGGTCGTATGGCACTTAGAAAATGTGTGGCCAGTCGCACTCTTGGCACGACAACAGACTGCAGACAATCACTGTTGTACTGCTGAGAAATTTGTCTGTTTCCCATGAGTGTGACTTTGCAAGCACACACACTGACATGTGGGTGTGTGCACTCCACTCACAGGAGGCGTGGCTTCCGACAGAAGCAGCTGTGGTGATCTGTCATTCTGGACATTCCAGCTACACAACACCTACTATGTTTGGACAGTCATGGACAAAAAACTGCCCACTGTGAGGCGCGTGTGTCTGATTGCTGTATTTACGTGGACATAAATAAAAACATATCACCTTGGTGGTGACAAGCTGCAGCAAGCGAGTGCACGCACGGAGCAGACACTGACAGCCCCCCAGGTTGAAACGGACCGTCAGATCAGAACACGCAGTTGGCGATCTGACCATCACGTCACCCACGTGAGCTCTGTTCCACATGACACAGTGTCTGTGCTGTGGCGCGCTGTCCACAAGACACGCGTGTCTGGCAGAATACGCGTGCAGCCGACTGGACGCACATGATGTGGGCATGATCAGAGTACACTGCTTCATGTCATTTCATGATTGTATGTCTGTGACCATGGGTCATCACCAGAGGAACAGACGGATCATTTGTATTGCTCGCTTGATAAATGAGGTGTTTTTATATGGCGTGGGATTTCTTTTTTTTTTTGTAATACTTCCATGTCCTTCCTGATATGAAGCAGCTTCCCGCAGCTTTCAAAGAACAGCTCCATAGCTTAGTGGTAAAGTCTCTAACTGGGAATCAGAGGTTTTGAAAGGTGTGACTTCGTGTCCTGGGTGGTGTTTTTTTTTTTTAATTATTCCACATAAGCGGCGCGATGTGGTCCCACAGGTACCGGCTGGTTTTTATCTTTTATTTCTTCCACATAAGTGGCGCCATGTGATGCACCCGGCACTTTTCCTGCTCGACGGACACCGGCGCGTGCACAAACTGCACGCCTGCCCGTCGGCATGATGTTTCGTGCACTAATTTCGAACTGTTCCGTGCTGTTTCACCGTTTTCGTCCAAACTTCGCACTATGTGTGAAGGGGCCATTAAGGATTTCATTTGCATAGCTGGTTGTGTCTTGCAAAATGTGTATATTGTGAAGAAAGCAGCATATGTTTGATTGTTAAAATATGTTAATATTATTTAACTGCTCAATCAACATGTTTCATACAATGCATTAGACGTCACTTGGAAATATTTTCTCAATAATGATACATTTCCAAATGTGTTACTCGTTATTTGTATTTATTTTTTATGTTGTCAACCACTTAAATGATTAACTATTAAAGTATTTGTACTAAACATAATTTCAGCAAGATAATACAGGTACCAGACGTCTTAAAAACAGACACAAAACATTTTCGCTGAAAAGTTTGTAGACACTGCGGTGAAGCATCTTGAATGCACCCAATTATCAGGTTTGTTTATGCGTCTGTTGATTTTTATGTAAATGAGCTTTGCCAACCACACCCCCTTTCCTCGATGAGGGGTCAGACAACAGTCTGTAATTCTCCTTTTGATGGTGTGGGTGTGTCACAGGGAGTGTGGGCCGCCTCAGTGGGCATGGCTCACAGGCAAGCAGGAGTCCAGATACTGCATAAGTTTCTGTGACATATGTCACAAAGGTCTAAAACGAGCTGTTTAGGACCTGAAGTTTGCTATGATGCAGGGTTGTTTGTCCATGCACAAACATGGAATTCTGGGTCTTTCAGGGTACTTAACACAAAGCCCTGGACATATTTAGGCATAAACAAGCAGATTTTAAAAAAACACATTTGGTACTATATGATAGCAATAAATAGCTGCTTAAAATACTTGTAACGCTTCATATTTGCCTTAAATTCTTAAAAAAAAACAAATGGTGTTACCTGACAGGAGGACACTCCAGAAGCACCAGCACAGATCATCGCATCAGTGATTCTGTTGTAACCCCAGTACTGCTTGCACTGGGTCGGGCTGAGCAGAGGCAGGGCAGTCTGCTGCAGGTATCGTGGGCTTGCTGCAAAAGGTAAATATACGAGGTCTATTAGAAAAGTATCCGACCTTATTTTTTTCAAAAACCATATGGATTTGAATCACGTGTGATTACATCAGACATGCTTGAACCCTCGTGGGCATGTGAGAGTTTTTTCACACCTGTCGGTTACGTCGTTCGCCTGTGGGCAGTCTTTGAGTGAGGAGTCGCCCACCCTCTCGTCGATTTTTTCATTGTTTAGGAATGGCTCAGAGACTGCTGCTTTGATCAAAATTTTTTCAAAACTGTAAGGCACAACTGAGTGGACACCATTCGATAAATTCAGCTGGTTTTCGGTAAAAATTTTAACGGCTGATGAGAGATTTTGGTCTGGTAGTGTCGCCGTAAGGACGGCCCATGGCGCCTGACGGCGATCTGCGCTTCGAGGCGACAGCGTCTCGCCGTTTCAAGTTGAAAACTTCCACATTTCAGGCTCTGTTGACCCAGTAAGTCGTCAGAGAACAGAGAACTTTCAGAAGAAGTCGGCATGAGGAGTTTATTCGGACATTCCATTGTTAACGGACATTTTGTAATGAAAGAACGTGCGGGCAGAGTTGCATGTTGGGCCGGACCCGTCCGCGGGGGGTCGCGACAGGAAAAACACCTCCGTTGGAAACCTTAACGGGCAAGTTGGAACATGCCCAAGCTGTTAAACAATTTCTCAGTTACTCACTTGTTGAAAGCCATCAAAAGCTGCCTGAATTTTACAAATGGTTTTCAACACGGAGGTGTTTTTCCTGTCGCAGCGCACACAGATTTGCTGAGTCGGCACAGAAACGACTCGGCGAATTTGCGCGTACGTCTTTCATTACAAAATGTCCTTAAACAGTGGAATGTCCGCATAAAGTCCTCATGCGCAGCAAAAAAACACCTCCATCTTGGAAGTCTCACAGGACATGTTGGGGCATGTCCAGCTGTTACACAATTTCTCGGATACTCACTCGACTGAAAGCCATCAAAAGCCGTCTGAATCTTCTGAATGGTTTCCAACACGGAGGTGTTTTGTTTTTGCTGCGCGTCCTGAGCTGCTTCGTGCCGACGCACAAAATCCTCCGCACGTCTTTCATTACAAAATGTCCTTAAACAGTGGAATGTCCGCATAAAGTCCTCATGTGCAGCAAAAAAACACCTCCGTCTTGGAAGTCTCACAGGACATGTTGGGGCATGTCCAGCTGTTACACAATTTCTCGGATACTCACTCGACTGAAAGCCATCGAAAGCCGTCTGAATCTTCTGAATGGTTTCCAACACGGAGGTGTTTTGTTTTTGCTGCGCGTCCTGAGCTGCTTCGTGCCGACGCACAAAATCCTCCGCACGTCTTTCATTACAAAATCTCCTGTAACAGTGGAATGTGCCGCAAAAGTGCTATGTCCAGCTCTGTTGCCATTTCTGTGGTAGTCACATGATGTCCCGGATCAACACAGCGTTCAGTTTAGAAATGATCTGGTCGATCCAGTCTGTCAATGGCCGCTCGGTGCACCATGCGCCCTCCGCCGCTGTGGGCCGTCTTTAAAAAGGTTTTAACAGTCCATAATCCGCGTGACGCCGACAGAATTTTCACCGATATCCAACTGAATCTATCGAATGGTTTCCAACTGCCTGTCTCTAACAGCTTCTGAAAAAAATTTCATGGAGCAAAGCGGCAGTCTCTCAGCAAGTTCTCAGACAAAAGAAATCCGGCGGGAGGGATGAACCAGTGCTCACTCAAAGCCTGCCCACAGGCGAATGACGCAACCGACAGGCGTGGAAAAACTCACACATGCGCACGAAGGTTCAAGTTTGGCTGATGTAATCACACGTGATTCAAATCCATAGAGTTTTTTTTAAAAAAGGTACGATACTTTTTGGACAGACCTCGTATATATATATATATATATATACGAGGTCTATTAGAAAAGTATCCGACCTTATTATTTTTTCAAAAACCATATGGATTTGAATCACGTGTGATTACATCAGACATGCTTGAACCCCCGTGGGCATGCGAGAGTTTTTTCACGCCTGTCGGTTACGTCATTCGCCTGTGGGCAGGCTTTGAGTGAGGAGTCGTCCACCCGCTCGTCGATTTTTTTCATTGTTTAGGAATGGCTCAGAGACTGTTGCTTTGTTTGATAAAAAATTTTTCAAAACTGTAAGGCACAACTGAGTGGACACCATTCAATAAATTCAGCTGGTTTTCGGTAAAAATTTTAACGGCTGATGAGAGATTTTGGTCTGGTAGTGTCGCTTTAAGGACGGTCCACGGTGCCTGACGGCGATCTGCGCTTCGAGGCGGCAGCGTCTCGCCGTTTCAAGTTGAAAACTTCCACATTTCAGGCTCTGTTGACGCAGTAAGTCGTCAGAGAACAGAGAACTTTCAGAAGAAGTCGGCATGAGGAGTTTATTCGGACATTCCATTGTTAACGGTCATTTTGTAATGAAAGAACATGCGGGCAGAGTCGCATGTCGGGCTGGACCCGACTGCGGGGGGTCGCAGCAGGAAAAACACCTCCGTTGGAAATCTTAACGGGCAAGTTGGAACATGCCCAAGCTGTTAAACAATTTCTCAGTTACTCACTTGTTGAAAGCCATTAAAAGCCGCCTGAATTCTACAAATGGTTTTCAACACGGAGGTGTTTTTCCTGTCGCGGCGCACACAGATTTGCCGAGTCGTCACGGAAACGACTCGGCGAATTTGCGCGTACGTCTTTCATTAAAAAAATGCCGGCCTCTTCTGAATCTTCTCTGTTCTCTCACGATGTCCTGGGGTGAATTAAGCCTTAAATTAGGATGTTTTAAGCTCGAAACAGGCCGACGACAGCGCCTGGAAGCGCTGCAGGACGTCCCGCTCCGTGGGAAGTCCTTACACCGACAGAAACACCCCATAATCTCTCATCAGCCGTTAAACTTTTCACAGAAAACCATCTTAATTTCTCGAATAGTGTCCACTCGGATATTCCTCACAGGTCCAGAAAAATTTTTGATAAAGCAACGCGCGCCGTCTCGAGCAGCGTGTGAAACAAAGGAATTCAGAGGGCGGGACCACATCTCACTCAAGGCCTGCCCACAGTGAAATGACGTCACCGACGCGTGAAAAAAACTCACGCATGCGCACGAGGGTTCAAGCATGATTGGTGTAATCGCATGTCATTCAAATCCATATAGTTAAAAAAAAAAATAAAAGGGTCGGTTTATTATCTAAGAGACCTCGTATATATATATATATATATATATATATATATATATATATATATATATATATATATATATATATATATATATATATATTTCTTGCTTTTATGACACGGTGTGGTGAGGTTTGTATTTTATTACTGTAATAGTTTGTGTGTGATCTTATTTTTGTGTGAATTTATCCTATGTGCAGATGTCAGTTGTTCACTCACAAGTTTGGCCGGTCCTGCCCCATCCCGTTGTCACACATTTGGTTCCTGATGGGACGTTGGTGCTGGATGTCGCCAAGCACACAGGTGATACACGGGACGTGATCTGTGCTGGAGAGGACAGCTTCAGGAGGGTGATGTCATTGTTGAAGTTTTGGGAGTTGTAATACGGGTGACTGATGGCCTGCAGAGTGGAAACATATGACACATTTGATTCATAAAACATCAAAATAAAGAAAGTGAGCAAAATATAGGATAAATCATAAGCAGAGATCACTTCTGTGGAGTGCAGACATGTCAAACGTGTATGATTTTGTCTGATTATGATTTGGAAAACTAAAGCCACCAAGCTGTGTTCAACATATTATAAACTAATCACTAATGATGTCTTCTTTACTCTGCTCATCTTATTTGTGCTGCATCCTTAGCTGGCTTGCTATTTAACCTTAATTAGCTATATTAATTAAATTACAATTGATTCCTCTTATTAAATGACATTCTATATAAAATGTATTATATATTTTAGTCGCATTGCATTAGCTCCAGATTCAGTTTAATTAGCTTAATTAATATTGATTGTCATTATTAATTAACACTATTAAATAATTGTAATATTGATGTGATCATTTTGAATTTTATTTGTAGAATTAAGTAAAATTTGATTAATAATATTAATTATTTCATTAATATTACTAATTAGGTTTTATTTGATCATTTAATTAATATTAAACATTTTACTAATATGAATGTGATTTTATAGAAAACGTATGGAATATTTTGTATCTATATTATAATAATCAAGTGGTCACTGCATGTGTGCATGTCTTCAATCACAGAGAAACTGGGGAGAGCTGACATTTGCTGTTTGGAATAATTATCTATTTTGGGTCAAGGATGAAAACGGAAAATTGATAGGACAGATATTTTTGGGAGAAATTAGTGATTTTAGCTACCCAGTAAGTTTTAACAACATTTAAAACCCCAAACTCCCATGGTGCAGTTTGGGGTTTTGGGGTTTTAAATGTTGTTACTGTGGTTCTTGTTAGTTTAACAGTGTTGTTAGTGTTATTGATTTATTGTGTTTTTGTACTTCAATTGGTTTAGTCAGTTTAGTTAAATGTCATGTTGGTGTTACCATGAGTGAGTAAGTGTTATGTTGCCAGTACAATGAGTAATTTAAGTGTCAGACTGACATTAACATGAGTGAGTTAATTAAGTGTCTTGTTGCCGGTACCATGAGTGAAAAGTGTGGTGCTTTTGATTTTTTCTGCCACCGTCTCTGTTTGTGCATGGCTAAAAATAGAAGCATCTGCTTGCGGCAGAATGCAGAAAAGACCAAAGTTCTCAGTGCATGCGCCCATGCGTGCATGTGCATGTGTCTGTATAACTTCAATCACAGACAAACTGTGGAGAGCTGATATTTGCCATTTGGTATGCTTTTGTATTTTGGGTGAAAGATGAATGCTGCGAAAACAGAATGTTGATAGGCCTAATATTTTTGGAGAAACTACAGATATTAGCTAACATTGCTAATTACATTCTGGACTAACACGCCATTCCAGCAGGGAGTGGTGAATGATCTTTATATTAAAAGCGTGAGTGCGTGCATGCGTGATTTTATTCAGTAAGGTCAATGTGAGTACATAATATAACAGTGAATATGTTTAAAATACATGGATGACAAAAGAACGTGAAAACATTTATTTACATTGTGGTCCATTTAAAAATTAAATGACAAAATAGTAGTAAACTTAAAATAATAATAATAATAATAATAATAATGATGATGATAATGATAATAACAATGATAATAATAATAGTGTTAGATGATAACAAGAACCTAAACAATTTATAAATACATTAAGACAGAAAATTAACATTGCAAACGTGTATTAACAGGAAAAAAGGGTTGAGTTTTCTTCTAGAAAATGTTGGTCTACAGTTCTAAAAACATTCTGGACTCAGACACCATTCCAACTCATTATAGAAACTTTGCTTAATTTATTATCAACCTTGAAAAATGTCAGCTACCTATTTTATAAACACTACCCAATCTAGAGTCCATGGATCCCCACGGGCAACACACTAGTTTTAATATATCTACATAGCAGTAGCTCCACATGAAGTTTAAATACTGTGTTAACATCTACTTATTCATGTATTGATGTTTCATGTTAACATTTATTTGCCACTGCGGGTTTTAAAGTCTCATTGTTACTTACCCTGGCAATACTCTTGACCTGAATTGGCTCACTGTTGTACTGACGATCATGTTCGCCAAGGATTACACGGTGATGGCTGGGACTGTGAGGTCAAATATTTAAAAAAGTTGATTAATGGAGGTATCACATTTACATGGTTGGACAGCAAAGAGAATAGTCACTCACGTCACTCTGCAGTGAGCGGCAGTCACAACCCAGTACTGGTTGATCAGAGATCCTCCACAAAAGTGGAATCCACTGCCATCCTAGGGGTGAAAAGACACTTGCATCACACATTAAAAAAATATAACGCAATGCTAAAATATCCTCGGCTGTATGAACATTGTTTTATTTATAATTTGCAGTTGTTTAATTGGTATCCCAGTGCAAAGTATATATATATATTCATAATTAAATAGCCTATACATTTATTGTTATTGATCCTATTGTCTTACATACAATTTGTACATGTTCAATCTATCAAGCAAGTCATAAACAATATTTTATTTCCGCTTTAACTGCGTCTGAAAGAGGCCATGTGTGCATATACATGAGCTTTTGACAAGAGTGGAAGTTAGCTTTGAGTTAGTGGAAGTCAGCATGCACGCTGATATCCACGAAATGTCTTGTAAATCACTCCAAAGGTGTTATCAGGTTACAAAAACAGCATTTTCAGTTTTAGAAGTGCTTATTTCTCTCTAGCTTTTACATATTTGACAAAGATATTATATTTACACACAAATGAAACAGAGTTTGCAGCTAGCTAGACCAGCCTGTGATGTCACCACACTAACGCCCACAAAATGTCTTGTAAATCACTTCAGAGGTGTTATCAGGTTCCAAAAACAGTGTTTTCAGCTTTAGAAGTGTTTGTTTCTTGCTAGCTTTTACAAAATATATGACAAAGAGGTTATATTTACACACAAACAAAACAGAGTTTGTAGCTAGCTAGACCAGCCACTGACATCACGGTGCCACTCCATTCTGATTGGCTGTCGCTGCAGCCCCTCAAAAAAAAAAGAAAAAAAAAAGTAACAAAGCAAAACAGAATGTGACTTGTTAACCTCTTAAAATACCTCTTGGAATACCTCGTGGAATGTTCCTTGTGAATTTGAAGACTCTAGCAGTAATAGGACTGGACTTATGCTGAACAGACAGACAGACAGACGGACAAACAGGCCGATGCAAAGTCTTTGCAATATCCAATGGCCATATTTGATGACCTCAGGTAACAAATACAATGCAGTGCTAAAATACCCTCTGCCATATGAGCATGTAATCAAGAGTGTGTAGAAAGAATGTAACCTTTTGACCCCTTGGAATAGGTCAGGGTTAGCCATCTTTGAACTTATCAAAGGACTTTGCTAAGTCCCACACTTTATGTCCCACAAATGTTCCCTCTGAATTTGAAGACCCTGGCAGTAATAGGACTGGACTTATGCTAAGCAAAGACAGACGGACAGACAGACAGATGGATGGACGCAAGGACTTTGCAATACTCGATGGCCATATTTTGACCTTGGATAAAAAATTTGAATGAAATTTTGCAGTGACACCAAAGCAGAGGAAGACAGCACATTGCTACCTGAAGGGAAACCTGCCACGGCCACGACCCAGATACAGCAGTTTCTCCGTTAACAATTTTGTTGTAGCCACTGATTTGAGGTTTGATAGCAGGCACTCCGCACCCTGAGGTCAAAGCACACAATAAAATCATCTGCTTTCCACTTAATATGTACTATGAATATGGGCCAATCACTACATTTGCAGATAATACCATGCTGTCACAGAATGATCTTCAGAAGTCCACTGCTCACTTACCTAATGCTGAGGCCACAAGAGCAAAACAGCTGATGATCATGAACATGGCCATTGTGTAGACTATGACTGATGACTTTGACTGTCAGCTTTTATACCTGCTCCACAGGCTGGACTCTGAGGTCCATGTGTAGTTCTCCACATTGTGGGCCTCCACTACCAGTGTGATAGGTGTGAGAAGAGAACATCTGGTGATAAGCCCTCAGATGGCTTATAGCGTTTCCACTGGGACAGTTACTCTCATGTCTGTTTGTCCTGTTCTGTGCTTAACACCAGTCATGGCCTCCAGCAAACACATTTGTTGCGTAAGTATTCCAATTGGTAGAAAAAGCACCACCTCTAGCTTTTTTTCCTAAGAAAATTTGAAAGTTTACCTGTATTATTTGTTTTTCCACAAATATACATATTTATATGATACTTGCAAATTCAAAAAAGTTTAAATTAGGTTAAATGTTTGCAAGTGTAGAATTTTACTCTCACATACATTTCATGCAAGTATGCTCTCACACATATACACTCACCGGCCACTTTATTAGGTACACCTGTTTAATTGCTTGTTCACACAAATAGCTAATCAGTCAATCACATGACAGCACCTCAATGCATTTAGGCATCTAGATGTGGAAAGATGACTTGTACAACCATCTCTAGGGTTTGTAGAGAATGATATGAAAAAGGGAGGATAGTGGCACTTGTGTGGACAAAAATACCTTGTTGATGTCAGAGGAGAATGGGCCGACTGGTTGAGTGGGCGACTGTCTAACACTATCATGTCAGTATGGATTAACATCTCTGAGAAATGTTTTCCAACACCTTGTTGAATCTATGCCATAAAGAATTAAGGCAGTTCTGAAGGTAAAAGGGGCCCAACCCAGTACTAGCACAAGTTGTCAGTGAGTGTATATTTTCCCTCTTGCATGCATATTATACTCTCCTGTAGATATTGTGTGTGTGTGTGTGTGTGTGTGTGTGTGTGTGTGTGTGTGTGTGTGTGTGTGTGTGTGTGTGTGTGTGTGTGTGTGTGTGTGTGTGTGTGTGGATACACTCAACAAAAATATAAATGCAACACTTTTGGTTTTACTCCCATTTTGTATGAGATGAACTCAAAGATCTAAAACTTTTTCCACATACACAATATCACCATTTCCCTCAAATATTGTTCACAAACCAGTCTAAATCTGTGATAGTGAGCACTTCTCCTTTGCTGAGATAATCCATCCCACCTCACAGGTGTGCCATATCAAGATGCTGATTCGACACCATGATTAGTGCACAGGTGTGCCTTAGACTGTCCACAATAAAAGGCCACTCTGAAAGGTGCAGTTTTATCACACAGCACAATGTCACAGATGTCGCAAGATTTGAGGGAGCGTGCAGTTGGCATGCTGACAGCAGGAATGTCAACCAGCGCTGTTGCTCGTGTATTGAATGTTCATTTCTCTACCATAAGCCGTCTCCAAAGGCGTTTCAGAGAATTTGGCAGTACATCCAACCAGCCTCACAACCGCAGACCACGTGTAACCACATCAGCCCAGGACCTCCACATCCAGCATGTTCACCTCCAAGATCGTCTGAGACCAGCCACTCGGACAGCTGCTGAAACAGTCTGTTTGCATAACCAAAGAATTTCTGCACAAACTGTCAGAAACCGTCTCAGGGAAGCTCATCTGCATGCTCGTCGTCCTCATCTGGGTCTCGACCTGACTCCAGTTCGTCGTCGTAACCGACTTGAGTGGGCAAATGCTCACATTCGCTGGCGTTTGGCACGTTGGAGAGGTGTTCTCTTCATGGATGAATCCCGGTTCACACTGTTCAGGGCAGATGGCAGACAGCGTGTGTGGCGTCGTGTGGGTGAGCGGTTTCTGATGTCAGTGTTGTGGATCGAGTGGCCCATGGTGGCGGTGGGGTTATGGTATGGGCAGGCGTCTGTTATGGACGAAGAACACAGGTGCATTTTATTGATGGCATTTTGAATGCACAGAGATACTGTGACGAGATCCTGAGGCCCATTGTTGTGCCATACATCCAAGAACATCACCTCATGTTGCAGCAGGATAATGCATGGCCCCATGTTACAAGGATCTGTACACAATTCTTGGAAGCTGAAAATGTCCCAGTTCTTGCATGGCCGGCATACTCACCGGACATGTCACCCATTGAGCATGTTTGGGATGCTCTGGACCGGCGTATACGACAGCGTGTACCAGTTCCTGCCAATATCCAGCAACTTCGCACAGCCATTGAAGAGGAGTGGACCAATATTCCACAGGCCACAATTGACAACCTGATCAACTCTATGCGAAGGAGATGTGTTGCACTGCATGAGGCAAATGGTGGTCACACCAGATACTGACTGGTATCCCCCCCCAATAAAACAAAACTGCACCTTTCAGAGTGGCCTGTTATTGTGATTGACTGCTTTCTTGTGGTCTACTGGCCTCTACTGGTGGTTGGCTCTCACTGCGGTATTGTATCACTTCCTGTTCCGGAGCACAGCGGTGTTTTTCTGTATCTGTTAGCTGTTTAATCTGCGCAGTTAGATTGATCTAGTTATCTAGATTACGATTTGTTTCCCAGTGTAAGCTTTACGTGCCTTAACTAAAGCGCTCCCTCTGCTGAATCACCTCTAAATTATTTACACATTATTCACTTTGCGTGTTTTTAGGAATCTGCTAGCTTAGCGCAGCTACTAGCTCTTAGCCGATTTAGCATGGCGGCTTCTCCTGTCTCTCCTCCACTTTTCTGCTCTGGGTGTGAAATGTTTAGTTATTCCTCGGCCTCCTTTAGCAGTAATGGTACTTGTAATAAGTGTAGCTTATTCGTAGCTTTGGAGGCCAGGCTGGGCGAATTGGAGACTCGGCTCCGCACCGTGGAAAATTCTACAGCTAGCCAGGCCCCTGTAGTCGGTGCGGACCAAGGTAGCTTAGCCGCCGTTAGTTACCCCCTGGCAAATCCCGAGCAGCCGGGAAAGCAGGCCGACTGGGTGACTGTGAGGAGGAAGCGTAGTTCTAAACAGAAGCCCCGTGTACACCGCCAACCCGTTCACATTTCTAACCGTTTTTCCCCACTCGGCGACACACCCGCCGAGGATCAAACTCTGGTTATTGGCGACTCTGTTTTGCGAAATGTGAAGTTAGCGACACCAGCAACCATAGTCAATTGTCTTCCGGGGGCCAGAGCAGGCGACATTGAAGGAAATTTGAAACTGCTGGCTAAGGCTAAGCGTAAATTTGGTAAGATTGTAATTCACGTTGGCAGTAATGACACCCGGTTACGCCAATCGGAGGTCACTAAAATTAACATTAAATCGGTGTGTAACTTTGCAAAAACAATGTCGGACCCTCCCCAACCGGACCGGGAGTGACATGTTTAGCCGCATGTTCTCCCTGAATTGCTGGCTGTCTAAGTGGTGTCCAAAAAATGAGGTGGGCTTCATAGATAATTGGCAAAGCTTCTGGGGAAAACCTGGTCTTGTTAGGAGAGACGGCACCCATCCCACTTTGGATGGAACAGCTCTCATTTCTAGAAATCTGGCCAATTTTCTTAAATCCTCCAAACCGTGACTATCCAGGGTTGGGACCAGGAAGCAGAGTTGTAGTCTTACACTCCTCTCTGCAGCTTCTCTCCCCCTGCCATCCCCTCATTACCCCATCCCCGTAGAGACGGTGCCTGCTCCCAGACCACCAATAACCAGCAAAAGTCTATTTAAGCATAAAAATTCAAAAAGAAAAAAATAATATAGCACCTTCAACTGCACCACAGACTAAAACAGTTAAATGTGGTCTATTAAACATTAGGTCTCTCTCTTCTAAGTCCCTGTTGGTAAATGATATAATAATTGATCAACATATTGATTTATTCTGCCTTACAGAAACCTGGTTACAGCAGGATGAATATGTTAGTTTAAATGAGTCAACACCCCCGAGTCACACTAACTGTCAGAACGCTCGTAGCACGGGCCGGGGCGGAGGATTAGCAGCAATCTTCCATTCCAGCTTATTAATTAATCAAAAACCCAGACAGAGCTTTAATTCATTTGAAAGCTTGACTCTTAGTCTTGTCCATCCAAATTGGAAGTCCCAAAAACCAGTTTTATTTGTTATTATCTATCGTCCACCTGGTCGTTACTGTGAGTTTCTCTGTGAATTTTCAGACCTTTTGTCTGACTTAGTGCTTAGCTCAGATAAGATAATTATAGTGGGCGATTTTAACATCCACACAGATGCTGAGAATGACAGCCTCAACACTGCATTTAATCTATTATTAGACTCTATTGGCTTTGCTCAAAAAGTAAATGAGTCCACCCACCACTTTAATCATATCTTAGATCTTGTTCTGACTTATGGTATGGAAATAGAAGACTTAACAGTATTCCCTGAAAACTCCCTGCTGTCTGATCATTTCTTAATAACATTTACATTTACTCTGATGGACTACCCAGCAGTGGGGAATAAGTTTCATTACACTAGAAGTCTTTCAGAAAGCGCTGTAACTAGGTTTAAGGATATGATTCCTTCTTTATGTTCTCTAATGCCATATACCAACACAGTGCAGAGTAGCTACCTAAACTCTGTAAGTGAGATAGAGTATCTCGTCAATAGTTTTACATCCTCATTGAAGACAACTTTGGATGCTGTAGCTCCTCTGAAAAAGAGAGCTTTAAATCAGAAGTGCCTGACTCCGTGGTATAACTCACAAACTCGTAGCTTAAAGCAGATAACCCGTAAGTTGGAGAGGAAATGGCGTCTCACTAATTTAGAAGATCTTCACTTAGCCTGGAAAAAGAGTCTGTTGCTCTATAAAAAAGCCCTCCGTAAAGCTAGGACATCTTTCTACTCATCACTAATTGAAGAAAATAAGAACAACCCCAGGTTACTTTTCAGCACTGTAGCCAGGCTGACAAGAGTCAGAGCTCTATTGAGCTGAGTATTCCATTAACTTTAACTAGTAATGACTTCATGACTTTCTTTGCTAACAAAATTTTAACTATTAGAGAAAAAATTACTCATAACCATCCCAAAGACGTATCGTTATCTTTGGCTGCTTTCAGTGATGCCGGTATTTGGTTAGACTCATTCTCTCCGATTGTTCTGTCTGAGTTATTTTCATTAGTTACTTCATCCAAACCATCAACATGTTTATTAGACCCCATTCCTACCAGGCTGCTCAAGGAAGCCCTACCATTATTTAATGCTTCGATCTTAAATATGATCAATCTATCTTTGTTAGTTGGCTATGTACCACAGGCTTTTAAGGTGGCAGTAATTAAACCATTACTTAAAAAGCCATCACTTGACCCAGCTATCTTAGCTAATTATAGGCCAATCTCCAACCTTCCTTTTCTCTCAAAAATTCTTGAAAGGGTAGTTGTAAAACAGCTAACTGATCATCTGCAGAGGAATGGTCTATTTGAAGAGTTTCAGTCAGGTTTTAGAATTCATCATAGTACAGAAACAGCATTAGTGAAGGTTACAAATGATCTTCTTATGGCCTCGGACAGTGGACTCATCTCTGTGCTTGTTCTGTTAGACCTCAGTGCTGCTTTTGATACTGTTGACCATAAAATTTTATTACAGAGATTAGAGCATGCCATAGGTATTAAAGGCACTGCGCTGCGGTGGTTTGAATCATATTTGTCTAATAGATTACAATTTGTTCATGTACATGGGGAATCTTCTTCACAGACTAGGGTTAATTATGGAGTTCCACAAGGTTCTGTGCTAGGACCAATTTTATTCACTTTATACATGCTTCCCTTAGGTAGTATTATTAGACGGTATTGCTTAAATTTTCATTGTTACGCAGATGATACCCAGCTTTATCTATCCATGAAGCCAGAGGACACACACCAATTAGCTAAACTGCGGGATTGTCTTACAGACATAAAGACATGGATGACCTCTAATTTCCTGCTTTTAAACTCATAAAACTGAAGTTATTGTACTTGGCCCCACAAATCTTAGAAACATGGTGTCTAACCAGATCCTTACTCTGGATGGCATTGCCCTGGCCTCTAGTAATACTGTGAGAAATCTTGGAGTCATTTTTGATCAGGATATGTCATTCAAAGCGCATATTAAACAAATATGTAGGACTGCTTTTTTGCATTTACGCAATATCTCTAAAATCAGAAAGGTCTTATCTCAGAGTGATGCTGAAAAACTAATTCATGCATTTATTTCCTCTAGGCTGGACTATTGTAATTCATTATTATCAGGTTGTCCTAAAACTTCCCTAAAAAGCCTTCAGTTAATTCAAAATGCTGCAGCTAGAGTACTGACGGGGACTAGAAAGAGAGAGCATATCTCACCCATATTGGCCTCTCTTCATTGGCTTCCTGTTAATTCTAGAATAGAATTTAAAATTCTTCTTCTTACTTATAAGGTTTTGAATAATCAGGTCCCATCTTATCTTAGGGACCTCGTAGTACCATATCACCCCAATAGAGCGCTTCGCTCTCAGACTGCAGGCTTACTTGTAGTTCCTAGGGTTTGTAAGAGTAGATTGGGAGGCAGAGCCTTCAGCTTTCAGGCTCCTCTCCTGTGGAACCAGCTCCCAATTCAGATCAGGGAGACAGACACCCTCTCTACTTTTAAGATTAGGCTTAAAACTAAAGCTTATAGTTAGGGCTGGATCGGGTGACCCTGAACCATCCCTTAGTTATGCTGCTATAGACGTAGACTGCTGGGGGGTTCCCATGATGCACTGTTTCTTTCTCTTTTTGCTCTGTATGCACCACTCTGCATTTAATCATTAGTGATCGATCTCTGCTCCCCTCCACAGCATGTCTTTTTCCTGGTTCTCTCCCTCAGCCCCAACCAGTCCCAGCAGAAGACTGCCCCTCCCTGAGCCTGGTTCTGCTGGAGGTTTCTTCCTGTTAAAAGGGAGTTTTTCCTTCCCACTGTAGCCAAGTGCTTGCTCACAGGGGGTCGTTTTGACCGTTGGGGTTTTACATAATTATTGTATGGCCTTGCCTTACAATATAAAGCGCCTTGGGGCAACTGTTTGTTGTGATTTGGCGCTATATAAAAAAAAATTGATTGATTGATTGATTGATTGATTGATTGTGGACAGTCTAAGGCACACCTCTGCACTAATCATGGTGTCTAATCAGCATCTTGGTATGGCACACCTGTGAGGTGGGATGGATTATCTCAGCAAAGAAGAAGTGCTCACTATCACAGATTTAGACTGGTTTGTGAACAATATTTGAGGGAAATGGTGATATTGTGTATGTGGAAAAAGTTTTAGATCTTTGAGTTCATCTCATCCAAAATGGGAGCAAAACCAAAAGTGTTGCATTTATATTTTTGTTGAGTCTATGAAAACAAATATAGTCTAGGAGGAGGCAGGGGTGGTGGCCAAGTGGTTAGTGCACTTGGTTTCAGTGTGAAAGGGACGCACTAATAGTGCAGCAGATAACCGAAACAATCATGCAAATGGTGATAAAAGTATCAAATTTGGCAGAAATACTCCTTAGACCCTCCTCTTTTGAAAAAACCGATTGGCCACTTGACTTTTCAGTCGGTGGTTAGGTAGGGGTCAATTGAAGAATTACACAGAGGTCAAAATTAAAAGATGCTCCAGTCATATTGAAAAATATTCCACATTATTTGCCTGATCATAAAGATTCCAAAAAGGTATAGTTTGGACTATCTGTGACTGAATTCTATGGAGTTACGAGATAAAAACAGCAAAAATGGTGACAAAGGTCAGTTTCATTTTGTACAGAGGTCAAAAGTTAAAGTTGCTCCAGTTTTGGTAAAAAGCGATGCAAACTATTGGTTGAGCTAATAGGATTAATAAATGGTATAGTTTTGACAGTGTTGAATGCTTGGTCTCCAAAGTAAAGGTCAAACAAGGTCTATGTCTGTTGGATTCTATGACATGTGATACACTCAACAAAAATATAAATGCAACACTTTTGGTTTTGCTCCCATTTTGTATGAGATGAACTCAAAGATCTAAATCTTTTTCCACATACACAATATCACCATTTCTCTCAAATATTGTTCACAAACCAGTCTAAATCTGTGATAGTGAGCACTTCTCCTTTGCTGAGATAATCCATCCCACCTCACAGGTGTGCCATACCAAGATGCTGATTAGACACCATGATTAGTGCACAGGTGTGCCTTAGACTGCCCACAATAAAAGGCCACTCTGAAAGGTGCAGTTTTTGTTATGTGTCGGACGCAGCTCGGAGAACCGACCAGCGTTTGAAGGACCCAGTATGAAATAAGCAGAGCACGGTACAAAGGCTAACTGAATTTAATACATAACAGTGAAAATATAATAACAGAAAGGTGCGGTCTAGCGTGGTGCACTTCCAGCAGCGCTAACGGTCCGGAGCCAGAAGCTGTTTCGGACCCAAGGACCCCGCCGACACCCCCCAGGTGGCCGCAACAACCGAGTCTGTGAAAGAAAGAACCATTATGTGAGTCCACACTCTACACACAGAACACTTAAAGGTGTACAAACAGCAAACACTTCCTGGCTTGATTGCTGATCAGCTTCCCAACCTGCAGGCATGGAACATCCAGTTCACAAAACTCCACCGCAGTGGAAGCTGATACATGACTAACAAACAGCTCAATACAATAAGGTGTGAGGGACACCACATTTACTGACTGTATAACTGTTAGTCACAAAATCTAACGTACCTCAGGAAGTGTGCTGACGAGCGTGAGACCTCACCCCCTCCTCTTTCACAGACTGTGCATCAAACCTGGACGTTCTCAGCATCCGCTGTTGATGAGATGGCTCCCAAGACGACGATCTCACCCGTCTGGTCACAAGGTCGAGTCTCTGGCAAATACACACTGTGCACTCCAGTCTTAAATGCCAACATGTTCCACTCCATCCAGATGCACCACAGCTGTGAGTCCTGACGAGTCGCAGGTGATCAGGGTGAGGTCCTGACAGCCTCAGCAACACAGCCACTCAGTCCCAAATGCACGCCACCTGGGAGGAAAACCAAAAAACAGAAACAAACCGGCAGCCAGGCCCCCCCAGCCATATAACAGTTTTATCACACAGCACAATGCCACAGATGTCGCAAGATTTGAGGGAGCGTGCAGTTGGCATGCTGACAGCAGGAATGTCAACCAGAGCTCTTGCTCGTGTATTGAATGTTCATGTCTCTACCATAAGCCGTCTCCAAAGTCGTTTCAGAGAATTTGGCAGTACATCCAACCAGCCTCACAACCGCAGACCAAGTGTAACCACACCAGCCCAGGACCTCCACATCCAGCATGTTCACCTCCAAGATCGTCTGAGACCAGCCACTCGGACAGCTGCTGAAACAATCGGTTTGCATAACCAAAGAATTTCTGCACAAACTGTCAGAAACCATCTCAGGGAAGCTCATCTGCATGCTCGTCGTCCTCATCGGGGTCTCGACCTGACTCCAGTTTGTCATCATAACCGACTTGAGTGGGCAAATGCTCACATTCGCTGGCGTTTGGCACGTTGGAGAGGTGTTCTCTTCACGGATGATGTGAAGGAGATGTGTTGCACTGCATGAGGCATATGGTGGTCACACCAGATACTGACTGGTATCCCCCCCAATAAAACAAAACTGCACCTTTCAGAGTGGCCTTTTATTGTGGACAGTCTAAGGCACACCTGTGCACTAATCATGGTGTCTAATCAGCATCTTGGTATGGCACACCTGTGAGGTGGGATGGATTATCTCAGCAAAGGAGAAGTGCTCACTATCACAGATTTAGACTGGTTTGTGAACAATATTTGACGGAAATGGTCATATTGTGTATGTGGAAAAAGTTTTAGATCTTTGAGTTCATCTCATACAAAATGGGAGCAAAACCAAAAGTGTTGCGTTTATATTTTTGTTGAGTATATGTTACCCTGTAACGTGATAAGTAAGGATGATACATGGTCCAAACTATTCCTTTTTAAAACCGTGTAAACTCAACTAGTAATTTGCATCACTTTTTACCAAAATTGGAGCAACTTGAACTTTTGACCCCTGTATGTAATTATGTAAGTGCAAGTAAGACTGTATAAATGCAACAGTGACAAAGGTGTGTGAGAGAGTAAAAATACATTATATGTCAGTGAGAATACATGTGTCTAATATATTTTAGATTGAGAATGCATGTACTGTATGCGACAATGAGAATGAATGTATTGTAGGCGAGAGTGAGGATGTATGCACTGCATGTAAATGGACTCCATTTACAGTAGTGTTCAGAATAAAAGTGCTATGTGACTAAAAATATTAATCCAGGTTTTGAGTATATTTCGTATTGTTACATGGGAAACAAGGTACCAGTAGATTCAGTAGATTCTCACAAATCCAACAAGACCAAGCATTCATTATATGCACACTCTTAAGGCTATGAAATTGGGCTATTAGTAAAAAGGGGGTGTTCACAATAATAGCAGTGTGGCATTCAGTCAGTGAGTTCTTCAATTTTGTGGAACAAACAGGTGTGAATCAGGTGTCCCCTATTTAAGGATGAAGCCAGCACCTGTTGAACATGCTTTTCTCTTTGAAAGCCTGAGGAAAATGGGACGTTCAAGACATTGTTCAGAAGATCAGCGTAGTTTGATTAAAAAGGTGATTGGAGAGGGGAAAACTTATACACAGGTGCAAAAAATTATAGGCTGTTCATCTATAATGATCTCCAATGCTTTAAAATGGACAAAAAACAAAAAAACAAAAAAACAGAGACACATGGAAGAAAACAGAAAACAACCATCAAAATGGATAGAAGAATAACCAGAATGGCAAAGGCTCACCCATTGATCAGCTCCAAGATGATCAAAGACAGTCTGGAGTTACCTGTAAGTGCTGTGACAGTTAGAAGTTGCCTGTGTGAAGCTAATTTATTTGCAAGAATACCCCGCAAAGTCCCTCTGTTAAATAAAAGACGTGCAGAAGAGGTTACAGTTTGCCAAAGAACACATCAACTGGCCTAAAGAGAAATGGAGGAATATTTTGTAGACTGATGAGAGTAAAATTGTTCTTTTTGGGTCCAAGGGCCACAGACAGTTTGTGAGACGACCCCCAAACTCTGAATTCAGGCCACAGTTCACAGTGAAGACAGTGAAGCATGGTGGTGCAAGCATCATGATATGGGCATGTTTCTCCTACTATGGTGTTGGACCTATATATCACATACCAGGTATCATGGATCAGTTTGGATATGTCAAAATACTTGAAGAGGTCATGTTGCCTTATGCTGAAGAGGACATGTCCTTGAAATGGGTGTTTCAACAAGACAATGACCCCAAGCACACTAGTAAACGAGCAAAATCTTTGTTCCAAACCAACAAAATTAATGCCTCGCAGATGTGAAGAAATCATGAAAAACTGTGGTTATACAACTAAATACTAGTTTAGTGATTCACAGGATTGCTAAAAAAGCAGTTTGAACATGTTTTGAGTTTGTAGCGTCAACAGCAGATGCTACTATTATTGTGAACACCCCCTTTTCTACTTTTTTTTTTACTAATAGCCCAATTTCATAGCCTTAAGAGTGTGCATATCATGAATGCTTGGTCTTGTTGGATTTGTGAGAATCTACTGAATCTACTGGTACCTTGTTTCCCATGTAACAATAAGAAATATACTCAAAACCTGGATTAATCTTTTTAGTCACATAACACTACTATTATTCTGAACACTACTGTATATAGCGCTTTTCCATCTGCATCAGACGCTCAATGCGCTTTACAATTATGCTTCAAATTCACATTCAGGGTGCTGCCATACAAGGCACTCACTACATACCAGGAGCAATAGGGGATTAAAGGCCTTGCCCAAGGGCCCTTAGTGATTTTCCAGTCAGGCGGGGATTTGAACCCATGATCTTCTGGACTCAAGCCCAACACCTTAACCACTAGACCATCACTGAATGCAACAGTGAAAATGTATGTATTGTATGTGAGAGTGAGGATGTATGCACTGTATGAAAGACAGCTATGTATGGTATGTGTACTATATGTGAAAATAGATGTACTGTAGAGGATAGTGTGAATGTTTTTGTATTTTTGGTTTGTATTTTGTCGGCAAAGTCAGCAAATATAAGCAGCAGTTACTACAGCAGTATTAACCGATGTTCGAAAAAAGCAACATTAGCACATTTTGTTAACATTTGCATTTTTTTAACCACCTGTTCAGCTGCTGTGAAAAATACAGGAACAATAGTCTGATGTAAACTTTTGTGGTCAATTGCAAAAACCTCTCTTCTGTTGAGCAAGCACACAAATGCACTAGCTCCCCCCCCCCCCCCCCCCCCACACACACACACACACACACTGTGACTGTGTTATTCTCTGTGAAATTCAGAAATGTAATGGAATAAAAAAAATAAACACCATAAACAATACAACACATCTGAAATGACAACTTCGTTTGTCGCCTTTATTGAGATAAAATTTAGAAATCACAGAAGAAAAGAGAAATAAGATGGAGTGATGAACACGTGACAAAGGATGTTCTGAGAAATAAGCTTGCGGTGTAATTTGTTGATTAGATGTGTGCACTAGATAAGAATGTTTAAATAACTCAGCCTTGTTTAAGTGAGATCATCTGAGATAAAGATACTGTCAACACAGCATTCAGTCGACTTCCTCGATGGTTGGGCCAGAAGAAGAACCTCCACCGGCTCCACCTGGGAAGCCACCTGGCATTCCGCCTGGCATTCCACCAGGCATTCCGCCAGGCATACCGCCTTGGTATAGCTTGCTGATGATGGGGTTGCAAACCTTCTCTAGTTCCTTCTGCTGGTGATCGTACTCGTCCTTCTCTGCCATCTGGATAACAAAGGGAATAACTAATTAACAACTAAAGCAGTCAGAGATCGCACCCGTAAGATGAGCATCCTTCAGATTGTTTTTTATTTTTGTAATGTAACTCCTGTTTTTCAAGGTCATGGGACTGATTCCCGCCTGTGGCCTTTGTGTGTGGAGTTTGCATATTGTCCCCGTGTTTGTGTGGGTTCCCTCCGGGTGCTCCGGTTTCCCCCCTACACCCAAAGATATGCAGGCTAAGTGGACTGTAAACTTTATATTGTCCGTAGGTGTGCATGCAGGTGTGTATGTCTCTGTTTGTCTATATGTGTCCCTGCGACAGACTGGCGTCCTGTCCAGGGTGTCCTCCACCTCACACCCTATGACTACTGGGGTAGGGTCCAGCCCCCTCCCCCACCCCACCCTCCATGTCTCTTAGTTGGAGTAAGCAGTTGAAGATGGGTGGGTGAGTGAGTGAACATCCAGTTTCCCGCAATCCACCCCATAGGATCATGATAGTTCCTTTAGTGGGGTTGGACCTATGAATCCTTGTGTGGAACTACACTTTGGTTCTGGACAGGCACTGCTTGCTATATGCCTGTTGGAGTGTCAGAGCTGTGGCTCTATTTTGGCACTTCCTCTGCCCTTCATCTGTTTTCATGAGCTGATGGGGCAATGCCAGCTCCCTTGAAGCTCATTTATAGGATATTGTTGCACTGCAGGTGCTGTTAACCTTGTTTGGGGGCACCATGGAAGAGTTGGTCGTACATTAAGTCCTCGAGCAGTCTTTCTTCAGTCAGTGACATGTTCAGCCTAGAGCAGTTGGGCTAACATCACTTGGATTGAGACTGCTGGCAATCTGGCTCACAAGGGGACTTCAGGATTGGGGACTTGTGCTGCCAAGTGATCGTCATCAGAGAATGTAGGCTGTATTTGGTCAAGCTGGGCACCACATCTCACATCTGTATGCAATGCTGATAAAACGTCTTGCATTTGGTGTCTAACTAACTGTACCTTTAACTTACAACCAAATGTACTGCTAACCAATCCCCCTCCACATCTGCACAAAGCATCCCTTGTGATCTGTCACAGAATATCATTTATAATTTTGCGAATTTAAAATTTAAAAATGACTTGTGCTTTTCAACACCAAAGGTGAGTGGCTTCTTTCTCTTGATAAGTTTGAGATTTTCACTGGCCAAAATATTTTTGAGTAATGTAGCTCCCAGACAGACATAATGCCCTTGTTTGGTTATTTTCTGGGTTGTGTTTACAAGAGCAAGCAGCTCCGTGAGATAAGCAACTGGGCCCACAATTATGTAGACCTGGGTTCAATGATTAACATCACTTTGAGCAGATGGGATGAGTTCACCAGTGAAATCACCTGGTGGAGTTGGTGGTTACAAAGAAACCCTGCACTCTCTTGGCTCTTTCTGGAATAAGTTTGACGCCTATGCGACTACAGAATCTGGAGATAAGCAATGGCACCAACAGACCTCATGGCCAACATCAGACATACTTCTTTTTATTTGAGGAAGTTATGAGATAATGCAGAATGTGGCATGTATTGACCTAGGAAATTTTGTGTTGTGCTGTTCACACAATATGACCACATTTTCTCTTCTCAGAAACTTCTTCCTCATCAGTATTACAGTGTTTTTACCTGGTTCCTGTCCAGCCAGGCAATGACTTCATTACACTTGTCCACAATGGTCTTTTTGTCTTCGGGACTAATCTTGTCTTGCAACTTCTCATCCTCCACCGTGCTCTTCATGTTGAAGGCCAGAGACTCCAGAGAGTTCTTGGCTGTCACTTTGTCCCTCTGGGCCTCATCCTCAGCTCTGAATTGTTCTGCTTCCTGCACCATGCGCTCAATGTCCTCCTTGCTCAGACGTCCTGTGGAATTGAAGAAACATCTTAATTTCTGTGGAATATTTTTTCATATATTTTCTGCTCAATGAAAACTATAATCTTTATGTACCACTCACCCTTTGAGCAATGAATAAAATGTTGACCTTTATAGGGGAAAATATATAAACATATCTATAAGACTTGTTTACAGGAGAGAGGTCCTCTGTCTTTCCTGAATTCTATAAGGAGTTATTTGGTTTTCATGATGTTCAAAACTAGATTGTTCTCTGTGCACCACTCTGCCACTTTAGAGACTTCTTTCCCCTTTGGGGATCATACCCAACACCGATGTGTCATCTGTAAATTTGACTACTGTGTTTGATGGGTGTTGACTTTGTCATTACTTGAGACCATTTGTGGTTATCTGTAGTACAGGTAGCTAAGTGGATATGGAGCTGGGTTACCAAGATGTTGACTTGGGTTTAATTCCTGCACCTAGACAAGACACCTCATCTACATTGTCCCAGTCTACTCAGCTGTAAATGGGTATTGACCCTGGCTGGGGAAGTAACTTGCGGCAGATCAGCATCTAATCCTTCAATCAATCAATCAATCAATCAATTTTTTTTATATAGCGCCAAATCACAACAAACAGTTGCCCCAAGGCGCTTTATATTGTAAGGCAAGGCCATACAATCCTTCTCATGGACTGTAGGTGCACCTGACTGTAGGTGTCTCTCCCAAAACAGTTTATACTTTGGTATTTTTCTCATGAAATACTACATGAACCTACACTAAAATCATGTAGATGTAGAATTTTAATATCTACATACTGTCTGTAGTTTTGTGCTGATCGTTATAGCAAAGTGAGCACAATCAAAATGAGACCAAAGTAGGTGAGCTAAAGGGCTTAAAGGGCCTGTTATACCTTGCTGAAGGCATGCCTTCCACTGAGTACGCATCTAGTCTGAGAAGCATCTGGCCTTGTACCTTTGTCATTGGTGATAGTGATCTTGTTCTCTTTTCCGGTGCTTTTGTCCACTGCAGACACGTTGAGAATACCATTAGCATCAATATCAAAAGTCACCTCAATCTGAGGGACTCCTCTGGGAGCAGGTGGAATCCCTGTCAACTCAAACTTGCCCAAGATATTATTATCCTTGGTCATGGCTCTTTCACCTTCATAAACCTGAAAATAGTAAGTGATTTAAATCAAATTCTGATGCTTCAGTGAATACATTCAGAAGCGAGGGTAATTTATTGAAGTCCAGGTTCTCTGTACCTGAATGAGCACACCAGGCTGGTTGTCTGAGTAGGTAGTAAAGGTCTGCGTTTGCTTGGTGGGGATGGTGGTGTTCCTTTTGATAAGCACAGTCATTACTCCTCCAGCGGTCTCGATTCCCAGGGACAGGGGTGTGACATCCAGCAGGAGCAGGTCCTGCACGTTCTCAGACTTATCACCAGCCAAGATGGCTGCTTGCACAGCTGTGAAGAGTTTACACATAGATAATATATAACCCTTATTTAAAACAGTTCAACTTTGTACGGCACATTTAAAATATTAAAGACTTGTAACTTTGGGTAATCCTTTATAAGAACTTTGAACCAAGTTACAGTGGAGCATTAAAGATAGTAGAGGTGTCCAACCTGCACCATAAGCCACGGCCTCATCTGGATTGATGCTCTTATTGAGGTCACGGCCATTGAAGAAGTCCTGCAGGAGCTTTTGAATCTTGGGGATACGTGTGGAGCCGCCCACCAATACAATGTCATGGATCTGTGACTTGTCCATCTTGGCGTCCCTCAGGGCCTTCTCCACAGGCTCAAGGGTTCCCCGGAACAGATCCGCGTTGAGCTCTTCAAAACGGGCTCTAGTGATAGACGTGTAGAAGTCTGTTCCTTCAAAGAGTGAATCGATCTCGATGCTGGCCTGTGTGCTGCTGGAAAGGGTGCGCTTGGCGCGCTCACAGGCTGTGCGCAGGCGACGAACAGCTCGCTTATTGTTGTTGATGTCCTTCTTGAACTTGCGCTTGAACTCTGCAGTGAAGTGGTTGACCATGCGGTTATCAAAATCCTCACCGCCCAAGTGGGTGTCACCAGCTGTGGACTTGACCTCAAAGATGCCATCCTCAATGGTCAAGATTGACACATCAAATGTACCGCCTCCAAGATCAAAGATCAGGACATGGCGTTCACAACCAACCTAAACCCAACGGAAAAAATGACTGAAAACTGCATAAAACAGACAAACACTTAATATCTGGGTTTTTTGTTTTTGTTTCTTTTTACCTTTTTGTCCAATCCATAAGCGATAGCTGCAGCAGTTGGCTCATTGATAATGCGCAGTACATTAAGCCCAGCAATAGTTCCAGCATCTTTGGTGGCTTGACGCTGGGAGTCATTGAAGTAAGCTGGAACTGTAATAACTGCATTGGTCACAGACTGTAAACAGACAATGAGGGAACAACTAGCATTAGTGCTAGTATTAGCAACACAGTGCAGAGTAGCTACCGAAACTCTGTGAGTGAGATAGAGTAACTCGTCAGTAGTTTTACATCCTCATTGAAGACAACTTTGGATGCTGTAGCTCCTCTGAAAAAGAGAGCCTTAAATCAGAAGTGCCTGACTCCATGGTATAACTCACAAACTCGCAGCTTAAAGCAGATAACCCGTACGTTGGAGAGGAAATGGCATCTCACTAATTTAGAAGATCTTCACTTAGCCTGGAAAAAGAGGCTGTTGCTCTATAAAAAAGCCCTCCGTAAAGCTAGGACATCTTACTACTCATCACTAATTGAAGAAAATAAGAACAACCCCAGGTTTCTTTTCAGCACTGTAGCCAGCCTGACAAAGAGTCAGAGCTCGATTGAGCCGAGTTTTCCTTTAAGTTTAACTAGTAATGACTTCATGACTTTCTTTGCTAATAAAATTTGAACTATTAGAGAAAAAATTACTCATAACCATCCCAAAGACATATCGTTCTCTTTGGCTGCTTTCAGTGATGCCGGTATTTGGTTAGATTCTTTCTCTCCGATTGTTCTGTCTGAGTTATTTTCATTAGTTACTTCCTCCAAACCATCAACATGTCTATTAGACCCCATTCCTACCAGGCTGCTCAAGGAAGCCCTACCATTAATTAATGCTTCGATCTTAAATATGATCAATCTATCTTAATTAGTTGGCTATGTACCACAGGCTTTTAAGGTGGCAGTAATTAAACCATTACTTAAAAAGCCATCACTTGACCCAGCTATCTTAGCTAATTATAGGCCAATCTCCAACTTTCCTTTTCTCTCAAAAATTCTTGAAAGGGTAGTTGTAAAACAGCTAACTGATCATCTGCAGAGGAATGGTCTATTTGAAGAGTTTCAGTCAGGTTTTAGAATCCATCATAGTACAGAAACAGCATTAATGAAGGTTACAAATGATCTTCTTATGGCCTCAGGCAGTGGACTCATCTCTGTGCTTGTTCTGTTAGACCTCAGTGCTGCTTTTGATACTGTTGACCATAAAATTTTATTACAGAGATTAGAGCATGCCATAGGTATTAAAGGCACTGTGCTGTGGTGGATTGAATCATATTTATCTAATAGATTACAATTTGTTCATGTAAATGGGGAATCTTCTTCACAGACTAAGGTTAATTATGGAGTTCCACAAGGTTCTGTGCTAGGACCAATTTTATTCACTTTATACATGTTTCCCTTAGGTAGTATTATTAGACAGCATTGCTTAAATTTTCATTGTTACGCAGATGATATCCAGCTTTATCTATCCATGAAGCCAGAGGACACACACCAATTAGCTAAACTGCAGGATTGTCTTACAGACATAAAGACATGGATGACCTCTAATTTCCTGCTTTTAAACTCAGATAAAACTGAAGTTATTGTACTTGGCCCCACAAATCTTAGAAACATGGTGTCTAACCAGATCCTTACTCTGGATGGCATTACCCTGACCTCTAGTAATACTGTGAGAAATCTTGGAGTCACTTTTGATCAGGATATGTCATTCAATGCGCATATTAAACAAATATGTAGGACTGCTTTTTTGCATTTGCGTAATATCTCTAAAATTAGAAAGGTCTTGTCTCAGAGTGGTGCTGAAAAACTAATTCATGCATTTATTTCCTCTAGGCTGGACTATTGTAATTCATTATTATCAGGTTGTCCTAAAAGTTCCCTGAAAAGCCTTCAGTTAATTCAAAATGCTGCAGCTAGAGTACTGACAGGGACTAGAAGGAGAGAGCATATCTCACCCATATTGGCCTCTCTTCATTGGCTTCCTGTTAATTCTAGAATAGAATTTAAAATTCTTCTTCTTACTTATAAGGTTTTGAATAATCAGGTCCCATCTTATCTTAGGGACCTCATAGTACCATATCACCCCAATAGAGCACTTCGCTCTCAGACTGCAGGCTTACTTGTAGTTCCTAGGGTTTGTAAGAGTAGAATGGGAGGCAGAGCCTTCAGCTTTCAGGCTCCTCTCCTGTGGAACCAGCTCCCAATTCAGATCAGGGAGACAGACACCCTCTCTACTTTTAAGATTAGGCTTAAAACTTTCCTTTTTGCTAAAGCTTATAGTTAGGGCTGGATCAGGTGACCCTGAACCATCCCTTAGTTATGCTGCTATAGACTTAGACTGCTGGGGGGTTCCCATGATGCACTGAGTGTTTCTTTCTCTTTTTGCTCTGTATGCACCACTCTGCATTTAATCATTAGTGATTGATCTCTGCTCCCCTCCACAGCATGTCTTTTTCCTGGTTCTCTCCCTCAGCCCCAACCAGTCCCAGCAGAAGACTGCCCCTCCCTGAGCCTGGTTCTGCTGGAAATTTCTTCCTGTTAAAAGGGAGTTTTTTCTTCCCACTGTCGCCAAGTGCTTGCTCACAGGGGGTCGTTTTGACCGTTGGGGTTTTTCCGTAATTATTGTATGGCCTTGCCTTACAATATAAAGCGCCTTGGGGCAACTGTTTGTTGTGATTTGGCGCTATATAAATAAAATTGATTTGATTTAATTTAGTGAACCCAAGCGTGTTCACACAGTTATACTCATTAAAGGTCCAATTAGAGCATTTTCCTTGATTTAAATATTTTGTCTAGTTTGTTTTTCTAAATCACATTAATATTATTATGTGCTTCGTTTAGATCCCGTTTTGTGCATGGACAACAGGTACAAATGAGGCCACTGCAACTTCAGACACACAATAGGTACCTTGCCAAGATAAGCTTCAGAAATCTCCTTCATCTTGATGAGGACCATCGAGGAGATCTCCTCTGCGTAGAAAGCCTTCATCTCACCCTTGTATTCAACCTCCACCTTTGGTTTGGATGACTCATTCACAACCTTGAAGGGCCAGTGCTTCATGTCTGACTGCACCACAGGATCATCATACTTCCGACCAATCAGACGCTTAGCATCTGTAATAAAGTAATAAAAAGAACACAACTTTCATATATAATCTCAATAACACATATGTAGCGATGTTGTGTTTAATTGCCAATGAAGTAGCCTGCTCAATTTGTGATTTTGTATAGGAAATTGTATGTCAGAGCTGTATTTTTGAGCCTTCTGTTTAGGAATGTTGAAGTCATTACCAAAGACGGTGTTGGACGGATTCATGGCCACCTGGTTCTTGGCAGCATCGCCAATCAGCCTCTCAGTATCTGTGAACGCCACATAGCTGGGCGTGGTCCTGTTCCCTTGGTCATTGGCAATGATCTCCACTTTCCCATGCTGGAATATGCCCACACAGGAATATGTGGTGCCCAGGTCAATGCCCACAGCTGGTCCTTTTGACATCTTCTAGAAAAAAATGATTCAATCACTTATCAGTGATGTCATTATCACAGAAAAAAATAGTAATTACAGTCATTTATAATTGGGCAGTGTAGTCTCGTTTGAGGGTCAGCGATAAAAGGGTGAAGTGAAAGAGAATACGGCATCAAAAATGTACTTCTGGGGACAGCCCCATTATCATTATTCATATTAATTCCTGCTAAAACTTCCAAACACAACCATGCTACACTTTTTCGACTGCTTCGGTGGTTGCAGCCAAAAACCAAACAGTACACCATCTTTACGTGTGAAATGATGCTGTGTTTGTGTTGCGCAGTGACAGGCCATCCCCTGAAGTGGTCAAATCCCGTGATATCACACAGGGGTTCAAATGAGCCTGCGCTGCCCCATTACTACTTTGAAATATATTTTGATCATTAAATATTTTAAAATAAAAGGTCTCAGACTAATCTTGTAATTCTCTTTTAAAATGGAATGTAATCAGACTAATAGAAATATTGTGTTAACCATTTAGGAATTACAGCATTTGTATACATTAACATCTCTATTTTCCAAGGCCATAAATAATTGGGCAAACTAAATGTGAGATGATTGTTTATACAAATCATTACATTTACAGCCAGTTTCCTATAAACAAGTCGGGATGGACACATGATAAATAGACTGCATTTATATAGCACTTTTCCATCTGCATCAGATGCTCAAAGCGCTTTACAATTATGCCTCACATTCACCCATTCACACAAACACACTCACACTGATGTCAGCAAGGATGCTTATTCGCCGTCTTTGGACATTTTTTTTTTTTTGTCTTTTTGTAAATTCTTGCCGTCTAAAAGTACGCTCTTGTGAAGGTAGTAAATGCGCAACGTCTCGATGTTCCAGACAATTTCCTGCCTGCTTCCCGCGCCAAATCTCAGCATCGTTCAACAAATTTTCTACCTATTCAGTTTCTTATTGTTTATTTCCAATATTACACAAGATAAATACAGGTATGGCAATAATTTAATGCTGATATCATTTAAACAAGTAAATTCTGTGATATTTTGGGGCAACTGTTTGTTGTGATTTGGCGCTATATAAAAAAATTGATTGATTGATTGATATTTTGGTATTGTTGTGTGATAAATGTAACGCTTAGTAAGGTTGGGTATCGAAACCCGATTACCATCGGGTATCGTTAAGAAATGATTCCATCCATCAACATCAATAGCCTTTTTGCTTAACGGTTCCCTTATCCATCCTTCAGAGTGGCCGTTGTTTTTGGGGGTGTTTGTCGTGAAAATGATCATGTCGCTAGTTGATCTGACCCGCTGCTTCTTTGGTTTTATTTCGCTTGATCTTAATTTTTCCACGCTAAAACCCCAAAGAGCATATGTCTGTGAGTAATATTTATCTTTTTTATGTTAAACCGACCTGTTATGGTCTTCTGAAACAGTTGATGTATTTTATCACTTAAAAACGGGACCGATACTAACATGTTAGCATGTCTATGGCGTTTTCAAGTTAGCATTAAGCTGTTCGGATCTCAGCACTTTTGTGTGCATTTGTTTTCTGTATAATAATTAATGGCACAGCGTTTGTTGTCGTAGCAGAGTCAATTGTATTACAAATTGTAATATTTTTAAATTTATTTTTGTTTAGATATTAATCCCCCGGGCGCCTAATGGCGACTTCTGCTCCTAATTGGCAATTAGAATGGGTTAAATGCAGTAGACACATTTCATTGTGCAGGGAACATGTTCTTTTGTGCATATGACAATAAAATTCTTTTGAATCCTTGAATTCTTAATAATAATAATCATAATAATAATAATGCTCACTACACACCTGGAGCAAGGACCTTGCCCAAGGACCCTTAGTGATTTTCCGGTCAGGCTGGGTTTTTGAATCGAGGATCCTCTGGTCTGAACCCCAATGGTTAACCACTAGACCATCACCTCCCCCGTATGCCACTATGCTGCCTGATTTCATAAAACAACCTCTACTAATCTAATCTTAAAAACAAATCGGCTACTCTAGTCAGACAAACAAGCCAGCACAGTGGCTTAGTGGTTGGCACTGTTGCCTCACAGCAACATGGTCATGGGACTGATTCCCACTTATGGCCTTTCTGTGTGGTTTGAGTGGGTTCCCTCCAGGTGCTCCGGCTTCCTCCCACATCCAAAGACATGTGGGTTGGAATCTTTATAATTGTCTAGGTTTCCCTTGTAAAAGAGATCTTGATCTCAATGGGACTAACCTGGTTAAATAAAGGTTAAATAAAAAAAAAAACATAGCAAGGCCGTTTTATATATTATTCTTAAGTCAAACAGGGGTATCACTGCAGTTAGAAGGTAAAAAGAGAAAAATGACCCTGTGTATCATAACATAAAGAGTCATATAAATAAAAGTGAGTCCAAGTTCATATACAGATTCAGCTCATCTTGAACATGGAATAAGTCATTCTGCCTTGTGTACGATTATCAAGTCAGTTAGTGCAATAATTTGTGAGTTATACAAGCAGACACAGAATACTGCTCACGTTCCACCGTCTGGCACTGTCAGCTTAACAATATTTATCTAGTCATGTGTGTTCACCTGTACACCTGCTGGCTGTATGTGGATTAAAGGTCTTCTTTGCATGTGGTGCCCCTCCCAAAAAAAAGAACAGTGAGTGAGTGCTCCACCACAAGGAGGAGCAAACCCCTTATTTGGGACCACCACTTTGGTGGGTTTAATCACCTCCTGACACTTGAAACCAAAAGTGTCACCCTCCTCACTCACGCCACTGAAATGTGCCGTCCTGAAACCAGAACAGTGTAAGCGGCTGGCTCTAAACATGTACTATAATAAGTATATACGTCTCCACATGCGAATGAAGGGAGAGTGGCCTAAAAGGCTGGACACATTTTGTTATTATCAAGGTCTTAATCTTGTAACAGTTCACAGAAAACAGCTTTGAGGGGAAGTCACATAGATCCTCAGTAGCCTCTCCCTACCACTGAATCGAATGTTACTTTAACTTCTGTTTTATTCCTGCAGTTGCGTAATAAAACAGAAATTGCTGGTTTGGTGCTCTTGCTTCATCTCCCACACTGAACCTTATCCTCTGCTTAGATAACCAGAAGGACACTCAAACATCTCTAATAATAATACCAACCAACATGAGTGGAGTTAGATTTCTGACCCCCCCCCCACATCACATTTCTTAGTGATGTCATAAGGCCAAAATGTTAACGCAGCAAGAACAAGAAAAAGATATTTTGCGATGTATTTAAAGGAACTCTTCCTTGACTATCTTTCCACAGACATTTGTCCGATCCAGTCCATCACATTTTGAGGTAATCATATAACCTCCGACCCTCCTCTGTCAGCAGTACTGCAGGATTCTGATTTGCTGACTGATCTGACAGATGCAGACGGAGCGGAACTGTTAAAATCATCCAAAGAAAGGTATAGTTTGCAGGATGGATGTTGTTCATAAGTATTCTTCTACAGTCGGTTATGCTTTGGTTTGTCAGGATCCATGCAAGCGTTTAAAAGCAGCAGGCAACAGACTGTGAAGCCAGACTGGATGTAATGCTTCTTACAGAGGCGTTACCTTGTGCTGTCAGATGTGCAAAATTCGACTTTACGGCGTTGTAGTTTAGTTTCTGCTCAGCACACGGCACTGACGTCTGAGCTCCACTCTGGTGCTCCTTCCCCTCTCCAGGCAGGCAAAATAAGAGGATGAGTATTTCTGCTTCCCAGTGGAAATAGAGCAGGGAGCGTCCAGCAGGGTATCACGTGACTCCCCAAAGAAAGTTCTAGGCCCAGTGTGCTACTCAGTAAATCACAGATGTGAAGAGAAACATTGCTTGATGTACCAGTTATATTCAAAATATGGAAAAATTAAAAATATTAAAACACAAAATTATTAAACCCCGTAACACCAAATCACAACATAAAAGTCTCCTCAAGGTATTATACACAAGGTCAGACCCATGAGCTAACACACTTGTGACAGTGGGAAGGAAAAGCTCAAACACAACATTGGTAGAACATGTACTGTCCTACCACCATTTGTGGACATATTACTACACTGTTTTTATGGAAATACTGCGCAATATGTTGATTATCAACTGGTGATCATCCTAGATGTTACTGACAATGACAGGCTTCAGAATAATCAGCAACACATTAAAACACAAATGTAACTTCTGCAACATCTGTCTTCTTCCATGAGGTCTCTTTGGCTGGCCACATATTTTTGCAGCACACTATACGGTGGAGTGTCCTTGCCTCAAGTGGAGGAGTTTAAGTATCTCTGGGTCTTGTTCATGAGAGAGGGACGGATGGAGCGTGAGATTGACAGACAGATCGGTGCAGCATCTGCAGTGATGCAGTCGCTGTATCGGACCGTCGTGGTGAAGAGAGATCTGAGCGGGGGGGGGGGGGGGGGGCAAAGCTCTCGATTTACTGATCGATCTATGTTCCGACCCTCACCTATGGTCATGAGATTTGGCTCATGACCGAAAGAACAAGATCACCGAGATGAGTTTCCTCCGCAGGGTGGCTGGGCGCTCCCTTAAAGATAGGGTGAGTAGCTCGGTCACTTGGGAGGAGCTCGGACTCGAGCCGCTGCTCCACCACATCGAAAGGAGCCAGCTGAGGTGGCTCGGGCATCTTTTTCGGATGCCCCCTGGACACCTCACTGGAGAGGTGTTCTGGGCACATCCCATTGGGAGGAGGCCCCGTGGAAGACCCAGGACACACTGGAGGGACTATGCCTTGCAGCTGGCTTGGGAACGCCTCGGGGTTCCCCCGGAGGAGCTGGGGGAGGTGTGCATGGATCGGAGGTCTGGGCGGCTTTACTTGAGCTGCCGCCCCCGTGACCTGACCTCGGATGAAGCGGAAGAAAATGGATGGCTGGATGGACTGTACTCCAGAATCACGGATGTGCAGTTTTTTTCCCCAACTTGTGGTGTTGTGGAAAGTTGAACAGATTTTCTTTGGGTGTGTCATCATTCCCAGTCACACCGTAAGGCCGTTTTATGCTTCTACTACTCCACAACTAAGTGACCATCCAATTGCTTCAATGCAGTCATGAACCTTTCGAAATTCTCCGTTAGCATTGATGAGTGTCGCAGTGCATTTCACCGCCACAACAGTAGGGGGTGTGATATTTTTCGTGAAGACTGGCCTACTATCCCATAATGTCTATGGTCTTGACAGTTGATTGTACCAGAAAGGTGAGATTCAGGAATGATATAGTTAGCGGACCAATCATAGCCCGTGTGGCGTTTGTCATCTCGACGTGTAGTTAAATTTTTGGGAGGTGCACGTCAGGCTCAGGAGAGGGGCTCGGAGAGGGTTTGCAACAACGTGGGGCTTTGGGCTGCCATGACTAGTCGACTAGTCATGACTATGTGGACTATTGAAATCGTCAACAACTAATTTAGTAGTCGACGATTCATTTGCTTTGAACCTTGAACCAATGAAGCAGTGCTTCGATCTGCTGCTTCGTTGGATCTTTGCTTTGCTCCTCTTCAGAAGCGGCAACTCCGCTTCCTATCCCCTCTCAAAGCCATTAAAATGTCAATCGTGAGTCACTTTTGTGCAGATTAAAGTGACTAACTGAGACTCCTGTCTTGTTGTGAAAAAGAAACAAGAATCATCCTCCATTCCGTTGCTCCAAACGCTGCGCCGCCGAGTCAAGTTAGGAAGATAGAGTCAGCTCGGAATTAATAGCCTCAAAGCGAATTGCCGTTTAAATCAAATGACACCTCTTTCCAAATGTTGTAATACAAACAATAAACTGCAATCAATCAAAATGTTTTTTTTTTCCTCCCAAAATCAGACGTCCTGGTTGATGTGCACCAGCCCAAGTCTGTATGGCTGCAGACCTGCAGACTCCAGCAGCCAGCTGAGCTCAGCTCAGACATATGGAGAGATATCCATGCCATTAATGTCAGAAAGGAAATGCTTTTGACAAAAACTAGATTTTTTTTTTTCTATCTATGTCCAGAGATCAAGGATCCAGTGACAAATTTCATATTTATTTACTTTAAGACAATAAAATGTTGTTTGACATAGAAAACCTGTAAAGCCTACTTGGAATCCTAATGATAAGCGGAATCGATAATGGCATCAATATCGATAAAATGCAATAAGCTGCAATTGACGTATGATCCGACTAGTCGACTAATTGCAAAAATAATCGTTGACTAGTCGATTATCAAAATAGTCGTTTGTGGCAGCTCTAGTGTGGCGACAGACTTGCTGATACGGAGTAGTATTAATTGGGCTTTACAGCTTCTAAATGGAACGTGATGTGTCAACTGCCCACTCAAGTGTCAAAACTGAGAACTGCCCACACTGCTGTAAGGATGCCTGTTTAATTTTGGATAACAGAGTCATTTTCAAACACCAACATGGGTAAACCTGCAACATGGCTAAACCTTCAATTTAAGATTAAAAATAAAAAAGGCAAGTCTACCGATCTGTCAGTGTTTAGCTGCTTCTTTCATTCCTGACTGTCTCATCACTGCATAACCAAGCAACATATCTTCATGGCTCCAGTAGGATTCAAACACCAGAATTCTTGCTCTCAAGAGCCAAAGGGGAATATCGACTTTTCCCTCCTACCATGCATAAAAATTAGTCTCATCCAAATGTCCTTTACAGTTGTACCAACAAGAAATAATACAAACACTAAATGAACATTTTGAAAAATATCACCAACCATGTTAGGAATTCAACATTTTATTGAGTAATTTTCTAGCTTTTACAATTATAAAATATATACAAAAAACAATTACCACTCTTTGCCTTGTACAACTTTAAAATAAAAAGCAATTCTCAGTCAAGTCCAACTGTCACTTGAATCATAGAAGCTGAAATATCAATTACATGCTTTAAAGAAATAATATGCTTTAAAGCCGATGTCTCACATTTATTAACACACACACACACACACACACAATTTTTTTTCAAAAAACTTCAAGTCTCACCCTCTAAATTTGTTGTACCTAACATGAAAACACATCATGTACAATTTCATAAAACTCTAATAATTTTTACTGGTAGCACACAGCCCTTAAAGATTTTGCTTGCAATAACTTTGTCATATAGTATGGTCATTTCCAGATATTTCCAAATTATTTCTGTCAGTTTAATATTGATATGTCAGGACAGAAATTATGGCAATACATTGGAAAATCAAATCTTTTCATATCCCATAAAATAGTTAACACTAAAACATGAATTGTGAGATGCAGTTCTTCTCGTACATGTATCATGCTCCTACAATACCTACATACTGGGGTAGCGAAGATTTTGTAACAATCAAACATTGCATTTTCATTTTATTGATGAAATACTGTTTCATTATTGATAAATTTAAATAAGTCTATGCTTTATATATTTCCACATATATTTTGATCTAGCTCCAAACAATAATATTCTTTATGCCTTGCAGTACTTAATATTCAAAATGTATGAATCAGCATAAGAACCAATTATACAGCTGTGTAACATCCTTTACATGATAATGATATTTAAGTTGCTTGCATCATGACCAAGACTTGCTGCCGTTTCATTCAGAATATAGGTGGCACTTCTGTGTGTTGTTTTGGTCCTATCCAATGCTGCTGTAAGTCCTGGTGTTACAACAGCTTTAATTTTACTGGGTTTTTGTGGCACTGGCATAACAAATTCTTCATCTGGACTTTCTGTGTTCTCTTCACTCTGGCTGGAGACAGTGTCAGGTAGTGAGACATTAGATGGTCCAGGCTCCTCCAGTTTCTCTTTGTATTTTGCTTCTGCAGCTTTCCTTTTTTCTGCTCTTTGTTCTTTGGCAGTTTATATTTTATTTATGCCTGTCATGCATCCTCTACCTTTCTCTCGCTGAGCAAGTAGGAACTGTCATCTTCAAACTTTATCATTGTTAGGACATCCTGATGTGCCATGTCAAACAAGTCCTCCAAAGATTCACAAAACACTGTTTCATCTTTCTTCTGCTTGTCTGTATTGCGATTCTTTGTCTTTTTCAATGTTTTCCATTTTCCGAACACCTTTTCTAACTTTGTGATCAGATGCTGCTTTGCCCTCAGTGGGATTCTAGCTCTCTCTCAAAAAGGAATTGCCATGTCTATAGAGGTCACAGCAGCATCATGGACAGTTTTCTTCAAATCAGTGTGTTTGAAGAAAAATACCTTGAGTATTTGCCCATTTGAGGGCAATTTGTTTCCCTTTATTTCAGTCGGTGGAACCAATAAGGTATACAAATGTTCTACTTCTAGTAGCTGACATGTTTTACTGAAGTTTCCAGTTAATGGTTAAGCATGTTAAGTCAGCAAGTGTCTCTTTTTACATTTATCTCATGTTAGATTCACCATCACCAAAGATCTGAAAGAAAAGAAGCTGTGAATTGAAGCAAAATTTTCAGCTTGTAGCCTAAAATAACATTTTTGAAAGTATGTTGTTTGTGAGAAATATTTAAACCCAGGTATAGTTTTAAATTGAATATAAAATTATACTTTAGTTACACTCAGGTGGTTAACTTCTATCCTCTTTATAAGTGATGTGATTAGATACTGGATAATGGATAACCTATTGCACTGGCACCCGGGCAGCGATAATTGATATATTTACAACCTTCAGCTATGATGTGCTACCTCTAAATATTAATGTATGACAAAAATATTTGGCAGGCTTTCTTTTTTCCCAAAGCATCACAAAATGAAGGGGTGAGAGTAATGAATTTCCAACTTTTATTTTTTTGAACCACCCTAACACACACACACCAGAATCCACAGCTTCTACGCCAGGCACGTGCCTTATTAGCAGCAATTGGGGTTCAGTGTCTTTGAGCAAGACACTGATAGCCAGGGATTGAACCACCAACCCTACACATATAAGATGTAAATCCATTTCATCTATAGAGCCCAAATTAAGTGTTGCTTTACACTGGACACAACATAGACAAATCACCCTCTGTCTCTGGTCACAAAAGGCTTTATAAGATCTGCCAGACGAGGACATTTAACCACTCAATATTTTATCTTAAAGTCTGATCTCATGTCACGTGTACAGGAAATCAGTCACATGAGGCAGGTTTTAGTGTAATACAACTACATATCTTAATCTTTGTTACAGAATAATCAGCAACCCCAGCAGCATTTAAACCATTTAAACATTTGATCACTTGAAAACTAAAACATTACAATAATTTATCCTGAATGGAGAAAAAAAAAACACCCAAAACAAAACAAAATTATGAATCAATGGGTTTGCATCAGCCATGGGTGAGTCAAAACTATGTGCACAAAGTAAAATAATGAATTAATAATTTTTTTTCTATAGAAGAACAATCTACTCCAATATTTGAGTCATAGTTACCATAAATACATATCCTTATTTTTAAAGTAAACTTTACAATTCCAGTGAAGTTAATGCAAAAAAAAAAAAAAGAAAAAAAAGCAGCACTGAAGAGATAAAAGTACATGTTGATCACATTTCATACAATCCCAAATCAGAAAAAGTTTGGATAATATAGAAAATGCAAATAAAAAACCTGCAGTAATTCTCACATTTATTTTGACTTCTATTACATTCCAAACCATTTGAACCCAACATATTTCATTTAGTGTGGTCAACTTCATTACTTTTGTTAATATACATCCATTCCTGAGTTTCAGGTATGCAACACTCCAAAAAGTTGTGACGGGGCAATTTAAGGCTAGTAATGGAGTTAAAAAATAATGATGTTATTTCAAACAGGTAAAGCTAACAGCTAATTGTAATCATGATTTGGTACAAAAGCAATATCCACGAAAGGCTGAGTCTTTGAGGTGCAATGATCAACAAATGCATGATAAAGTTATTAAAACGTTTAAAAAATGTTCTTCAAAGAAAGATCTGAAGGGATTTGCATATTTCTCCAAGTACAGTGTATTATGAAACAATTCAATGAATCTGGAGGAATTTCAGTGTGTAAAGTGCAAGGGTGCAAGCCTAAACTTACCACCCATGACCTCAGATCCCTCGGACAGCACTGCATCAATGGCTGTCATTCATCAATAGCTGATATATCCACGAGTAAGTGTTTACCTTGGGAAACCTTTGCCAAGCATCTTAGCTCTTCAAAGACTCAGCCTTTCATGGACGCTGCTCTTGTACCAAATTATTACTACAATCAGCTGCTGACATTACCGGTTTGAAATCATCATAAAACATCATAATTATTAACATAATTACAAACCTTAAATTGCCCCATACCTGAAATTCACAAATGGATGCATATATTTAAAAAATGAAATAAAGTTGACCACACAAAACATGAAATATTTGGGTTCATGCTGTCTGCAATGAAAGAGAAGTCAAAGAATCACTGTATCTTTTTTTAATCGCATTTTCCATATTGCCCCAAGGTTTTCTGCTTATTACTATTTTGGACAAATAGATATTTATACATGTCCATTCCTTAGGGATATATATATATTTTAACATTAACACACACACAGTGTTTGGGTACACACTTTCCCATTCAATTGAATGGGGATGTGCAAACCTTTCTCGTCTTTATTGCACAGTCCTGTCAGATTGCAAACACTCCATATCTATTCCTCTTACAGTGGCCTCTCTGTCATCTGATGTTAAATATAACTTCAGTTCACTGCAAACACACCACCTGTTGCGACACACCAGGACTCAGTAGTCAAACAAGTAGCTGTTTCCTGCCAGCAGAACATTTCATAAGAGTGGGTGGGGTGGGGGGCATTTCACTGTTATTTTTTTTAAAAACTGATATTTGCTAAAACAATAGAGGCCTATAAGGTATTTGCGGCAGTTAATAGTTTCATCCCTTCATCGTAATAAATTTAGGATAGGTATTCAGCTGTGAGAATGTTATATAAATAAAGAATGTGTATGAGTTCAATGGCACGAATAGTTCATGAGGTGAAAGATGGAATGTATCATTCAACGGAGCGAACCTCATGAAATATTAGTTCCATTGAATGAATGAAAAAACATTCAGAATTTGTTTTATGTAACAGCTAAAACAGATTGTTGTCATTTGATATTTTATTAATTTATAAACAACAGAAAAGGGACTTACATTTTGGTGTTTATCACTGGTCCCTTGACTTCAGATTCCAAACAGTCCAACACAAACTTTAAATAAGAGTCCAAAATTGTTGTCAGTCAACTTGCAAAACGTCAGCTAGTTCAAAAACAATTCTTACTATGTAGTCCATGATGCCATGCAAACTTCGTGGACAGACTGCTGTCTGCTTTCCTCAGTCTGGCAAAAAATCGTGATATAAATTTGTAGAGCTCTTAAGCCCCTTTCACACCGTCCCTTCATAGTGTCATGCGATGTATCAACTATGCCGATCTTACGCTGTCAGACATGGTAATGTGCTGAGGGATGCAAAGGGGTCCATGAAAGACGCAAAAAAGTAAATGTTTAATTTTTTTTGCAGACTTTCGGCATAGAGCACTGGATGCAGAAAGTATTCAGTTTTTACGCAAGTCTACACAACACTAATGTAGCAGGTTTACGCAACACTACACAGCTGTACACCATGCCTAGGCCATTGTACGCAACCCTACGCCAATTTGGCGTAGCGTTACTTTTAGTTTTTTTTATCAGTACATACCTGCATTGCTAGATTTTATTCATCCCGCTGAACTTTGCTGGCAGTGAAGCTTCAAAACCACAGAAGAAGGAGAGGCAGGCCAAGCTTCTGCCTGCGCGCAATTGTTTCATGAGACACAGCCATTCCAGCGTACTCGATACACAGCACAATGCAACTCTACGGCTGGTGTGAAAGGGGCTTTAATCTGACAGCACTTGTACTTTAGGGAGAAACATCCCAGCAAATACTGCAAATGCCTCCAGACAGCTTACGGTGTACTCGATTTTTTGTGCGTTACAAGAATGAGAACCATTAATATAACAAACCCCACCATGTTTGTTTTTAAGCCAAGCACCATCGCTGCTAGTGTGAGCGTGCGCAGTGGTGGTGGCGTGCAGTGGTACAAAACGTATGGATTCAAACTTGCACGGTAAATGGAACCAAGTTTGCACAGGCAATGGAACACAATGGCAAATGGGATGAATGATCCATATCACATGACGTACAAGCCACAAATCAAATGGCAAGGACCTATTCGACGTTCGATTAAGTTCAGGCCTCTTCTTTGGCACAAAAAATTGGTGTCTCAGTAATTCAATAATCATAGCTTCACTGCTTCTGGGCAGCCTTGTGGGGGATAATTTTGTTGTTTTTAATTTTTCCCATGGTAAGACTTCAGTTTCTAGATAATTGTTGCATTAGAGCCAATAGAAACTTACAGTGCACCTGGAAAGTATTCACAGCGCGTCACATTTTCCATATATTGTTATTATGTTATTTGTTATTCCAAAATGGATGAAATTCATTTTTTCCCATCAAACATCTACACACAATACCCATAATGAAAATGTGAAAACGATTTTTGTTCACAGCCTTTGCCATGAAGCTCAAAATTGTGCTGAGGTGCATCCTGTTTCCACTGATCATCCTTGAGATGTTTCTACAGCTTAACTGGACTCCACCTGGGGTAAATTCAGTTGAGTGGACATGATATGGAAAGACACACACCTGTCTACATGTAAGGTCCACCGTTGACAGTGCATGTCAGAGCACAAACCAAGCATGAAGTCAAAGGGATTGTCTGTAGACCTCCAAGACAGGATTGTCTTCAGGCACAAATCTGGGGAAGGGTACTGAACCTTTTCTGCTGCTTTGAAGGTCCCAATGAGCACAATGGCCTGTGCTCATTGGATCCACAGGGACTCTTCCAAGAGCTGGCCACCCGTCTAAACTGAGCGATCAGGGGAGAAGGGCCTTACTCAGGGAGGTAACCAAGAATGCAATGGTCACTCTGTCAGAGCTCCAGCATTGCTTTGTGGAGAGAGGAGAACCTTCCACAAGGACAACCACCTCTGCAGCAATCCACCAATCAGGCCTGTATGGTAAGAGTGGCCAGACAGAAGCCACTCCTTAGTAAAAAGCACATGGCAGCCCACCTGGAGTTTGGCAAAAGGCACCTGAAGGACTCTCAGACCATGAGAATCAAAATTCTCTTGTCTAATGAGACAAAGACTGAACTCTTTGGGGTGAATGCCAGGCGCCATGTTTGGAGGAAACCAGGCACCATCCCTACAGTGAAGCATGGTGGTGGTGGCATCATGTTGTGGGGATGTTTTTCAGCAGCAGGAACTGGGAGACTAGTCAGGACTGAGGGAAAGATGAATGACTACAGCAATGTACAGAGTCATCTTGGATGAAAACCTGCTCCAGAATGATCTTGACCTCATGGAACGACAGTTCATCTTTCAGCAAAACAATCACCCTAAACACACAGCCAAGATATCAAAGGAGTGGCTTCAGGACAACTCTGTGAATGTCCTTGAGTGGCCTAGCCAGAGTCCAGACCTGAATCCAACTGAACATCTCTGTAGAGATCTGAAAATGTCTGTGCACCGACGCTCCCCATCCAGCCTGATGGGGCTTGAGAGATGCTGCAAAGAGAAATGGGCAAAACTGCTCAAAGACAGGTGCACCAAGCTTGTGGCATCATATTCAAGAAGACTTGAGGCTGTAATTGCTGCCAAAGGTGCATCAACAAAGTATTCAGCAAAGGGTGTGAATACTTACATACATGTGTTTTCTTAGTTATATATTTTTAATACATTTGCAAAAATTTTAAAACAACTTTTTCATGTTGTCATTATGGCGTGTTGTGAGTAGTATTTTGAGGGGGAAAAATTAATTTATTCCATTTTGGAATAAGGCTGTAACACAGGGGTGGCCAAGTTCGGTCCTCGAGAGCCACCTTCCTGAAACTCTTAGTTGTCTCCCTGCTCCAACACACCTGAATCCAATGAAAGGCTCATTAAAAGTCTGCTAACGAGTCTTTCATTGGATTCAGGTGTGTTGGAGCAGGGAGACAACTAAGAGTGTCAGGAAGGTGGCTCTCGAGGACGGAACTTGGCCACCCCTGCTCTAACATAACAAAATGCGGAAAAAGTGAAGCGCTGTCAATACTTTCCGGATGCACTGTATACCTTTGAAATAATCTAACATCAAAATTAAGACCATATGACCAGCAGGTCCTAAAATATGACATAACACTCAAGCATCCACAGCTAAAACATAGTCCAGTACACCCAATTATTTTGGTCAGTACACAGATCGTGCACTTTTTCTGAAATTTTGTGATAACATTTGCCTTATAAACTAATAGATCAACATTAGTTGCAGACCCAGATAAAGGGGTAGAACCCAAACATACATTTTTAATACACTAAAACATTCTGGTTTATTCATAAACAGATTTTTACAAATCTTGACAAATACTTGATCTAAACTTGATCAGAAAACAGTAAATCTTCACAGATCTGAAAAAAACAAGTGAGCAAATAAACAAAAAAATGAAAATCTCATTTTTGCAGAGGTAGTTAATTTCTGTAAGGACTGCTATTAACATTGCAAGATGGGGAGTTTGGGCCTCGGCATAAGTTCACTACTAAGCGTAAACTAATACATATTTAAATTAGTTTAAGTAAGATATGTTTTTCTATATTAAGAATAATAAAAACACATTTTAAATGCTTTAAGGCCTCTATGCAGTCTTTCATAGTAAATCTTTTAATGCAATAAAAGTTTGTGTGTGTGTGTATATATATATATATATATATATATATATATATATATATATATATATATATATATATATATATATATATATATATACATACATACACACACACACACACACACACACACCTAAATAGTTTGGTATACATTTCATACATATATTTAGTATGTATATGTTTAACTAAATGTATATGTCACTTTAAATTGTGACAACTTGCATAACACTTTGCAAAAACTTTGTGATACCAGGTATCTAATAATACAGGAATTCTTACTTTAATAAAAATAAACTCCGGAGCTGATAAAAAAAGTTGACTTCTTTCCTCTTGTGTGCACTAAAACCCTTCATGTAGTCCCAAGCACACTGCTTGCAGTAGTTGTAGAAAAGTTGCTCTGCTTTTTGCAGTACACTGTTTAGATCCAGTGTTCCCTGAAGGCTACACAAAACAGTAACGTCAACAAAAACATACAGATTCACAAATGTCCTTTTTTTTAATCAATGTTGGACTGTCGTGTTTAACGTGGACAAACCTGCTGGTGAACTGTATGAGCTGCACGTCGTTTTGGCACTGCAGAAGAGCCTCTCGGTTCTCTAACAGGACGGCTGCACAGATGAAGAACTCAAAGGTGAAATCAGTATTGATGCCCTGCAGCTCCGAATCTGATTTGTCCTCTGCAAAAAATCGCAAAGTGATGCAAGACATACAGACACGTGAGACATTTAACGGTCCCTCAATGTGCAGTTTTACTCATTATGACCGCTTCAGCTGTGCTTCACCTGTGCTGTATTTTCCAGAAAGTCGTTCCTGATAACGGGCACGGTCTACTTGCTGGGAAATGAGCTCCAGGTGGTCACAGCTGAGGATTTCAAACAATCGCAACGCGTCGTCATGATCAAACTCCCTCTGAAAACCCAGCAGCAGCCATCTGAAAACACACACACACACACGGAAGTAAAATCTACAATGCATTCATGTTTCCACAGAGAACAGAAACACTGAATTGTGCTCTCTCCAAACCTGTGACAGAAGGTGAAGTTCGCCAAGCTGTCTGTCATCAAATGGGCACAGAGTTGTGGGTCCAATTCCTTCAGCAGGGCCACTTCTAACTCTGAGAGACAACAAACGCAACTCACCACACAATGTCCTGTTTCTTCATCTTAACTTCTGTTTTAACTGTTTTATGTCGCACAACTTTCCTTGATTCAGTTTGTTAAAGCATATACAGTTGTATGCTAAAGGTTGGGCACCGCTGATAGTTTCCATGATTTTCCTTTATACAGTAGTGTTCACAATAATAGTAGTGCTATGTGACTAAAAAGATTAATTCAGGTTTTGAGTATATTTCTTATTGTTACATGGGAAACAAGGTACCAGTAGATTCAGTAGATTCTCACAAATCCAACAAGACCAAGCATTCATGATATGCACACTCTTAAGGCTATGAAATTGGGCTATTAGTAAAAAAAGCAGAAAAGAGGGTGTTCACAATAATATTTAATGTGGCATTCAGTCAGTGAGTTTGTCAATTTTGTGGAACAAACCAGTGTGACTCAGGTGTCCCCTGTGTAAGGATGAAGCCAGCACCTGTTCAACATGCTTTTCTCTTTGAAAGCCTGAGGAAAATGGGACGGTCAAGACATTGTTCAGAAGAACAGCGTAGTTTGATTAAAAAGTTGATTGGAGAGGGGAAAACTTATACGCAGGTGCAAAAAATTATAGGCTGTTCATCTACAGTGATCTCCAATGCTTTAAAATGGACAAAAAACCAGAGACGCGTGGACGAAAATGGAAAACAACAATCAAAATGGATAGAAGAGTAACCAGAATGGCAAAAGGCTCACCCATTGATCAGCTCCAGGATGATCAAAGACAGTCTGGAGTTACCTGTAAGTGCTGTGACAGTTAGAAGACGCCTGTGTGAAGCTAATTTATTTGCAAGAATCCCCCGCAAAGTACCTCTGTTAAATAAAAGACATGTGCAGAAGAGATTACAATTTGCCAATAACACATCAACTGGCCTAAAGAGAAATGGAGGATTTTGTGGACTGATGAGAGTAAAATTGTTCTTTTTGGGTCCAAGGGCTGCAGACAGTTTGTGAGATGACCCCCAAACTCTGAATTCAAGCCACAGTTCATAGTGAAGACAGTGAAGCATGGTGGTGCAAGCATCATGATATGGGCATGTTTCTCCTACTATGCTGCTGGGTCTATACGTATATCGCATACCAGGTATCATGGATCAGTTTGGATATGTCAAAATACTTGAAATATACTCAAAACCTGGATTAATCTTTTTAGTCACATAGCACGACGATTATTCTGAACACTACTGTAAATCATTGGTTGTCTGGAGGCAGCACGGTTGCTTAGTGGTTAGCACTGTTGCCTCACAGCAAGAAGATCGTGAGTACAATTCCCACCCGACCACATTATTAGGTACACCTTGCTAGTATCAGGTTAGACTCCCCTTTGCCTTCAAAAGTGCCTTAACAGGGAACCGATGTCTCGTTTGGACCCCTGCGTGATATCGTGGGATTTGACCACCTCTGGGGACAGCCTGCACACAAACAGAGCATCACTTCTAAGGGGAAAATGACGTACTGTTTTGTTTTCGGCTGCAATCACCGAAGCAGTCACAAAAAGTGCAGTTTTTTTCAGTTCCCAGTGGAGAAGGGAATACGAGGCAAATGGGAGAGGTCGTGTCGGTAAGTGTTAGCCGACACAGCTAACCAGAGTAGCTGTGTTCTCTCACCTGCACAACCACCTCAACATGTTTGAGCTCTGGGTCACAAACTGCAGCACATGCCCACTTTCCACCACATTGTCACTTTTTCTTTGCATTTTCACTTTGTTTGCCATTTAATTTGCCCAAAAACTCAGAGAAAGTGCCATGTTTCTGATGGGGACAGATGAGGGCTGTCCCCGGATGCAGGATTATTGTGTCATATTTCACGCCTTTAGCGCTCACCCTCAAATGAGACTACGGTCCCCAATTCTTCAAGGCATAGGTTCAACAAAGTGTTGTAGACATTCCTCAGAGATGTTGGTCCATACTGACATGATGTAATCACGCAGTTGCCCATTCACCTCTGCCATTAATAAGGCATTTTTGTTCATACAACTGCGGCTCACTGGGTATCTTCTCTGTTTCGGATCATTCTCTGTAAACCCTGGAGATGGTTGTGTGTGAAAATCCCAGTAGATCAGCAGCTTCTGAAATACTCAGACCAGCCCGTCTGGCACCAACAAACATGCCACGTTCAAAGTCACTTAAATCCCCTTTCTTCCCCATTCTGATGCTCGGTTTGAACTTCAGCAAGTCGTCTTCACCGCATCTAGATGCACTGAGTTGCTGCCATGTGATTGGCTGAGTAGCTATTGTGTTTTTAATGACTTCATTTATTTTTCTCATCGAAACATGACTGCTTCCTGAATTGATCATATGTCTGAATAAACTAAGCAACATAATTCACAGTTTGTGCAAAAGCTACAGAAGTTTTTTTTTTAAATAACCAAACATGTCTGTTGATTGCGCTGTGTGGAGTTGTTGCAGTTGCTCTGAAAATAAATGACTGATATCCCTACTGTACCACTGGAAGTCATGAATAATTTTTGCAATTCCAGCGCTGGATAAATCTTATTTTCCATCACTGTATGTAGATTATTTATACATCACATCACATTACAGCATTGCTGGTGCTCATCCTACCTATTTTTCTGTGAAGGCCATCAGCCCTGAAGTCCTTGGAGAATTTGTTCATGTAAGAAGTAAAACTCCAGAAGGCGTCCACCTCCGAGTCAAGGACCTCCAGAAAGCGACTACACAGGTCATTCATTCCCTGAGTATAACTGACCTCTGGATCAACAATAAAGACACGTGATGTACAAAAGCATTTATATTGACCTAATCTCTGATATAATGCCACCTGACACAGTTAGTGCAATGAGCAGTTTAAATGAAATGCTACATATGAAACATTAAACACCACTGAAGAAATATTAAATTCTCAACCATGACTGTGGAGGGCACAAAATAAAGCACAATGCCAATAAACCCAGATATCAGACACTCATGATCATTTACCTGGATGAAAAGCAGCATAAGTGATAAGGATATCCCTCAGTACTAACAGATTGCCCGACCCTTCACCTCTGTAGAAACATAAAGCAAAAGCATCTTAATCAGCGCGGTTATTCAAATACGTTTCCTCAACACAAAAGTATTTGATCTGCCTTATCTGAGGTTGAGCTGTTACCACAAGCCACATGAAAAGTTGCAGAGTAAGGGCCCTGTCTTGATGGTCAATGGTGTATGAATGCATATCTGTTTGGGGTGTGTTTGTGTCCATGTTGCTATCTTCTGGGCATGTAAACTCAGTGCAAAAGTGTGTGTATCAGGTTCATTATTCATGAAGTGTTTTAATCTGACCATATCAACTAATTAGAATGTTGACTGAGTTTATTCAGATAAAAATTATATATGCAGAGAGGGTACAAAAACAGTGCATCCAGAAAATATTCACAGCACTTCATGTTTTGTTATGTTACAGGCTTATTCCAAAAAAGTATCAAATTCTTTTTTTCCCCTCTCAAATTTCTACAAACAATACTCCATAATGAATTGCAAATTTATTAAAAAAAAAACAAAGAAATTAAGAAATCTCATGTACATACAGTGAGGAAAATAAGTATTTGAACACCCTGCGGTTTTGCAAGTTCTCCCACTTAGAAATCATGGAGGGGTCTGAAATTTTCATCTTAGGTGCTTGTCCACTGTGAGACATAATCTTAAAAAAAAAAAAAAAAAAAAAAAAATCTGGAAATCACAATGTATGATTTTTTAAATAATTTATTTGTATGTTACTGCTGCAAATAAGTATTTGAACACCTACCAACCAGCAAGAATTCTGCATCACACTGACCTATTAATTTTTCTTTAAGAAGCCCTCTTATTCTGCACTCTTTACCTGTATTAACTGCACCTGTTTGAACTTGTTACCTGTATAAAAGACACCTGTTCACACACTCAATCAATCACACTGTCCACCATAGCCAAGACCAAAGAGCTGTCTAAGGACACCAGGGACAAAACTAGATCTGCACAAGGCTGGGATGGACTACAGGACAACAGGCAAGCAGCTTGGTAGAAGACAACAATAGAAAGTGGAAGAAACACAAGATGACTGTCAATCTCCCTCGGTCTGGGATTCCATGCAAGATCTCACTTTGTAGGGTAAGGATGATTCTGAGAAAGCTCAGAACTACACAGGAGGACCTGGTCAATGACCTGAAGAGAGCTGGGACCACAGTCACAAAGGTTACATTAGTAACACATGATGCTGTCATGGTTTAAAATCCTGCAGGGGAGCAAGGTCCCCCTGCTCAAGCCAGCACATGTCCAGGCCTGTTTGAAGTTCACCAGTGACCATCTGGATAATCCAGAGGAGGCATGGGAGAAAGTCATGTGGTCAGATGAGACCAGAATAGAGCTTTTTGGAATCAACTCCCCTTCCATGTTTAGAGGATGAGAACAACCCCAAGAAAACCATCCCAACCGTGAAGCATGAGGGTGGAAACATCATACTCTGGTGGTGCTCTTCTGCAAAGGGGCAGGACGACTGCACCGTATTGAAGGGAGGATGGATGGGGTCATATATTGTGAGATTTTGGCAAACAACCTCCTTCCCTCAGTAAGAGCATTGAAGATGGGTCATGGCTGGGTCTTCCAGCATGACAATGACCCCAAACACACAGCCAGGGCAACTAAGGAGGGGCGCCGTAAGAAGCATTTCAAGGTCCTGGAGTGGGCTGGCCAGTCTCCAGACCTGAATAGAAAATCTTTGGAGGGAGCTGAAACTTCAAACCTGAAGATCTAGAGAAGATCTGTATGGAGGAGTGGACCAAAATCCCTGCTGCAGTGTGTGCAAACCTGGTGAAAAACTACAGGAAACATTTGACCTCTGTAATTGCAAACAAAGGCTACTGTACCAAATATTAACATTGATTTTCACAGGTGTTCAAATACTTATTTGCAGCAGTAACATACAAATAAATTATTAAAAAAAATCATACATTGTGATTTCCGGATGTTTTGTTAGATTATGTCTCTCACAGTGGACATGCACCTAAGATGAAAATTTCAGACCCCTCCATGATTTCTAAGTGGGAGAACTTGCAAAACCGCAGGGTGTTCAAATACTTATTTTCCTCAATGTAAGTATTTACAGCCTTTGCCATGAACCTCAAAATTGAGCTCAGGTGCATCATGTTTCCACACATTATCCTTGAGATGTTTCTACAGCTTAACTGAAGTCCACCTGGGGTAAATTCAGTTGATTAGACATGATTTGGAAAGGCACACACCTGTCTACATATAAGGTCCCACAGTTGACAGTGCATATTAGAGTATAAACCAAGCATGAAGTCAAAGGAATTTTCTGTAGACAGGACTGTCTGGAGGCACAAATCTGGGGAAGGGTACAGAAACATTTCTGCTGCTTTGAAGGCCTCAATGAGCACAGTGTCCTCCATCATCCATAAATGGAAGAAGTTCGGATCCACCAGGACTCTTCCTCAAGCTGGCCGCCCGTCTAAACTGAGCGATCGAGGTAGAAGGGCCATAGTCAGAGATGTGACCAACAACCTGATGGTCACTCTGTCAGAGCTCCAGCATTCCTCCGTGGAGAGAGGAGAACCTCAAATGGGGTGTGACATCTTCACTAACCATTGTGCGTGAGCCATACATGGAAGGTGTGGCTGTGTCAACTGGCGTTTGAGATGCACCTCACACAAAAAGCCCTGAGTGAATGAAATGGAGACCCATCGCCTGCATGACTTCAAGGTAAGTGAAAAGCTGTTCGATCCGCTTTCACTGCAGTTTTACTCTCATGGACGACAGTGTGCACGTAGGCAGACTTAGTGTGCTTTCTTTTTCTGTTCTAAAGTTAGTTTATAACTGGTGTTTGCAATGGGTTTTTGTATCAAAGCACAGCTTGTTCTGCAGCTTAATGACGATCCTGACAATGACGTATTATCAGAATATATGGTTTTGTTTCACGCATTTTATGTTCAGACAATCTGTGTTAACTGAATTCTCTCATGTTCACTCACACAGCCATGGATAAGGAGAAAATCATTGCTACAACATCGTACAAACTACTGTTATTAAAGTTGTATTTTCCCAATAGTCATTACTTTATTTCATTTCCCTTCCATTTGGTTTCATGGTCATATTATATCTGATTGAGCTTCATTGTGTGCAGAGTATGTGTGCAGTGAACCCACTAATGTAAGACGTGTCTGAGTGTTGCCATCTTTAAATATGGCACAGCGTCATGTTGGACTTTAGACCAGGTTTTTGGTGGTCTAAAACACGAATACGCTACAGACAGATAACATCAATGCACCATTGCAAAGCACCTCATTTTTAGAGGAACAAGCCTATGGGCACAAAGATGAGTGCAAGTGTATTTGCTATTGAAAGAAAACAGCTGCTGGGCATGAAAATTTTAAGTGCATTAGGTGGAAATGAACAGTGACACTTGTTTTGTGAGCTGCTCTGTGCTAGGTGGAAGACTGCGGCCAAAGTCTCAGTTAATAAAAACGTCACTGCTTGTAATAGAATGAATATGAGTTCTGTCACATTTGTAAACACAATAAATACTGTATGAGATGACAATTGTTATGTGTGTTAAGTTTTTTCATAAGCTTCAAACTGAATTTGACACATGCAGAGCAGTAGATGCACTGACACCAAAAACAGCCTTTGGTTTTCCTTCCAAAAAATATGATAAAAAAAAAAAATTTGTAATGCAATTACAAATAATGCAAATGTTGATGTTTCAACATATTGTTTGTTCTTGGTAATTTATACTACTATGCAAAACATTTACAACTTGTAAAAATAAAAGAAACTGTCAAATACCCAGTATTAATAAATAAATGTAATTATTGAACTGTGTGACCACTTTTCACATCTAAAAACAATTTATTTTATTTGATCTCCTTCTTTTTAAGAAACGATGTGTTTAATTGGGCATTTAGAATAATTTATCATTAGTAATTATCTACAAATCTGCAACTGTCTTTATGTTGTCATGTGGTGAGGAGTCCCCCTACAAACTTTGTTTTTTGTGACTTCATAAGTGGTTCATTTAATAAACTATTTTAAAAAAGCACAGCAGCTTTATTTCATTGTTTTTATTTTTGCAATAGAAATGTTTAGACATTTCATATTTTAATTTCAAATGAAAATACATACTAAAACATATTAAATTTTTATGAAAATTCTGGGCTGCCTGTATTTGTCCTGCATATGAGTATATTTGACAATTGTGCTGACAACCTTTTATTTATATAGCAGAAGTAGGAGCAAAAGCAGCCAAACTAGTTTTGGGGCCCTGAAAAGATAAAATAGTTCCAAACAGTTAATCAGATTTCTTTTTTTAGGGGTCCAAGCCCAGCGGGGCTGGGGACAGGGGTTCTTTATGTAAACACAATTACCTGATCACATGTATTCTTCTGGTGTTTATTTTCTTAGGTAATGGGTCATCTTAGGTGAGCAGGACTGAATGAGCACTTTTAGTCGTTAAAAATTAAACATCTGGATGTTTGTTCTGTCATTATCTTTTGACACACAAATAGGTTCACTTTGTGATGGGAAACACAACGTACTAACGTCCACTCACAGGTAATAGGCCAGGTCTCTGCTAGTCCGCGGCACGTCCTTATCAATGATTCGTATGGCTTCCTGCAGCTCCTCCAAGTCAAAGGTGAACCGCTCAAACAAAATCTGAACACAGCAGAAACAACAGGTTTAAAGATTAGATTGATATAAATGTGAACGTAACCTTATACTTGCTTGTACATCTAGAAAATTGATCTCGTAAAAAATTCTAATGTATAAAAGCTCAAGGATGCACAAGTGTTTTCACAACACTGTGTCTGAAATATGAAGTAAGACAAGCATTGTTAAATTCATAAAAAGCAATGCAAAGTGTCTTAGCAGTGAATGTGAATATATATACATATATACATACGAGGTCTGTGAGAAAAGTATCCTATCTTTTTATTTTATGCAAAAATATATGGATTTGATTCATATGTTTTTACGTCAGCCAAGCTTAAACCTTCGTGTGCATGTGTGAGTTTTTTCACGCCTGTCGGTTGCGTCATTCGCCTGTGGGCAGGCTTTGAGTGAGCACTGGTCCACCCCTCTTGTTGTTTTTTCATTGCGAGGAAATGGCGGAATGATTTGGGCTTTGTTCCATCAGAATTTTTTCAGAAACTGTTAGAGACAGGCAGCTGGAAACCATTCGGAAAATTCACATGGCTTTTGGTGAAAATTTTATGGGCTTCACAGAGATTAAGGAGTGTTACTACCGCTTTAAGGATGGCCCACAATGGTGCACGGCGCGCCGCGCTCTGAGCCGCGATCGACAGGCAGAAACCACCAGATCATTTCTAAATGGATGGCTGTGTCGATCTGGGACCATCGTGTGCAATTTCTCTGGTTATCACAAGAGCTGGACATAAGCCATTTTCCGGCAGATTTCACTTTTAACAAGAGATTTTGTCATGGAAAGCCGCGCAGAGGCTTTGCGTGTCATGACGGAGCCGCTGATGGAGCGAGACAAAGAACACCTCCATTTTGGAGTGTCAGAGGACAAGTTGGGGCATGCCCAGCTCTCCACAATTTCTCTTATACTCACTCGACTGGTAAGCCACTGAAAGCCGAGATAGGCATGTCCCAACTTGTCCTCTAACACTCAGAAACGGAGGTGTTCCTTTGTCTCGCTTCATCAGCGAATCGGTCGTGACGCGCGAAGCCTCCGCACGGCTTTCCATGACAAAATCTCTTGTTAAAAGTGAAATCTGCATGGAAAATGGCTGATGTCCAGCTCTTGTGATAACCAGAGAAAGAGCACACGACGGTCTTGTATCCACAGAGCCATCCATTTAGAAATGATCCAGTGGTTTGTGCCTCGTCGTCGCAGCTCGGAGCGCGGCGCACCGACTGTCCTTAAAGGGGTCCTTAAAGCTGTAGTTAAAGTCCTTATTCTCTGTGAAGCCCGTAAAATTTTCACCGAAAGCCAGATAAATTTTTCAAATGGTTTCCAGGTGCCAGTCTCTAACAGCTTCTGAAAAAATTCTGATGGAAAAAAGTCCTTTTCATTCCGCCATTTCCAGACAATGAAAATCCGACGAGGGGGCGGGACCACTCCTTCCACAAGGCGTGCTCACAGGCGAATGACATCACCGACAGGCGTGGAAAAAGTCACGCATGCACATGAGGGTTCAAGCATGTCTGACGTAAAAACATATGAATGAAAGCCATATAGTTTTTGAAAAAAATAAAAAGGACTGTTACTTTATGGACTGACCTCATATATATATATATATATATATACATATATATATATATATATATATATATATATATATATATATATATATATATATATATATATATATATATAAAAAGCACCTCCCTCCCATCCTGGAGACACAGTTGGAGCCCAGAGTAGGATGAAGTGACACACAGACTTTAGAAAACATAAAAGTTTTGGTCTGCTTTTAGAAGTGACAAACATCTGGAAAGTCACAAGCCACAAGAGCACTTGTTGTAGAGAACAGGACCAGTATAGGTGTTGGCTCTCTCAGCACATGTGGAATCTGCTTCTCACACAATGCAGGATTATGCATTAATACCATCCTCATATTAAAGCTGACAGTCTGCACTGCGAGCCCCCGCGTTCAATATTTACTTACAAACTAATATGCTCTTATAAACAGCTAAAATGACCAAAAAGTAATAAAAATAAAAATTTGCCAGTGTCCCAATGTACATGGAGCTAACTCTAGATGTAAATTAAAAATGGATACATAGCAAACCTGTGCCTGGAGCTCCAAGAAGGTCATCCGGTCTCTGACCTCCTCACCCAAGTCCTGATCCTGTTGTTGGGTCTGTGCCTGTCTGTCGTCAAAATACCTGACTGCTGCCACCAACTCAGCTGCAACAGAAAACATTTGGGGTGATATTATATTTAGTTTAACCATATGAGAATCAATTTTTCAACTCCGGCACCTGCAGAATTTTAATTAAATTGGAACTGTAGTACTGCTTTGATTCAGCAGAGGGTGCAATGTATTGCTGACCTAATCTGTGTATTATATATAGATGTGTATATGTATTACATCACCTCTGTTTCAAACAGACACAAGACAACTAATGTGGATCACAAGAAATTTCCCCAGAGATCAAACTGAGCACTAATGATTTTTACTGACAGGTGCGGCAGTCAGAGACTTCTAGCGTTGCAAAAAGCAAACAAAAATCACAACATGCTGTATTATCATATACCTATAAATGATACGCCAACGTGATTGGATTAAACACTAAAGAATAAATAGCAATACACCCTTTTCGCGGACGGGTAATATTTTTCATACCACCCGAGTAATCAGCCAATCAAGAATTGTACGTGACGTACAATTCTTTCCGCCTCGCTTAGAAAACAGCGCTTGGAACTTGAGGTGGATGGATGATGAAAGAAGCAAAACACCTTCGCAATTTATGTCGATATTTTGATGAATTTCTTAATTTACAGCAGCTTCATTAAACAAATGTACTTGAATGATTATCAGCACCACGACGAGCTTACAGGCTAACCTCCGCTAACACTAGAGGACAGTTGCCAATTATGGCTTCTGAAACAAGGAGAAAAAAAAAGAAACAGCACCGTTCAGCTGAAGCATTTGTGGACGTATGTGACATCGGTGGGAAATACACACGTGGAACAAGAGGTGAAGCTCTTAACAGACAGAATATTTTACGTCCGAAGAAAACCATATACCCTGAGGCCGAAGGGTGTATGGTTTTCTTTAAGGTGTATAAAGCCATATTCATTGGTGAACAACTTGATAACTGATAATATCAAATTGCAATACTTGTAGAATCGCATATGTAAAAGTATTGTGATGTGTATCAAATCGACACCCAAGTATGTTGTGATTTGGCGCTATATAAATAAATTGATTTTGAAGTATTGTGATGCATATTGTATCAGGAGCCAGCCCTAGACAACCTTGATGTTTTAAAGTAAGATATTGAAAAATAAGGTAATGCTACAACAGAGTCTGCGTGCCTTCATTTTTACCGTCAGTGCCGTTGAGGTGAATCCGAACAGCCGACAGAAGGCACTGCTGCCACTTTCTCTTCATGACATGGTACCGCACTGCCAACTGCTCCTGCAGGAGGGGGCGCTCTAAAGCGGTTGAGCTGCATGGGTACATCCCAAACAGGAAACGCCATGCGAGACCTCGCTCGTTGGGCGACAGACCACCTTGTTGGGAATGAAAATCCTTTGCATCACGCACTTCAGTCAAAACAATGTTAAAACATTCTGACCAAAAACACTCAGGACACAACAAACTCTGAAATCACATGCTGAAGGTAGGGCTTTGAAGCTGAAGACATTCTGGCTATTCGGTTCATTAATCTTTGCACTGCTGGCTTGTGGGGATAGAATGTGAGCAAAGGTGGGGGGGTGGAGGTGGGGAATGAGTTTCCACATTCCTGCTGAGAACTCTACTGTGCCTGATGCAGTGATGCTGGAAGCGCGTTACTCTAATCTGACCACTTTTTTCAGTAACGAGTAGTCTAACGCGTTAATCTTTCCAAATCAGTAATCAGATTAAAGTTATTTCTCCAAGTCACTGTGCGTTACTATTATTTTTGGATTGTGGGTCGATAGCAGCATTAATCTTGGTCCGTGGGCAGGGGGTTGGGGTTCGACTGCACTGCCCACTTTAAGCGAGCTGCAAGTTTTTCATCCGCAGTTTTCTGCAGCAGCTACGACTCGTCCTCACCTCTTAAAGCGCGGTGACAACAGCACACCTGCACTGAGCTTTACAAAGACATTTTTATGCTTTTTTCTCCTTTATTTAGAATTCTGAGCTGAGCCTCTCCGTATCTGCTCGCGAAAAACAACTGATCCACCGCGACACGTCAACAACTAACATTTCCCACTCAAATGCACCTAAACTCTCTTTCTGAGGACCACATGAAGTGAAAACGCAATAAAACTTTCTTACCTGTAAATCTGGTCATGTTTTCTGCATAAATAAATGTTATCCATTTTTTGTGCTCAAACACCAAAGCAGGGGCGAATCCAGAGGGAAAGCGGGCATGGGGCGGGGCAGGGATGTGGTCCCCCACACACACACACAACACCCCTAGATTAAAGGTCCAGTTTTGAAGCCTTTTTTGCTACAACTACTAATACTACTTATAATAATAATAATTTCGACAAGTAAAATGTTTAGAGAATTTAAATGTTAGAAAAAATTTAAGTTACATTTATAAGCAATGTAGGTTAGAAATTGCAAGTTTTACTGTTACAGTGCTGTCAACAGTTAAATATGAGGTCAAGAAAGAGGTCTTTATTTGACTTTTTATAAAACAAGTATTTGTTTTCATTGACGTCAAGAAAGGGTGACTATAAAGTGAGTTTTGGCAAAATAGGTATCATTGTCATGTTGAGGTGGCAGAGGGTTGTTGTCGGCAGCTGGGGAAAGAAACTAAAAAGATAACTAGTAATCTAACTTAGTTACTTTTACAATTGACTAATCTGTAAAGTAACTAAGTTACTTTTTCAAGGAGTAATCAGCAATCAGTAATTGGATTACTTTTTCAAAGTAACTGTGGCAACACTGGCCTGATGTAAGCTCAAAAATAGACAACAACAAAGCCACTATGTTTCCAAGACCAAAGGAGGGCTGGTCTCAGGCATAGATCAGCAAATAGCAGATCACAGCTCAGTTTTAACAGAATAGAATAGAAACTTCATTGTCACTGCACATATGTATATATGTACTTTAAACCGTAAAACTTGTCCTCTGCATTTAACCCATCCTAATTACAGTGAGACACAATCCAACCACTAGGAGCAGTGAGCAGCCACAGTCCAGCACCCGGGGACCAACTCCAGATGTAAATGCTGCCTTGGTCAGAGGCAGAGAAAGCAGCAAACCCTAAATAACCATGTTTTTGCAGGTTTTCACTCATAACATGCTTGGAAGTCTCACAGGACAAGTTGTGACATGCCCAGCTGTTACACAGTTTCTCAGATACTCACTCGACTGAAAAGCCACCGAAAGCCGTCTGAATCTTCCGAATGGTTTCCAACACGGATGTGCTTTTTGTTGTGTGCCATTGCGGCTCCGTCCCGATGCGCGAATTCCTCCGCACGTCTTTCATTACAAAATCTCCTGTAACAGTGGAATGTGCCGCAAAAGTGCTGATGTCCACCTCTTCCACAATTTCTCTGGTAGTCAGACGACGTCCCGGATCAACACAGCATTCACTTTGGAAATGATCTGGTCGTTTCAGCCTGTCGATGGCCGCTCGGAGCACGGTGCGCCCTGCGCTGCTGTCTTTAATCCGGTTGTAATGCTCCTTAATTTGTGTGACGTCCAGAGTATCCTCACCGAAAGCCGTCTGAATCTTCCAAATGGTTTCTACCTGGCTGTCTCTCACAGTTTCTGGAAAAATTTGATTCAGCGCTGCTCCAATCGCTCAGCCATTTCCCTGACAATGAAAATCCGACGAGGGGAGTGGACCAGTGCTCACTCAAAGCCTGCCCACAGGCGAATGACGCACCCGTCAGGCGTGAAAAAACTCACACATGCGCACGAAGGTTCAAGCTTGGCTGCTGCAAGCGCACATGATTCAAATCCATATAAGTTTTAAAAAAAAATAAAAAGGTCGATAGTTTTCTAACAGACCTTGTATATTTACATTTTTGTCCTAATATTTTGTAAAATTTACTGAGAAATAAACACTTCTAACTGTAGACATGCTGTTTTTGTCATCAGATAACACCTCTGAAATGATTTGCAAAACATATTAGGGCAACGTTAGCATGATAAGTTCGCGGACGATACAACCCTCATTGGACTCATCTCTGATTGGTATGAGTCTGCCTACAGACGGGAGATCGATCACCTGGGGTCCCAGTGCAAACAGAACAATCTGGAGTTCAATGCCCTCAAGGCAGTGAAGATGGTTGTTGACTTCACGAAGAAAACAGTCCTGGCCAACCCCAGGACTGGACCCTGTGTGACTCCCCAGTTGCCATTGTAGAGTCCACTACCTGGGGATCACCATCACCCAGCACTTCAAGTGGGAGCTGAATGTCAGTTCTCTCACGAAGAGAGCACAACTTTCTGCAGCAGCTAAGGAAGCTCAACCTACCAAAAACAATGATGGCAAACTTCTACACTGCCACCGCTGAGTCTATCACCTCCTCGACCATCACCGTCTGGTACGCTGCTACCACTGCTAAGGAAAGGAGCACACTGCAGCATATATCATCCATGCAGCAGAGAAAGTGATTGACTGCAGTCTGCCATCCCTACAGGACCTGTATGGCCCCAGGGCCCTGAGGCGAGCAAAGAAGATTGTGGCCGATCCCTCTCACCCAGGACACAAACTTGTTGTTAACCTCCCCTCCTGCAGACAACTGAGGTCCATCAGGACTAAAACCTCAAGACACAAAAAATGCTTATTTTCATCCAGCTAGACTTATAAAGCCAGAGACCACCATTTACCCTGCCTCCCCCTACTCCCACAAAGTACAGACTGATCATCCCTATACTGCATCTTCATGCCTGCACAGCCCCATTCCACCATTCCACTATATCAAGCTGACAGTAAACTTAGCTTTGCCCATTTGTCTAATTGACAAATGACGGATTTTGACAGAAAGAGAATGTACCATATGACAGACATTCCCCTTCCGTCACTTTAGGCATTTGGTACATTCCCCTTCCGTCATGTTCGGCATTTGATTGGTAAGAGTGTTCCATGATGCATAACACAAAATGGCTGACGCACATCCAAAATGTCCTGGTCACTATCTGATCTTAACCTATCTGCTTTTCAAAATGGCTGACGCACAAAATGTTCTTGTATTTGGTAAAACTATCTGATCTTTTTACAGCTGTCTAACTGATAAAACCATCTGATCTTTTTATAGATGTTTAATTGATTAAAACAAAGTATTCATGTCTATTTGGAAAAGAATCAGCATGATGCAACACTCTGATTATTGCACTGACATACACATACACACACTATAAGAGTTTTTTTACATAACCTTGAATGCAACTCGAGCACACACCTGCCTGCTTCACTATTGCAGCCAATCACATAGCCATTGATTCACAACAGGTTAAGGACCACCCACCCACATGGGTCAGGCCTTGTCTCAGGAATAAAAGAAGACAAAGAAAATCCGGGTTCTTTGTCTCAGGTGTTTGCATGTGATCTGGTCAAAAGATCCCACCGCTGAGATTGATCTCTGTATCAGTGTTTGAACTTTTCAATAAAACATCTAAACTCTGAAGTCAGTTTCCTGTCCAATTCTTTTGGAGATCACTCACCATAATAAAATAACCGAACAGATACATTCTCCTTCTGTCACGTTCGGCATTTAGTATGTTCCCCTTCCGCCAGATTCTGTCATTTGTAAATTTGTTTCAGCACTTCTTGTAAATGTGTTCTGCCGTTTGTAGTGTTTTTGCACTTCCTAGCCACCGTATAAGTGTGATGATTCTGTCATTTTTGCCAGGGGCTGCATAAATGGTATCTGCTGTGTGGTTGAAGTAATCATGCTGCATTTCCTTGTGGCAGCTGGGCCAAAGAAAAAAATCAAACGTTGTACTTTACAGAATGGCTCAACTATGCTTCAGTTATTACCCCGGAGCATAACATCAGCTGATCTGCTTTTGTTTTTCTCAAATGTGTGTTGTCATTTCGGATGCTCCTGTTTTTCTGTTCAGGGTCGCCACAGTGGATACAGCCAGATCCGCATTGGTATTTGGCACAAGTTTTACACTGGATGCCCTTCCTGACCCAACTCCAGTTTTACCTGGAGAAACACACACAGAGCCGCTGGTGTTCCGAAGAGGTCTCCCAATCAAGTATTAACCAGATGCCACGTTGCTCAGATCTGATGGGATCAGGCTTACACAGAGCAGACCAGTGTCGCAGACAGAACGGCCCGCCCCTAAAAATAGGTCCGCCTTTTGCATCTGCGCATGCATCATTTTGGACCACAGCAGCATGTGTGAGACGGACTCTCTTCACCTAAAGCAATCAAATGGAATGGGATTATTAATCATCAGATGTAAAACCTCTTAAACTCTTAAATTACTCTAAAGTCAGTTTTAAGCAGAAATGAGGTGAAATTCCGTGACGCTTTGAAATGTCTGACGCGCAGTAAACACATCAGCTAGCAGCTCCTTTAGCCAAGGCGCTCTGATCACTTCCGCCGCCTTTAACAATGAAATAATGCTGAATTTACGAGGTCTATTAGAAAGGGACCTTATTATTTTTTTCAAAAACAGCCACGACGCGCAAAGCCTCTGCTCTTCTTTCCATGACAAAAACTCCTGTAACAGTGGAATGTGCCGTTCATTTCTAAACTGGACGCTATGTTTTATCCGGGACGTCGTCTGACTAGCACAGGAATTGTGAAAAGACGTGGACATCAGCACTTTTTCGGCACATTGAGACAGACGTGCAGAGGAATTCAGCACGTCGCGGCGGTGCCGCATGGCGCAAAGCAACGCCGTGATGAAGCCTCACAGGATGTGTTCTGGCATGTCCAGGCACATCCACAATTTCTCGGATAATCACTCGATGGAAAAACCACCGACAGCTTTCTGAACGCCATCTTAAAGCTGTCCTGTGAGACCAAAACGGAGGTGTTCCTTTGTCTTGCTCCATCAGCAAATCGATCATGACACGCGAAGCCTCTACTCGGCTTTCCATGACAAAATCTCTTGTAAAAGTGAAATCTGCCGGAAAATGGTTGCTGTCCAGCTCTTGTGATAACCAGAGAAAGTGCACACGACGGTCCGGCTCCATAGAGCCATCCGTTTAGAAATAATCCGGTGGTTTGTGGCTCTCGATGGCGGAACGGAGCGCGGCGCGCTGAGCGTCCTTAAAGCCGTCCTTAAAGCTGTAGTAACAGTCCTTATTCTCTGTGAAGCCCGTAAAATTTTCACTGAAAGCCAGCTAAATTTTTCGAATGGTTTCCAGCTGCCAGTCTCTAACAGTTTCTGAAAAAATTCTGATGGAAAAAAGCCCAAATCATTCCGCCATTTCCTGACAATGAAAATCCGCCGAGGGGGTGGACCACTCCTCACTCAAAGCCTGCTCACAAGCGAATGACACAACCGACAGGCGTGGAAAAACTCATGCATGCGCACGAGGGTTCAAGCTTGTCTGACGCAATCACACGTGAATCAAATCCATATGGTTTTTGAAAAAAATAATAAGGTCGGATACTTTTCTAATAGACCTCGTATGTGGAAATAATTGTTGTACAAAAGGTTCAGATATCTGTCGTTGAAATAGATGATGACTGGAGTGCAGTCTGAAGCAGAAACAAGGTTTTAATCTGTGAGCCACGTCATCAGCGGGGGACCGATTTTAGGGGGACCGTTTGGTCTGTGACACCGGCTCCTTTGTTGTTGTTGTTTTTTTTTTTTTTACAAGTAAGCCCAGTGAAATAAATAAATAAATAAATAAAAACTAGAAGCACTCAGAGTGCAAACCTCCGCTAAGGCCATGGGGTCACTGACGCCATTAACATCTACACGCCGTGGAATCATTGAACCTAAAAAAGTCTAACAATGATGTTTGCTCAGTAGTAAGAAAAGTTTCATCTGCTGACTGGATAGCATGTATCCTTAGCGCTTGGCATCACAGTTTATTGCAACTTGCACCTTTCCCAGAAGCTACTGTCATCTGAGCAGTGATATTGATATTGTATGTGCTTATAGACAAAAATAAGAGACAAAATTCTATTTATTATTCAACTAAACTGCAAATATATATTTTTTTTTTTAACATTTATGAAACACTTCTCTAAACAAGGCCATAAGGTCACTGACCCTAAAGAGATTCCCTCCTTGGCACAGTGATCTATTCAACAATTCATTGTTACAACCAAAACTATGATACATACACTTTTCTTTCCTTTATATTTGACATCCTTGACCATGAAAACATACCACTAGAACTTGGAATCACTTTTATGTCTTTATTAGTTCAAAAGTTATTGTATAAAAATGATTTTTCGGTAATGGCGGTTTTCTTCTGGATCTAGCTCCATAACATTTGAAGCTACATCAAATCTGATGACACCTTACTGAATCAGTACAGATTCAGCTACAATTTGGTGTTAGTTGTGCATCTCTAGCTTCACTTGTCACCTCACACTGACACATTTTCTATTTTCCCTATATTTTTGCATATTCCATATATTAATCCATATCCGATCATCACCAAACTTTGTTGTTTGATAGAACATTTGACTATGTTACACCCTATTGTTTTTCAAGCCTTTCTGCCTTGTTTTTGTGGCGTTAGAAACTAGAATGTCAAAATTCCCCCTATCCCGCAACGGTGAAGAATCCTTTAAAACATTCCTGGATCCGGATCGTGATCCAGATCACCACTAAAATTTAAACACTTGTTCCTCTTGTTATTTCCAACCACTCCACAAAATTTCATCAAAATCCATCCAAAACTTTTTGAGTTATCTTGCTGACAGACAGACAAACAAACAAACGCAACCGAAAACATAATCTCCTTGGCGGAGGTAATAAATTAATTTAAAAAATTGCACATTATAATGTTACATTAAGCATTTACAGAATTTTTGGATGTATTCTCCTCAATGACCCCACACATCTCCTTTGTACTCAGCCCTTAATTAAGCATATAAAATGTTCCGGGTTTTTTTTTTTGGGGGGGGGGGGGGGGGGTGTTAACCACTGTACCTAAACATAAGTAGACATATACCGTTTTTGAAAATATGCGTCCTCAGTCTGGACTCGTCCACTCTCCCCTCAGCGTCCATCACACCGGGTAACGTCAGACGTTCACTGGACAGACCGGGAGAATTGATCGCAGCCAGTCTCGTGCGCACACCTGACGTCATGTCTCCCCTCCCGTCACTTCGTTCTCCACACGTTATGTCCGGTTTGTGTCCGTACCTGTCGGATCCACAATCAACACCCTGCCTTGTCCATCCACAGAACCAAAATAATCCACAGTTTTCCTCCTCCCGAGCAGCACTTTTCTCCTGGAAACTTTTTCCTCTGTGTGAAGCGAAGCTCAGACTGCTTTTCTAAGTCCAAATGTTTAATGGCGTCACAGACGCAGTGTAGCTATTTTCAGTAAACCGCCTCCAGCGTATTAACTCACTCAAGAAGCCATTTGTAATCATATGACTGCACCTTAAGTTTGATCCGCCGCAACTTTCCAGGTGGAGTTCGAGCTTCAGTTCATGTGGGAATCTGTCGCCACCTTGTGGTGACCTTTTGACATTCGTCACCTTTTTATTCAAAACGAAAACGATTCAGAACAAAACTGTTAAAGTAGTTGACTAATATGTATATGTCGCAGACATGACGAGCGAAGCTCTTCAGCATCTCACCATGTCATTTAGGTCCTTCAGACTTTTTTTAGTAAATGCTTCAGTGGAACATGAGTATTAGAGGTGGGCGATACTGGGAATTTTGGTATTGATCCAATACCAAGTTAAATACAAGCCCAGTATTACCGATATCGATACCGATACGGATACTTTTTCATATTTAAGCTTCATAGATCAAACGGATCCAAAAGACATAGGATAGAATTTCGCCAAACATTGTACATGACAACAAAATATTTTATTATCACAATCAACATTTTTGTTTAAAAAAAATCACTCAACACAACTTAAAACAAAATCTCCTGAGGTAGAGGGCTGGTGCGCTGCTCCGTGTTGTGTGACACAGCGCAGCGCTGCTCTTACAGACAGAGAGTAGACTTTGATGAATCTGTGTGTGCAGCAGTCAGTGCGTGCAGGAGAGAAAAAAGCTTGAGTATCGATCTTTTTACACAAGGATCGTTCAATATCAATACCAGCGTTGGTATCAATATTATCGATATTAGGATCGATCCGCCCACCTCTAATGAGTATGGCTAAAACGTTTCAGCTTCTGAGGGAGTGGAGCACTCCCCAGACCCCCCACCCCTTTTAAGCATTTTTATTTTATTTGCCTACAATATGGCCAAATTATATTACAATATTGTCATATCAATATGATACAATTAAACATTATTAAAACAGTAATAATAAATCAAATCAATTTCATTTATATAGCGCCAAATCACAACAAACAGTTGCCCCAAGGCGCTTCATATTGCAAGGCAAAGCCATACAATAATTACAGAAAAACCTCAACTGTCAAAACGACCCCCTGTGAGCAAGCACTTGGCGACAGGGGGAAGGAAAAACTCCCTTTTAACAGGAAGAAACCGACAGCAGAACCAGGCTCAGGGAGGGGCAGTCTTCTGCTGGGACTGGTTGGGGCTGAGGGAGAGAACCAGGACAAAGACATGCTGTGGAGGGGAGCAGAGATCGATCACTAATGATTAAATGCAGAGTGGTGCATACAGAGCAAAAAGAGAAAGAAACACTCAGTGCATCATGGGAACCCCCCAGCAGTCTAAGTCTATAGCAGCATAACTAAGGGATGGTTCAGGGTCACCTGATCCAGCCCTAACTATAAGCTTTAGCAAAAAGGAAAGTTTTAAGCCTAATCTTAAAAGTAGAGAGGGTGTCTGTCTCCCTGATCCGAATTGGGAGCTGGTTCCACAGGAGAGGAGCCTGAAAGCTGAAGGCTCTGCCTCCCATTCTACTCTTACAAACCCTAGGAACTACAAGTAAGCCTGCAGTCTGAGAGCGAAGCACTCTATTGGGGTGATATGGTACTATGAGGTCCCTAAGATAAGATGGGACCTGATTATTCAAAACCTTGTAAGTAAGAAGAAGAATTTTAAATTCTATTCTAGAATTAACAGGAAGCCAATGAAGAGAGGCCAATATGGGTGAGATATGCTCTCTCCTTCTAGTCCCTGTCAGTACTCTAGCTGCAGCATTTTGAATTAACTGAAGGCTTTTCAGGGAACTTTTAGGACAACCTGATAATAATGAATTACAATAGTCCAGCCTAGAGGAAATAAATGCATGAATTAGTTTTTCAGCATCACTCTGAGACAAGACCTTTCTAATTTTAGAGATATTGCGCAAATGCAAAAAAGCAGTCCTACATATTTGCTTAATATGTGCATTGAAGTACATATCCTGATCAAAAATGACTCCAAGATTTCTCACAGTATTACTAGAGGTCAGGGTAATGCCATCCAGAGTAAGGATCTGGTTAGACACCATGTTTCTAAGATTTGTGGGGCCAAGTACAATAACTTCAGTTTTATCTGAGTTTAAAAGCAGGAAATTAGAGGTCATCCATGTCTTTATGTCTGTAAGACAATCCTGCAGTTTAGCTAATTGGTGTGTGTCCTCTGGCTTCATGGATAGATAAAGCTGGGTATCATCTGTGTATCAATGAAAATTTAAGCAATGCTGTCTAATAATACTGCCTAAGGGAAGCATGTATAAAGTGAATAAAATTGGTCCTAGCACAGAACCTTGTGGAACTCCATAATTAACCTTAGTCTGTGAAGAAGATTCCCCATTTACATGAACAAATTGTAATCTATTAGATAAATATGATTCAAACCACCGCAGCGCAGTGCCTTTAATACCTATGGCATGCTCTGTAATAAAATTTTATGGTCAACAGTATCAAAAGCAGCACTGAGGTCTAACAGAACAAGCACAGAGATGAGTCCACTGTCTGAGGCCAGAAGAAGATCATTTGTAACCTTCACTAATGCTGTTTCTGTACTATGATGAATTCTAAACCCTGACTGAAACTCTTCAAATAGACCATTCCTCTGCAGATGATCAGTTAGCTGTTTTACAACTACCCTTTCAAGAATTTTTGAGAGAAAAGGAAGGTTGGAGATTGGCCTATAATTAGCTAAGATAGCTGGGTCAAGTGATGGCTTTTTAAGTAATGGTTTAATTACTGCCACCTTAAAAGCCTGTGGTACATAGCCAACTAATAAAGACAGATTGATCATATTTAAGATCGAAGCATTAATTAATGGTAGGGCTTCCTTGAGCAGCCTGGTAGGAATGGGGTCTAATAGACATGTTGATGGTTTGGAGGAAGTAACTAATGAAAATAACTCAGACAGAACAATCGGAGAGAAAGAGTCTAACCAAATACCGGCATCACTAAAAGCAGCCAAAGAGAACGATATGTCTTTGGGATGGTTATGAGTATTTTTTTCTCTAATAGTTAAAATTTTATTAGCAAAGAAAGTCATGAAGTCATTACTAGTTAAAGTTAAAGGAATACTCGGCTCAATAGAGCTCTGACTCTTTGTCAGCCTGGCTACAGTGCTGAAAAGAAACCTGGGGTTGTTCTTATTTTCTTCAATTAGTGATGAGTAGAAAGATGTCCTAGCTTTACGGAGGGCTTTTTTATAGAGCAACAGACTCTTTTTCCAGGCTAAGTGAAGATCTTCTAAATTAGTGAGACGCCATTTCCTCTCCAATTTACGGGTTATCTGCTTTAAGCTGCGAGTTTGTGAGTTATACCACGGAGTCAGGCACTTCTGATTTAAGGCTCTCTTTTTCAGAGGAGCTACAGCATCCAAAGTTGTCCTCAATGAGGATATAAAACTATTGACGAGATAATCTATCTCACTCACAGTTTAGGTAGCTACTCTGCCCTGTGTTGGTATATGGCATTGGAGAACATAAAGAAGGAATCATATCCTTAAACCTAGTTACAGCGCTTTCTGAAAGACTTCTACTGTAATGAAACTTATTCCCCACTGCTGGGTAGTCCATCAGAGTGAATGTAAATGTTATTAAGAAATGATCAGACAGAAGGGGGTTTTCAGGGAATACTGTTAAGTCTTCAATTTCCATACCATAAGTCAGAACAAGCTCTAAGGTATGATTAAAGTGGTGGGTGGACTCATTTACATTTTGAGCAAAGCCAATCGAGTCTAACAATAGATTAAATGCAGTGTTGAGACTGTCATTCTCAGCATCTGTGTGGATGTCAAAATCGCCCACTATAATTATCTTATCTGAGCTAAGCACTAAGTCAGACAAAAGGTCCGAAAATTCACAGAGAAACTCACAGTAACGACCAGGAGGACGATAGATAACAAATAAAACTGTTTTTTGGGACTTCCAATTTGGATGGACAAGACTAAGAGACAAGCTTTCAAATGAATTAAAGCTCTGTCTGGGTTTTTGGTTAATTAATAAGCTGGAATGGAAGATTGCTGCTAATCCTCCGCCTCGGCCCGTGCTACGAGCGTTCTGGCAGTTAGTATGACTCGAGGGTGTTGACTCATTTAAACTAACATATTCATCCTGCTGTAACCAGGTTTCTGTAAGGCAGAATAAATCAATATGTTGATCAATTATTATATCATTTACTAACAGGGACTTAGAAGAGAGAGACCTAATCTTTAATAGACCACATTTAACTGTTTTAGTCTGTGGTGCAGTTGAAGGTGCTATATTTTTTCTTTTTTGAATTTTTATGCTTAAATAGATTTTTACTGGTTGTTGGTGGTCTGGGAGCAGGCACCGTCTCTACGGGGATGGGGTAATGAGGGGATGGCAGGGGGAGAGAAGCTGCAGAGAGGTGTGTAAGACTACAACTCTGCTTCCTGGTCCCAACCCTGGATAGTCACGGTTTGGAGGATTTAAGAAAATTGGCCAGATTTCTAGAAATGAGAGCTGCTCCATCCAAAGTGGGATGGATGCCGTCTTTCCTAACAAGACCAGGTTTTCCCCAGAAGCTTTGCCAATTATCTATGAAGCCCACCTCATTTTTTGGACACCACTCAGACAGCCAGCAATTCAAGGAGAACATGCGGCTAAACATGTTACTCCCGGTCCGATTGGGGAGGGGCCCAGAGAAAACTACAGAGTTCGACATTGTTTTTGCAAAGTTACACACCGATTCAATATTAATTTTAGTGACCTCCGATTGGCGTAACCGGGTGTCATTACTGCCGACGTGAATTACAATCTTACCAGATTTACACTTAGCCTTAGCCAGCAGTTTCAAATTTCCTTCAATGTCGCCTGCTCTGGCCCCCGGAAGACAATTGACTATGGTTGCTGGTGTCGCTAACTTCACATTTCTCAAAACAGAGTCTCCAATAACCAGAGTTTGATCCTCGGCGGGTGTGTCGCCGAGTGGGGAAAAACGGTTAGAAATGTGAACGGGTTGGCGGTGTACACGGGGCTTCTGTTTAGGGCTACGCTTCCTCCTCAGTCACCCAGTCGGCCTGCTTTCCCGGCTGCTCGGGATCTGCCAGAGGGGAACTAACGGCGGCTGAGCTACCTTGGTCTGCACCGACTACAGGGGCCTGGCTAGCTGTAGAATTTTCCACGGTGCGGAGCCGAGTCTCCAATTTGCCCAGCCTGGCCTCCAAAGCTACGAATAAGCTACACTTATTACAAGTACCGTTACTGCTAAAGGAGGCCGAGGAATAACTAAACATTTCACACCCAGAGCAGAAAAGTGCGGGAGAGACAGGAGAAGCCGCCATGCTAAATCGGCTAAGAGCTAGTAGCTACGCTAAGCTAGCGGATTCCTAAAAACACACAAAGTGAATAATGTGTAAATAATTTAGAGGTGATTCAGCAGAGGGAGTGCTTTAGTTAAGGCACGTGAAGATTACACTGGGAAACAAACCGTTATCTAGTTAACTAGATCAATCTAACTGCGCAAATTAAACAGATACAGAAAAACACCGCTGTGCTCCGGAACAGGAAGTGATACAATACCGCAGTGAGAGCCAACCACCAGTAGAGGTTGTAGTCTATAGAGCAACAGAAAATCACACTCATTTTGCACTCATGAGAAGCTTAGGTTTCAGTGGCAGTATTTGGTAACACTTGGTATTTCACACATATGTTAAAAAGATTAAAAAAGATAGGATTATAAAATCAAACCTTCACTGTGCCTTGTGATATAATCACTACGATGACGGCTCCAAGATGGCAGCTGCATATCTTACACCTCAGCAACCAATGCGGCGTCTACTCCTCTTTATAGTGTCTATGTTCGTCTGCCGTCGGCCTTGTGATAGAATCATGGTCTCTCTAACTGGTCCAAAATGGCGACCGCATTTCTTGCGCCACAGCAAACAATGCGGCGTCTGCTCTTCTTTATAATGTCTATGTTCATCTACCGTCGGTTTGTGGCTTTTTACGACAACCGTTTGTGGCTAGAGCTCAGTGCCTGTCATTGCTTTTATCCCACAGTTTTTTTTTTAAATTAAAGTTTAACAATTACACAAAGTACAAAGGTATGCCAGAGGTCAATACACGAATAAAGAAAAACATAAAATAAATAAATAAAAGATAGATAATCTGTCAGCACTTAAAATAATTTAGAATATCAAAGAGTCTTCACAGCTTTAGGGTTTGATGATGACTGAATCGAGACTTTGTAATGTTGTAATTCAAGCAAGTAGAGTCTGAACAGGGGCTTTTTTCCTGAAAATTTACATTTACGAATATGAAATTTAGCAAATATAATTAAGAAATTTACTAGATAAAATTCTTTCTTTTTAGAGTTACATACATTATAGAAACCAAAAAGCACACCAGAGTACTTTAGACAGAAGTTACCAAGAATATTAGACTGTATAAAGCAAATGACATCTTTTCAAAATGCAAAAGAGGTCATGTCCAAAAGAGATGGATGACAGTTTCATTGGCCTGAGAACAAAAAGAGCAGCTGCAGTCCATGTCCTTGTGAAGAGATGTTTTTGCAGGGTAGCATCTGTGGAGAGGTTTGAAGCACAGATCTCGAAATTTATTTGTAATAAAATATTTATGATATAAAGTCCATAGAGTCCAGTTAATATCAGGTACAAACTGCTTCCAATAATGAATAACATAAGGAATAGTAGCAATGTTTTTGCACCTAGAGCCAGTTATGGCTGCTTCACCATCAACTGCACCAACTACAAAAACAAATTCTCGAATACCAAAATGAACAATAGCCTTAATGTAATTATGTAAAACAAATGTCTATTTTAAAGATGTTATGTCGCAGTTTAATATCGATATACCGAGACTATAACTCAGCGCCATAAGTTCTTTTCATTAAGCTGCATTCACATGCATACAAATACAGAAACAAAAATGTATAAATATATTTATGTATATATATACTTGCCGTTGTTGTTTAACATGATATGTACATGGTGGTCAGAGGCAGCATGTAAATTTAAAACTGTGGTTGGAGGGGATGGAGGAGATACTTTTTACCCTGACTCGAGGGTCAAAAGTCATAAATTCTGAATGGCTTTATATCTACTTGTAATAAAATGCTAGTAAAAATCATATATATGTTGTCATTAAAAGACTAGCAATAATGTTACAGTGGAAAAAGCAACAAGGTAAATGAACACAATGTCAAGGCATACTTTAGATTTATATTTTAATACATTAGGATTTTTTTATCCAGGCATGTATGGGTTCATTAGATCTTTTAATCATCTTGGATACAACTTACAAGGCCTCATTTATAAAAATCCATTGAGAATTATGATGACAGTAAAAAAAACATCACAGTAAATGAACAGAATGGCATATTTTCCCCCAAATTTCCACACTTTACATAAAACATTTTTTTTTCTACCCAGGCATGTATGGGTTCATTAGAAAGAGCAATTAAAGGGCTTTAAAACAAGCCTACTTTTATTACAATCTGTTAACAAATAGCGACAATAGAGAGAGAAAAGCAGCACAGTTTGTCATAATTTCCCCAAATTTCTGCATTTTACATAAAAGTTTTTTTTTTTTTTCACTCACACATGCATAGGTTCATTGGAAAGAGCTTCCAATGGGCTTTAAAACAAGCCTACATTTATTAAAATCCGTTAAGAAATACTGACGCTAGTGCAAAGAAAGCGGTCAGTTTATTCTTTATGATCCGCACATCTCCACCCTTAGCAATGGCGCCTTCCTGTCTTGAGCGACGCTAATAGATTGAGACGCACATGTCCATTCCAGGTCTATATGTCCATGGCTTTTACCACACTGCAGAGATTTTTTGTGCCATTTCCGGTTTGTGTCTTCGTCTACCATAGAGCGAGCCCAGCTCTGCTCTGCTCGTATAATCTTAAAGTTATTAGCCCTTCAGGGGCAATTTGTTGTGCAGCCAGCAGTAGAACACATTTGAACACACATAACATGATCTAAATATGGCATAAAAACTCACCATGAAAACTCACCACACAGGAAACATAATAATAACTCAATAAGAAAACCTAGTTAAAAAAACATCTGTGATAGTGTTTAAAAATCTAATAACATTGGGAATAAAAGAGTTCTTTTGATTACACGTGATTTATTGTGTGATTTGTTTTGTGTGTGTGTGTGTTACTTTTGTGTTGTGGTTTGTAATTAGCATACTGTCACTCTCTGTTGTTGTTATTGCTGCTGTGGGTCTGTTTAATTAAATAAGAACTATTCTCATGTTATCTTTAAGTCAAGACCTGGGATCATGCGCTGGTGCAGCAGTTTTCGGCATCCAAGATGCTGCCTGTCTTGGATAGCAACTACTAAGTGATGGTCTAGTGGTTAAGGTGTTGGGCTTGAGTCCAGAAGATCATGGGCTCAAATCCCCGCCTGACTGGAAAATCACTAAGGGCCCTTGGGCAAGGCCTTTAATCCCCTATTGCTCCCGGTGTGTAGTGAGCGCCTTGTATGGCAGCACCCTGACATCGGGGTGAATGTGAGGCATGATTGTAAAGCGCTTTGAGCGTCTGATGCAGATGGAAAAGCGCTATATAAATGCAGTCCATTTACCATTTTACCCAGGCAGACAACTGTTCCATCCTCACCTCTTGAAGGGAAGCGTCTATCTCCTGGAGCCAGGTGAAGCATTCCCCTTGACATTCTCTAGCCTCTGGGGTCCTCAACACTTTGACATCTGTGTGCTGGAACATACACAGAAAAACACACCACATGGCCAAAATGTCGATGGTGGCACTGCCTCAAAATGCAAGTGATACTCCTCATCATAGTCTCCCAAAATAACTGCTCATTTGATGCAAAATCATTATACTGATACCAAAGGATCCTTTGAAGAGACCTAGTTATCATGTTCCGGGGTAACATATGTCAGATGTCACAGAATCCAATGGATGTTGACCTTGTTTGACCTTTACTTTGGAGACCAAATATTCAACACAATCAAAACTATTCCATTTATTAATCCTATTAGCTCAACCAATAATTTGCATCACTTTTTACCAAAATTGAAGGAACTTTAACTTTTGACCCCTGTACAAACTGAAACTGACCTTTGTCACCATTTTTTGCTGTTTTTACCCCATAACTCCTGATCATTCAGTCATAGATAGTCCAAACTATACCTTTTTGGAATCTTTACGATCAGACAAATAATGTGGTGATTTGAGCATTTTTAATTTTGACCCCTATGTAATTCTTCAATTGGCCCCTACCTGGCTGACTATTGAAAATTCAAGTGGCCAGTCGTTTTTTTTCAAAAGATTAATGTCTAAGGAGTATTTGTGCCAACTTTGGTGCTTGTATCACCATTTGCACGATTGTTTCAGTTATCTGCTGCACTAATATAGTGAGTCCCTTTGGCTGCTCCCTTGATTTCACTCAGAGTCACCACAGCAGATGCAAAGTAGGTCTGCATGTTGATTTGGCACAAGTCCTACACCAGATGCCCTTTCTGATGCAACATCACATTACACAGTGAAATGTGTAATGTGTAAAACATTTATATATTCAATGTAATTTTTACAGAATTCACCTTTTTTTACAGTGTAAAAGCTGAATTTTATTTATTGTAAACCAAAACAACCCGACATACACATCACCCACGTCATGTTTGTCTGCTTATCTATCTATCTATCTATATATATATATATATATATATATATATTCACATCAATTACGTCTGTGCATGTAATTGATGTGAAGACACGCATGCCTTAAACGTCGTCAAAAGATTATGAAATGGATTTTTTTGTATCATGTTGTTAGATAACATCTGTGCTAATTCTTTATTTTATGTTAGCTATCAAGTATTTGTGTTATTTGTTTGGAAGTTCTGAGAAATATAACTTAAGTTTTACTTCATCACGCATCCAAGTTTCAGACACAGGGAGAGCTCCCCCTGTTGGTGAGAGTGAGTAACATTAGAAATGTGAGAGTAAACCACACCTAATGTTAACACCTACAAGGTATAAAAAGTGTTGTATGACTCATTTTAGGGGCCTTTCACAAGACGGACACTGTCTGTGAGGGTCCCAGGCCTGGTTTCTAACGTGACCTTTAATAAACTCAAAATGAGGAATACAATGGTTTGGTTTTTGGTAAGGGAAAGAATCTTACATAAAAGAACCGGGTAAAAATAACAATGTATTGAACCAACATACTGTTATTTTTGTCTGGGAGCAGGGGGAAATTGTAAGCGTCGGCTCCTACAAGCTTCCTATCGGCTCATGTTGGTTCCGGTCAGTGTTTAGCTGCACCCCCCGTCAAAATGCATAGAACAATAGCAACAGCAGTTTTGCGTTGAGAATGTCTCAATATTGCGTGACTGAGCAAATTGACGAATGTGTGTAATCGGTGATCTACAAATGCTGAATCACACTTCACAAACAGAATTTTCAGTTTTGCAAATAGACATTTGAAGAAACAAATTTCACTGTGATGTTGAGGTTTTGCTCTCAGAGGTAGAAAATAGAGGTAGAAGACTGAAAATATTTTATTGAGCAGGAATGTGAGACCAAGGATGTTAATGCAGTGGGGTGTCAGGGTTTGAGATTTTGTTTGCTTGTCTGTTTTATTTTCCTTTGGTCTGTTTTGTTATTTTCTTTGATTCATTGGTTTTCTGCGTGTTCATTCTCTTGCTGGGTTTTCTGCTTGGGTCTGTCTGTCTCTATCGCTGTCTTGTCTGTCCTTGGGTTCTTGGAGATGGGCGTTTCTCTCTCTCTGGCCACATCTTTGTTCTGGAGCTTTCCATGCACACCTGTTCCTAATCATCACCTGGGGGATATATAAGTTCATTGGGTGCAGTTGTTCCTCATCAGATTGATGCCCCTTGTGCCTTCTCTCCAGCTGTCGTTCTCGTGGTCCACAGTCCTGCCTGCCTCAGTGTTTTTCTTGACCTACTGCCCGTTTTTCCGACCTCAACAAAGCCTGATGATTTTTGTACTTCTGCTGTGTACTTTAGACTGCCTTTTTCTGTACCGACCTCTGCTGTCCTCCTCACTAAAGCCTTTTACCAACCAGACCTGTTTCTGTTTCTGTTTCTTTTTGACCAACCCGCCTGTCATGGGGTCAGAAAATGGCACCCTTGATGATAAAGGGGGGAAAAAAAAAAAGAACAAAATAAAAGAAACAAAACTACACAAAAAGTCAGATGTGAAGGTCAGTGTAAGTGGTATCAGTCGTGGGGGACACTGTGCTCTTCAGTGTGGTCTTGCCAAGTGTGGGGGATTCTGACACACCCGGGGATTGGAATGAAGGTCAACACGTTTCTATTTATTTGCAGAACTTTCCTATACTGAGTACATTTGCCTTAATAATGGACAGCCACCCATAAGCACAGTTTTTAATTTTGCACCCCCTCATTTGTAACAATACTTTGGCTTGTTTTCATGAATGTGATTTTAATTATTTTTTAGCACAGACAGCGCAACATCCAGTAGCACCCTCTCCATGCCAGTCCAATCAGTGCTGCATGCTGAGTTGGACCCTTCTATCTACACTGTAAAACTCAATGAGTTAGTTGAACTCAAACCATTTGAGAAAACCAATTGCCTTAAACCATTTGAGTTTGCCAACTTCAATAAAATAATTTTCAAAAACTTAATTGTTAAAGTTTCAGTAACTTAACAGTTTATAGTTAAACATATGTAAATCTAGTTTGTTTTTCAATAAAAAAGTGACAAATTTCTGCCTAAAAATTTGCATTACATTTTGGATTAGATTTTTTGATGCATTCTTTGGTTTACTTGTTGACTCTGCATTGTGTTATTATTACTCTTCCCATTCGCTCCCTTTGGGACGCAAACTCACAATCTCCGGCATGGAAGTCGGACTCTCTAACCAAGCCTAAAACCCAGGGCTCTGGCCTTGTGACCAGAGAATCCTTTTGAGCTGTTGGGAGTGAGGTTTACTAACTACATCTGCACAGTGACACCTGCTGGCCTCCGTTACATAAACTCAATTAAAATGAGTGAATGGAATGCACTGGAAATACATCACCAACACTTAAATGCCCCAAAACTTTAAATGCACTTAAAGGAACTGAGTTGTTATGACAACAATTCATTTTTGAGTTAGTTTAATTAATGGAAATGAGTGACTATAACTTTTTTCAAAGTTTGAGTTACATTAACTTAATTATTGTATTAAAATGGAGTGTTCGGTTTAACAGTGCAGCTTGGCCCCTCTGGTGTCTCCGGTTCTTCCCATTGCCCCTCCAATGCTGAAGTCCACCTGACAGGTTGGATTCTTAGGAGTGCGGTGTTGGATTTGCAAGAGGAAATTGTTAAAGGCATTGGAGATGTTAAAAACCTCGCCAGGTTCTTAATGTAATACTGACCCTTCCAAAGAACAAAATCAATATATTCCTCAGTTTGAATTTATTGAAAGTCACACTGAAAACCAGGCCTGGGTCCCCAGAGACACAGCCCACACAGGGACTCCATATTCTGAGAGACCCTGAACATGACCGACAAATGGCTTTTATACAAGAAATGTAGGCAGTAAAGTGGGTGGGTTTTAGTCTAACAAACCTAATCATACCAGCGCCGCACAGACAGAGGGAAGCCATCCCTATATCTGAAGCCTGCGCATACGTAATGGAGGGAAACTTAACTCTTCCGTTGAAACTTTGACCCAGTTACAACCAGGTTCCAGGCATGTCTAAACAGATAACAAAAGCAAATACTTGACATAAGCCAGTCATTAAAAGAGGTGGTTAAGAAATCAATGTTGTGTTGTTTATTCTTTTATATTGTCCATTACATGGCACCAGGCTTGAATGGCATTCTGATTGTGCTGACCGGTCCAGGCTCTGGTGGCTCCAGCATGTTGCAGAGGCATGGCGTGTCTGCGTGTAATATCGTGCAGGACTCCGCATGCCACACAATGTTGGAAACCTTTTCAGGATTGCTAATTGTCCTGGTTCTTATTGCAATACTGCCCGTTACAAAGAACAAAATCAATATTTTCCTCAGTTTGAATTTATTGAAAGTCACGTTGAAAACCATGTTTTTTCAGACAATGTATGTTATGGTTCGGCGTGGAAGGAGGACGAACCCAAGAGCAGGGAGCAGAGAAAGGTATGTTAGAAAAGAGATTTATTAACAATGAGTTCAAATACTGAGGATAAATGAGTCAAGTGCGCAGCTATCTACCCGCGTGGAGACCGGCCTGCTCAGCGGTGGAACCAGGGGAACAGCAGCCCATATGTCTTCAGTTCAGGTGGAAGGGACCCAGTGCCAAGTGGCCACCTGCAAGCTGTCGACGTGACTGGGGAGGAGAGACAGGAGTGAGTGCTGAGCCGGTCACTTCCAGAAATGATTCTCACAGTCAATCAGTGATAAACTATCAGAACTGGTCCAGATATGCAGTAGTTACAGTGATTCAGTTCAGTTTCTTCTTAGTGTTTGTTATCAGGAAAAGTTCACAGTTCAGTTTGTACAATATTCCAATCAGAGTTCGGAGTGAAGTGGCTCGTGTGAGCAAAAGGTGACAAACACTTAGCTGGTAGATGCAGAGTGTGAGAGCTCCGCGCACAGGCTGCGGGTAAAGCTGGTCTTGGTGCAGCAGCAACGAGGAAGAAGTCAGCTCTAAGCTGAGGCTCAGACAGAAGGTGTGTGGAAACACCCAAAAAGTCAGAGAATAGTCTATCTCAGGAAAATAGAGAGGCCAAGCTTATCGTGGAAGATTAGCTGAGTTTCTGGCGAAGATGGAATAAGGAGCCGGGGTTCATATGCAGGTGCTGATTGAATGGAGATCAGGTGTGTCGATCAGCTTGAGGTGTACCACCTGTGCAGAAGGAAAAAAGGAGTAGCAGCAGGAGGAACAGAGCAGGCAGCCCACAACAAATGTAGGTGGTACAGTGGGTTTTAAGGCCAGGTCATGCGGCACTTAACGAAGCGCAAATGAAGCCCCTGGACTTTCGTTGGCATAATTTAACCTTTGCGCAGCTTCTGTCCTGCAGCTGGCGCTTCGTCAGGATTTTTAAAGTGTCGAAAAATTTGAACGAATGCCGCCAAAAACCTCATTTCATCCGTATTTCTTTTTGCTGTAGTTCTTGAAGGTTTTTTATCGTTTGCTTAGTTTTTTAACGTTAGCGTTTAGTTTGACTTTGTTTGACCAGCTGAATGTTTTCATACAGTGCAGAAGCCTGTTTGTGAGCGTTGCTGCTGCTGCTGCGTTCATGTACTGTCTACTGTCGGAAATTACATGGCAAACTCAGCCTGTTTGCTTGGATTTTTTTTTATCTGGGTGGGGCGTCAGCTTCACTGGGCCCAGGCCAGAATTAATCTTTTGTGTGGATACAATGAATTATTTTACCAAAAATAAAATGAAAACCACGTTCCTGCCACAAGCAACTGCTGAATTTGAAACAACAAAAAAAGTCATGTAATTTCTGACGGTACTTGAACGCAGCGGTAGCAGCAGCTATCGCCTCCTGTGTGTGCTTTTTTTAAATTAAATATAACAATATGAGTGTAGGAATGACAATCCAGTCCTTCTGTACACGCAGCAACAGGTAGATGATTCAGATGATTATATAAAGAGCTGTTGTGGAAGGCAGAATTCACATTGTGGATCAGTGGCAGCTGGTGGAAATAACCGCACATGGGGAGTCAATGCACAGCATTCACACGGACTGATCAGCTTACTGCTCTGATATATTCAGTCATCTTTACATTATATTTATTCCTCCCTTTGACAGTTTTCGGTTATAAATCAATATATGGTTTAGTAATGTAATACAGTGATACAGCAGCCACCACGGCACACCAGAATTTTAATTTTTTTAATTGGAGCAAGACGGAGCACACAGCGTGTCATCAGTCTGAACCAGACAGTGAGGATTCTGATAATGGAGATGATCCCTCTGTTGTTCTGGACGAGCAACCAGAGCAGGTGGATCCACCGACGTGTGCACAGATCTCCACAGTGGGTCGGATTGCGTGCTTCTGTTTGCAGCTTCTCCAGGACGCAGGCGCTACAGATCTCCGAGCCCTGGAATGCAGAGCAGGATGCAGCAGTGACTCCAGGTGCATTTAGTTTAAAGCGTGGAGAACAACATTAGCTTCGGTTTTGTTTTGTTCTCCTTTTGTTCCTTTTGTGCGCTTGATTCGCAGGCTATTCAGTGATGGGAAAAGTCAAAAGCTCATTCGTTGACCTTTTCTTGACGATTTGTGACTTTTTTACTTTTTTTCTTCATTCAGGAGTCGTCGTATGCCATGTGACTGGGCCTTTAGTTTCACAATCCTAATCTTACTGGCTCCCCACAGACAGGGGGAGCCCTTCCTTTATCTGAAACTTGCACATGCGTAATGGAAGTGAAATGTAACTCAATTGCTGAGACTTTGAACCAAGTCTCAACCATGCCTCATACAGCATTCAGCACATTTGTATTGCACTTGTGTTGGAAAACAATCGAATGGCGGCCAAGTTGCAGTCGTACCTCAATCTGACTGCAGTCGTAATATTTGTACGCCAATTCTGATGCAATACGAAGCGTTCTGATTGCGTTGGAGAGGCTGTACAAATTATTCGAGCACATCAATAAGTTTCATTACACTAGAAGTCTCTCAGAAAGCGCTGTAACTAGGTTTAAGGATATGATTCCTTCTTTATGTTCTCTAATGCCATATACCAACACAGTGCAGAGTAGCTACCTAAACTCTGTAAGTGAGATAGAGTATCTCGTCAATAGTTTTACATCCTCATTGAAGACAACTTTGGATGCTGTAGCTCCTCTGAAAAAGAGAGCTTTAAATCAGAAGTGCCTGACTCCGTGGTATAACTCACAAACTCGTAGCTTAAAGCAGATAACCCGTAAGTTGGAGAGGAAATGGCGTCTCACTAATTTAGAAGATCTTCACTTAGCCTGGAAAAAGAGTCTGTTACTCTATAAAAAAGCCCTCCGTAAAGCTAGGACATCTTTCTACTCATCACTAATTGAAGAAAATAAGAACAACCCCAGGTTTCTTTTCAGCACTGTAGCCAGGCTGACAAAGAGTCAGAGCTCTATTGAGCTGAGTATTCCATTAACTTTAACTAGTAATGACTTCATGACTTTCTTTGCTAACAAAATTTTAACTATTAGAGAAAAAATTACTCATAACCATCCCAAAGACGTATCGTTATCTTTGGCTGCTTTCAGTGATGCCGGTATTTGGTTAGACTCATTCTCTCCGATTGTTCTGAGTTATTTTCATTAGTTACTTCATCCAAACCATCAACATGTTTATTAGACCCCACTCCTACCAGGCTGCTCAAGGAAGCCCTTGTTATGTGTCGGACGCAGCTCGGAGAACCGACCAGCGTTTGAAGGACCCAGTATGAAATAAGCAGAGCACGGTACAAAGGCTAACTGAATTTAATACATAACAGTGATACAAAAATAACAGAAAGTGCGGTCTGGCATGGTGCGCTCCCAGCAGTGCTAACGGTCCGGAGCCAGAACTGGTTCGGACCCAAGGACCCCGCCGACACCCCCCAGGTGGCCGCAACAAACCGAGTCTGTGAAAGAAGGAACCATTATGTGAGTCCACACTCTACACACAGAGAACACTTAAAGGTGTACAAACAGCAAACACTTCCTGGCTTGATTACTAATCAACTTCCCAACCTGCAGGCATGGAACATCCGGTTCACAAAACTCCACTGCAGTGGAAGCCGATACATGACTAACATACAGCTCAATATAATAAAGGTGTGAGGGACACCACATTTACTGACTGTATAAATGTTAGTCACAAAATCTAACGTACCTCAGGAAGTGTGCTGACGAGCGTGAGACCTCACCCCCTCCTCTTTCACAGACCGTGCATCAAACCCTGGACGTTCTCTGCATCCACTGATGATGAGATGGCTCCCGAGACGACGATCTCACCCCTCTGGTCACAAGGTTGAGTCTCTGGCAAATACACACTGTATACTCCAGTCTTAAATGCCACCATGTTCCAATCCATATAGATGCACCTCAGCTGTGAGTCCTGACGAGCCGCAGGTGATCAGGGTGAGGTCCTGATAACCTCAGCAACACAGCCACTCAGTCCCAAATGCAAGCCACCTGGAAGGAATAACAAAAGACAGAAACAAAAAGACAGCCAGGCCCCCCAGCCATACAACAGCCCTACCATTATTTAATGCTTCGATCTTAAATATGATCAATCTATCTTTGTTAGTTGGCTATGTACCACAGGCTTTTAAGGTGGCAGTAATTAAACCATTACTTAAAAAGCCATCACTTGACCCAGCTATCTTAGCTAATTATAGGCCAATCTCCAACCTTCCTTTTCTCTCAAAAATTCTTGAAAGGGTAGTTGTAAAACAGCTAACTGATCATCTGCAGAGGAATGGTCTATTTGAAGAGTTTCAGTCAGGTTTTAGAATTCATCATAGTACAGAAACAGCATTAGTGAAGGTTACAAATGATCTTCTTATGGCCTTGGACAGTGGACTAATCTCTGTGCTTGTTCTGTTAGACCTCAGTGCTGCTTTTGATACTGTTGACCATAAAATTTTATTACAGAGATTAGAGCATGCTATAGGTATTAAAGGCACTGCGCTGCGGTGGTTTGAATCATATTTGTTTTTGCTAAAGCTTATAGTTAGGGCTGGATCAGGTGACCCTGAACCATCCCTTAGTTATGCTGCTATAGACGTAGACTGCTGGGGGGTTCCCATGATGCACTGTTTCTTTCTCTTTTTGCTCTGTATGCACCACTCTGCATTTAATCATTAGTGATCGATCTCTGCTCCCCTCCACAGCATGTCTTTTTCCTGGTTCTCTCCCTCAGCCCCAACCAGTCCCAGCAGAAGACTGCCCCTCCCTGAGCCTGGTTCTGCTGGAGGTTTCTTCCTGTTAAAAGGGAGTTTTTCCTTCCCACTGTAGCCAAGTGCTTGCTCACAGGGGGTCGTTTTGACCGTTGGGGTTTTGCATAATTATTGTATGGCCTTGCCTTACAATATAAAGCAATATATTATATATAATATATACAATATATTGTTGTGATTTGGCGCTATATAAAAAAAATTGATTGATTGATTGATCAAACCCTGGCCAAATGTCTTCACCGTCCTCCCCATCACACTAAAGCATGAATGAGTCTGAATGCCTTACGAATGGACATTTGAATGACATTTGTGCAAATTCGAGCTGCATTCCTTGTACAGCATTCGTATGGCACTCGACAAAGTCGGGAACATTTGCACGGCCAGCATGAATGTAGGGAACATGCACACCACTGTTGAGCTGCATTTGAACTGGGGAAATGTCAAACGGCGGTCGAAGTGCTGACTGATCACAGTCTGCATTCTAACTGCCCTGATGGTGTGAAAACAGCATTCAGAACAGTCTGATTGTGTTTTAAGGTAATTCACCATGATCAGGGACTGCAAATCCTGCCCGTGTCGCAGACGGAATGGTCCCCCTAAAAATCAGTCCCTCCTGATGACGTGGTTCACGGATTAACACCTCGTTTCTGCTTCAAACTGCACTCCAGTCATCATCTATCTCAACGACAGATATCTGAAGCTTTTGTACAACAATCATTTCCACATATATTCAGCATTATTTCATCATAAAAGGCGGCAGAAGCGATCAGAGTGCTGTGGCTAAACGAGCTGCTAGCTGATGCGTTCACTGCGCGTTACGGAATTTCACCTCGTTTCTGCTTAAAACAGCCTAATTTCTGCTTAAAACTGACTTTAGAATGATTTAAGAGGTTTTACCTTTATCATCTGATGGTTAATAATCCCATTAATCCATTTGATTGCTTTGGGTAATGAGACTCCGTCTCAGATGTGCTGTTGTGGTCCGAAATGAGGCATGCGCAGATGCAAAAGGTGACCGATTTTTAGGGGCAGACCATTCGGTCTGCTACATCGGTGTGTCCCAATTGTGGCACGGATGAGGTGCACCTCCACTGGATCCCGTTCAGGGAGGGCAAACAAAATATTGTCATGTGCAGTGTCTGTGGCACGCATTCATCTTGTGAACCAGATGTGGACATTGCATAATGAAACCGAAAGCATCATATGTCACTGCAGGTCAATGTGTCTCAGAGTTGCAGCGCGCACATCTGAACAGGTTGTCATACCCTTGATAAACTTCATTATACAGATACATTGCCATTCCCTCCAATGTATGTGAACTAATATGGTCATCATGGCTGGATCACGATGTGCAGGTGCGCCGCACCCTGCTCCTGCCCCACGGCACATTGATGCATGACACAGGCATGGCGCACCACAATACGACTGAATGGGATGTAACAGCTGTAATACACATACGACATGGACACTGGGGGGCTTGGCTGGACACTGTTTTGTGGTTTTTGTGTTTGTTTTCCTTCCCAGGTGGTTTGGGGCTGATCTCTGGGGAGAATGTGCTGCAGAAGAGTCTCTCACCTCTGTCACGGTGATCTGCTGCACCTGTTGCACTCACGTGCGATTCTCTAATCAGGACGATCTATGACACCTGTGACATTCACGTGCAGTTCTGAGGACTCTCAGCTGGTACCAATGAAGAGATGAAGAACTGCATTTAAGCCAGCAGTGATCTGGGCTTAATTGCCGGAGAATACGACCGTGTGACGACCGTTTGAGGACGCTGAGGGCCGCTCCAGAATCTGACATTGCGTCTGTGAAGGAGGACGAGGGTGAGAGGCAAGCGCTGTCAGCACACGTCAGAGAGTACAGTCTTGGGAAAAGCCACCTGGGGGGGTGTCGGCGGAGCTCCTGAGTCCAGAACGTTCGGGCTCCGATCCGTTGAGGCGCTGGGAGAGCGCGCCACCTCTTCACCCCACCAGACTTATTTATTTTGTATTGCACAGTGGGGAAAAAAAAAATTTGTTTCTTTTGGAACTGCTTCTGGTTATTTAGCGCTGGGTTCAGTCAGACGCTGGACCGCTCCTCAATCTGCGTCCAGACCATAACAGACACAGCGTACCTCTGTAGGAGGAATAAGGGGGCAACTGGTTTGCCAGGCCTTCACAACATAAAGGTAAATAAAACTCAGCTTTCAAACTGCTCCTGCTGTGAGTCACAGCGCAGGGTGAACACCAGCAGGAGCTGCTGCCTGTGGTGGCACCCTCTCATCCTGGCAGTGCTGTAAGCTGCCAACATCAGCTCACAATTGCCTTGTCCACCATGAAATATAATTCCCATTTGGCACGTAATACCCTCGTACATGATCACAAGGTCCACATAGTCCGAAGCGGTCAGCTCATGGACCTAATATTCTGAAGAGAGGACAGGCGTGGGTTACCTCATCTGCTTGAACCGCTGTGCATGAGACTGGAACACATTTTCACTCAGCTGCGTGTGCGTGTGCTCGTAACAGCTGATTGAAGCGCTGCGGAGCAGCAGACTAGATCATCCACACACCCCGCGGTGCATGTGTGTGCGTAAATATCATCTGATTGCTTTACCGTTCATGCGTGAACCTGTCTGGTAAGCAGGGTGTCTGCCTGTCTGCTTAACACCTGATGTCCAGAGAGAGAGAGAGAGAGAGAGAGAGAGAGAGAGAGAGAGAGGGTGCATCCTACTCATGAACTGACCTGTAATCAGTTCATGGGTTGGATGTCATTCGACATCCAGCAGTGGGACATGGCAGGTCTTCAGCTGTGCGAACCACAGTGCTCACTCTGTCATGCCCTCCCCTTGCTTCCCTCTGACCCAAACCTTGGGTGGCACATACGGCATTGGAGGTGCATTTTGCAAGTTTCTGCTGCTTTCTACATTGTGGGGTTTCATGCTGCGTTTTTTTTATTCTTTGTCTTTTTTATTTTATTTTGTTTTTATTTTTTTGTGTTCCATGCTGTGTTGTGTCCTCATTCGACCTGCACTCTGTGTAGTCAACCTGGATTTGGGAGCTACTTCGAGTGACCTCAGCTTGAGAGACCTCTGCAGCTCAAAAAATAAGCTCTTCCCATGTGTCTCTCAATTTCAAACGCTGAGGACCCAGAGACATGAATGCCACTGCCACAATAAGTCAATGTCTCTTCAAGTTCAACACTTTCATCACATATAAGATATACATCTGACAGCCAAATCCAGATCATCTTTGAAAGCCTGTAGCTTAGTGTTGCTCCAGGACAATTGCAGATCTAGACACTCTGATTCAGTCAGCTTGTCAAGCCCTGCAATCAAGGTATTAATTGATTCCACAATGGTTTTAGCTTAATGAAGTCATGATCAGTAAGCTTTCCTCTCCAACAAAACACCAAAGCAACTAGACATCATAATTTGACCCAAGGACCAGTTTATGAAAGCATGGTGTAATTTTCCAATAAGACAAGTAATGTGCTAAAGATAAATATATTATGATGATATGCACATGCCAGAAGATGATGCTGTGGTGAGTGAAATGATGTATTGCAGACATGTAATATATGCTTAGAAGGATATATACTGTATACTGCATAAAGTATATGCAGCAACTGCCACTCCCTTTGTATGCCCACTATTGGGGCAACCAGAAAAAAGTAGGTGTATCCACCCACAGAGATCTAGCCACCTCCTGGACTTTGCATTTGAGACAGTGTATCCTCTGCAAAGGTGGAGTTTTCCAAACTCCCTCAACAGCAGCGGAAGATATTCTAGGTGCCCACCCACTTGAGCACCCACAGTGCAGCAGGACAACCTCTCTCCTATGATTTCTTCTTGCTCAGTTAGGGGGCTTCAAACTGCTTTTCACCATCCCCTTCCTGTCTGCCTGGGTGGTTGCCATCCAGAACCCAAAAAATATGTAATTCCTGAATGGCTAATGTGATGTTTTTGTTAAGAACTGAAAGTCTACAGTACAACCATGTTGGTGGTTTAGCATCAAGTCCATCGTGGTGGTGTACAGAGGCAACAAAAAGTGTCACTGCCCAACTACTTATGGGCCAACCTATAGATAATATCCTGCACTAGAAGCACACAAGAGAAAATAAAAGCAACTTAATGAACACAAAAATAGTCAGGGACCTAAAGTCACTGGATAAATGTGACACACAAACATATTCACAATTTATACGTCTTTCAAGTGCAGAGTCAGTCCATGTTAAACAATTACAGAAATTCTGTTCATGAAGCCATGAACTAGTGAGAAAGTTTTTCCGTGGTCATAGTTCGTTTTTCAACCCCAACTTCCCCCATTAATTCACAACTGCTAAGCAACAGGAAACATGCGCAAGAACTTCAGATCAGGGTTGAGATCTATAAGGAATGATTATTAGTCCAACAAAGCACTGTAAAAGTGACCGGGCTCATCCTCACACAGAGTTGTGCCGTGTCTACAGATAACAGACTTTATGTAGTTCCACTCCAGAACATTTAGACAGTAAGATGCGATAAAAGTGTTGCTGGAATAAAAGACTTCAGGATTACTTTACTTCAGGATGTCGTTCTTGGATCTGCTCAAACTGTTGGAGCTGAGTCTCATACTGATCCTGACTGTGAATGCAAAAGGTGAGTGAGTCATTGTTCTGCAGTGTCACACTAACTAATGTGTTTTATTCTGGATTTTAACAACATAGTGTTCGCTTTCTGTTTCACACAGGCCAGGAGTGGAGTGTAGATGTGCCTTCATTCATTAATGCAACATTAGGTGCAACAGTGACCATCCAGTGTACATTTAACTATCCGCATGAACAGCAAACAGACAAGGTTCAGCTTTACTGGAAAGTGCCTATATCAAGAGCATTTGACACCAAAGTTGAAGTCAAACATGCATTTATTTATCACCCAATTGACGCCTATGTGCTCAAGCAGTACAGAACAAAGACCAAACTCATCGGTGATAAGACCATGAAAAACTGCTCCCTCATGATCAAGAACATCAAAGATGATATAAACCAGCTCTATCTGAGAGTTACTGGAAAGAATGACAGCTACAGTTTTGTTAAGAATAATGTATCTATTCGTGTGTACGGTAAGAATTTCCAGTCGAACTGTTTTAATTACAAATATAAATGACTGAGCTGATCAATTGAGTCAAATCTAACAACCACACTGTACTTTTCTCCTGTGTTGTAGGTTCTCTAAAACCCATCTCAGATAAATACGGTATGTGCTTTGTTCCCCTCCCCTCAGCCACATGAAAAATTTTTTTCTGCAATTTCCACCAGTAATATTGAAGATCCAATTGAGTGCATTATTGGTGTTCTAACTGTAACATGTCTGAAAGCTAAAAAATGAAAGGTGTGTTGCACATACACATGGAAAGTCATAAATGTGCACAAAATATATATGAAATGCGTCATGAGAATACATTTATATTTTAACAACAGAAAACAGGTGTGTTGGAATCTGGTCTGCTTTTGTTTTTTTTCTGTCATCAAAAACACTGATGTAGTTTTTCCTTGCTGTTGTTGTCAATGTTTTTTCTGAAGTCTGGAGTCTAGACCTTACTTGTGCAGAGCATTTTGAGGTAACACATGGTTGAGCACCAATACAAATAAATTTAATTGTAACTGTGCCATGTTAGGTTAGGCGCATTGGAAACTTTAAATTGTTCGTAGGTGTGCGTGCAGGTGTGAATGTGTTTGCGTGTCTGTATGTGGCCCTGCAACAGACTGGCGCCCTGTCCAGGGTGTACCCCGCCTCACGCCCCATGACTGCTGGGATTGGCTCCAGCCCCCTTGTGACCCTTAATTGGAGGAAGCAGTTGAAGATTAGTGAATGGGTGTGTCATATTGCAACATTAACATGACCAGCAATTTCTCAACTGAAAGACATTGCAGTGTTTTACATAAAATTGATACAAAAAGGTCAGAGGCTGATTGTTCATTGAAAAAGAGGAACGTTTTAAACTTTTGATGGCACGTACACTTAGTTAAATGCTGCTGTCACAGTCAGTGGTGGCAGACTTCTCACTCGAACGTTCGTCTCTTGCGTACAGCCAACATGTGAATGCAGTATAAAGCACCAGGAACAAGTTGTTGTCTATTTAGCTGCTCCCGTTCCCGTTCGGGGTCGCCACAGCAGATAGAGCCAGATCCACATTGGTATTTGGCACAAGTTTTACACCAGATGCCCTTCCTGATGCAACTCCAGTCTTACCTGGAGAAACACAAACACAGCTGCTGGTGTTCTGAAGAGGTCTCCCATCCAAGTACTAACCAAGTCTTGCATTGCTTAGCTTCTGAGATGTGACGGGATCAAGCTTACACAGAGCAGACCGGCTGCTAAAGCAGCAACAACAAGCCTTTGTGAAAAAACTGCATTTGTTGGAATAAATACAAGTCAAATCAGGGAGCATGCGCTGGTGCCACAGCCACACCACCACAGAACCGCTTTGGACAGCAACCACCCAGGCAAACAACTGGGTTATTCTGGTTGGCTGGGATAAATACATTGTAAATAGTTGCAAGTTGCTTAAAAATAAGGCAAAGGCTATACACCCAACCGTTGGGCAGATAAGTCATACATTGAACATTACACGCCCAACCGTTGATCAGATAAATATAATGTCTTATCTTATTCGCCCAACCATGATCGTGTATTTACACGTTTTGTGCATCTAAACTACATTTTTTACACCACTTTATAAGGCTCTATTGTGGCGTATGTTTGACACATTTAACTGCGTCGTCTTTAATTACTGCGAAAACACCGCAATGGATCAAAACAGACAAACGTCATAAGAATTTTGAATGGAAGCCTGTTAATGACGGCAAAACATTTTGTGAACAAAATGCTGCTTGTTGGCTGTAAGATGGTGTTAGTTTGACACAGTTCCTTGGGTGTGATGAGCCAAACAGAATCGCTTTAGATCACAGCCCCTCCGTAGGGTGCGAACCCTCCCGGAGCCGGCCAGAAAATATCCGCCTTTTTTCCCCCTGCGTTGAAACCAGAAGTGAGCTTACAAGCGCGCTCAATGGTCGGTTGTGGTTTGGCGTATATGCTCGCAAATTTACTTTATTGTCCCAGCGGTTGAGCGTATAGCCACTCCGTAAAAATAATGAAAAAAAAAAAATCATAAGTAGCATGTATGAGTAGTTTTCACTTTTAAAAATTCATAATTTTCTTTGTGGGTGATAAAAGTATATGTAACAGGATGAAGGTCCTGGGTCCTGATTGAAAAGACGTTCCTGCTAGCTTGGCTAACGGGGTATTCCCCTTTGGCTGACCTGGTAGAGGAATGGTCTTTAGTGCGAGCCGTCTGGGGTTTAATCCCACCGCCGTCCCGGCCACAAAGGTCCTACGGTCACAATTGGCATTGTCGGCAGGATGTGGGTAGTCACAGAACACCCTTAAATGCACCTGTGACTTCGGGATGAAGTCAAAAATGGTGGAGAGATATGTAGCAAGATGAAGGTCCTAATTGTGACCGTGTACGGTGTACGGCAGCTTTTTGGTATGCGGATCTCTCGCTATCACTTTCTGTCTTCATAGTTATCTTTGTCATCCATTACCCATCTCATTGGGTTATGGATGTACCGTGCATCCGGAAAGTATTCACAGTACTTCGCTTTTTACACATTTTTTATGTTAGAGACCAAAATCTTGGGCAAATTCACTGTGAACACTCTGTGACCCTTTTCAAGTCAGGGAGCATTTTGATACATCTGCATGTGGACGTGGATGTACACCAGGTTTTTGTGCGTAAACGCGCTTTGTACATGAGGCCCTTTGAGCATTGACTGGTTGTTGCCTCCATAACTCATCTATGTCTAAAATAAATAAATTGAATTTGTAATATAATGTTTGGTTAAGTTTTTTAATGAAATAGAAGATGAAAAAAACTGATTTTTGTTGAAACTGAAATACTACACAATTTTTATCAAACATCAAGGTGTGCATAAGGCTTGCTCAGTGCTGCACATGGAAAAGCATCATCGTTTTAGTAACTGCAATGAGTGCAGTATGATTTTGTGTGTTGTACAGATTTCCCATTGACTACCAACACACCTGAAGACAGCACAAGTAAGTTTACACGTCTGGTTTTCAGGACAGTTTCATGCTTAACGTATAAATCAGTTAATTTTGTTATCATTAATCATTTTACTGTCACCCACAGTGCCTACGAAACTGAAGATTTCTACACTATATATTTCCATCTTTATTCCCGCTGTTGCAGTTCTGATAATTATAACTGTCGTCGGCATTGTCTGTTACAGAAAACGCAAAAGGTGACTTCACTTTTAGCTTACGGTTGCTGATTCAACCCAATAGATATTAAATTCTTCCATTTCATTATTAAGATGACTTGCCATTTTTGATGTAAAAATGTCAGTAATATGACTAACTTGTTGTGAAAGTGTAGGGACACGGACCCACAACAGGGGGCGTAAATGAACGGACAATGGAGGAAGTCAAATATCAACATTTTACTGTTGTGAAACAAGCACAACAATCACAACCAATAATAATAATTGTAGCGATAAGTCAATCACAACGGTGTCGTGTGGGCAGGCTCGAAGGTAGGAGACGTCCGTCCAAGCCGAACCGGAACCACACGATTTCCTCCGCCACCGAACCCCGGGAATACTGGAGCCGCCAAGTCCCGAACTCCAGGTGGCCACTGCCTCCGCTTGTCGGATCCGATACTGCTGGCGAGGAACAGAAACAGTCAGATGTGGGTGCGTCTGCACCCAGCAACACATGGGGTGAAACACCACCTCCACCTCTAGTCAGGAAAAACACTGCAGGAATGTAAGTACTTATCCGTGTAGCAATCTCCTGCTGTTCTTCTCTCTGTACAAAGGCAAAAAGTATTTTCTAGTCAAAGAATAATTCGCTGGCTGGATATGTTACCTTCTGGGTCGAACGATATCTCGGCAAAGAGGTGGAGATGTCGTCTGGCTGACACTGATCCGACGAATGGTGACAGCTGTCAAAGATGATGAGCGGCAGCTGTCACTCTGGCTGCTCCTGTGAGGCGGCAGCGCCCTCTGGTGCCTGGAACCCGCACTCCAGGCAGGGTGCCCTCTGGTGGTGGTGGGCCAGCAGTACCTCCTCTTCAGCGGCCCACACAACAGGACCCCCCCCTCAGGCTTGTCCGGGTGGCGGCGGTAGAAATCGGCCAGGAGGGCTGGGTCCAGGATGAAGCTCCTCTTCACCCAGGAGCGTTCTTCAGGTCCGTACCCCTCCCAGTCCACCAAATATTGGAAGCCCCGGCCCATCCTACGGACATCCAAGAGCCGGCGCACAGTCCAAGCCGGCTCGCCATCGATGATCCGGGCAGGAGGTGGTGCCGGACCTGGAGCACAGAGGGGTGAGGTGTGATGGGGCTTGATCCTGGACACGTGGAAAACTGGATGGATCCGCAGTGAGGCTGGGAGCTGAAGCCTCATTGCGGCTGGACTGAGTACCTTGACGATTTTGAACGGACCGATATACCGGTCCTGCAGCATAGGGGAGTCCACTTGTAGGGGTATGTCCTTTGTAGACAACCACACTGCCTGCCCTGGCCGGTACGTAGGGGCCGGGGCCCGCCGACGGTCTGCATGGGCCTTTGTCCTCATCCGGGCCCTCAGCAAGGCAGAACGGGCGGCACGCCACACCCGACGGCACTTCCGTAGGTGGGCCTGGACCGAGGGCACACCGACCTCTCCCTCAACCACCGGAAACAAAGGAGGCTGGTACCCTAGACACACCTCGAAAGGGGAGAGGCCGGTGGCTGCAGACACCTGGCTGTTGTGGGCATACTCGATCCAGGCCAGATGGGTGCTCCAGGCCGCCGGGTGCGCGGCTGTCACGCAACGCAGGGCTTGCTCCACCTCTTGATTGGCCCGTTCTGCTTGCCCGTTGGTCTGGGGATGGTACCCGGATGAGAGACTCACCGTGGCCCCCAGTTCCTGGCAGAAGCTCCTCCAGACCTGCGAGGAGAACTGGGGACCGCGATCGGAGACGATGTCTGTTGGGATCCCATGCAGCCGGACAACGTGGTGGACCAGGAGGTCCGCTGTCTCCTGGGCCGTCGGGAGCTTCGGGAGGGCCACGAAGTGGGCCGCCTTGGAGAATCGGTCCACTATCATGAGGATGACGGTGTTTCCCTGGGACGGCGGGAGGCCCGTGACAAAATCCAGGCCGATGTGGGACCAGGGGCGATGAGGCACGGGCAGCGGCTGGAGTAGTCCCGAAACCCTGCGATGGTCCGCCTTGCCCCTGGCGCAGATGGTGCAGGCCTGGATGTAATCCCGGACGTCGGCCTCTAGGGACGCCCACCAGAAGCGCTGCCGGACAACTGCCACGGTTCTTCGCACCCCTGGATGACAGGAGAGCTTAGAGCCGTGACAGAAGTCCAGGACTGCAGCCCTAGCCTCTGGTGGGATGTAGAGTTTGTTCTTCGGCCCCGTTCCGGGGTCCGGGCTTCGTGCCAGGGCCTCCCGGATGGTTCTCTCTACGTCCCAGGTGAGGGTGGCCACGATAGTGGACTCCGGGATGATGGGTTCCGGTGGATCCGACAACTCCGCCTTGACTTCATCTTCATGTACCCGGGACAAAGCATCCGATTTCTGGTTTTTGGTCCCGGGACGGTAGGTGATCCGAAAGTCAAAACGGCCGAAGAACAGTGACCAGCGGGCTTGCCTGGGGTTCAGCCGCTTGGCGGTCCTGATATACTCCAGGTTCCGGTGGTCAGTGAAAACCGTGAATGGCACGGACGTTCCCTCCAACAGATGTCTCCACTCTTCAAGAGCCTCTTTCACCGCAAGGAGTTCTCGATTGCCGACGTCATAGTTCCGTTCGGCCGGGGTCAACCTGCGGGAAAAATAGGCACACGGGTGAAGGACCTTATCGGTCTTCCCGCTCTGTGAAAGCACAGCTCCTATCCCTGAGTCCGAGGCGTCCACTTCAACCACCAACTGGCGACTAGGATCGGGCTGCACCAGAACAGGTGCAGACGAGAAGCGCCGTTTCAACTCCTTGAACGCGGCATCGCAACGATCCGACCAGGTGAAGGGGACTTTTGGTGAGGTCAGGGCTGTCAGGGGGCTAGCTACCTGACTATAGCCCTTAATGAACCTCCTGTAGAAATTAGCAAAGCCGAGGAACTGTTGCAGCTTCCTACGGCTAGTGGGTTGGGGCCAGTCTCTCACCGCCGCAACCTTGGCCGGATCAGGAGCGACGGAGTTAGGGGAAATGATAAATCCCAGGAAGGACAAAGAAGTGCGGTGAAACTCGCACTTCTCGCCCTTCACAAACAGCCGGTTCTCCAACAACCGCTGCAGGACCTGACGTACATGCCGGACATGGGTCTCAGGATCCGGAGAAAAGATGAGTATATCGTCCAGATATACGAAGACGAATCGGTGCAGGAAGTCCCGCAAGACGTCATTAACCAATGCTTGGAACGTCGCGGGAGCATTTGTAAGACCGAACGGCATGACCAGGTACTCAAAGTGACCTAACGGGGTGTTAAATGCCGTCTTCCACTCGTCTCCCTTCCGGATCCGAACCAGGTGATACGCATTCCTCAGATCAAGCTTGGTGAATATTTTGGTGAACACAGAATCCAACAAGGGTAAGGGGTATCGGTTACGAACTGTGATCTCGTTCAGCCCCCTGTAATCGATGCATGGACGTAGCCCGCCATCCTTTTTCCCCACAAAAAAGAAACCCGCACCCATCGGGGAGGTGGAATTCCGGATCAACCCGGCAGCCAAAGAGTCCCGGATGTAGGTCTCCATTGATTCGCGCTCGGGTCGTGAGAGGTTGTACAGTCTACTGGACGGGAACTCAACGCCCGGAGCCAAATCAATGGCACAATCATACGGGCGGTGCGGGGGAAGGGTGAGCGCCCGGTCCTTGCTAAACACCTCCACAAGGTCATGGTACTGCACCGGCACGCCCCCTAGATTGGGCGGGGCTCTGACCTCCTCCCTGGCCTGGGAACCGGGAGGAACCGAGGAACCTAAACATACCCGATGGCAGGTCTCGCTCCACTGAACCACTACCCCGGACGGCCAATCGATCCGGGGGTTGTGTTTCAACATCCAGGGAAATCCTAAAACCACACGGGAGGTGGCTGGAGTCACAAAAAACTCGATCTCCTCCCGGTGATTTCCCGACACCACCAGGGTTACTGGTGGTGTCTTGTGAGTGATTGGAGGGAGTAGGGAGCCATCTAGTGCCCGCACCTGCACAGGCGAGGTAAGCGCCACCAGAGGGAACCCTATCTCCCTGGCCCATCTGCTGTCTAACAGATTCCCTTCAGAGCCCGTGTCCACCAGTGCTGGGGCCTTCAGGGTTAAATCCTCATAAAGGATTGTAACTGGGAGTCGAGTGGCAATGTGGGTGTGTCCCACGTGAATGTCTCGGCCCACCCCTAGCCCAGTCTCTAGGGGCAGGCGTTGGTGTTTAACCGCTCGGGGCAGTCTCTCAATTGATGCTCTATCGAGCCACAAACAAAACACGCCCCGTGGTCCAGCCTCCTCTGTCTATTTGGTGCTCTAAATGTGGCCCTGCTCGTGTCCATAGCTTCGTCAGCAGGGGGAGCTGTAACCACACGGGGCGCAAGGACCGTGGAGCGTGGGGAGGGCGGAGCGCGATCGGAACCGGAAGGGAGAGGGACGGCGCGTGCCCGGCCACGCCCTTCGTCTCGTTCCCGACGGCGTTCTTCCAACCGATTGTCCATTCGTATGACGAGATCGATAAGCCCATCTAAATCCCGCGGTTCGTCCTTAGCCACCAGGTGCTCCTTCAGAACCAATGACAGTCCGTTTACAAAGGCGCCGCGGAGGGCAGTGCTATTCCAGCCTGACCTCGCAGCCGCGATGCGGAAGTCGACTGCATAGGCAGCTGCGCTCCGGCGCCCCTGTCTCATTGACAGCAGCACGGCTGAAGCGGTCTCTCCTCTGTTTGGGTGATCGAACACTGTTCTGAACTCCCTCACAAACCCATCATATGTCTGAAGGAGCCGTGAATTTTGCTCCCAGAGCGCTGTAGCCCAAGCACGTGCCTCACCACGAAGCAGATTTATCACATAAGCTACTTTGCTAGCGTCAGTCGCGTACATGACGGGACGCTGTGCGAAGACGAGCAAACACTGCATAAGGAAATCCGCGCACGTCTCCACACAGCCTCCGTACGGCTCTGGGGGGCTTATGTATGCTTCCGGGGAAGGTGGGAGGGGTCGTTGAACGACCAGTGGAACGTCGCTGTTACGCACAGGGTCGACGGGAGGGAGAGCCGCAGCGGCGCCCAGAGGGCGCGCTTCCACCTGCGCGGCAAGAGCCTCCACCCTGCGGTTCAGGAGGACGTTCTGCTCGGTCATCAAATCCAACCGAGTCGTGAAAGCGGTGAGGATCCGCTGCAACTCACCGATCACCCCTCCGGCGGACGCCTGCGCGCCCTGGTCTTCCATTGGCCGTTCAACAGCCGGTTGACGCCCCTCGGGATCCATGACGTTGGCCGAGATATCCTGTTGTGAAAGTGTATACCGACACTGATCCGACGAATGGTGACAGCTGTCAAAGATGATGAGCGGCAGCTGTCACTCTGGCTGCTCCTGTGAGGCGGCAGCGCCCTCTGGTGCCTGGAGCCCGCACTCCAGGCAGGGTGCCCTCTGGTGGTGGTGGGCCAGCAGTACCTCCTCTTCAGTGGCCCACACAACATAACTAGTATGTTGCCCGGGGGGATCCAGGGGTTCCAGATTGGGTAGTGTTTATAAAATAGGCAGCTGACTTTTTCAAGGGTGGTAATAAATTATGCAAAGTTTCTATAATGATTTGGAATGCCTGTGAGTCCAGAATGTAATTATCAGCGCCCATTGTTCACTGTTGTTAGATAATATCCCTAATTTCTCCAAAACTATTTGTCTTATCAACACTTTTGACGGCATTCCTCCTTGACCCAAAACACATAAGCATACCAAATGGCAAGTGTTAGTTCTCCCCAGTTTCTCCATGTTCGAAGGTATATACACACACACACACATGCATGTATAGAGGGGCCACTTTGCTTTTAATATACAGATGATTTATGGCCCTCTTGGAATGGCGTGTGAGTCCAGAATGTAATTATCAACATCCGTTGTTCATTGTCATTAGGTAATAACTGTAATTTCTCCAAAAATATTAGTCCTATCAATGTTGCGTTTTGGCGGCATTCATCCTTGACCCAAAATACAAAAGCATACCAAAATGCAAGTGTCAGCTCTCCCCAGTTTGTTCGCAATTATACACACATACACATGTACACACGTACACAGAGGCCACTTGGCTTTTAATAGATAGATGATTTGCTGCCCCCTGCTGGAATGGCGTGTGAGTCCAGAATTTAATTATCAACATCCATTGCTCACCGTTGTTAGATAATATCCTGAATTTCCCCCCAAATATTTGTCCTGTCAACTTTCTCTTTTCACAGCATTCATCCTTGACCCATAATACATAAGCATACCAAATGGCAGGTGTCAGCTCTCCCCAGTTTGTCTGTGATTGAAGCCATACACATGCATGCACGCATGCATACTCGTCATACACAGAGGCCAATTGGCTTTTATTTTATAGATGCTATACATCATGTATACTGACATTTCACTCCGGTATTTTACAATGGTAATTATAAGCAAGTCATTCTGAATATGAGAAATGTTTTCAAACATTGCGTTCATGCTTGTTTTGATCATTCCAATCTTGGTGAATTGTCACTTTTACTAGAGGAAACGCTAGAGTTAGGGTTAAACCATTATTGAATTGAGATTTGAAAATACGATTGAACATGGAGAACTGGTGGTGGCCCAAGACTGTCACAATGTTGATTAAAAAATTAAACATGAACTTAAGAGGAACAAAAATGGTGAGAATACTTACCACAAATAAGCATTCACACACACATAGTGAAAATGACACAGACAAATAAATGCCCTGGAACCCAAGTAAACTTCAATAACAATGTCACAATTAAAGGAACAGTGCTCAAACATCTCAAGATGTGTATTTTCATCATATATTTGCACCATCTTGGTTTATTTTAGTGTTGTACCTGTTAAATATTGTACTGTGGACTGGGGGGGGGGGGATTTGAAATTAACTTTAGGCAATATTTTCATGCTTTTCAGATGGATTATGTTTTTACCAAGCATACATGCATGCTGCAGAATGTGTGTGCTGCAGAACGTGTGATAGTGTGAGGTAGTATTCTTGCTTTTAAAATCAGCCATGTCCTTTGGATGAACACTAGTCCTCACTGCTTAGAGTCTGATCACTGGGCTGCGACAGCCTGCGAGCAGCATCCATGAGGAAATGCACACAGTCTGTCGCGAGGTTTGCAGCCGTTCACCATCCCCTCATTTCAGGCCCAGGGCGGTGCCCGCATGTCACTTGGTTTTTGAACAGACAAGAAAAAAATTCTATGCGAGGAACTCCCTTGCCGTATTGTCAGGCAGGCACCTCGTACCCCTCACCACGTAGTCTCTGTGACTCAGAATGTACCCGACATGTGAGACAACTTGGGAGGGGTTGACACACACTTTTCCTTTTATATGATCAGAGAACAGGAACAGTGCTTCTGGAAGTGTATGAGCACTCCAGTAGTCTGCAGCCACCTTGTTCTGCAGCCACCTGACGTGCATGCGTGTGAGCAAGCTGGAAATGTCCTGTCCGGCCACAGATGAGTTGCACAGGTTGGATTCATGTGTTTACCTCTATTTATTAATTTATTTTTCTGAGGACAGAAGTGGATTTAAGTTTAATGCTCCTGGTCGCCGCAAAACCAGTGTGCATGCGCATGCTGGACACGTCCTGTCCAGCCATGGACGACCTGCACAAACCAGATTTATTGTTTGTTTATTTACTATTCTGAGGATAGAAGTGGATTTAAGTTTAATGCTCCTGGTCAGCGCACACCCACCATGCACGCATGGGCTGGACACTTCCTGTCCAGCTATGGACGACCTGCACAAACCAGATTAATTGTTAATTTATTTATTAGGACAGATGTGGATTTAAGTTTAATGCATCTGGTCGACGGCCACCTGCTGTTCACGCCGTGCTGGACGAACAATGTCAGCACTCTGGCTTCATTCTTTTATTTTATTTTTATCGGAGTGCTTCCAAAGGATCACGATGCTCGTCCAGCCTGTCTGGCCATAGAGGATCGCACAAACCAAATGTTCTCTTTTTATTTATTTATTTTTCTGAGGACCGCAGTGTAAAACTGCCGGCTGACGGCAGGGACAGCAATCCGGATTCATTGTTTTTATTTTCTTGTCTGTGAGGACGTCAATGAAACGACGCAGTGAACATCACTCTATAAGTCTGTGAGTGGTTGTTCGTGCTTTTCTTCTTAATTTTTATTATTTATTTATTATTTACAGTGCTTTTTCTGCCTGAAGTCAGGGGAATTTTCACAGCTTCTTTCACATAATAGCAAGGTAATAGTTCAGATACATCCTGTTAGATATATTTGTGTTCAGTTATGGTTTTCTTTATTTGTTTTCTGTACTTCTTTTGGTATTAAGGGTTATACTTTTAGTTTCATTCTTATTCTCACTTTCCTTTGTTCTCTCTTGGTATGTGCATGTAGAACCAGTTTGTACCACTTAGGATAAAGAGAGTTAGGTTACAATTATAAATCATATGTCTCCCGTTATTGCGCGGGCCTCGGGCAGGGGGATGGACCTCCTTTGAATGCCCAAGGGGGCCAATAAGAGAAATAAGGTCCGCCTCTGTTACACATATGTAATCCTGTATAAAATTGCTTGTATCCATTGTCCGGGGTTCTGTAAGAGCGGATCTTGTCTGTAAGAGAGGTTCTTGCAGGGCCTAGGCCTGATTATTTTTGCTGTGACTTTGATTAAATTTAAAAGTGCGGAATAGTTCAAGTTTGTGCTTTGTAAGGGGCAGTATTACAGAAAGAACTGGGGGAAGAATTAACAATCCTGAGCACTGTGTTCGCAAACGTGTGGTCATTTCAGCTGCGCCAGTGGCACCGAACATCTGTGAGAGTACGGCGTAGTATTCATGCGCAAATCCGTGCGGCTACAAAGACTTCAACTGAGCAGTTCTTACACCTAGCTGCTCTAATAGATCTTGACAAAGACTGGAGTTTCCCTTGTTGTGTATAGTTAAGGAGGAGCTTTACCCTTGTTTTCTCAACCGTATGATGTTGATAATCACTTCCTGGACCCTGCCTAACCATGATAACTACTTTTTCCCCAGATCAGAGTCTTTAACCCGGGGGGAATCTGGATCTGGATATTATGCAAATATTAGCAGAGCATCATTAAGCCAAGTCAAAAGGTTTGTAAGCATATACAGACATTGTATTAAAACTACATATGTGGTATTGATTATAGTTTATTGTCATGTATGAGCAATACGGAAGTTAATATTTAATACTACATGCATGAACATTGAGGATGGCTGACTTTGCAAGACACTGTTCTTTCACACCAAGTCATGTGTTTCTACAGACATTTCCCAAAAAAGCACACTTTTGTCTTTTTGTTGTCTTTACAGACAAGACGTGAGCACAAACCAAGACAGCAAACAAGTTTCTCACTCTAAGGTTATTGATGACCCGGTCTATATTAACCTCCAGGTATAATTTCTACTGCAGTTCTTTATTTGTAATATGATAGTTACGCCCAGAGCCATTGATAAATCCAACAATCCTACTGATAACAAATGCTAACCTTATATTACAACTCCTCTCTTTACAGCTTCCCTCATGTCAGACGTTTCAAACGGCAAATCCAGTAGACAATATATATGGAAATGTAGATTATTCACAGTAACAGGAAAGCTACTGGACATCGTATGGTCCATTGGTACTTAAACAGTGCCAGAGGGGCGGAGGTTATGAAATCTTATTTGTCTGTTTGCAAAAAGGAAAGATATCTCCAAAAAATGATGAATGGATTTTCATGATGTGCCCGAGGATGAGAACAGCTGAGGTGATCCAGCTCTGCCTCAGATTTATACATTTTAGAGTGCATCTGAGAAGTATTCATGGCACTTTAATTTTTCCACATTTTTTAATGTTACAGCCTTATTTTTAAATGGAGTAAAGTAAATAATTTTCACCTCAAACTTCTACACACAATACCCCATAATGACAAAGTGGGAAAAAAAGTTTTTTGAGGGTTTGCAAATCCATTAAAAATGAAAAAAAATCACAGCCTTTGCCATGAAGCTCAAAATTAAGCTCAGGTTCATCCTGTTTCCACTGATCATCCTCAAGCTGTTTCTACAGCTTAATTAAGTTCATCTGGGGTAAATTCAGTTGATTGTTCATGATTTGGAAAGGCAAAAACCTATCTACATACCAGAGTTGACAGTGCATGTCAGAGCACAAACCAAGCATGAAGTCAAAGGAATTGTCTGTAGACCTCCGAGACTGGATTGTCTCGAGGCACAAATCTGGGGAATGGAAGAAATTCAGATCCACCAGGACTCTTTGTAGAGCTTTTATTTCTGTGTAGGCTCTCTAGAGCTGGTCACCTGTCTAAACTGAGCAATTGGGGGAGAAGGGCCTTAGTCAGGGAGGTGACCAAGAAACTTCTTTCACGTGGTCATTATGGGGTATTGTGTGTAGAATTTTGAAGGGAAAAATGAATTTACTCTAATTTAGAATAGGGCTGTAACATAACAAAATGTGGCAAAAGAAAGAAGTGCTGTGAATGTTTTCTGGATACACTGTATCTCTTTGTAAAATTCTTCAATATTTACAATTTTTTTTGACAATGTAGCTTGAGTTTATTCTTAGTAATTCATCACACAAGGATTGAATTACCACATTCCTGATGCTGTGATATTGCTGCTGTACATGTGATTGAATGCTCTGACAATAAAGCTTCATTGTATATGGGTTATTTTTGGCTACAGCCTTTAAACAACCTCGAGCCTCATTTATGAATTGGATCAAGGAATGAAAATGGAAACTAGAACTGATATATCGCTAGGAACAAAAAGGGAACCAGTTGTTGTTCATTCAGCTGCTCCTGTTCTTGTGTTCGGGGATGACACAGCGGATACAGTAACTTTATATTTGTTTTAAAGTTCTAGAAGAGAAACAAGTTTGTTGAGCCTACTGTGTGAAACTAGCCACTGATCAATGCCAGTGTTCACCAGAATAAATGCAGAAAATTCACCGCAAGTACTTGTAAGCTTCATTAGGCTGTGCTGAGAAATATTTATTAAACAATCTTTAATTTTTTACAAATGAACTGCAGCACAGTGCACTGAACCAACAAAATAGAGATGCTGTGGTTTCTGTGTAGGCTCTCAGTTGACCAGGTGGTTTCCATAGTAGAGAAGCTTGAATCTTCGACTGGACTGGGTTGCTTGACGCGAGGACGTTTCGCTTCAAATCGCAGAAGCTAACTCAGCTAAAATTCTTGCTCTGGTAGTCTGACTTCTGTCTTGACTCTAGTAGAGAAGAATAAACAGAAGCCACAAAAGCTGGAGTTTTAAACCTAACCAGACCTGTCCTACCGAGAGGCAGACTGCTATAGGCTAGTGACTAAACAATAGCTCTAATTAGCACCTATTGTGCTCTAGTTAGCACCCTCCCAATGACAGGGCAGCTGTCCCTCCTAATGATGGGATGGACGCCTCTCCTGCCGGCTCCCTTGACGACTCTCCTATTTTGGATGCTGTAATATATTACAGCATCCAAAATAGTGCTTCCATATCCATATCACTTTACAATCAAAAAATGACTCATTGGATGAACTCAGTTCAGTTATGTACAGGATTTTCTTCTAATAAATATGTAGTCCCAACTAAATTCAGTTAAATTACCATGTGTTTAATGCCCTGAAATGAAATGACTAAATTATATTAGATTACCTCGCATGGATGTGCTTTTATTTTTTTGGAGTTGGGACTACTTATATTTATTAGATGGAAATCCAATCCAAAAAGTAAGTTTTTCAGTGTAGTGAGTTAATTCCACACATAATTCACCAGCTTTTATTGATTTATTTTACATTTGGTATACCTGCTAAACGCTTGTGTTTAGTGCCCTGAAATGAAATTATTCAAAATTACCTTGCATGAATGTGCTTTTTTTGAGTTGGGACTACAAATATTTATTAGATGGAAATCCAATCCAATAAGTCAGTTTTTCAGTGTAGTGAGTCAATTCCACAGATGATTCTACAACTTTTATATATTTATTTATTTTACATTTTTCTATGCCTATTAAATACTTGTGTTTAGCGCCCTGAAATGAAATGACTAAATTAAATGACCTTGCATGGATGTGCTTTTTTTGAGTTGGAACTACATATATTTATTAGATGGAAATCCAATAAGTCAGTTTTTCAGTGTAGTGAGTCAATTCCACACATGATTCTACAACTTCTATTTATTTATTTTATTTATTTTACATTTTCTATACCTGTTAAATGCTTGTGTTTAGTACCCTGAAAAGACCAGAATTGCCACCGTGACTCACAGTGCAAAGACTGTTGACACTTCACCTTCTGTGCAATTCAGCAGGAAATTTCAACACTGAAATAACCACAGATAAGTTAATTTTTCTGACACATCATGCTTGCTAAAGAGGAAATACAAAATGCCAAATTACATGAAAGTATGTTTTTGGAATAGACATGAAAATGAGAAATGATTAATTATTAATATGATTATTATATTTGCAAGGATTGTGGTCATAAAAAGATACAAAAAGGTGACGAAAATATGATCCAAAAAAGGGTCGAATTTAACTTTTTATGTTTGACGATCAACAAGCGGTCACAGGAAGGAAATTACATAAGAAGCATGTGTATCAACTTCAAATCTACTGTGGAGAAATACTACATCGAACATTGCAGGTGATTGGCAAAGGCGCACTTGTCTCGGGGGGTGAAAACTGTCAAATGGTCCTAGTCACCAGTGGCTTTGATGAACCTTTTACCTGAAAGAATAAGTTTTACATGCAAACACTGGGGAGTAAATGAATCACTAATTCTAACAGGAATTCTGTTTCAGAAGACACGTGATGAAGTAAACCCAGAGCAGGAAGGCTGAATGAACGATGAGCTAAATTACCTGTTCCAAAGAGCAGCCAATCAAAATTAAACTAATGACCAGAAATACATTTTTTGATTTACAGTATATAACTTTGTTTTCAAATCGTGGCAATCCCTCAGCGGCGAGGAAAATCATCTCTTGATTGATTCTCGGACATAGAAAATCTACATTCAGGGTTGATCGAGTGACACCTGTGTGTGGGGTTGTTTAATGTGGAAATATTGCACGCGGACAAACATGCAGACTTTGACAGGTCCTTAGACTGCTTCAATGGGTGGGAAATCCCAAACAATTGGGGTCTGAGGACCTGCTGCACCCTTCATCCACTCCACAGCTGTTGGGCTACAAGCCATCACCTCCTCTGCCTGACAGGCCCTTGAGGACTTCTGGTGGTGGTTGCGCCCATCAGCCTGTTTGGCTGTGTTTTTGAATTTGTGTATTATTTTGGGGTTCATCCTCTGTCATTGTTTTCTCTTCTCTGGTCTGGTGTGGGTGTTTCTCGTATCTATTATGTGTCCCCTGTTCTGCACTCCCCGTGTATGCATGCGTCTTCCTGTGTCCATCGTGTGCATCCATGTGTGTGTGTGTTGATTCGTTTCCCTCCTCCGGTGTGTGGATGTCAGTGTGTGTCTGCTGTTCAACCCCCTGTGTACTGCGTGTGTGTCCTTGTGTGGTCTCTGTCCCTCCTCTCTGGTTTGTGGAGATGCGCTGCTCCCTCGCTGTGTCATGTGTGTGTTCCACCCCGTGCGTGTGGTTATTTATTCTATGTGATCCAGTCCCTTGTCTTGTGTCTTTGCTTTGTGATATGTGTACAGGTATTATTCCTGAGTTCCACATGTTATTTCTTGGGAGTCTGGATTTTCATAGTAGAGAAGCTTGAATCTTCGACTGGACTGGGTTGTTTGACGCGAGGACGTTTCGCTTCTAATCGAGGAAGCTTCCTCAGCTAAAATTCTTGCTCTGGTAGTCTGACTTCTGTCTTTGCGTCACGCAACCCAGTCCAGTCGAAGATTCAAGCTTCTCTACTATGGAAACCACCTGGACAACTGAGAGCCTTCACAGAAACGGATTTTGTTTTTTGTCTTTATTTTGTACTGATTATTCCAGTTTGATCACTTTGTTGTTGCCTTCTGAGTTATTCTTGTTTGTGTTTATTCTGCTGCACTCCCCTTAGTCGTTATTTATGTTTGTGTGGTTATTTCTCTTATGATGGTTATGTTTGGGTTTTGTTATTTATTTTCCACTCACCCCTGGTTGTCCTTTACTTTGTGATCACCATCCCCGCCCATTTACTTCTGTCACGTTGACGCCACTTTATTTCCACCGTGCATTTTTTTTTCCCTGCTTTCGTTTGGTACACACCTGTCACATTATTTGCACACTGGTTCCGTGTTCTTGTTGGAGGTTCATTGTTCGACCTTGTTAACCTCGTTATGGTCATTGCTTTTCTCCTGTCTGCCTGCACCTCGTGTTGTGAGTATTCTTATGTCTGGACAGGACATTTCCTGTGCTCATCTAGTTTTTCTGGATCTTCCCACTGTCTATTGGACTTTTTGCCTCCACTGTTTGTTTGGGGTTTTTAGGGGGTTACCTGTGGTTCTCAAAAACTGTTGTATGTTTTTTCACTGGACTCAACTATTAAACCACAGAATTATTATCTCATCCTTTGGAGTTCACTTGTGTGCATATTTGGGTTCAACGTACCACAAACTACAACACTTCTTGTTTCACCAGAGGCTTGTTAGCAGTCTCATGTTCAGGGTTCCTGTTGGACCTTCATGGTTACTGTCACTGCCGCCAGGCACAGCCCATATTTCACCACAGTAAACTGTCTTCTACTTGATCTGCTACCCAGGTGTCAAAATGTGAATGAGAAGTTGGGTTTTCACATCCTGTAGGTTTAAAGACAGCTGTTAAGATCATTTTTTCTTTCCAACTTACAAAGTTTAGCAGAGTACAATCTACACTTTACAATTGCTCCAAGAGTTTAAATGTGTGCATTGAAAGATCTGCATGATTTTGAAATCATAAGAAAGTGTTTGTACATCCTGATAGCACTAATATCATGATTCAATCAGTAGTTAGTGTTACAAAAGTTCAGAATTAGTGCATTATTTAAAATTAAAAGATATGTGTTATATTTTAACTTTGTACAAATGGCAGAATTGAAATTAATGGAATTATTCTATCCAGAATAATTTGATGATTTTAAATCAAAATCATAACTTAAAACTGCTTTATTATCCAAGACCTCTGACTCACTATGGCACGGCTGTATTCAGTTAAGGAATAATGGCTCGTTTTGTGTGTGTGTGTGTGTGCAGTGGTGGGCACATTTCCGCTAATCCCACAACCGACAGTTATTGAAGATAATGTTTTCATTATTGGATTAGCTTTTCAGATAACTTTGAAAACCATTATCGGACTAATTATCTTCCGATAAGTTTTGGTCCGATAATTTTTAGACCGTTAATGTGGTAACCAAAGCTGAACAGCTACAAACCTTTAGAAAATTTAAAGTCAGTTGAGCACCTACCTGTTAAATGTTTTGTAGCAGATGTGTAGTTCTATCCTCTGCAAACAGGAGAGCTCCTTCTAGAAAAAAACATTCTATCCTCTGCAGGCAAAGGAGAACTGGTTGAAAATGCCTTGTTTTTTACAAATAAAAAATGGCATATTTTACAAAAGCACATTTATCTGTAAACACCAACACACAACACACCTCACATTAACGTGTTGGTTTACAAAGAATGAATGAGTTCACCAATCAGTGTTAGCAGATGTACATTTTACTCAGAATTCTTTGCCATCTGTCTGTGTTTGTTACAAAACTTCAGAATTAGTGCACTATTCAACATTAAAAGATATATTTTAACTTTGTACAAATGACAGAATTTACATTACTGGAATTATTCTGTCAGTATTAATTTTATTTATACATCAAACCATAAGTCAGCACTGCTTTATTTTCCAAGACGTCCGCCTGAAGGAAACACTGTTACTGGGTAGAGAGTTGAGCTTTGTTGCTCCTTTTAGTTGTTTCTGTGCTGGAAACTATGTAGTAAACAGGAGTTTTCAGCAGGGGGCAGGGTGCATAAAGACAGAAGTGCTGACTCATTTGTGTCTGTCGTCGCTTTTGATGCTTCCAGAAGCGATCATGGTGTTAAAACTCAAAATCAGCTTGTTAATAGTTGCAAGTGTACCGGAGACAATACTGGAATTTATTGCTCATCTGTAACTTCCGACACATTTTTGGGTGGTTTATCATTTTAACTTTATCAAAGATAACTTTTCAGTTATCTGATTATCTATTATCTAAGTTAATTTTTTGGTTATCTGTGCCCACCACAGTGTGTGTATAGAGTTGAGCTTAGCTCCTGTGAACTGTTTCACTGCTGTAAGATATGAAGTAAACAGAAGCTTCCAGCTAAGGATGTGACAATCGTACCGATGCACCAAAGCTTGTATCACTCCTTTCAAAGCAATCTGGTCTGACACGGTGTGCTGGAGCTTGTGTCCGCCACGTGACTATTGACGTGAGGAGCATCGTACATCACTGGTACGCTGGGAGGGGTCTGAAACATGCCACTGTCCCAATGGATAAAAAGACACAAAAATGTCCCGGTTGGATTTCTTGCCAAGTTGTCTCATAGCTAAGCTTTTGCAATTAATATGGACAACGCTACAATCAAGAAAAGATCACGAGTGTGGGAACATTTTGACCCAATTACCCCCAGTAAGGTAAAAAAGCTTTTTTTAAGCTACTGCTGTCATGTATTGGATGTTATATATTAAACATCCAATATGAAGCTTGTCGCCTTGGTTGGCTAATGGGTTGCACACAAGCAGGTGTATCCTCATATAAATGAGATTGCCTTGCGGTATTTGTGCACTCCAGCTTCCTCTGTCCCTTGTGAGAGGATTTTTTCCAAGGCTGGGGAAATTGTAAACAAATGGAGAAACCGTTTAAAACACACTGTTGTGGAACAAATACTTTTCTTAAATAAAAATTTGGAAATATGTAACCCTGTTCCACAAAACACTTGTCAGTAAACACATTACCCCAATATCAGCCTTTGTTGCACAAGCACATTCCACACTTCTCCCACACTGATAAATTTGTATAGCACTTTACTGTATATAGTACAAGCACTTTTCCACAAGCCACCTATAGTGAATATTTAGCCCACTGGCTAAAAGTGCACTCCCCACCCTGAACTCATTCCCATCATGACAACACCATCTATGTGGAGTTTGTCACCTATAGATTCAACCCTAAACTATAGACCATTTCTAGGCTATAGGTAGAGAAATTGCCTTCTTTCTGCAATTAGTACACATAAAAGAAATGATAGACAAAAAACAAACAAACAAACAATTGGGTAAACAGATTCAATTTCTTTAATAATCAAGTAAGACAATGAATTCTCCTGGTCATAACAATTTATTCTCAAGTTGAGATAAGTTGCATTTCTACGGATGTGTCAGTACTGTTTCATTAGGGTTTTTTTTTTTTTGCCTGTTGTAATTTCAGCAAGCCACCAGATGACGCCAGTTGTCCCTGATGCTTTGATGCCTCAAACCTATTTGTGATACAATCAGGAAGAAGATCCAAAAGCCTCACAAGGCTTCGTTGCCCGTCCCTACTTCCAGCAGTGGGCAGTGTGCACAGAGAAAGAAGTGCTGACTCATTGTTTTGGTCTGTAGGCACCTTTGATGCTACCAGAAGCAAATGTGGTGTTAAAACTCAAAATCAGCTTGTTAGTAGATGCAAGTGTATTGGAAGCAATACTGAATGTTATCAGTTAGCTGTAGCTTCCAATACATTTTTGGGTGGTTTATCAGTTTAGCTTTATAAAAGATAACTTTTCAATTAGCTGATAAACTGTTATCAATGCTAACTTTTTGTTTAGCTGTGTCCACCACTGGTTAGTAGTGACACAGCCTTCAGTTGTACATCTGAGTCATATTGTAAGCAGTTATGTATGTTTTCCTTTAGGTAAGTAAAACATTAGTTTCAGTTTGAGTTGATGCTTTTTCAGATGGCATTGGTGAGCAAAGTACATGCTGAAAAATGTATTTATTAACAGATAACTTGTTTTAAGAGGAAGAAAATCTTATTGGATTGGTATTTGTATCAGCAGATACTGAAGGTTACAGTACTGGACATGAAAAAGTGGTACTGTCCCATTCTGTTTTGAAACCCACTTACACCAACTAAGGTTTCAATGTGCCATGACCATATCTGTTATTTTATATTCATAAACTAAGAAAGTGTAGTGACCCCACTATAATAAAACAAAGTGTCTCGATCGAAGGTCATGGGCATTCAGTGTTGGTTTTTGGCCTTGCTGCTTACATGTAGAAAGTTCTCCAGATTCTCTGATGTTCTGATCATATTATGGACTGTAGATGATGGAATCCCTAAATTCCTTGCAATTGAACATTGAAAAACATTGTTCTTAAACTGTTGGACAATTTTTTCACGCAGTTGTTCATAAAGTGGTGATCCCTTGCCCCAGCTTTGCTTGTGAACGGCTCAGCCTTTTGGGGATGCTCCTTTTATACCCAATCATGACACTCACCTGTTTCCAATTAACCTGTTTGTCAAGGCGGGCTGTTGCTCGACACCAGGAGCGGTTGGACCGGCAAAGCAGACTCCCAGACTTGGTTTAGGCGTGTGAGTAATCATCTTCTTTATTCCATGCTCAGGTTCAGCACACAGATGATCAGTCAGCAGAGCAGAAGCACAATATGGGTTTGGCAAGAATGCAGTCATATTCAGGCAGGGTTCACAGGCACGAGCAAACACAGTTATCAAGGGTGAGGCAAAAAAGGCGTGGTCAAGGAAAACAGAGCAAAACACGGTACACGGCAAGGCAAGAAACCAGTACAAAATACAGAGGCTGGGATGTGTGCATAGAGTGACAACAAACTGGCAAATGTGTGGTGGCTGGGTGAAGATTAAATAGGCAGATGATAACAAGGTGCACGTGAGGAATAATCTAGAAGGGGGTGTGGCTAGGGAACAAAGAGTGCAGATGGGACAAGATGGTGAGGAAGGGAGTGCGCAAAGTGGAGTGATGTAATAGACAAAGATATGTGAACAGGTGCCAAGAGCGTAAGTAAGTGAGAACACAAAGCAGACTGGAACAAAGTGTGAGAGCAGGGCACAAAGCTAGTGGAGTGACATGACAACGCAGACAGAGATGTGAGAGGGATGAGAACAGAGCAGATGCAGGGCGTGGAGTAAAATAGACAACTAGGAACAGAGCTACAAATGAAGACAAAATACACCAAACTGGAACATGACAAAACTGATCAGAAAACATGGAGCATAGATAGTAAAGCAAAACTAAAGTATTAATAGTAAAATAAACAAGTGATAACCTAATGAAAACTGCATGAGAAAATAGAGATAAATACACATTAAACCAAAACTCACTTAACAAAGCGGTAAGACAAACCATAAGAAAAAGCAGTGACTAAATAATAACAGAAAACAAATCCTGACATAACTGTACAACAAATATTACTAATGAGAGAAACTAGATAAAACAAGTGATAAACAATAAATAAAAACACAACTGACTGAAGAAAACTAGAACAAAATGAAAAGCCAAAGAAACAAGTAACAAAGAAAACAAAGTGACAAATCAAAACAGAACAGAGAATAATCACTTGATGAAAATAAAATAACTAGTAAATCAAGACTGGGGCATGTGAAGGGGGAAAAAGAAAGAGGGAAAACACAAATCAAACCCCAGATCAGGCCAAAATTGTGACACTGTTCACCTGTGGAATAACCCAAACAGGTGTTTGTAATTATATGTGGTCCCACATGAGGGCGCTGCTACTGTATACTGTGGTAGTAGCGCAAGTAGTAGAAGAAGTGTGTTCGGAGTGTGTAATGGTTGCACCGGCAGGTTTGATTATTAAAAGAACAGCCGCCTTCTCTTTTATTTGGCAAATATAAAAGCCTCATTCTTCATCCTTGAAACACAAACACGACATGGTACCAGGAGTAAACTGAAGAAATCAGATGTGAGCCAACATGGATTTGAAGCCACCTGACAGCTTGAAACTGACGGGAAATGTCGACGAAAATTGGCGTGCCTTCAAGCAGCACTACAATCTGTATGTCACGGCCATGGGTCTGGACACGAAGCCGGACACGAGGAAAGTAGCACTACTGCTAACGTTAGCAGGGCCACAGGCCATTGAAGTGTTTAATGCGTTTGTGTTTGACTCGCCAGACGACAAAGATAAGTTGGATGTTGTGCTTCATAAATTTGATGCCCACTGCACACCGAAGAAGAATGAGACACATGAAAGATATATGTTTAGATCTTGTGTGCAGCTACAGGGTGAACCATTTGATAACGTCCTGACAGCCCTACGTCTAAAGGTTCAGACTTGCAATTTTGTGACACTTAAAGACTCATTGGTGAGAGACCAAATAGTATTTGGCATTTATGATAAGAAGCTGCGTGTAAGACTGTTGCGTGAGACCGACTTGACGCTTGATGGGGCTGTAAAGATATGCCAAGCTAATGAAATGTGCCAAAAGCATATGAGGACATTTGGAGATGTAGTGACTGCGTCGGCGCACACGTGATGGAGCAGCTACAGCAGTCGGTGCAGTGAAATTCCAAAGGAGGCGCCGCAACCGGACCGGGACTGCACAGCGGACCGATGACACAGAGTACATCTGCAAGCGCTGTGGGTCTCAACATAAACCAAGACAGTGCCCAGCCTTTGGCAAAGTATGCTCCAAATGTCAGGGAAAAAAACATTTTGCCAAACAATGCTTTTCGGTAGCAAAGGAGGGAAAGAGAGGAAAGTCTGTAAATGTGATTGAGGATACAGACTTAAGTGACACTTTCTTTGTTGGCATTGTTAAGTGTGAAGACGAGCCACAAAAAGTGAACAGCATTGCCAAAGAAGATAAATGGATAGCTCCTTTACTGGTGAATGGCACAATAGTTACAATGAGACTGGACACAGGTGCCAAAGTAAATCTTATAAGTATGTCAGACATAAGGGAGATGCAGACAAAGCCACAAATACGTTGCAAAGGCTCTGAACTAAAAGACTATAATGGGCAGCCGATTCAATGTTTAGGCACTTGTAAGTTAAATATTACGGTCAAAGGCAAAGTGCACCATGTGCTGTTTTCAGTTGTAAACCAAGGATGTGAATCCCTTTTGGGTGACAAGTCATGTGAAGAACTAGGGCTAGTGAAAAGAGTGTACTGTAGACGCAATAGTATAGCACTTCTCAAATGTGTTTACAGGTTTTGGTACACTCCCTTTCACATACAAAATCCAGCACAAAGAAGGTGCACAGCCAGTTATACATGCACCATGCAGAGTGCCAGAACCACTACGTGAAGCCCTTAAGAAAGAGCTAGACAGAATGACCAAAGTAGGTGTGATCACAAAAGTTGAAGAGCCTACAGACTGGGTCAACTCAATGGTAGTTACCAAGAAGCAGAATGGAGAGTTGAGAACATGTATAGACCCAAAAGATCTCAATGAGAATATAAAGAGAGAGTACTACCAAATACCCACACGTGATGAAATCATCAGTGAAATGGCAGGAGTGACCTACTTCACAAAGCTTGATGCATCACAAGGCTTCTGGCAGTTAAAACTAGATGAAAGCAGTACAAAGTTGTGTACCTTTAATACACCATTTGGGAGGTATTGCTATCTCCGACTGCCATTTGGGATAAAGTCAGCTCCAGAAATATTTCACAGAGCTATGGAACAAATCATTGAGGGCTTGGAAGGAGTTCGAGTCTACATTGATGACATTATCATTTGGGGCTCCACTCTCCAGGAGCACAATCAAAGACTTTGCAAAGTGTTAGAGCACATCCAAAAGTACGGACTAAAACTCAACAGAAACAAGTGTGAGTTTGGAGTACAGGAAATACTCTTCCTTGGAGATAAACTCACAGCTCAAGGTGTTGAACCGGACCAAGAGAAAATAAAGGCGATACTGAACATGCCTACACCAACAGACAAGACAGGTGTGTTGCGCATTATGGGGATGGTCAACTTTATTGGTAAATTCATTCCCAATCTCACTGCAAAGACATCCTGCATTCGTGAACTGTTGCACAATGACTGTGATTTTAAATGGACCACAAAACATGAGAACGAGTGGCAAAAGCTTAAAAAGACATTAACCACAGCACCTGTCTTAGCTTTCTATGACCACACTAAAAAGATCAAAGTGTCAGCTGATGCTTCGAAAGATGGTATCGGTGCCGTTCTCCTCCAGGCCGAGGGCGAGCACTGGAAACCTGTGGCCTATGCATCGAGGTCCATGACCAACTCAGAATGCAAGTATGCCCAGATAGAGGAGTGTTTGGGTGTGGCCTATGGTTTAGAGCGTTTTCACAGCTACATATATGGACTGCCGTCTTTCACTGTGGAGACTGACCACTGACCACTGGTCTCCATAATCAAGAAAAATCTAAATGAAATGTCCCCAAGGATCCAACGCTTAATGATGAAAATGCAAAGATATGACTTTGAACTTGTTTATATGCCTGGAAAACACTTGATTTTTGCCGATGCTCTCTCCAGAGCACCTGAGAGCAACTGTGCTAGCACAACTGATAAGGATATTGAATGTCATGTGAACATGGTGTCTACAATGTTGCCTGTGTCAGACACAAAGTCAAGACAAATAGTAGAGGCTACCAGACAGGATACAGAGTTACAGCATGTCCTTCACAATGTTGAGGAGGGGTGGATGAACTGTTACTCAAAAAGGGGAGGATTGTTATCCCAGAGAGTTTGAGATCAGATGTGCTTAACAGGATCCACGAGGGCCATCTCAGGATTGAGAAGTGTAAAAGGAGAGCGAGGGAGTCAGTCTATTGGCCCGGTCTAAACAAAGACATTGAGACACTAGTAAGCAAGTGTGAAACATGTCAAAGACACAGGAGCAAGCAAACAAAAGAGCCAATGGTGGAAATGGAGTTGCCCACTGCACCCTGGCAAAAAGTGGGAATGGACTTATTCCATCTCAAAGGTAAAGACTATCTTGTAGCAATCGATTATTACTCAAACTATCCAGAAATGGCTTTGCTAACAAACATGTCATCAGCATGCGTCATAACACACGCTAAATCCATCTTTGCCAGACATGGCATTCCCCACACTGTGGTCAGTGACAATGGTCCATGTTTCACGAGCAGTGAATGGCAAAAGTTTACGGAGCAATACGACTTTCATCATGTCACATCAAGTCCACACTATGCACAATCAAATGGACAAGCAGAAAAAGGAGTTCACATTCTGAAACAGCTTCTAAAGAAAGCATCAGATAGTAACTCAGATCCATATCTAGCTCTTCTGAGCTACCGAGCATCTCCTCTTCAGTGCGGACTATCACCTGCAGAACTACTGATGAATAGAAAGCTCCGTACTACACTGCCAAGCTACGTAAGCAACAAGGTCAGACAAAAGAAATGCGGCAAGATCCAAAATAGGCTACGACAGCAGAAAATGAGACAAAAGGCGTTCTATGATACTTCAGCCAAACTACTCTCTCCACTGGCAAGCAGTGACCCAGTGCGAATTGAGGACGCCGACGGATGGAATACAAAAGGTACTGTGTTACAGGAAGTGGCACCACGATCCTTCACAGTGCAGACCGAGGATGGTCAAACTCTCAGACGTAACAGATGCAGTCTGTTAAAGACATCACCAATCACTAATGTGGACAGTGGAGGTCATGAAGCCTGTTACGACTCCACCAACAGGTTGTAACACAGAAACTTTACCACAGCAACCTGATCTAAGAAGGTAAACTCGAGAAATAAAGAGACTGGACAGACTCATAAGAATAAACACAGAAAGAGATAAAGTTGTTCAATGCATTCATTGGACAATATTTGTTGTCAGCATGTTTATTAGTTGACTTGTTTTGTGCCAGTATTAGTTGTTTAATGTTTTCTACACATATATATGAAAAAAACAATATTCCTCTGTTTAATGCACAGCATTTATCTTCAAAGAAAGGGGGATGTAATGATCAGTTGTAATTATATGTGGTCCCACATGAGTGCGCTGCTACTGTATACTGTGGTAGCAGCGCGAGTAGTAGAAGAAGTGTGTTCGGAGTGTGTAATGGTTGCACCGGCAGGTTTGATTATTAAAAGAACAGCCGCCTTCTCTTTTATTTGGCAAATATAAAAGCCTCATTCTTCATCCTTGAAACACGAACACGACAGTGTTATTTGAGCATTCTTCAACTTTCCCAGGCTTTTGTTGCCCCTGTCCCAGATTTTTTGGAAATGTGTTGCAGGCATCCATTTCAAAATAAGCAAATATTTACACAAAAACAACAAAGTCTATCAGTTTGAACATTAAATATCTTGTCTTTGTGGTGTATTCAACTGAATATAGGTTGAAGAGGATATGCAAATCATTGTATTCTGTTTTTATTTACATTTCACACAATGTCCCAACTTCATTGGAATTGGGGTTACAAGAATACATACAAATACAGGAAAGAAAAAATACTGCATCCATTAACTTTTGTGATACCATGCCTGCATGTGCATTTATCATTTTCATACATGCTTAATAGGTTTTAAAAAACATGATCAGTGTTTTGAATTTAGTCGGCATTACTACACATGTATTTACTTTCATGTACTAACTACACACTTATGTACTCACATGCAAGTAGACATGGGCCGATAACCGGTTTCACGGTATACCTCAGTATGAAAAAGCCACGGTATCAAACCACTAAAATTTTCCATTATACCATTCCTACGGTATGAGCGGTTATGAGAATTCTTGACAGGCAGAGCGGAGGCGGCCGCTGCCACCCTTCCCCCTGCCGTGCAAGGCCCTGTCCCAATACTCGCACTTCCACCCTTGTGCCCCTCAAATGCGCATTCTCGCTGAGAGGTCAAGTGTCCCAAACCTGCCCCGTTTCCGCACTTGGACATTCGTGTGAACAATTTCATTACTTTTTGTAGTCATGTCATAAAACAACCAATTTAACAGCCAAATAAAAATATTAATATTTATTTAAAACATTTACCGGTTATTTACCCACTCCTTTAAATTAAAAAAATTAAACAACTACCTTAAATAAATGACCAATCACTAATTTACATTTCTGTAGACGTGTGTCAAGATGTCATTGCTTAAACACTTGTTTTTTTTATTCCATAGGGACAGATGAAATGACATTTAATTTTATTACATTCCGTCTGAAAATGACCATCTTTTCAGTGGGCACAGGAATGCTTCAACTCAAGGCTATGAGTAAGTTTACAGCTGTAAACAATATAAACAAGTTTAAGTAAGTTAAAAAAAAAAAAAAAAACTATAATTGTTTATTTAATGACTCTTGCAGCGAAATCATAAAAATTATGGACCTGAAGGGAAAGGTAACTCCTCAGCAATGCAAGAAAAAATGGGAAAACCTTAAGAAAAAGTATAAGGTAATTTGCTTGCCAAAATGCCTTTGCATCTGTGATATTTAAAAAATGTAAATTTAATTCTGTGTTATATATAAATATATATGCATGTTATGTTAAGGACTTGTCACTTCCACCAACTGGGTCAGGGACAGACAAGGGACAAGGTACAGCTGCAAATTGGATCTTCTATGCAGCAATGCATGAAGCAATTGGCCAGAGGCCATCATTCAGACCAGTCAGTCTCTGCTCTTCAGGGCCGAGCAGTGTAGTGGTCAGCCCCAGCCAGACAGAAGAGAAAGAGGAGACCTCAGCATCAGGGCCATCAGGCGAGAGTTCAGAAGTCAGCTCACCAGAAATGTCTCCAGTTGACACTCCAATGAGGCCAAGGAAAAGGAAGAGGCGTGATGAGAGTGCAGCAGAAGGCCTGAGGGAATGGTGTGAGAGAATGGAGGAGAGGCAAAAAGAAGAAGATGCCCGGGACAGGGCTTGGCTGAGCCATTCCCAGGAACAAATGGATAAAATGCTAGATTTGTTTGGGAGACTTGTTGACCACCTCACAAAGTAAAACAAAGTTGTATCTGTTAAGGTTCTCTTGTCCAGGTGGTTTGAAGTGTGAATCTTCGATCAAAGTGGGTTTATCGAGGTGAGGATGTTTCCCTTCTATCCACAGAATCTTTGCCTGGCTCTTGTGGTCAGCAGTGACAAAGTTTTTTTTTTGTTAGTCACTGCTGACCACAAGAACCAGTCAAAGATTCTGTGGATAGAAGGGAAACATCCTCACCTCGATAAACCCAGTCCATTCGATGACTTAAGTTTCAGCACTAAAACAAATTCATTTCTATTCATTTTTCTGTGTTCTTGAAAATGTAAGCAACATGTTTTTGCAAGTTTGCTCTTTGTTGTTAAAAAAAAAAACCCTCAATAAACACTTTCAGAATAATAAATCAAATGTCTTCATATTTATTTTTTTTTATACAAATGCAACACTTTTGGTTTTGCTCCCATTTTGTATGAGATGAACTCAAAGATCTAAAACTTTTTCCACATACACAATATCACCATTTCTCTCAAATATTGTTCACAAACCAGTCTAAATCTGTAATAGTGAGCACTTCTCCTTTGCTGAGATAATCCATCCCACCTCACAGGTGTGCCATACCAAGATGCTGATTAGACACCATGATTAGTGCACAGGTGTGCCTTAGACTGTCCACAATAAAAGGCCACTCTGAAAGGTGCAGTTTTATCACACAGCACAATGCCACAGATGTCGCAAGATTTGAGGGAGCGTGCAATTGGCATGCTGACAGCAGGAATGTCAACCAGAGCTGTTGCTCGTGTATTGAATGTTCATTTCTCTACCATAAGCCGTCTCCAAAGGCGTTTCAGAGAATTTGGCAGTACATCCAACCAGCCTCACAACTGCAGACCACGTGTAACCACACCAGCCCAGGACCTCCACATCCAGCATGTTCACCTCCAAGATCGTCTGAGACCAGCCACTCGGACAGCTGCTGAAACAGTCTGTTTGCATAACCAAAGAATTTCTGCACAAACTGTCAGAAACCGTCTCAGGGAAGCTCATCTGCATGCTCGTCGTCCTCATCTGGGTCTCGACCTGACTCCAGTTCATTGTCGTAACCAACTTGAGTGGGCAAATGCTCACATTCGCTGGCGTTTGGCACGTTGGAGAGGTGTTCTCTTCACGGATGAATCCCGGTTCACACTGTTCAGGGCAGATGGCAGACAGCGTGTGTGGCGTCGTGTGGGTGAGCGGTTTTCTGATGTCAATGTTGTGGATCGAGTGGCCCATGGCGGTGGGGTTATGGTATGGGCAGGCGTCTGTTATGGACGAAGAACACAGGTGCATTTTATTGATGGCATTTTGAATGCACAGAGATACCGTGACAAGATCCTGAGGCCCATTGTTGTGCCATACATCCAAGAACATCACCTCATGTTGCAGCAGGATAATGCACGGCCCCATGTTGCAAGGATCTGTACACAATTCTTGGAAGCTGAAAATGTCCCAGTTCTTGCATGGCCAGCATACTCACCGGACATGTCACCCATTGAGCATGTTTAGGATGCTCTGGACCGACGTATACGACAGTGTGTACCAGTTCCTGCCAATATCCAGCAACTTCGCACAGCCATTGAAGAGGAGTGGACCAACATTCCACAGGCCACAATTGACAACCTGATCAACTCTATGTGAAGGAGATGTGTTGCACTGCATGAGGCAAATGGTGGTCACACCAGATACTGACTGGTATCCCCCCCCCCCCCCCAATAAAACAAAACTGCACCTTTCAGAGTGGCCTTTTATTGTGGGCAGTCTAAGGCACACCTGTGCACTAATCATGGTGTCTAATCAGTATCTTGATATGGCACACCTGTGAGGTGGGATGGATTATCTCAGCAAAGGAGAAGTGCTCACTATCACAGATTTAGACTGGTTTGTGAACAATATTTGAGGGAAATGGAGATATTGTGTATGTGGAAAAAGTTTTAGATCAAATAATGTCACAACAACGCATAATAAACATTGCCATAATAATTCAAATCATGTAAAAGTAATATTTTTTATGTAGTAATCCAGATTATCATATTGGGTTAACTTTTAATTATTACATATTTAATATTTTATTTATTTAAATCCAGTTAATTAATAAATATAATAATATTCTCTAATGGGAATATGATGAGCTTGGTCGTGAGTTGTCAGAATTTCCGTAGCAAAGAAATGGTGTGAAATTTATTTTTTCTAGGAACTCTACAGTAGGGGAAGTAACAATTGTATGCACTTTTACTTTACTTAAGTACATTGTATGATGAATACTATATACTTACATGCTGGAGTAGGTGCCTGTACTTTATGCTCTACAACATTTCTGAATGTGATTCACGGCGTTGGCAAGCTAACTAGCTTGCTAACGCTTTCGTTTTTATTTTTCTCTTTTAGCACTGTTGTCGTGCGTTGCCTGTGCTGCTTCATGGCCTGTTTGGTGCCTTGATTGGGGCACTCCTTCTGCTGAATCACCTTTAAATTATTTACACATTATTCACTTTGTGTGTTTTTAGGAATCCGCTAGGTTGCGTAGCTACTAGCTCTTAGCCGATTTAGCATGACGGCTTCTCCTGTCTCTCCCGCACTTTTCTGCTCTGGGTGTGAAATGTTTAGTTATTCCTCGGCCTCCTTTAGCAGTAACGGTACTTGTAATAAGTGCAGCTTATTCGTAGCTTTGGAGGCCAGGCTGGGCGAATTGGAGACTCGGCTCCGCACCGTGGAAAATTCTACAGCTAGCCAGGCCCCTGTAGTCGGTGCGGACCAAGGTAGCTTAGCCGCCGCTAGTTCCCCCCTGGCAGATCCCGGGCAGTCGGGAAAGCAGGCTGACTGGGTGACTGTGAGGAGGAAGCGTAGCCCTAAACAGAAGCCCCGTGTACACCGTCAACCCGTTCACATCTCTAACCGTTTTTCCCCACTCGACGATACACTCGCCGAGGATCAAACTCTGGTTAGTGGCGACTCTGTTTTGAGAAATGTGAAGTTAGCGACACCAGCAACCATTGTCAATTGTCTTCCGGGGGCCAGAGCAGGCGACATCGAAGGACATTTGAAATTGCTGGCTAAGGCTAAGCGTAAATTTGGTAAGATTGTAATTCACGTCGGCAGTAATGACACTCGGTTACGCCAATCGGAGGTCACTAAAATTAACATTAAATCGGTGTGTAACTTTGCAAAAACAATGTCGGACTCTGTTGTTTTCTCTGGGCCCCTCCCCAATCAGACCGGGAGTGACATGTTTAGCCGCATGTTCTCCTTGAATTGCTGGCTGTCTGAGTGGTGTCCAAAAAATGAGGTGGGCTTCATTGATAATTGGCAAAGCTTCTGGGGAAAACCTGGTCTTGTTAGGAGAGACGGCATCCATCCCACTTTAGATGGAGCAGTTCTCATTTCTAGAAATCTGGCCAATTTTCTTGGATCCTCCAAACTGTGACTGTCCAGCGTTGGGACCAGGAGGCAGAGCTGTGGTCTTATACACCTCTCTGCAGCTTCTCTCCCCCTGCCATCCCCTCATTACCCCATCCCCGTAGAGACGGTGCCTGCTCCCAGACCACCAATAACCAGCAAAAATCTATTTAAGCATAAAAATTCAAAAAGAAAAAATAATATAGCACCTTCAATTGCACCACAGACTAAAACAGTTAAATGTGGTCTATTAAACATTAGGTCTCTCTCTTCTAAGTCCCTGTTGGTAATGATATAATAATTGATCAACGTATTGATTTATTCTGCCTAACAGAAACCTGGTTACAGCAGGATGAATATGTTAGTTTAAATGAGTCAACACCCCCGAGTCACACTAACTGTCAGAATGCTCGTAGCACGGGCTGTGGCGGAGGATTAGCAGCAATCTTCCATTCCAGCTTATTAATTAATCAAAAACCTAGACAGAGCTTTAATTCATTTGAAAGCTTGTCTCTTAGTCTTGTCCATCCAAATTGGAAGTCCCAAAAACCAGTTTTATTTGTTATTATCTATCGTCCACCTGGTCGTTACTGTGAGTTTCTCTGTGAATTTTCAGACCTTTTGTCTGACTTAGTGCTTAGCTCAGATAAGATAATTATAGTGGGCGATTTTAATATCCACACAGATGCTGAGAATGACAGCCTCAACACTGCATTTAATCTATTATTAGACTCTATCGGCTTTGCTCAAAAAGTAAATGAGTCCACCCACCACTTTAATCATATCTTAGATCTTGTTCTGACTTATGGTATGGAAATAGAAGATTTAACAGTATTCCCTGAAAACTCCCTTCTGTCTGATCATTTTTTAATAACATTTATATTTACCCTGATGGACTACCCTGCAGTGGGGAATAAGTTTCATTACACTAGAAGTCTTTCAGAAAGCGCTGTAACTAGGTTTAAGGATATGATTCCTTCGTTATGTTCTCTAATGTCATATACCAACACAGAGCAGAGTAGCTACCTAAACTCTGTAAGGGAGTTAGAGTAACTCGTCAATAGTTTTACATCCTCTTTGAAGACAACTTTGGATGCTGTAGCTCCTCTGAAAAAGAGAGCTTTGAATCAGAAGTGTCTGACTCCATGGTATAACTCACAAACTCGTAGCTTAAAGCAGATAACCCGTAAGTTGGAGAGGAAATGGCGTCTCACTAACTTAGAAGATCTTCACTTAGCCTGGAAAAAGAGTTTGTTGCTCTATAAAAAAGCCCTCCGTAAAGCTAGGACATCTTTCTACTCATCACTAATTGAAGAAAATAAGAATAACTTCAGGTTTCTTTTCAGCACTGTAGCTAGGCTGACAAAGAGTCAGAGCTCTATTGAGCTGAGTATTCCAAAATTAACAAAATTTTGACTATTAGAGAAAAAATTACTCATAACCATCCCAAAGATGTATCGTTATCTTTGGCTGCTTTCAGTGATGCCGGTATTTGGTTAGACTCTTTCTCTCCGGTTGTTCTGTCTGAGTTATTTTCATTGGTTGCTTCGTCCAAACCATCGGCATGTTTATTGGACCCCATTCCTGCCAGGCTGCTCAAGGAAGTCCTACCATTATTTAATGCTTCAATCTTAAATATGATCAATCTATCTTTGTTAGTTGGTTATGTACCACAGGCCTTTAAGGTGGCAGTAATTAAACCATTACTTAAAAAGCCATCACTTGACCCAGCTATCTTAGCTAATTATAGGCCAATTTCCAACCTTCCTTTTCTCTCAAAGATTCTTGAGAGGGTAGTTGTAAAACAGTTAACTGATCACCTGCAGAGGAATGGTATATTTGAAGAGTTTCAGTCAGGTTTTAGAATTCATCATAGTACAGAAACAGCATTAGTGAAGGTTACAAATGATCTTCTTATGGCTTCGGACAGTGGACTTATCTCTGTGCTTGTTCTGTTGGACCTCAGTGCTGCTTTTGATACTGTTGACCATAAAATTTTATTACAGAGATTAGAGCATGTCATAGGTATTAAAGGCACTGCGCTGCGGTGGTTTGAATCATATTTGTCTAATAGATTACAGTTTGTTCATGTAAATGGGGAATCTTCTTCACAGACTAAAGTTAATTATGGAGTTCCACAAGGTTCTGTGCTAGGACCAATTTTATTCACTTTATACATGCTTCCCTTAGGCAGTATTATTAGACGGTATTGCTTAAATTTTCATTGTTACGCAGATGATACCCAGCTTTATCTATCCATGAAGCCAGAGGATACACACCAATTAGCTAAACTGCAGGATTGTCTTACAGACATAAAGACATGGATGACCTCTAATTTCCTGCTTTTAAACTCAGATAAAACTGAAGTTATTGTACTTGGCCCCACAAATCTTAGAAGCATGGTGTCTAACCAGATCGTTACTCTGGATGGCATTTCCCTGATCTCTAGTAATACTGTGAGAAATCTTGGAGTCATTTCTGATCAGGATATGTCATTCAAAGCGCATATTAAACAATTATGTAGGACTGCCTTTTTGCATTTACGCAATATCTCTAAAATCAGAAAGGTCTTGTCTCAGAGTGATGCTGAAAAACTAATTCATGCATTTATTTCCTCTAGGCTGGACTATTGTAATTCATTATTATCAGGTTGTCCTAAAAGTTCCCTAAAAAGCCTTCAGTTGGTTCAGAATGCTGCAGCTAGAGTACTGACGGGGACTAGCAGGAGAGAGCATATCTCACCCGTGTTGGCCTCTCTTCATTGGCTTCCTGTTAATTCTAGAATAGAATTTAAAATTCTTCTTCTTACTTATAAGGTTTTGAATAATCAGGTCCCATCTTATCTTAGGGACCTCGTAGTACCATATTACCCCATTAGAGCGCTTCGCTCTCAGACTGCGGGCTTACTTGTAGTTCCTAGGGTTTGTAAGAGTAGAATGGGAGGCAGAGCCTTCAGCTTTCAGGCTCCTCTCCTGTGGAACCAGCTCCCAATTCAGATCAGGGAGACAGATACCCTCTCTACTTTTAAGATTAGGCTTAAAACTTTCCTTTTCGCTAAGGCTTATAGTTAGGGCTGGATCGGGTGACCCTGGACCATCCCTTGGTTATGCTGCTTTAGACGTAGATTGTGGGGGGGTTCCCATGATACACTGTTTCTTTCTCTTTTTGCTCCGTATGCATCACTCTGCATTTAATCATTAGTGATCGATCTCTGCCCCCCTTCACGGCATGTCTTTTTCCTGTTTTTTTCCCTCAGCCCCAACCAGTCTCAGCAGAAGACTGCCCCTCCCTGAGCCTGGTTCTGCTGGAGGTTTCTTCCTGTTAAAAGGGAGTTTTTCCTTCCCACTGTTGCCAAGTGCTTGCTCATAGGGGGTCGTTTTGACCGTTGGGGTTTTTCATAATTATTGTATGGCCTTGCCTTACAATATGGAGCGCCTTGGGGCAACTGTTTGTTGTGATTTGGCGCTATATAAGAAAAATGTTGATTGATTGATTGATTCAAAGTAATAGTATTTAAAATAGGGGTTTAAACCTACAGTGACCTGTTTATGATGCACCGCAGATGAATCTAAAGCTGCACAAAGTTTTTTTTTCTAATCAAAAACCTCAGATCAGAAAAAGACCTGGACCTGGTTTAGTCCTGGTGTAATCCATATTAAAGTGAATACTTTAAAGTGCATATTTAATGATACTTTTGGAACTTGACTAAATGTGTTGCTACTTTTTTTACTTTAAATTAAGTAAGTAAACTAAGCGCTTATTCAAACACTGCAATTCTCACTAGAACAAACCCTAAATGGACCTAATACTTCATCTGCAATATTGATGCATAAACATAACAGTGAACAATTCAAATCATGAAATTTAACAGGAAATACTAATGTAGTTAACTAAATGTAATCATGTTCAAAGAGGTGTGCTTGTAAAGCAAGTGGTGCAGACACCTGGGCAGAGAGTCTGGCTCACAGCATATTGCCACTTGCTTCCTGTAATGCATCTCCTGGGGGCAGCGGCAGTGGGAGTTGGTCATCCACATCTTCTGGTTCAAGGACATCGCCGTGGGTCAGGCAGACATTATGCAAGAAAGCACATGCAGTTACCACTTGAGTGAAAAACGCAACCTTAACCTCTATTGCCTTAAACATGGTTGTGCGCCAGCTGTTATGTGCAGACGCAGGTTGAGGAGCGGACCAACGTCTGACCGAACCCAGCGCTAAATAACCAGAAAGCGGTTCCACAAACAAAACGATTTTATTTCCCCTCAGTGCAATAATTAGTATACAACATAAAAATTTAGTTTGTTTGGCGGAGTGAAGGACGGTGCGCTCTCCAGCGCCCAAAAGGATCGAAGCCTCGGCGCTTCTGGACTCAGATTCACCGCCAAACACCCCCCAGGTGGACACGACAAACTGACTCTGTGAAGGATGGAAAAGGTGAGGTAAGTCAACAGAGCTACAGCAAATATCCTTCAGAGGCACACACTATCAGCAACACATTCAGGTCTGAATTTAAGCTTTATGTAAATGAGCAGCTTGTTGGGAAAGTGTAGTGACACGGACCCACAACAGGGGGCGTAAATGAACGGACAATAGAAGGAGTTAAATTAGAACACTTTACTGTTGTGAATGCCACAACCAAACACAGCAGATTACAGAATGGATACAAGTCAATCAATAAAGGTGTCGTGTGGGCAGGCTCAACGATAGGAGACGCCCGTCTGGAGACGAACCGGAACCACACGATTTCCACCGCCACCGAACCCGAGGGATACTGGAGCCGCCAAGTCCCGAAGTCCCCAGGTGGCCACCGTCTCGGCGTGTCGGATCTGGTACTGCTGGCGGAAAACAAAGACAGTCAAGTGTGGGTGTGTGTACACCCAGTAACAATAGTGGTGGGAATTCCACCTCCACCTCTCACTCAATATGCTGCAGAGTACCGCAGTGATTCCTCAGGGGAAAAGAGTGCCGTCCTGCACTCACTCAGCTTCCACAGAAAGAGGGACCGGTACTCCTGCAAACACTCACAATATACAGATATATTGCAAAACACAAACGGCTGAGTCTGTTACCTCTCAATGAAGTTGATATCTCAGCGATGTGGTGGAGGTGTCTTCCTGCTTTTATTCCATGTGTGATGTAGATGATCAGTGACAGCTGTCATGGTTGATGGGTGACAGCTGTCACCTCGGCTGATCCTGGAGGCGGCAGCGCCCTCTCGTGCCTGAAGCCCGCACTTCAGGCAGGGCGCCCTCTGGTGGTGGGCCAGCAGTGCTCCTCTTCTGGCGGCCCACACAACACAGCTTCTCACAACAGGTGGAGGATCATCAGTCCGTACGCCACGGCAGTGAGAACAAACTGCACAATTCTCATCAATGTTCAAATATACTGCATAACAGAATGACAGATTACTATTAACGATCATTCAGACAATAATCACCTCTGATGTGTGCTGTGTCCCTCACCCGTCCTCCTTCACAGGCACGATGTGTCAAACCCTGGCGCGGTCCTCAGCGTCTCACAAACGAACGTCACAAGGTCGAGTTCCCGGCAATTCTGCTTGAATCACTCATGGCTTAAATGCAGAACGCCATCTAATTATCTGCTTCAGCTGAAAGTCTTTAAGTTTGCACGTGAGCATCATCCACAGGTGCTGCGAGTCATTAGGCCTGCACGTGAACATCCTCCACATGTGCAGCTAATAATGCTGATGAGGGTGAAGGACTCTTCTGCCAGCACCTTCTCCACAGACAAAAACCAGTTTGCATACCACCTGGAGAGCAAAGAAAAGAAAACAACACAAAAATATCCAGCCAAACCCCCCAACACACAACACCAGCGAGCTTTCATCATGCCAAAGGCTCGTTCAATTATTGAACGAGCACGTGAATGGCATTTGTTGAACCTTTCTTCAACCCGGCCCTGGAGAGGCAGTTTGTAAGGGGTGATGATGGCTATGGGCCACTAAATGCAGGGATATCCACCATCACCCAGAATAAAGTAGCCAGGTGATGGGTATTCAGCATTTACATACACTGGGCTGTTTTTAAGAACACGGGTGTCATGAACCGAGCCTGGAAAACCAGTAAAAATGTTCAAAAAACATCCGCTGGAGTCACAGATGGCTTGTATGTGAATGGAGTAGAACTGCTTATAGCTGAAGTAGTCCTCTTTGTTTTGATTTGGGGGTTTAATTCAAATAAGACAGCCATCAACCGCACCTATAGCTTTGTCAAAGGCTTTGTGGCGGGCCAAACGTCCAAATCCCTTCCCAATGTCCTCCAATTCGTCCTGTTTGGGATAGCAAATGACCTTGTGTGCACTGTCCATTATTGATTGGGCAATTCTGTGCACAATCTGGCAAACAGTAGATTTTGGCACAGAGAATGCCCTGGCTGCAACTCTGTATGAGATGCCATGCGCAAGCCATTAAACAAAAATTAAGATCTCCAGGGGATACCCCCAGCCGTGGTCTTGGTCCATTGACTCTCTTGACAGGCGATAGTCAGGTTTCAGGTCTTCCTCAGGATGTAAATACACCTGAAGAGCTGGCATGGTGTTGTTCAGCCTGGTGTACCTGAGCAGTCCTCCAGTCTAAAATGTATGTAGATTAAACATTAAATTAATACATGCTATATAGGAAGAAATGCTCAAATTGAATTGACGCACAGAATCGCTTGGGTCATAATGGACAATGCATAACAGAGAACAAGGGGAAGGGATTCTCCCACCACAACGCATTTGACAAATATGTGACAGTGAAAATACTTTAATTGTAGATATCTATTCTCCATCCAAATACATCAACATAATTTGGCCACATACTTTTGGTTTTCCGGGTTCGCCACTGGACTACACTACAGGGTTATTAATAACATCACTGCAGTTAATAGCCTTAAGCATTAAAATTACCGTTCGAACAGATTCTGGACCGGCGGCGAGAGTCTGCCGTATGAATCTCCTTCGGTTCCAGCGCTTTGTCTTCATTAAAATTGTTGCTTGTTGCAGTTTTAAAAACATTTTTAGCAGCAAAAATGCGCAAACAGCGATCGGTGCAGCCATGTTGGATGTCGCAGAAATGACGTAGTGGCGCAGCTATGTGATGTAACCCATGCTGTCCCAATCCTGCAATTTTTGGACACTTGTGACCTGCAAGAAGCCGTTTGCACACTTGAACCCTAATGCACACTTCTTCTGAGTGTACACTTCACACAGGGGCGTAAGGTGTAGTGTGGGTATTGGGACTGAGCCCAACTCTGTCTCTGTTTACAAAGAGACAGCTAACGTTAGCTAGCTCTGCATCATGGCTGAAGAAGGTGAAGCCTGCACTGAACTTTTGCCTCCATCTTAAAGGACCAAGTCGGCTTTTTCTTTTTATTTTCTGCGGAATAGCCCTTCAAGCCAAAAACGGTGGCAACAAAGCACTGTAGCTATGGCCTGAGTCGGACGTGGAGCGATTCAAGATACCCGCAGAGGATTACATGGAAGGATTGAACTTATCCCATCATTGAAACCACTGAGAAGTACAAGTGGTGGACTCGAGTTGTGCTTGTGGGTGACCAAATTTCTCCCACAAACGTCAAGAAGGATAAATACATCTATTCCAAGCACTCTGTTGGTGAAGCTGGACCAGGTATTGAGCATTCAGAGTTACGGACGTTATTACAGCCACGTTTCTCTCTAAGCAAGTAAGTCATGTTTCCCACAAGGCAGATGCTACATGTCTAAAAGAGTGACTATTATTTTGAAATTTTCTCTAAAGTTATCAGTGGTATAGTGCTCGTAGCGGTAGACATTGCATCAATTAGTGTGCCTGAATCACGCGTGCTTCATATGCAAATAGCATAATGTTGTAAAGCACATGTTAAAGCTATACATAATACAGTGAAACTGTGGTATTTTTGCCCACGGTTATCATACCATCCAAATCTCATACCGGCCCATGCCTACACGCAAGTGTCCATAGTAACATAATTTACATGTAGTGTTGTGCACCTTTGAGATGGACCTCACACACAAATCCCAGAATGAACTGTAGCACCAAGACTTGCCACCTCCTTTTTTTTCTTTTTTTTTTTGGTATGTGGAAAGACCATTTGTTTTTGTTTTTCCTTAAATCTACATTCAGCAAAAACATGAGCTCTTTTCTGTTCTCTTTGTGATTAGTGTTTGAAATGTGTCTTTGTATAAAAGCACTGGTTGTTACGCATCTCATTTATGTGTTACAAGCATTCTCAGGTTTTGTCATAATTATAAGATTTTGTTTATATTATATAAGCTTATAATTATATAATAAGGTTTGTTTTTTCATTGGTCCTATTACGTGCTACTGCACTTCACTGAGCATAGTGTACGTGTGCCAGAAACCCACGTGTGCTGCTGGCAGAGGTTTCCCTGATTGCAGGTCACTTTAAGGTCAACCCCACCAGTCATCAACATCTGCACAGCTTGCACAACTGAGCAGATCAGCTTGGAGGCGCATCCCTTCAGCATCAGGTTATTTCTATCTGGAAGTGAAGATGAAAAAAGTTGCTTGGGCCTGGTCTTGATGTGCATCAATATGCAATCTTCATCTAGATCAGATTAATCCTATTAATACTGTGTACAATATATGGTACATAAGCACTCATACATACAGTGTCAGCATAATCTCAGGATACATACACTTGCTTTTTCTTGTGAAGGTGGGTGCATTAATTTTTCCCTGTTTTGAAATGCTAATAAAAGTGGGTAAAATTTGTAGAATTATTGAGATTTATTCATTGTCAATGATACGTTATCTCTTTCCAAGATGCAACAATGAGATATCCACAGTGCTTTATTTATCTCTTGTATTTTTTAACCAACTTTAAAATCAATCTTTAAGATTTCTACCCATGATATTGAGTACTAAAATGACAATGCTCGGTTGATGCACACACACCTTTGTTATTCTATATACTGATTACCACTCTTATTCTTTTTATGCCAGATAAAACTATACCACATATTTGAAAATACTCAGATCAGAGTACTTTAAAGTAGGTTTACTGCAAAACTGTAATTCATATAATGTATGTACAACCCCTGGCAAAAATTATGGAATCACCGGCCTTGGAGGATGTTCGTTCTGTTGTTTAATTTTGTAGAAAAAAAGCAGATCACAGACATGACACAAAACTAAAGTAATTTCAAATGGCAACTTTCTGGCTTTAAGAAACACTATAAGAAATCAAGAAAAAAAGATTGTGGCAGTCAGTAACGGTTACTTTTTAGACCAAGCAGAGGAAAAAAATATGGACTCACTCAATTCTGAGGAATAAATTATGGAATCACCCTGTAAATTTCCATCCCCAAAACTAACACCTGCATCAAATCACATCTGCTCGTTGACATTAACCCTATGTCATGAAATTGACCCTATGTGTCTTTTTGCAAGGAATGTTTTCACAGTTTTTGCTCTATGGCAAGATGCATTATCTTCTTGAAAAATGATTTCATCATCCCTAAACATCAGAAAAGTGTCCAAAATATGAATTTAAATTTGTGCATTATTGATGATGTAATGACAGCCATCTCCCCAGTGCCTTTACCTGACATGCAGCCCCATATCATCAATGACTGTGGAAATTTACATGTTGTCTTCAGGCAGTGATCTTTATAAATCTCATTGGAACGGCACCAAACAAAAGTTCCAGCATCATCACCTTGCCCAATGCAGATTTGAGATTCATCACTGAATATGACTTTCATCCAGTCATCCACAGTCCACAATTGCTTTTCTTTAGCCCATTGTAACCTTGTTTTTTTCTGTTTAGGTGTTAATGATGGCTTTCGTTTAGCTTTTCTGTATGTAACTCCCATTTCCCATAGGCGGTTTCTTACAGTTCGGTCACAGACGTTGACTCCAGTTTCCTCCCATTCGTTCCTCATTTGTTTTGTTGTGCATTTTCGATTTTTGAGACATATTGCTTTAAGTTTTCTGTCTTGATGCTTTGATGTCTTCCTTGGTCTACCAGTATGTTTGCCTTTAACAACCTTCCCATGTTGTTTGTATTTGGTCCAGAGTTTAGACACAGCTGACTGTGAACAACCAACATCTTTTGCAACATTGCGTGATGATTTACCCTCTTTTAAGAGTTTGATAATCCTCTCCTTTGTTTCAACTGACATCTCTCGTGTTGGAGCCATGATTCATGTCAGTCCACTTGGTGCAACAGCTCTCCAAGGTGTGATCACTCCTTTTTAGATGCAGACTAACAAGCAGATGTGATTTGATGCAGGTGTTAGTTTTGGGGATGAAAATTTACAGGGTGATTCCATAATTTATTCCTCAGAATTGAGTCCATATTTTTTTCCTCTGCTTGGTCTAAAAAAGTAACCGTTACTGACTGCCACAATCTTTTTTTCTTGATTTCTTATAGTATTTCTTAAAGCCAGAAAGTTGCCATTTGAAATGACTTTAGTTTTGTGTCATGTCTGTGATATGTGTACAATTGCGATGTATTTGGTTTAGTATATTTAGATTTTGTTGTGATTTTGCACTTTATAAGCCGAATAAATTGAAATTGAATTGAAATTGAACAACATTTTATTGAGCCTTAAAGTAAATAAATATGAAATTGGTCACTGGATCCTTAAACTTTGGACATAATTAAACTCTACATGGTGGATCCTTGATCTCTGGACATAAATAGGAATAAACAAAATCTGTAGTTTTTGTCAAAAGCATTTCCTTTCAGACATTATTGGCATAAATGTCTTTCCATATATCTGAGCTGAGCTCTTACAGCTGCTGTGCTTCACTTCAGGATGTAATTTGTAAAGAAATACAGCACGTTTCATTTTGGGAGGAAAAAAACATTTTAGTCGATTGTAGTTTCTTGTCTGTATCACAATGTTTGGAAAGAGGTGTCATTTTATTTAAAGCGGCAATTCGTTTTGAAGCTATTGAAGCTTTTGAAGCCGCTGTCTCGGCAGAGAGCTGTGCAGCGTTTGAAGCTGTGACAACGGAACGGAGGACGATTCTCGTTTCTTGACTGCAACAAGACAAGAGTCCCAGTTAATGACTTTAATACACAAAAAAAGTGACTCACGATATTTTAATGGCTTTGAGAAGGGTTAAGAAGCGGACTTGCTGTTTCTGAAGAGCAGCGAATCAAAGAACCAACGAGCTAGTGGATCGAAGCATTGCTTCAATGGTTCATGGCTTCAAAGTGGAGTCGCACTGCAGAAACGGTTGATTACAGACCAAACCCTGAATATCCGACTTTATTTGTACGTCCATTTGACTCTGAAACTCGGAAAAATCCGTATAATTTATGGACTATAGATTCACACGAAAACCACCGAAAAGCTGTGTTCACTGCGGGGACGAGTTCACCACTATTCGCGATTATTCAAGATTTTTTTTTTTTTTTTTTTTACAGATGATGAACGATGCGAAAAAAATTTGACCGATGCAACTACAACGGTCTAAACCGGTCTGGATCCGGACCTGGTTATATAAACAAATAAACAAGCAAAAACAAAGAGACACCCGTGGAAAGCCTGATGCTGAGTCAGTGAATCTAAAGCAGACTGACCCAAATCATTTGAGGATAAAATGTAAATAACCTTTTTTTTTTTTATCTAGTTGTTGTAATTTGGGCCCAGACCTGGCTGTTTTGTAAGGCTGATGTTTGATTCTTAATATAATCGCCATACAGCACTTTTTTTTTTTTCTGAAATAGAAAATGTTCAGTATCTTGGATGCTTGTTACCATTTTTGTCCAATCTCTTGCCTGAACATTTTACTGAATATGATCTTTTAAACACTGAGAAGTGCTCATAGTTGGGGGGAGGGGGCCTAGCTAACCTACTGTTCGTTTTGTCATAAAAATACCAAATTTAGCACCTTTGTATGTTTATATCCCTGCTATCTTCCCAGAGCTGATAGCTCTGGGAAGATAGCATAACGTTATGTATTGCGGAATTTGCACAATAATGTTAATAATGTTGTGTATTTATATTTTAACTTTGATTTACTATGTTGTTGTTTTTAATGAATGGGTGGTATGTACCGGATGTGTTGTTGTGTAGCAGACCCCTCTGTCCAAGGCAAATTTCTCCTTAGAGATACAAATAAAGACACTTTGACTTTGATATACTGGGACAAAATCTGGATATTGGGATATTGCAGAGTTGTCCTGAGATGGCTGCAGTGGCCATTTTTTAAAAATGGCTGCCAATTTTTTTTCCTTTTGAGTGTCTTTGTGCTTGACTTTAAGGTAACATTTTCAACCCTGCGGTCTTCTGAGCAGTTTAAAGACCCATTTGTTGCCTTAAGAATGTAACTAACTGCTGACAGGCAGGATGCTCAGGAATGGTAGGACACAAATGCTCCAGCAGACAGCTCTGATTTTTAGTAAGTTGTTATGATTAGGTCCCACAAAAGGCAGGAAGAACCCCAAAATGCAAGTAGCCAAAAAGACACAAAGGCAAGTGCAAAATGAGCGGGAGGAAAAAACACAAGAGCTTCACAACCAATAAGAAAATAAGACAACACAATGTGACTAGAAATGTGACATAACATCAGAGCAGATTAACAGATACACATAATCTGAAACAGACACAGTGAAAATGGAGATTCTAAACTATACGGAGGGAAAGAGAACAGAATCAGTATGAGAGGAGCAAAAGGGGCTGAGCCCTCTCAGCGAACAGCTGCAACACCTCGCACCGACTGTCAAACATGACCATAGCAACGGCACGTGAGTGAGGGCAGAAAGACGTGAAGGGAAGGAAAACCCCAAACACTGCTTCAGCGACAATGACGGGGAAAAGAGACCATAGTGACTAGGAAGGTGTGACTAGGAAACCACAGTCACACCTTCAAAAACACATGCACCCTCATACAAGACAGACAGGGAGACAATCACACTTGCACACACCTACACATGCATACCCAGAACCTGGGATGCAACCAGACAGAGAACTAAACCACGCCCACACACACACACACACACACACACACACACACACACACACACACACACACACACACACACACACACACACACACACACACACACACACACACACACATGTATACCCAGAACCTGGGAAGCAGCCAGACAGAGGAGAACTAACCCACGCTCACTTACACACACATGCATACCCAGAACCTGGGAAGCAACCAGACAGAGGAAGACTGGACAGGAAGGACATGGGGCAGAACCCTAACCAAAATCCCCAAAGCAACCCAACAGGACCCCTCCTCCAAGGGCTGGCCCCGCAAAGCCCTAAAAAACAACCCCCCCAAAAAAGAAAGAAAAAAAAACACAAACCAGAACAACCAGATCAAGGCAAGAAAAACAGGGGACATGGGACAAAAGCAGACATACCCCCCCAAAAAACCCTTGGGCGGAAGGTGGGCAGGAGGGACCACCCCCAGCCAGTGTGCACCAGCCTGAAGGCCCAAAAATGGAAACACCCCAGGAAAAACACAGTCAGTACCCAGAAGTTCTGAGGGTTCCCGAAACTGAGAGCTTCCAACCCGCCGTCTCATGTTCCAGCAAGCTCTCAGCAAAGAGGAACCCCAAACAGTGGGCTGGGCTCTGTTTTTATACTCCTCTGTCTTCCTATGCTAATACAATGATTCATACTAATCTTAGGCGTTGTCCTTCATCGGAGTGGTCTTCATCCCTCTTCTTCGTGGCTTTGGTCCTGCCCATATGCGCCATGGAGTGTTCTTGCTTCCTCTTTCTCCTTGTGCTTAAACTGATAGGAAATTGTTTTGGGCCAGAAAACTGCAAACTGAAAGACTGCCAGTAAGTCTCATCACGCGGTTATACCACAAGAATATTAGCACATCTCAAAATTGCACAATATTCTAACAAACAAGTCTAATCATACCCGTGTATCAAGTTTAGTCTCTTTATCTGACTGTTTGTGGTCAGTACTGGCATCCTGTTTCATATGCTGTTTGCAACATGTTTCTCAATGTATCTTCAGGGCCTCTCCGAAACAGGGACACGTCACATTTACAACACTTTGAAAATGATTATACAAGTAAATCATCTTTATAACAGCATGCTAAGAAACTGAACTACTAAAGCAAAAGCAAATCTTGAAACAAAAGCAAATATAATCATAAACATGACATACCTTTAATTTGGTATACGAGGGCTGTCCGTAAAGTATAGGTCCTTTTTATTTTTTTCAAAAACTATATGGATTTCATTCATATGTTTTTACGTCAGACATGCTTGAACCCTCGTGCGCATGCGTGAGTTTTTCCATGCCTGTCGGTGACGTCATTCGCCTGTGAGCACTCCTTGTGGGAGGAGTCGTCCAGCCCCTCGTCGGAATTCCTTTGTCTGAGAAGTTGCTGAGAGACTGGCGCTTTGTTTGATCAAAATTTTTTCTAAACCTGTGAGACACATCGAAGTGGACACGGTTCGAAAAATTAAGCTGGTTTTCAGTGAAAATTTTAACAGCTGATGAGAGATTTTGAGGTGATTCTGTCGCTTTAAGGACTTTTCACAGTGCGAGACATCGTGCAGCGCTCTCAGGCGCCGTCATCAGCCTGTTTCAAGCTTAAAACCTCCACATTTCAGGCTCTGTTGATCCAGGACGTCGTGAGAGAACAGAGAAGTTTCAGAAGAAGTCGGTTTCAGCATTTTATCCGGATATTCCACTGTTAAAGGAGATTTTTTTAATGAAAGACGTGCGGGCGGATTGCAGCGTCGGCTCGCAGCCGCCGCGACGCTCCGTCACAGGAAAAACACCTCTGCTGGAAGCCTTAAGGACAGGTTGGAACATATCCAGCTGATAAACAATTTCTCATATACTCACTCCACTGAAAGCCATCAAAAGCCAACTGGATTTTACAAATGGTTATCAACACGGAGGTTTTTTTCCTGTGCCGCCGCGCCGCGTCGGCTGCGTCCCGACGCGCGGACCCGTCCGCACGTCTTTCATTAAAAAAAATCTCCTTTAACAGTGGAATATCCGGATAAAATGCTGAAACCGACTTCTTCTGAAACGTCTCTGTTCTCTCACGACGTCCTGGATCAATAGAGCCTGAAATGTGGAGGTTTTAAGCTTGAAACAGGCTGATGACGCTGCCTGAGAGCGCTGCGTGACGTCTCGCACCGTGAAAAGTCCTTAAAGCGACAGAATCACCTCAAAATCTCTCATCAGCTGTTAAAATTTTCACTGAAAACCAGCTTAATTTTTCGAACCATGTCCACTTCGATGTGTCTCACAGGTTTAGAAAAAATTTTGATCAAACAAAGCGCCAGTCTCTCAGCATCTTCTCAGACAAAGGAATTCCGACAAGGCGCTGGATGACTCCTCCCACAAGGAGTGCTCACAGGCGAATGACGTCACCGACAGGCATGGAAAAACTCACACATGCGCACGAGGGTTCAAGCATGTCTGACGTAAAAACATATGAATGAAATCCATATAGTTTTTGAAAAAAATAAAAAGGACCTATACTTTACGGACAGCCCTCGTACACAATACACAGTTCAAAAGCATACAAACATATATTTCAAAAGTATTTGAATATATAGATATCATGTAATTAACCAAAGCTATTGATTACATGTTTAAAAAACATTGATAAATATTGATCACTATGAGCATATGAGTAATATATTATTCAACAGCAACAAGCTCTATTAATATATAAATGATCACTTCCAAACATTAGAACACACTCATATATGTAATAATACATTCTTGGCTCAATAAAAGATAAACAATAATAGGATGATTCTGAATGGGGGAAAAAAGCACAAATGGTTAATGCATATTTTAGCACATTTAGGATATATTCCTTCAAGTGTCAGAGGTGTGGTCGGTTCTCTCCTTCACCACGACTTCCAGCACAAGACCCGAGAGCTCCGCCATGACATCTTTGGGAGTGGAGTTACTGTCAGCCACGTCCATAACGGTACGACCTGGCTCGCTCAGAGACCTACAAGGAAAAATGCAGTTGTTATGTCCCCCCCCTCCCCTCAGAGCCAGGAGAGGACTCCACTAGAAGGCTCGGAGTCTCTTCCTGGGACGACCCAGTGGCAGGAACTGGTTGAGAGACTGTAACAGCAGCCAGCAGATGCCTCCCTCCATCGACCATTATTGGCCCCTTCTCCTCTTATTCCGGGCTCCGCCTGTGCCCCCAGAGACGTCAAGACCAGACGGTGACCCATAGAGAGCAGCCGCGTCCTCTTGCTCAGATGAGGAGTTGACAGGTGGCAGCTGAAGAGGAAGAGCCAGCTGAGGAGGGTCTTGGAGGACAGCCGGCACAGCAGGTGTGTAGTCTGGCCCAGGACCTGATGAACCATGCTGAATGTCGAAAGAATGAGGAAAAGCTGGTCACAAAAGATCAAAAACTGTGCGAAACGTGGAAACAAATAGGATCTTCGCCATGGGAACAGGTGTGACAGAGGATGACTGAAGTTTCAATAGGAGCTGTCGGAGTGAAGCTATGTGACTGATAAGGGAGGTGAAATCCAGGGAAACCATGGCCTGAGCTGTGACCGTGAGGTTACAATCAGCAGCCGAGTCTATAAGGACTGGGGAGGTATAAGTACAGTCTCACCGGGGTGACGGAATTGGGTCCTTCTCATGATCCGCTCCATGAAAACCAGGTGGTGGCCACTGCCCCACCGGATTATATGCCCATTCGGAGAGTTTGTCTAACCAAAAAACATCTTTGAAGGCATATAGTTCTAGGTAGAAGTTCAAACCCAATGGTGGGCTGTCACGAAGTCCCATGCCTGTTCCATAAACTCCGTCTTCGTCACAGAACAGCAATGCACACAATTATACAGCAAGATCAATTGTTCACAAAAGTTCTTCCAGGTACGAAGATTAGGATGGCTACCTGCGGGATCCAAGTTCTGGCCGGTCATTCTGTTATGATTAGGTCACACAAAAGGCAGGAAGAATTCCAAAAATTCAAGTAGCCAAAAAGACACAAAGTTAAGTGCAAAACTAGCAGTTTAATGTCCAAATGAGGTGACGACAAAACAGTGGCAGGATCAAAGATGACAAAATACCAAATAACACAGGAGACTGACTAGGCAGCAAAACAGTGAAGTAACAAAAAGCGACTGGCAAAACGCGGCTGTGAGAGACGGACTTAGACAGACGGAACCACAAGTAAGACAGACACAGGCACCAGGAACGTGTGGGAACTCGGGGACGAAAACCAAATGACCGGCAACAAACAAAAGCTTAGGTGTGACTTAAATACCCGCTACCAGATTACCACAGGTGTGGGAATTACGTGAAGCACAGGGAAACACAGGTGGACAAAATGAGCGAGATGAAAAACACGAGCTTCACAACCAGTAACAAAATAACACTATACATAATGTGACATAACATCAGAGCAGATTAACAGATACACATAATCTGAAACAGACACAGTGAAAACGGAGATTCTAAACTATACAGAGGGAAAGAGAACAGAATCAGTATGAGAGGAGCAAAAGGGGCTGAACCCTCTCAGCAAACAGCTGTAACACCTCTCACCGACTGTCAAACGTGATCATGGCAACGGCACGTAAGTCAGAGGAAAAAGACAGGAAGGGATGGAAACCCCCAAACACACCGTCAGCAACAATGACCACAACGTGGGAGGAGGGGAAAAGAGACCATAATGGTAGGAAACCACAGTCACACCTTCAAAAACACACGCATGCTCATATAAGACAGACAGGGAGACAATCCCACACATGCATACTAGAGGGTGACACGGGAGTAGATTTTCACTCATGTCCCATCCTGCTCTCCACAGAAAAATTCCTGTCCCGCCCCATTCCTGGTAAAATGACTCTCACTCCCATCCCACTCCCATTCCTGGTAAAATGACTCTCACTCCCATCCCACTCCCATTCCTGGTAAAATGACCCCGCTCCTGTACCGCTCCCATTCAGAATGACCCCCGCTCCTTTACTGTTCCCATTTTTTCCTTCTTTTAGTTTTTAGGCAATACACTGAATTTGATCTGATCTTCTCCCCATTCTTTCTTAGATTACTTTGTGTTCTGCAGTTTTATTTCAGAACATATCGCAACAGGAACAGTTAATCTGTGGTAATACAAAATCCAAATTTGAAAAAACTTCACTAAAAGACACAAAACATAAATAATACATGGCCTGTGGTCTCATATTTTTTCAAAAAGTGGTGGTAGTGGACATTTACTTTGACTTCTGTTTCTGTAACTGCAGACTGTATGAAACCAACATATGTCATGTTTTGTGTGGTCAGCTTTATTTTTATTTATATTCTGTTTATATATATCCATTCCTACATTTAAGGCCTGCAGCATTTTCCAAGAAAAAAAGGTTGGGACAGGGCAGTTTATTCTAAATGTAAGAATTAATGAATCATTTTTACAGCCAGTTTTCTTGAGAAATGTCAGAGGATGAATACATGAACATTTCCAAGTCACTGAATATTTCTTAGACTTTATTTATATCAATCATTCAGAAATACAAACAGTGTGGTACTTTATGGTAAATCTGTGTCAGGTAGGCAGTTGTCAAAAACTAAATGTCCATGCTGGAAGGAGATGAGTGAGTGAAAGCCACCAAGACACAGCTCTGGAAGAACATTTGGCTTCTGACGAGAGTTCATTTCCTCTTGTTTTCTCCTACTCAGTCACGTTTTGTGCTTGAACATAAAACAACTGCATAAAGTCATCTAAAATAAATACCTTTGGAAAATAACAGCATGTAGTTCAGAGTTCTCAGCTGCTTTATGTGATTTCTGCTGCTGAACATCACTGCAGAGTTTCTCCACATCAGGTTTTTTTAAACACGTGTGTGTGATTTTTATAACGTTCATTCCTATATTCTCATTTTTAAATGAGAATTTTCACCATTTATTTCATCTCACAATTTCAGTATAACTCACTGACACGCGCTCATGGTGTGAACAGTAACGTACCATCAGAACAGTCCAGGGTGTAATAAACGCAGCGCCACATTTTGTTTCTTATGTGTAACTTCATTCTGTGCTCAGCGTGCGCGCTTTCCATGCACTGACTGAAGCGGCACATACCCCTCCCCTGTCCCCCCACATAGCAAGCCGACTCACACACACAGACACTGCAGCGATCGAACCCCAAATGACAGCAGGATGGCTCGCTCCCATCCACTCCTGCTGACTTTTATTCCTGTACTGTCCCAATCACGTGATAAATAGCAAAGCTGACTCCCATCCTGTGGGAATCCCACGGGAATCCTGTGACCCGCTGGATTCCTGAAAAAATGTTAGCATCTAATGCATACCCAGAACCTGGGAAGCAGCCAGACAGAGGAGAACTGGACGGGAAGGACATGGAGCAGAACCCTAACCAACATCCCCAAAACAACCCAACTAGATAAAACCCCAACATAAGCTTTACTGAAGTGGACAGCAGTGGTCGATACATGAGTAGGCAGTCCAACAAAAACAGCAGTACAGAAATCATCAGGCAATATGGCGTGGTCAAGGCAAAGGCAGGAGGTCAGGTACACACTATGAGGCAGGCAGGAACAAGAATGCAGGTACAGAGCTGGAATGAAGGCACGACAAACTGGCGAGGAACAAAACCACCCAGTGAGCTTATAAACCCCAGGTGGTAATCAGTAAATCAGGAACAGATGCACATGGAAAGCACCAGAAGCAGGGCATGGCCAGAGAGAGAGGGAAACACCCATTACCAAGAACCAAGAGAGGACAAGAGAAACAGAGACAGACAGACCCAAGCATAAAAATCCCAACAAGAGAATAAACAAACCAAAACCCCGATAATATAAAACAAACAAAACTCAAACTCTGACAACTGCAAGCTGCATCAAATTCAACCAATTATTACTGAAATATTACAGGATAGCCGTGATACACGACTCATAAAGAAGACCAATAATTCCAGGGACATTTACTGTACTTGCAACAACATCACGAAGCATGAAGCTCACTGACTTACTCATTGTCAACTGCATACTCCAATTAAGGGCGGCTGGAGCCTATCCCAGCCGTCACTAGGCGTGAGGCGTATTACTTCCTGGACAGGATGCCAGTCCAATGCAGGGCCAAATATAGACAGACAAACACACTCACACCCACACACATACATAGGGACAATTAAAGTCTTCAATTCAGCCAGCCTGCATGTCTTTGGATGTGCATGGAAGTTGGAGCACCCAGAGGGAACCCACACAAACACGGAGAGAACATGCAAACTCCACACAGAAAGGCCACAGGTGGGATGTGATTTCATTTTGTGTATATATATATATATATATATATATATATATATATATATATATATATATATATATATATATATATATATATATATATAATTAAAAAACTTTTTTCACATTTTCATTATGGGGTATTGTGTGAAGACTTTAAGGGACAAAAAAAAGGATTTCATCCATTTTGGAATAAGGCTGTAACATAAAATGTGGAAAAAGCAAAGTGCTGCAAACACTTTCTGGATGCACTGTAACTATGACTAAGGTGTTTTTTTTCTCCACTGAACTTTTTTGAAGATCACTAACATTGTGTGGTTTGTGTGCTGGGTTTCAGCGCGGAAGGTTCCCCGTCCAAACCCCACCCCTGCTACATTTCTCCATATAATGTGGAGTTGTGTCAGGAAGGGCACTTTGTGTAAAACTTGTGTCAAACCAACATGCAGATACTCAATGGATCTGCTGTGGCGACCTTGAGGGGGAAACAAAAAAGAAGGGTGCAGCCAAAGGGACTTACTTATTAACATGTTATTGTGGAAAAAAATAAATAAAATCTGGCTGATTTCTGAGTAACAGGCTGCTATTGATAAAAATATCATAACCACTTGGAGGCTTGTCATCTCAGACTAAGACCATGAATACAAAATTGCCTCTGTGTCCGAAGACTGGAAAAGCTAAAAGTTTTCCGGAAACCGGACATCTGAACAATCGAGCTGTCCTAAGATTTTAAATCCACAAAAGCAAATGTGTTTTTTTGTTGTTGTTTTTTTCCAGTTAGGAGATCAAACACATATATACAATACCCCTGTGTAGACACAAGACCATCCTGTGGCGGCGCATTGTGTTCCACTGCAGCTGAAGCACTTCATACCATTTGGACCGGAGTTAACAGTCTGCAAAATAAATAGCCTTATTTTCATAATGCAAATACTCAATAACATGAAGCTTGTCACCATGCGGCATTCATTGTTGAAATATTCATAGAGCTGGCTGTACATCTGCCAACTGACAAAATGGCAGTCACAATTTTTTCCCCAATTAGAGTTTTGTGATGTTATAGTGAAAATGTTTAGGGCCCCTTCACACATAACACGAAAGACGCAGAAACCGGAAGAAAATCCGCGAACCAAACACAAAATGGGGAACCACAAAACATTCCACCTGCTGTCGTGAGGGATGCACGGTCGCACTGGCGTGCATGACACACCAGTGACGGTTTCGTGCACGCTCGTGTGCATGTACGAACACAGTGCGCGCAGCTGGAACGTGCTGCACCACATTATGGCTCTGCTGTGGAGAAAAAAAAACTAAAACCACACACCATAAAAAAAAAATTGCATTTTATTGAATCCCTCTTATTGAGTGGACAATACAAGTATGAAGCGTCTGTTCCTCTGTAGATGACCCATGGTCATAGATGTACAGTCATGACATGACATGAATGAAGCAGTGCACTCTTATCGTGTCCACATCTGCTGGCCCGGTGTTTCAGGCCCGCACGCGTGTACTGTGGGTGGTGAGGTGCAGGACAGACACTGTATCATGTGGAACAGAGCTCTCATGGGTGACATTCAGATAACCCGCTGTGTGTTCACATGATCTGATGGTCCGTTTCACCTAGGACAGCCTGTCAATGTGCATGCCGTGCTCTCACTCACTGCAGCCCATCGCAGCAGCGATATATGTTTTTATGTATTTCCACTTGAGGACAGCAAGCAGACACACCTGCGTCACAGTGGACAGCTGTAAGGCCATGTCTATAAAACACAGTACGTGTTCCCCAGCTGTGATGTCCAGAACCAGAGATGTCAACAGCTGCTCCTGTGTCACTCTCTGTTTCTGTGTTATGTGATCTTTTTTTGTTATTTGTTGTGGAAATGTGTATGTAGTTAATTGTAGTACTTATTAATATACCTATCCTGGCTGTGGTCTCTGTGTTTTTAATGTGACACATTGTGTGCACTGAGCCGTCATTTGCAGCTGTCAGTGAGTCTCTGGTCAGTGATCAGCTGGGAGGCGGCTCGCTGTGCTGTGTGCGCTCAGATGTGGCTGGTCAGTCACCATCTGTACATACATATCTGCATTCCAGGCAATTGTGCTCCCTCCATCCCCGCGGCACGTCACATGTGTTGCGGAGGGGGGGAGCACGTGAAACACATGCAAGCCACATGTGAGGTGGGGGGAGCCAACACTCTGGCACTCCACGTGTGTTGCTTTGCAACGCCACACTTGTGGGGGCACTTAGACAAATTTCATATCCAGCTCGAAAATGATCATCTGCTCACTATTTTCGTGCTAACAGCGTGAATGGCCACACTTTCTCTAAGTGTCCAGCGAGTGGTGTTGGATGTTCGTGTGTGTCACCTGGAATTTGGACGACACCTGCGGCAAGAGGGACTGAATGGGCTCTGACAGGGCACTTTCTGTCTTTCGGCCGCTGTTGTAGTTGTAGCGACAGGTGTATGAGGCATTAGAGGCGGCTGTGATTTTTCACGAATGGCATGCAATTCCTTCTTCGTGCACTAGTCGGCTTCATTCGTATTATGTGTGAAGGGGCTCTAAGCGATAAGATACAAGAACATTACTTCTTATGATAAAACAACTGATCAAACCAAGCATTAAAAAACATTGAAGATGAACCTGGATCATCACTAAAATTCCGAACACATCAAAAGTGGATGCAAGTGTTCTTTTCGAATGGGGATTGGTTATTTAGAAGTACTTTACCTGGGACAGGTGAACGGGTTGGCGGTGTACACGGGGCTTCTGTTTAGGACTACGCTTCCTCCTCACAGTCACCCAGTCGGCCTGCTTTCCCGGCTGCTCGGGATCTGGAGGGGAACTAACGGCAGCTAAGCTACCTGACTTCACACACCAACCACTAACTGTTTCTGTTTCTGCCAGCAGTACCTGGTCTGACAGCTGGAGACGGTGGCCACCTGGGGCTCGGGACTTGGCCGCCCCGGTGTTCTTCAGATCCGCTGGCGGTGGAAGCCGTGTGGGATCTTCTTTGGACAGACGTCTTCTATCCTCGAGCCTGCCCACATGTCACCTTGTATACAATTGACTGTACTCCTCTAGTTGTTTTTGTCTGTATTCCGTTGTGCAATTCACAACATTAAATTGTTACTTTTTGGCTTATCCATTGTCCGTTCATTAACGCCCCCTGTTGTGGGTCCGTGTCACTACACCTTCACAACAGGATTTCTCGGCCAGCGTCATGGATCCCGAGGGGCATCAACCATCGCTTGAACAGCCAATGGCAGAGCAAGGTGAACAGGCGTCAGCAGGAGGCGTGTTAGGTGAGCTGCAGCAAATCTTAACTGCTTTCACTGCTCGGTTGGACTTAGTCACTGAGCAGAATGTTATTCTCAATCGGAGGATGGAGGCTCTCACCGCCCGGGTGGAAGCGCAGGCTCAGGGCGCTGCTGCAGCACCTCCTCCTGCTGACCGGAGGCCTGAATCTGACATTCCGCTGGTCATTCAACGACCACCCCCACCATCCCCTGAAGCTTACATAAGCCCTCCGGAGCCGTACGGGGGCTGTGTCGAGACGTGCGCGGACTTCTTAATGCAGTGCTCGCTCGTCTTTTCACAGTGCCCCGTCATGTACGAGTCAGACGCCAGCCGGGTGGCTTACGTAATAAATTTGCTTCGAGGAGAGGCACGCGCCTGGGCTACGGTGCTCTGGGAGCAGAATTCACGGCTCCTAACGACGTATACTGGGTTTGTGAGGGAGTTCAAACAGGTTTTTGATCACTCTCATAGAGGCGAATCTGCTTCTAATTTGCTGCTGTCAATCAGACAGGGGCGTCGGAGCGCAGCTGAGTACGCAGTCGACTTCCGCATCGCGGCAGCGAGGTCCGGCTGGAACAACGTTGCGCTCCGTGCCGCCTTCCTAAATGGACTGTCTCTGGTCCTGAAGGAGCATTTACTGGCTAAGGACGAACCGCGGGATTTCGATGGGCTTGTTGATCTGGTTATACGCTTAGATAACCGATTAGAGCAACACCGTCGGGAGCAGGGCGGGGGGCGTGGCCGGGCACGAGCCGTCCCTCTTCCTTCCGGGTCCGAAAGGGTGCTGCCTTCCCCACGCTCCACAGCCCGTGACTCCCGTGTGGCAACAGCTCCCCCTGCTGATGAAGCTATGGACACGATCAGGGCCAAAGTTAAATCAAATAACAGACAACGGAAGCTGGCCCGCGGGGAGTGTTTTTTCTGTGGCTCGAGTGACCATTTACAGAGGCACTGCCCCAAGCGGTTAAACGACAACGCCCCTGCCCTTAGAAACTGGGCTAAGGGTGGGCCATAACACGCACGCGGGGAAACCCCGTAAATCAGCACGCATCCCAGTTACGATCCTTAGCGGGGATCTGACCCTTCACGCCCCAGCACTGGTAGACACGGGGTCGGAAGGGAATCTGCTGGATAGCAGATGGGCAAGGGAAGTCGGGCTCCCTCTAGTGGCTCTACCTTCACCTTTGAGGGTACGGGCACTAGATGGCACCCTTCTTCCACTAATCACACATCAGACACAGCCAGTGACAATGGTTGTGTTTGGAAATCACAGGGAGGAGATTGTGTTTTATGTAACACCTTCTACCTCCCGAGTGATTTTGGGTTTTCCATGGGTGTTAAAACACAATCCCCGGATTGATTGGCCGTCTGGGGTTGTGACACAGTGGAGCGAAACCTGCCACTGGGAGTGTTTAGGATCCTCGGTTCTACCCGGTGTGACAGCTAAGGAGGAGGTTAAAGTCCCCCCCAATCTGACGGCGGTGCCTAAGGAGTACCACGATCTCGCTGACATCTTCAGCAAAGATCTGGCACTCATGCTGCCCCCGCACCGTCCATACGATTGTGCCATTGATTTGATACTGGGCGCTGAGTACCCGTCCAGCAGGCTGTACAACCTCTCACGTCCGGAACGCGAATCAATGGAGACCTACATCTGGGACTCATTAGCTGCCGGGCTGATCCGGAACTCCACCTCCCCGATGGGTGCAGGTTTCTTTTTTGTGGGCAAGAAAGACGACGGACTCCGTCCATGCATTGATTACAGAGGGCTGAACGAGATCATGGTTCGCAATCGATACCCTTTGCCTCTGTTGGATTCAGTGTTCACGCCCCTGCATGGAGCCCAAATTTTCACGAAACTGGATCTTAGGAATGCGTACCACTTGGTTCGGATCCGGAAGGGAGACGAGTGGAAGACGGCATTTAACACCCCGTTAGGTCACTTTGAGTACCTGGTCATGCCGTTCGGCCTCACCAATGCGCCCGCGACGTTCCAAGCTTTGGTAAATGATGTCTTGCGGGACTTCCTGCATTGGATTGTCTTCGTATATCTAGACGATATACTCATCTTTTCCCCGGATCCTGAGACCCATGTCCAGCATGTACGTCAGGTCCTGCAGCGGTTATTGGAGAACCAGCTGTTTGTCAAGGGCGAGAAGTGCGAGTTCCACCGTACTTCTTTGTCCTTCCTGGGGTTTATTATCTCCTCCAACTCCGTCGCCCCTGATCCGGCCAAGGTTGCGGTGGTGAGAGATTGGCCCCAACCAACAAACCATAGGAAATTACAGCAGTTCCTCGGTTTTGCTAATTTTTACCGGAGGTTCATCAAAGGCTACAGTCAGGTAGTTAGCCCCCTGACAGCCCTGACCTCCACAAAAGTCCCCTTCACCTGGTCAGATCAGTGCGAAGCCGCGTTTAGGGAGTTGAAACGCCGGTTTTCGACTGCGCCAGTTCTGGTGCAGCCCGATCCAAAACCCCAGTTTATAGTCGAAGTGGATGCCTCTGACTCAGGGATAGGAACCATGCTATCCCAGAGCGGGGAGTCCGACAAGGTTCTCCACCCATTTGCCTACTTTTCCCGCAGGTTGACCCCGGCTGAAAGGAACTATGACGTTGGCAATCGGGAAGGAGGCTCTGGAGGAGTGGAGACACCTGTTGGAGGGAGCTTTGGTACCATTCACGGTTTTCACGGACCATCGGAACCTGGAGTACATCCGGACCGCCAAGCTTCTGAACCCCAGGCAAGCCCGCTGGTCACTGTTCTTCGGGCGTTTTGACTTTCAGATCACATACCACCCCGGGACGAAGAACCAACGGTCTGACGCCCTGTCCCGGGTGCATGAGGAGGAAGTCAGGACCGAGCTATCGGACCCAACGGAAACCAACATCCCTGAGTCCACTGTCGTGGCCACCCTTACCTGGGACGTGGAGAAGACCATCCGGGAGGCCCTGACACGGAACCCGGACCTGGGGACTGGACCCAAGAACAAGATGTACGTCCCACCAGAGGCCAGGGCTGCAGTCCTTGACTTCTGTCACGGTTCCATCTCTCCTGCCACCCAGGGGTGCGAAGAACCGTGGCAGTGGTCCGGCAGCACTTCTGGTGGGCGTCTCTGGAAGCCAACGTCCGGGAGTATGTCCAGGCCTGCACCACCTGTGCCAGGGGCAAGGCCGACCATCACAGGACCCAAGGCCTACTCCAGCCCCTGCCCGTGCCTCATCGCCCCTGGTCTCACATTGGCCTGGACTTTGTCACGGGCCTCCTGCCGTCCCAGGGCATGACTGCCATCCCCATGATAGTGCACCGGTTCTCCAAGGCGGCCCACTTCGTGGCCCTCCCGAAGCTCCCGACGGCCCAGGAGACTGCAGACCTCCTGGTCCACCACGTCGTGCGTCTGCATGGGATTCCATCGGACATTGTCTCTGATCGTGGTCCTCAGTTCTCCTCCCAGGTCTGGAGGAGTTTCTGCAGGGAACTGGGGGCCACCGTAAGTCTCTCGTCTGGGTACCACCCCCAGACGAATGGGCAGGCAGAGCGGACGAACCAGGAACTGGAGCAGGCCCTCCGCTGCATGACCTCCGCGCACCCGACGGCCTGGAGTGACCATCTGGCCTGGATCGAGTACGCCCATAATAGCCAAGTTTCATCTGCCACCGGCCTCTCCCCGTTTGAGGTGTGTTTGGGGTACCAGCCCCCATTGTTTCCGCTAGTGGAGGGAGAGGTCGGGGTGCCCTCGGTCCAGGCCCATCTGAGGAAGTGCCGTTGGGTGTGGCGTACCGCCCGCTCTGCCCTGCTCAGAGCCCAGATGAGGGCTAAGGCCCATGCAGACCGCCGGCGTTCCCCGGCCCCTGCATACCAGCCCGGGCAGGAGGTTTGGCTATCCACAAAGGACATCCCCCTGCAGGTGGAATCCAAGAAGCTAAAGGACAGGTAGATTGGACCATGTACCATACTCAAAGTCCTCAGTCCGGTCACTGCGGATACACCCCGTTTTTCATGTGTCAAGACTCAAGCCCTGCCATACCTCACCACTGTGTGCCCCTGGACCGGCACCGCCTCCTGCCCGGATCATCGACGGGGAGCCCACGTGGACAGTACGCCGGCTCCTGGACGTCCGTCGGAAGGGCCGGGGGTTCCAGTATCTGGTGGACTGGGAAGGTTATGGACCCGAAGAGCGCTCCTGGGTGAAGAGGAGCTTCATCCTGGACCCGGCCCTCCTGGCCGACTTCTACACCCGTCACCAGGACAAGCCTGGTCGGCCGCCAGGAGGCGTCCGTTGAGGGGGGGGCCCTGTTGTGTGGGCCGCTGAAGAGGAGGTACTGCTGGCCCACCACCACAAGATGGCGCCCTGCTTGAAGTGCGGGCTTCAAGCACGAGAGGGCGTCGGAGCGACCGGGAGTGACAGCTGTCACTCATCATCCGTACCAGCTGTCACTCATCCACTACTCACCATCACCATAAAGGCCGGACTGCAACCTCCCCGCCGAGAAATCAGCTATCAAGCAAGGTAACCTTCTCTGCTGTGATTTACTTAATATTGCTCTGTGTGCAGCCGTTTGCCCTGTGGATACAGTCTTCTGCTGGATTGGCGTACAGTGTGGGTTTGCGACGTCTTCGCCTCTCACTCCTTCCAGAGAAGCGACTGACAGGAGCTGCACGGGTGTTTCTGTTTCTGGAGGTTCTCCCTCTTGGAGGAACTAAGTACGAAGAGATTACTGGGTGTGACTTCACACACCCACCACTAACTGTTTCTGTTTCTGCCAGCAGTACCTGGTCTGACAGCTGGAGACGGTGGCCACCTGGGGCTCGGGACTTGGCGGCTCCGGTGTTCTTCAGATCCGCTGGCGGTGGAAGCCGTGTGGGATCCGGCTCTTCTTTGGACAGACGTCTTCTATCCTCGAGCCTGCCCACACGTCACCTTGTATACAATTGACTGTACTCTAGTTGTTTTTGTCTGTATTCCGTTGTGCAATTCACAACATTAAATTGTTACTTTTTGGCTTATCCATTGTCCGTTCATTAACGCCCCCTGTTGTGGGTCCGTGTCACTACACCTTCACAACAAGTGCTTTAGTTAAGGCACATGAAGATTACACTGTGAAACAAAATGTTATCTAGTTAACTAGATCAATCTAACTGCGCAGATTAAACAGCTAACAGATACAGCAAAACACCGCTGTGCTCCGGAACAGGAAGTGATACAATACCGCAGTGAGAGCCAACTTATGACCTTTGCTTGTTTTTTGGACCACGTCTCTGCCTCTCGTCTGTTACCTCTGCCTGGCTGACTGTCTCACTGTTTACTATTTAATTCTACCCAGTTCTTATTGTAATTAGTATTCTTCAGTTTGAATTTATTTAAAGTCATGTTGAAAAACAGGCCTGGGTCCCCAGAGATGCAGCCCACATTGGGACTCCATCTTGTGAGAGACCCCGAACAAAGCCAATTAAGTGTTTTTTATAAAAACAATGTAGGTGGTAAAGTGGGTGGGTTTTATTCCCGCAATCCCTAACCTTATTGCTTGCGTAGCTCGAGGGGAAACCCAGTTGTTCGGTACCTGGTGGAACCTAACTCCTTTGTTTGTCATCAGATTCAGACCAGTTGACATGTATATTCAAACAGATAACTAAAACTCACTAAAAATAACCATTTAAGCTTAGCAAATACTTGATAGTAAAAACTAAAATATAATAACAAATAAATCTAACAGTACCGAAACACTACCTGAATTTTGGATAAACCCTTTTGATAACTCCTATGCCACAGTCTGTGTGTCTGCATTTGTGTCTATCTGCTTTTTGTGCCACACCTCAGCAAATCTCGACACAAATGTCTGGAACTTGCCCAAAGAAGAGTGGACAAAACCCCTTGAATGTGTCCCAGATGTGACAGTTGGAACAATAAGACAATATTTAGAAGAGAACATTGGCATGTGTGCACATTTTTTTTCCATGGCTTTATTCATGAAAAACATTCAATATTATAATAAAAAATATCTTGTGTGAAAACAGCCCAGTCTCACGTTTTTTTTTTCGTGCTCCCGTGACGAAATGAGTCAAATTTTACTGAGTCAAGTTTTTTTTTAAACTCACTATTATTAACCCTACTCCTACCCCTGACCCTAACCTTAACCATAACCTAATCTTACTCCTTCCCCCCACCAGAACCATAACCACCCCCAAACCCCCACCACGCCTCACTTTTAATTTCGTGCAGCCATCACAGAATGAATTTGTTATGTGTCGGACGCAGCCCGGAGAACCGACCAGCGTTTGAAGGACCCAGTATAAAATAAGCAGAGCACGGTACAAAGGATAACAGAGTTTAATGAACATAACAGTGCTGTGAAAAATATAAAAGTGCGCGGTCTGGCGTGGTGGATTGCGGTGCGCTCCCAGCAGCGCTAACGGTCCGGAGCCAGAACTGGTCCGGACCCAAGGACCCCGCCGACACCCCCCAGGTGGCCGCGACAAACCGAGTCTGTGAAAGAAGGAATCATTATGTGAGTCCACACTCAACACACAGAGAGACCGCTCAAAGGTGCACAAACAGCAAACACTTCCTGGCTTAATTACTAATCAGCTTCCCACCCTGCAGGCATGGAACATCCAGTTCACAAAACTCCACTGCAGTGGAAGCTGATTTAAACGACCAACATACAGCTCAATATAATAAGGTGTGAGGGACACCACATTTACTGACTGTATAAATGTTAGTCACAAAATCTAACGTACCTCAGGAAGTGTGCTGACGAGCGTGAGACCTCACCCTCTCCTCTTTCACAGACCATGCATCAAACCTGGACGTTCTCTGCATCCACTGATGATGAGATGGCTCCCGAGATGACGATCTCACCCGTCTGGTTACAAGGTCGCGTCTCTGGCAAATACACACTGTGTACTCCAGTCTTGAATGCCACCATGTTCCAATCCATGTAGATGCACCACAGCTGTGAGTCCTGACGAGCCGCAGGTGATCAGGGTGAGGTCCTGATAAACTCAGCTACACAGCCACTCAGTCCCAAATGCAAGCCACCTGGAAGGAAAAACAAAAGACAGAAACAAAAAGGCAGCCAGGCCCCCCAGCCATACAACAGAATTAGAATGAATTTGTGCTGCCGTGACGAAAATGAGGTGCTTTTCGTCACAATATCACAAACCAATGGATTAATGTATATTTTGTGCTGCTGAATCACAACTTTCCATGAAACCAGGTTGTTGAAAGCGACATTTAATGTCTTGATTCAAACGTGCTTTGTACAAATTAGCTGTGTTTGGTGGAGGAGCTGGAAAAAACAGCAGTTTTCCATCAAGGAGCGTTTCTTAGGATAATTCAGGGGTCTCAGCACATTCAGGATATATTCCTTCACTTCTCATAAAAAGTAGACACTTTGCAGAATTCACAAATATATCATATATTGGGTTATTTTTTTTAACTGACTGAAATAATGAAGATGAGAAGACAGAAATATAAAACTCTCCCAATATACTGAAATCACACAAGATTTTCATTTGATTTGTTAGATTTAAGATTTTGGTTTAATGTTTGGTGGATCGATAATTATATTTGTGCTCTGATTCAGATGATCAATTAACCACCTCAGCAGAAATTATAACCACTAAATAAGTCAAATAAAAGCGCTGTGATGAATATGAAGATTTTATTCTGCACAACTGAGCAACAATCAGAAAAGCTACAGAAGCTGAAACAACTTTCTATATTCTTTTTATTCCACACACATCATGGCACAAAACAAAGAAATTTGCATTTTGAACTGATATTAAAAAAGAAAATTTTATCTGTAATACAGAAAGATTTGAAATATAGAAATGACTGGTATCAATCTTTTACATCATATGAGGCAGCTGTTCTTGCTGCATATATGAGAGAGATGATCCAACCTCTGGCAGAAAGCAGTCACAGTAGCACTGATACGTTTCATACTCTTATTACTGAAGATGGTGTGGACTAATGTGACCGTCCCCATCATTTAAGCAAACATGATCAAAGAGAGCAGCGGGGTCACCAGCATGAGGATGGCAGCGCTCGTTCTGCTGGCACCGTTGCACAAGTTTCCCTGACAGCAGTTAATTTTGTCTCCGATGACTGCAGCTAACTGTGAATTCACGATGTCTGAACAAAACAATTTGGAGGCACAGCCCTTTAACGGTACCTTCTGTTTGTCCACCAACGCTGAAAGAAACAAAACTCCTTGTCAGGAACATGAACTGATGTTTGCTGTGAGCGGGGCTGTTGATCTGATACCTGTTGTTGAAATGCAGTGGTCCTCAGTCCCCTCACAGTTCATAATTGTGGTGCAGCTACGTCCATCACAGGTGAAGCACTTTTTCCCATTTGGAGTGCTGCTTGGAGGTTCTGTAAAATAAAATCTATGATTTTCATCTGAATAACAAGGATTAACGTGGGCTGAGTATTTTTCTACACTCAGTTCCTCCTTTTAAAAAGTACAGTTCTTTTTCCACTTCCTCTTATCACCCAAATTCATCATCTTCACTTAAAAATGAGAGTTCAACAAATAGAATATAAGAAACCAACAATCTATTCACAAAATATTGAACTTGTCCTGAAATAATTTTCCTCTTGCTGTTGGTATTTGACACACACACACACACACACACACACACACACACACACACACACACACACACACACACACACACACACACACACACACACACACACACACACACACACACACACACACACACACAGAGGTGACAGAGAGCTGCACAGTTCAGCTTTTTTTCATACAACGGTTTTGTAGTTTTACCACATACTGTGTGTAGTACAAAGAAGCACATGAGGTTACCAGGAACATTTTGGTTGTTGCAGTTGTCAGTTGAGCAGCACACGGTGTTGGCGACAGTCTTAGTGACTCCATTGTTGATCGATCCTGAAGCACAATTCTCGGCCAGAGCACAACTTCTTCTTGTGAGGTCTGTAATTTGTGTACCGCCTGCAACATGAAACAAGTCAGCACAGAGCGGTCTTGTTTTTCTGTAATGATCACAGTAATAACTAGATGCAGACTTCATCCATACCTAGATATGCAGTTATTCGTGTCGCACCACAAAGTTCATATGCAGAACATTGCGTGCTTGTGCAGCTTGAGCCTTGACCAGTGCAGCATGTCAGGCTGGAGGCTGATACAACACAAGAGTCAAAAAAATTAAGAAAAAAAAATTAATTTGATTTAGTAGCAATATCAACATTAAACCCCCCGTCACACATAGCAAGAATGTGGAGGAACCATTCCGACACGCCAAATACTGCCATTATCCAAAGCATTTGGGAAGAAAAGGGCGTGGCCAGCCGTGGTCCGAACGTATCTGGACTGCCTCGTGCACACCTGCCGGATGCAGCCAAAACATATTTCAGACAACAGTCAGATGACACAGACTGCTGTCAGATGGCACCGACACTGGAACTCTCACTCACTCACCCACACAATCAAATATCTGCTTGTCCTCACATTCCCAGCACTAAACTGACCTCTCATCAGTGTGTGTCTCACATGATGGAGTGTGCGCATGTACGTGTGTAGAACAGGCGATCCGAGTGATGAATGTGTGTCCACTCAGTTGCACGTGTGTTCACAATGGCTGAATGAGCTGCGTGTGTAGAACAGGTGATCAAAGCAGTGTGTGAGCGTGTGGCTGAAATGTTCACTCAGCTGTGTGTGTATGTGTCCATAAATGCTGTACCAGCCACTCCACGTGCGCACGCGAGCACAGGAGCTGTCCATCTGGCCGCACAAAAAGGCTGACAGCTGTCAGTGATCACCTGCTTGTGTACAGTCCAGTGAAAAAACTCCCTCTTCTTCTTCTGCTTTAATCACGGAACATTTATAGATTTTGGGCAACTGAATAGACAATCTATAAAGCAAGAAACGTCTGTGTGTATGTGACTCGCATGGCTTTGGACTCTGGCAAGGATGATCGCATTCCTCCCCTCTCCTCTCCTCCTTTTTCTGTTCTCTAGCTCTTTTCCAACCTTCAAAGTCTCAGCTTCACCAGACTGTGAATTCTTCAAATTAAGATTTGGATTAACCATGGAACTGATCAGCTGGTCTCTCAACGCTATTGACACCATTTTTTTTTTCTTTGACAAGTAAGTCAGGGCTGGGGGACCCTGTGTGCCCTGATGGAACCCACCCAGCGGACTATGCTCTCGACGCCTGAGAGAATGGAGTGTGACATGTGGCTCCACTCTCTGTGGAAGACATGAGCATTTATTTCTATTCGCTTTTATGGTGGGAGGTTTGGTGCTGACTGGTTTGTGCGCTGCCCTGACCCACAGGAATTTTTGCAAGACGGCTGCTTCCAGAATCTTGTCTTCTCATCGGCCTGTCATGATGAATAAGTTGGGCAATGCTGTGCAATCTCAGACTGCGTGAACTTGTGAAGTCAAATGCAAAATGGAGACCATCTTGGAGCATATACTCTGCATTGCAAAGGAATGTGCTGCTGAGGACCGGAGAATATTCTTCATAAATTTGCACTCTGGATGGTCAGAGGTGCAGTCAATGGAATTCTGTATCTCTCTGTCTAACATCAACATGGCAGCCTTATTGGCTCCTGAAGTCCAAATTCCCTGAAGTTCCCCCAGATGGATCTACGGCCTTGCTGAGGGAATTTGGCTCCCCCTTCTTATCTATCTACCCTCACCCCCAGCCTGCTGTTGCCTAGCAACGTCACACTTTACACACACACGGACAGAAACTGACAGAAACTTAACTCATGTGCCCATGACGCATGTCTCCCTCCCTCCATCCCTATTACCCCCCGTGTCTCTCCACTCCCTTCACCCTGGCTCAGGGGCGTCGGACTGGGGGGGGGGGGTAAAAGGTACTATGTACCCAGGGCCCAGAGCACAAAAAACTGGCATTAAATACATTTTTGTGTTGCATGTTATTAATGTCCATACAATTTATGTTGTAAAAGAATATAATTAGAATGAATGTGTAAATGTTGCAAAACATAATTCTGCTCTAATAATAATATTGAAAGATCTCTGAGGGCCCTTCCACCCCTGCACAGTTGTACAATGGTTTAGTCCAAGCGCACAGGTGGCACTCTGCTACACACACACACACACACACACACACACACACACACACACACACACACACACACACACACACACACACACACACACACACACACACACACACACACACACACACACACACACACACATATCCCAAACTGGATCTGACAGAAAGAGGAGGTGTTTAGTAGAGCTGAAACAACTAATCGATTATTAAAAGAGTTGTCAACTAATTTAGTCATCAGTTAGTTGTTTAATAACTTTGTTTTACTGCAAATGTTTTGTTTCTTCCATATAAATCAACTGTTGCTGCAGCGTGGCTTTGCTTTGACCCTTGAACCAATCAAAGCAGTGATTCGCAGATCAAAGCAGTGCTTCCATCCGGTGCTTTGTTGATTCAGTGTTTTATTTTGCTTAATTTTAATTTTTCCCCACTAAAACCCCAAAGAGCATATGTCTGTGAGTAATATTTACCTTTTTATGTTAATCTGACCTGTTATGGTCTTCTGAAACAGTTGATAGATGTATTTTATAACTTAAAAACGGGACCGATGCTAACGCATTAGCATGTCTACGGCGTTTTCAATGTTAAAGTTAGCATTAAACTGTTTCAGTTGTCAGCACATTTGTTTTCTGTATAATAATTCATGGCTCATTGTTTGTTGACGTAAAAGAGTCAAATGTATTACAAATTGTAATATTTTATTCATTTTTATTTATATATCAATAATAATAATAGCAACAACAACAGTAATAGTAATAATAACTAATAAAATGCCACAATACAGTTTTATAGAAACGGACAAAAAGAATCTGATAAAACCAAACAGAAAAGATTAAACCAACTAACAATGAACATAAATAAATAAATATAGAAATAAGTGTTTCCTGTGAACACCTAGTGACTCTTACACCTCCACTTCATCCCTGTTTTATTTAAGTTTAATGACAATTTGTTTTGGTCAAACCACATCTTAGCTGTGTTTTTACAAAAGAAATAATAAAATGCAGTAAACTGCACATTTGTGTCTTTTTTCATGAAAATATCTTAAATATAAAATATTACACTTTTGTCAGGCCTTTAAAATACTTTTGTGGACTTGATGTAACATGTTGGCAGTGGTTGAGATAGTTGCTGTAGGCATCTAAAATGCTCATAATCAGGTGTGGTGTGTCAGTGATATATGTACGAGGTCTGTTAGAAAAGTATCAGACCTTTTTATTTTTTGCAAAAACCATATGGATTTGAATCACGTGTGATTGCATCAGCCAAGCTTGAACCTTCGTGCGCATGCGTGAGTTTTTTCACGCCTGTCGGTTGCGTCATTCGCCTGTGAGCAGGCTTTGTGGGAGGAGTGGTCCAGCCCCCTCGGCGGATTTTCATTGTCAGGAAAATGGCTGAGCGACTGTTGCTGTGCTGCATCAAAATTTTTTCAGAAACTGTGAGAGACAGCCAAGTGGAAACCATTCGGAAAATTCAGATGGCTTTCGGTGAAGATCTTATGGGTATCACACAGATTAAGGAGCATTACAACCAGATTAAAGACGGCCCACAACGGCTGAGGGCACGCTGCGCTTCGAGCGGCCATCGACAAGCTGAAACGACCAGATCATTTCCAAAGTGAAGGCTGTGTTGATCCGGGACGTCATCTGACTACCAGAGAAACGGCAAGAGAGGTGGACATAGCACTTTTTTGGCACATTACACTGTTACGGGAGATTGTGTAATGAAAGACGTGTGGTGGAATTCGCGCGTCAGGACGGAGCCGCTAATGGCGCAGAACAAAAAGCACCTCCATGCTGGAAGTCTCACGGGACATGCCCAGCTCTTCCACCATTCGGAAGTTTCAGACGGCTTTGGGTGGCTTTTCAGTCGAGTGAGTATCCGAGAAATTGTCGAAGAGCTGAGCATGTCACAACATGTCCTTTGAGACCAACACGGAGGTGCATTCGTTCTGCGCCATTAGCGGCTCCCTGGCGAATTCCTCCGCTCCTGTTTTCATGACAAAAATCTCCTTTAACAGTGGAATGTGCTGGGAAAGTGCTATGTTCACCTTTTCTGCCATTTCTCTGGTAGTCACACGATGTCCCGGATCAACACAGCATTCAGTTTGGAAATGATCTGGTCATTTCAGCCTGTCAATTGCCGCTCGGAGCACGGCGCGCCCTCCACCATTGTGCGCCGTCTTTAAACTGGCTGTAACACTCTTTAATCTCTGTGATGCCCATAAAATCGTCCCTGAAAGCCATCTGAATTTTCCGAATGGTGTCCACCTGGCTGTCTCTCACAGTTTCTGGAAAAATTTGATGCAGCACTGCTCCAGCCGTTCAGACATTTTCCTCACAATGAAAATCCGCCAAGGGGGCTGGACCACTCCTCCCACAAAGCGTGCTCACAGGCGAATGACGCAACCGACAGGCGTGAATAAACTCATGCATGCGCACGAAGGTTCAAGCTTGGCTGATGCAATCACACGTGATTCAAATCCATATAGTTTTTGCAAAAAATAAAAAGGTCCGATACTTTTCTAACAGACCTCGTATGTGCAAAATAAAAAAACACTACTCCAGTTATGTTTTTGACGAGAATATAACATAACTTTGTTACAAGCTCAAACGCTGATGTTGCCTGATAAAGGCCTTTTAATAATAACTCACTTAGGCCGGGTTCACACGGCAGGATAATTAGGCCGATATCGGACCCGATCTTCCCCTTCCGACAATCTTAAGGACGCCCCGACAATCGTGATGACGTCAAAGATAATCTTATCAGATATTCCTCCTGTGTGTGGTGTGTTCAGAGCGCTCTGATTTGCTCGGAAGGGCGTCAGGAGCGTTCCGATCGCAAATCGGGGATATTCAACATGTTGTTTTTTTTTGGCCCGATATCGCAGCGTGTGTTGTGTCCTCTGACCAAAACGAGCACGCAGCCTGCTGAATGTGACGTCCAGCCAATCAGAAAGCGAGGTGACGGACGCACGGAGCGGAAAATAAAATCAAAACAGCTGTTCTGACTTACCAGAAAATCCGGTGGTCGCGCTGTCCCCACTCCTTTAAAGAACGCCTTTTCTTTTTCTTTTTGTATCGTTTTTTCCCTCTGTTTTAAATAGTCCACAAAGTACCTCCGTTTGTTTACTCTGAAGTCACGTTTAATCTCGAGAGATTTTGCGAGATTTCCTGTCTGAGCTGTGAATGTTCGTGTGTTAAATCTGTTCGTGTGTGGTGTTGTTGTCCTTGCCGTGTAGCTGAACACCACACACTGGACGACCAAACCTGTTAGAGCTGTGATTTTTTTATCTTCACGTGTGTGTTTTGGAAACCTGTCGTGTGAACCAGGCCTTAAAGAAATAATGGCAAAACTCACATGTAAGTAAAAAAACAAAACAAAACAATTAATCGAAAAAATAATCGACAGATGAACTGATTATTAAAATAATCGTTAGTTGCAGCCCTAGTGTTTAGGCTGAAATAAAATATGTCTTTCCTAAAAAAAAATCAAAGTCCGGATTTCAAAAAAGAAGAGAAAAAGGACAGGGAAAGAAAACTAAATGACAGAAAGCAGCTGCTAACCAAATTCTTTGAAAAGAGAGGTGAGCTTGAAAGCTTGCTATACTGAGTTGGGGGGTCTGGGGGACCAAATTGCACCATTTTTAATTTGGTCCCCCAGACCCCCCAACTCAGTATTGCTCCCCCAACTTTAAAAAGGGTTCTGACTCCCAGGTGTGATCTAAGGTATACATGATTGATGAGGTGCAGGACAAGAGAGTGCAGTGATCAGAGGGAGACAGTGATACAAATGAAACTGGGTGTGAATACATGAGAACAGAGATGAGGAGTGTTGACAAGGCAGTGCAGTGACAGCATGGACATGACTAATAACCATCAACTAACAATACTAAAATATCAAGACTGAGAAGAACTAAAAAACAAAGAATGCATGGAATCTCAACAAGAAAAGATAAATACTAGACAATAAACAGAAAAGAAGGCAACAAGAAAATCAAAGGCTGAAACTAGAACATAACTGACACAAATAATATAACCGAAGACTAACGTAGTAAACCCAACAAATCAAACTAGTAACACAAGCAATCATGAAATAACACAATCAAAAACACTGGATCAAAACTAAACTTAAACAATAACGGAACTCAACATGTGACTGAAGTGTGATGAACAGAAAAAAGCAAAATAAACAGATAATCAAAAACACAGACAAAAAGAAATCAATAAAGACAGACAGAAAAAACTTAACGGTCGAGGACTGAGCAGGGGTGAATCATGACACAATCTTTTTCTTAAAATAACTATTTGTGTGTCTCTTTGTATCCCAATGTCAACTATGTCTTAACTATCGTACACTTTGTCTGTTAAAACTATGTAAGAGTTAGTTCACCTCTTTGTACATCCCACCTTCAAACACAGCCTCATACGACCGTCCATGAAAAACCTACTTAAGCTCCCAGTTTTCTATAGGAATACAAACTTCCTACGGGCACTGCACTCATTTTAAAAACAATTCATTGTTCATTCATAAAAGTCAACTTACAACTATCAGTTTTCTTCACGTGCCCTGATAACTCACACCACTGTTTTATTTGGTATGACACATAAAATGATCTGCTCCGCCTCGGTAACTGTTATCAAAAGCAATAAATAAACGTAAATTCAGCAGAATTTCATAAAGTCAATAGCAAACGAAAGAGAAACTTGCCTTTAGGGAGCAGCACGGTGACAAGGATGAACGTAAGGAAAAACATGTTGTGACGGCAGGATGCAACTGATTTTTTGGTTTGAAGAGAGGCCACTATAAGTAAGACCTTGAGCCACTCCTCCTCCTCCATTTCTCCTCCTCTATGAAAACGTCACAGTATGTCAGGTCAAATACTGCCACTTTATTTAAACAGCAGCTGGATTTTAAGTAATGAATTTACAATGTTAGTTACTCAGTGTCAATCAGTTCCAGTTTGTTTTTTTAAATGTGAAAAGCAAATTGTGATGAAGGACAAATCCAAGCAACAAACACAAACTAAATGGTGAAGGAATATATATCCTAAATGTGCTTAAATATGTATTAACCCTTTGTGCTTTTTTCCAGTTATTTCATTTTATCATGTTTTATTCTTTATTGAGCTGAATATAGTTATTGTCACGAGTATGTATGAATGTTTGAGAAGTGATCATTTACGCATATATTAATACAGCTTCTGGTTGTGTGTAACAGGCCCCGTACGAGAGGACTGTTGCCAGATGAATTGTTCTTGTGGCTGCAGTTAAAATTTGTGTCACATGACAATGTTTCGCCACTAGGTGGAGCCTTTGCACCAGAAATGCATTGACTACTTTTCAGATGCATTTATTTTCGTGTGTATTTTGTTTATTTTTACATTTCTTTTATATTGTATAGCTGAAGAGGCAGTTATATTTTGTTTCTTAGTGAAATTAAAATTGTTACTTTATTTAGTTTTGTCTAAGTAACTGAATGAGGTCACTTCTTGTTTGACGCTAAGGAAAAAAAACAGCACTTTATAGACTTCCAGTTAATCTGGCAAAGAGGATGTTAATCCTCGTTTAGCATTATGTTAGGTTAATAAAACAGAAATCCCATCCAGGGTTTTCATGTATCCCATAATCCCTTGCATGCCAGAGAGTCGCTGCAGTCAAAACAACATAGAGAATCCACATGATGACAATTGTAAATGAATATTATACTACAAAAATGTATTTTTTTTATGCTTTTCATCACGTTAATAAGAGACTGCATGGATGATACCCTGAAAACTTGCTAAAGCAATTATAACAAATAATCCGTGTCTGCTACGTTTAATCTGCGTGGAATTTAATAAACGCAAACTGACTTTTCAATCCACTTTATTTATATAGCACATTTAACAACAAAAATGTTCCAAAGTGCTGCACATAGGATCACAATAGATAAAACCCCAAGAAATTAAAAATAAAAAAATTAACAATAAAAATAAGTAGGATATGCAAGATAAATAAATAAATACATACATACAGCATACAAAGGATAAAACCAATAAAATCTACTTAATTAAAAGCAAAAACAATAAAACAGAGGACCACACAATTCACGCAGTGTTAAAAACCAGATAATAAAAGTGGTTCTTCAGACGAGACTTAAAACACTCCACTGTGGGGGCTGTTCGGACATGGAGGGGCAGAGCGTTCCAAAGTCTGGGGCCAGCCACTGAGAAAGCCCTGTCCCCCCTGGTTTTAAGTCTCGTCTTAGGTACAACGAGCTGGAAATGGACCTTGGACCTCAAAGCATGAGCCGGAGAGTAAATTTGTAGGAGGTCAGTGATGTATTGAGAGGCCATTCCTTTCAAAGCTTGAAAAACAAACAATAAAATCTTAAAATCAATTCTAAAATTAATAGGAAGCCAGTGCAAAGATGCAAGAATTGGGGTTATGTGATCACGCTTCCAGGCCCTTAAGAAGTCGCGCTGCAGCATTCTGGACTAACTGCAAACGGGAAAGAGCCCGTTGGCTGATGCCGAAATAAAGTGCGTTACAGTAGTCCAGACGACTTGAAATAAAAGAGTGCACAACTTGTTCAAAAAGGTTAAAAAATAAAAACGGTTTTACCTTTGATTAAAAAAATGAAGATGATAAAAACACGATTTCAAAACACCATTGATTTGTTTATCAAATTTAAAATCGCTGTCTATGGTGACACCAAGGCTGGTGACTTTGGGACGTGCAAAATCCTTGAGAGGTCCCAAGTCAACGAGGGCACTTACAAACAACATAACCTCTGTCTTGCCCTCATTCATTCATTCATTCATCTTCTACCGCTTAGTCGCGGGGGTGCTGGAGCCTATCCCAGGAGTCATAGGGCGTGGTCTTGCCCTCATTAAGTTTTAAAAAATTCTGTGACAACCAAGCCCTGACGTCACACAGACAGTCGAGTAGGGGTGTCAGGGGGCAAAGGCTGTTTTTAGCGATTGACATGTAGATTTGACAATCATCAGCATAAAAATGGTAGGCCACGTCATGTTTTTTAAAAATCTCTCTGAGTGGGAGGAGATATAGAGCAAAGCGCATGGGTCCCAGGATAGAACCCTGGGGGACTCCATAATGAAGATGGGCTGATGACCAGGTGGAGTCCCCCAGCCTGACGGAGAAAGACTTTTCAGACAGATAGGAACTAAACCACTCCAGAACAGTCCCCCTGACAGACATACAGTCTCTCAGGCGGTCTAAAAGAATTGCGTGGTCGACTGTATCAAAAGCTGCAGTTGGATCTAAAAGCACTAAAATGGCTGAATTGCCAGAATCAGCTGTTAAAAGGAGGTCATTAAAAACCTTTAAAAGTGCAGACTCAGTGCTGTGAAATGCTTTGTACCCTGATTGAAATGGATCCAATATGCCATTTTTATCTAAAAAAGGCTGAAACTGTGTAAAGACGCATTTCTCTAAAATTTTCAACACAAGCGGTAACTTGGAGATAGGTCGATAATTTGAAAAAGCCGTAGGATCCAAACCCGGTTTTTTGATCAGTGGCTCCACAATAGCATTTTTACAAAAGGAAGGCACAATTCCACAAGACAGACTACTACTGATAATTTCTCTGACAAGTCAGTAGGGTCGGTAGGACAAGAAGAGGGTTTTAGATTCATAACTATTCCTGTCAGCACAGTCATTGACACAGACTGAAACTTGCTAAAAACAAGCGAGCACTGATTTACTACACGACATACCGGGGAGGGTGATATATTGACCCTAATGGCATCAACCTTATCAATAAAAAGTGGAGAAATTTTTCACACATATTTTTTGTAATTTCAAACATATTATATATATTAGTCTGGAACAAAGAGAACAAACAGTGTTGTAAAGAACAGTAATCAAGACATTAAAGAGCAAATTAGCTTTTTGTAATTAGATGCGCAGTTCTATCCTTTATAACCAGAGGAAAGCTGCTTCTAGAAGAAACTGCTCTATCTTCTTCAGACAAAGGAGACCTGGTCACAGAAAAGAAAAAAGCTCATTTCTTTTGACCCCATACTAACATGCGGGCAATATCACCCAAGTAATCCAGAGGCATACAGTTTTAACTTATGGTTAAAATTTTAACCAAACTAATTTTGGACAAGTTATTTAAATTAACATCACGTCTGAAGTTTTATAAAGTGAAAATATCAGAGATATGTTTTAGTTTTAAAGTAATGCACTAATTTTGAATGTTTTAGTGTGGACACGCTGTGTCCAGGTGCATTATGGGTATCTCAGTACATTCACAACAGAATAAATGCATTTGATGTTGTTATTGTGTTTGTTTTATGTAAAAATGCCAGAAGAAACCCAGGTTGCTTCTCAAAGCCGAAAAGTCTGTTAAATTGTGATTCAGGCCGTGTGATATAACTGGTGTCAAAATGCATAGAACACTGCCATCTACTGGCGACTGATTATATCACAGTGTTGTCAACTGCAAGATTTTAAAATTATCTGTAGGTTTCCAAAACCTGAGACCACACACGTGGAGATAAAAAAAGATCTGACAGGTTTAGTTGTACAGTGTGTGGTGCCAGCCACACAGTAAAAACAATAGACACAAACAGATTTCACACACGAACATTCCCAGGTCAGACACCTCGCTTTCTAATTGGCTACATGTCACATTTAGCTCCTCACATCCTTCTTAACACACCACACACGGCAGGAATATCTGATAAGATATTTATCATCGTCACAATTGTCGGGGCGTCCTTAAGATTGTCGGAAGGTGAAGATCGGGTCCAATATCGGCCTAATTATCTTGCCATATGAACCAGGCTTGATGTCATGATGCCTCACGGAGCGACTGATTGACCTGTTATAACACAGCACCGAGCTGCTAACAGATCGGATGTTATGACGCCTCACGGAGTGACTGATTGATGCGTTATAACACCGCACCGAACATGTTTTCACTATTATTTGATTTCTTTGTGCAACTGACATCGTTATTTAAAAATTCGAAAGGCGATTCCTTCTGCCACACAACTCCAACCACACACCAGAAAGCTTTTTGACAGTTCTTGTTATTGAAAGAAACCTTGTCTCCTTAACCAGATAGAGTTGTGATGTCATCACGCCTGCGCTTAGGCGCTGTCTAGCGGGATCTTGAAAAGTTCTTTCTTTTTTATATACAAATGAAAAGACATATTTTACAAAAGCACATTTATTTGTAAACACAACACATGTTACATTGATTCACTTGTGTTGGTTTTTACATAGAATGAATGAATCAACCAGTCAGTATGAGCAGAGGCTTAGTTTACCCATAATCCCTTTGGGCTTCTGTGTGTTAATGTTCAAATCTTCAGAATTAGTGCATTATTTTAAAATTAACAGATGTGTTATATATCACTTTGTACATTTTAAGAGTTTACATTAATGTAGTTATTCTATCTGGAATAATTTTATTTTTAAAGCAAAACCATAATTCAACCCTGCTTTCCATTTCAAGACCTCTGCCTCATTGCTGGACCACTGTATCCTTGTCAGAACAAATGATGCTTTCCTACAGCAGGGGGCAGAGTGCACAAAGACAGAAGCGCTGGCTCAAGCCGGAAGTGCGTCTGCGCTTGTGCAGATAATACAACCCCTGGCAGTAATTATGGAATCACCGGCCTTGGAGGATGTTCATTCAGTTGTTTAATTTTGTAGATAAAAAGCAGATCACAGACATGATACAAAACTAAAGTTATTTCAAATGGCAACTTTCTGGCTTTAAGAAACACTATAAGAAATCAGGAAAAAAAAACAATTGTGGCAGTCAGTAACGGTTACTTTTTTAGACCAAGCAGAGGGAAAAAAATATGGACTCACTCAATTCTGAGGAATAAATTATGGCATCACCCTGTAAATTTTCATCCCCAAAACTAACACCTGCATCAAATCAGATCTGCTCATTAGTCTGCATCTAAAAAGGAGTGATCACACCTTGGAGTGCTGTTGCACCAAGTGTACTGACATGAATCATGGCTCCAACACGAGAGATGTCAATTGAAACAAAGGAGAGGATTATCAAACTCTTAAAAGAGGGTAACTGTTGGTTTTTCACAGTCAGCTGTGTCTAAACTCTGGACCAAATACAAACAACATGGGAAGGATGTTAAAGGCAAACATACTGGTAGACCAAGGAAGACATCAAAGTGTCAAGACAGAAAACTTAAAGCAACATGTCTCAAAAATTGAAAATGCACAACAAAACAAATGAGGAACGAATGGGAGGAAACTGGAGTCAACGTCTGTGACCGAACTGTAAGAAACCGCCTAAAGGAAATGGGATTTACATACAGAAAAGCTAAACGAAAGCCATCATTAACACCTAAACAGAAAAAAACAAGGTTACAATGGGCTAAGGAAAAGCAATCGTGGACTGTGGATGACTGGATGAAAGTCATATTCAGTGATGAATCTCGAATCTGCATTGGGCACGGTGATCATGCTGGAACTTTTGTTTGATGCCATTCCAATGAGATTTATAAAGATGACTGCCTGAAGAGAACATGTAAATTTCCACAGTCATTGATGATATGGGGCTGCATGTCAGGTAAAGGCACTGGGGAGATGGCTGTCATTACATCATCAATAAATACACAAGTTTACGTTGATATTTTGGACACTTTTCTTATCCCATCAATTGAAAGGATGTTTGGGGATGATGAAATCATTTTTCAAGATGATAATGCATCTTGCCATAGAACAAAAACTGTGAAAATATTCCTTGCAAAAATACACATAGTGTCAATGTCATGGCCTGCAAATAGTCCGGATCTTAATCCAATTGAAAATCTTTGCTGGAAGTTGAAGAAAAGGGTCCATGACAAGACTCCAACCTGCAAAGCTGATCTGGCAACAGCAATCAGAGAAAGTTGGAGCCAAATTGATGAAGAGTACTGTTTGTCACTCATTAAGTCCATGCCTCAGAGACTGCAAGCTGTTATAAAAGCCAAAGGTGGTGCAACAAAATACTAGTGATGTGTTGGAGCATTCTTTTGTTTTTCATGATTCCATATTTTTTTCCTCAGAATTGAGTGATTCCATATTTTTTTCCCTCTGCTTGGTCTAAAAAAGTAACCGTTACTGACTGCAACAATTTTTTTTTCCTGATTTTTTATAGTGTTTCTTAAAGCCAGAAAGTTGCCATTTGAAATTACTTTATTTTTGTGTCATGTCTGTGATCTGCTTTTTTTTTCTACAAAATTAAACAACTGAATGAACATCCTCCGAGGCTGGTGATTCCATAATTTTTGCCAGGGGTTGTAACCATAACTGTACACCATCAGACACCAGTCACCAGGCAACTCACCTGTCCAAAAGCAGTGCTGCAAAATCTTTGAGTTCGATCGTCAGTCTTCTGTCGCAGTTGCTCCCAACGATCTCTCACCACCGTTATCTTCTCTTTTTCTCTCGCTCCAAATTATATCTTTTCTTCACACTTTCTGTGTATATCGCCGGTCTTCCTTGCTTTCTTCCACTTCTACTGTCTCTCTCCTCCATGTTGTCTTCTTCATGCATCGCAGCCAGCGGTGAAACCTCCCACGTGACCTGTGACATCACCCTGATGGTGACCTGGCTTTCGAATTTTTGGCACCTGCCAATAATTCAGAATTTGTTTTGATATGGACAAATTTTAGTCATGTTCAGACTAATATTTTAGGAATCCTTTATATTCACACTAACGAACAAAATTACTTTGTTCCCCATCAAAATTCTAACAATCGTCTCAATTTCAATATGCTTCCTGGCACTCTAGCTTTAATTGGAGTTCATCTGAGGTAAATTCAGTTGATTGTACATGATTTGGAAAGGCACACACCTGGTTACATATAAGGACCCACAGTTGACAGTGCACGCCAGGGCACAAACCAAGCATGAAGTCAAAGGAATTGTCTGTAGACCTCCGAGACTGAATTGTCTCAAGGCACAAATCTGGGGAATGGAAGAAGTTCAGATCCACCAGGACTCTTTGTACAGCTGTATTAACTGAGCAACTGGGGGAGAAGGGCCTTAGTCAGGGAGGTGACCAAGAAACTTCATTCACGTGGTCATTATGGGGTATTGTGTGTAGAATTTTGAAAGGAAAAATGAATTTACTCTATTTTAGAATAGGGCTGTAACATAACAAAATGTGGCAAAAGAAAGAAGCACTGTGAATATTTTCTGGATATACTGCATCTCTTTGTAAAATTCTTCAGTATTTACAGATTTTTTTTGACAATGTATCTTGAGTTTTTTCTTAGTAATTCATCACCCAAGGACCTGTTAAATGCTTGTGTTTAGTGCCCTGAAAAGACCAGTATGCCACCGTGACTCACAGTGCAAAGAGTGCTGACACTTCACTTCGCCTTCTGTGCAATTCAGCAGGAAGTTTCAACACTGAAATAACCACAGATAAGTTCATTTTTCTGACACATCATGCTTCCTAAAGAGGAAATACAAAACGCCAAATTACATGAAAGTATTAGGAATAGACATGAAAATGAGAAATGATTAATTAGCAATATTATTAATTACTATATTTACAAGGATTGTGATCATAAAAAGATACAAAAAGGTGACAAAATACAATCCAAAAATGGGTCAAATTTACGAGGTCTATTAGAAAAGTATCTGACCTTATTTTTTTCAAAAACCATATGGATTTGAATCACGTGTGATTACATCAGACATGTTTGAACCCTCGTGGGCATGCGAGAGTTTTTTCACGCCTGTCGGTTACGTCATTCGCCTGTGGGCAGTCTTTGAGTGAGGAGTCGCCCACCCTCTCGTCGATTTTTTCATTGTTTAGGAATGGCTCAGAGACTGCTGCTTTGTTTGATCAAAATTTTTTCAAAACTGTAAGGCACAACTGAGTGGACACCATTCGATAAAATCAACTGGTTTTCGGTAAAAATTTTAACGGCTGATGAGAGATTTTGGTCTGGTAGTGTCGCCGTAAGGACGGCCCACGGCGCCTGACGGCGATCTGCGCTTCGAGGCGGCAGCGTCTCGCCGTTTCAAGTTAAAAACTTCCACATTTCAGGCTCTGTTGACCCAGTAAGTCGTCAGAGAACAGAGAACTTTCAGAAGTCGTCGGCATGAGGAGTTTATTCGGACATTCCATTGTTAACGGACATTTTGTAATGAAAGAACGTGTGGGCAGAGTCGCATGTCGGGCCGGACCCGACCGCGGGGGGTCGCAACAGGAAAAACACCTCCGTTGGAAACCTTAACGGGCAAGTTGGAACATGCCCAAGCTGTTAAACAATTTAAACAATGTATTAACTGAGCAATTGGGGGAGAAGGGCCTTAGTCAGGGAGGTGACCAAGAAACTTCTTTCACGTGGTCATTATGGGGTATTGTGTGTAGAATTTTGAAAGGAAAAATGAATTTACTCTATTTTAGAATAGGGCTGTAACATAAAATGTGGCAAAAGAAAGAAGCACTGTGAATATTTTCTGGATATACTGCATCTCTTTGTATAATTCTTCAGTATTTACAGATTTTTTTTGATAATGTATCTTCAGTTTTTTCTTAGTAATTCATCACCCAAGGACCTGTTAAATGCTTGTGTTTAGTGCCCTGAAAAGACCAGTATGCCACCGTGACTCACAGTGCAAAGAGTGCTGACACTTCACTTCGCCTTCTGTGCAATTCAGCAGGAAGTTTCAACACTGAAATAACCACAGATAAGTTCATTTTTCTGACACATCATGCTTGCTAAAGAGGAAATACAAAATGCCAAATTACATGAAAGTATTAGGAATAGACATGAAAATGAGAAATGATTAATTAGTAATATTATTATTATATTTACAAAGATTGTGATCATAAAAAGATACAAAAAGGTGATGAAAATACAATCCAAAAATGGGTCAAATTTAACTTATCGTAAAGATTCCAAAAAGGTATAGTTTGGACTATCTATGACTGAATGATCAGGAGTTATGGGGTAAAAACAACAAAAATGGTGACAAAGGTCAGTTTCAGTTTGTACAGGGGTCAAAAGTTAAAGTTCCTTCAGTTTTGTGTTGATTGTGTTGAATGTTTGGTCTCCAAAATAAAGGTCAAACAAGGTCAACGTCCATTGGATTCTTTGACATGTGACATATGTTACCCTGTAACATGATAACTAAGCATGATACATGGTCCAAACTATTCCTATTCCTTCCTAAATCCCTGTTAACTCAACTAAAAATTTGCATAATTTTTTACCAAAATTGGAGCAACTTTAACTTTTGACCCCTGTACAAACTGAAACTGACCGTTGTGTTGTGTGGGCCGCTGAAGAGGAGGTACTGCTGGCTCACCACCACCGGATGGCGCCCTGCTTGGAGTGCGGGCTTCAAGCACAAGAGGGCGCCAGAACCACTGGGAGTGACAGCCGTCAATCATCCTCAACACCAGCTGTCACTCATCATCTCATCATCACCATCACCATAAAGGCCGGGTGGCGACTCCACCTCCTCGCCGAGAAAGCTCCTACGATACAAGGTAATCTCTCTGCTGACTTATCCGTCAAATAATAATCTGATCTGTTTTGCAGCTGTTTTTTCCTGGTGGTATTTCCTTGACTGGATTTTCGGAGCTGCACGTGTGTATGATTGGAGGTGGAGGCTCTCCCTCCACAAGAATCAATAATCAAGGTTGCTGGGTGTGAGGATTCACACTCACTACCTTCTGTTTTTTCTGCCAGCAGTACCAGGGCCGACAACGGAGGACAGAGACCACCTGGGGACTCGGGGCTTGGCGGCTTCGGTGTTCTTCAGGCCGTTGGTGGTAGAAGCGGTGTGGGTCCCGGCTCTTCGTTCATCTGAGGTCTCCTATCTTCGAGCCTGCCCGCAATCCTCTTGTGTGTGATTGGCAGTACCTTTGTTTATTTTACGTTGTGTTCTTGTGCAACATTAAATTGTTACTCCTTCCCTTATCCATTGTCCGTTCATTAGCGCCCCCTGTTGTGGGTCCGTGTTACGACACCTTCCCAACAGGATTTCTCGGCCATTCGTCATGGATCCCGAGGGGCGTCAACCACAGCTTGAACAGCCAATGGGAGAACAGGGAGCGCAGGCGTCAGCAGGAGGCGTGGTAAGTGATCTGCAGCAAATCCTTACCGCTTTCACTGCTCAGTTACAGCTGGTAACTGAGCAAAATGCAAGCCTCAATCAGAGGATGGAGGCTCTCACCGCCAGAGTGGAAGCACGCGAGTCAAGCGTCGCTGCAGTGTCTCCTCCTGCTGGTCCGGGGCCTAATGTAGATGTTCCACTGGCCGTTCAACTACCCCCCCCCACCGTCCCCTGAAGCTTACATAAGTCCTCCTGAACCGTACGGAGGCTGTGTGGAGACGTGCGCAGACTTCTTGATGCAGTGTTCGCTCGTTTTTGCACAGCGTCCAGTCATGTACGCGGCAGACGCCACCCGGGTGGCTTATGTAATTAATCTGCTTCGAGGTGAGGCACGCGCTTGGGCTACAGCGCTCTGGGAACAGCAGTCATGGCTTCTGACGTCATACGCTGGGTTTATACGGGAGTTCAAACAGGTGTTTGATCATCCCAACAGAGGCGAGACCGCCTCGACCGTGCTGCTGTCACTGAGACAGGGGCGTCGGAGCGCGGCCGATTACGCTGTCGACTTCCGCATCGCGGCTGCGAGGTCGGGTTGGAATGACGTCGCGCTCCGCGCCGCCTTCATAAGCGGACTGTCTCCAGTACTGAAGGAGCATTTACTGGCTAAGGACGAACCGCAGACTTTCGACGGGCTTGTCACTCTGGTTATACGCTTAGACAACCGTTTGAATGAACACCGTCGGGAGCAGGCCGGGGGGCGTGGCCGGGCACAAGCCGTCCCTCTCTCTTCCGGGTCTGACGGGGTGACGTCGTCCTCACGCTCCATTGCCGGTGGGCTCCGTGTGGCAACAGCTCCCCCTGCTGACGAAGCTATGGACACGAGCAGGGCTAAAGTGAGATCAGATATTAAACAAAGGAGACTGGCCCGCGGGGAATGTTTTTACTGTGGCTCATGTGAGCACCTGTTAAAAGACTGCCCCAAACGGTCAAACACCAACGCCCGTCCTTAGACACTGGGCTAAGGGTGGGCCATAACATGTGCACGGGAAGTTCCCGCAAATCAGCACGAATCCCAGTGGTAATCCTGAGTGGGGATTTAACCCTTCACGCCCCAGCACTGGTGGACACGGGGTCCGAAGGGAATCTGTTGGATAGCAGATGGGCAAAGGAAGTGGGGCTCCCCCTAGTGGCTCTGCCTTCGCCCTTGAAGGTACGGGCACTAGATGGCACTCTACTCCCGCTAATCACACACCGGACCCAGCCTGTGACCTTGGTTGTGTCTGGGAATCACCGGGAGGAGATAGTGTTTTACGTGACATCTTCTACCTCCCGAGTGATTTTGGGTTTTCCTTGGATGGTGAAGCACAATCCCCGGATCGATTGGCCGTCTGGGGTCGTGGTGCAGTGGAGCGAAACCTGCCACCGGGAGTGTTTAGGATCCTCGGTTCCCCCCGGAATGACGGCTAAGGAGGAGGTTAAAACCCCTCCCAATCTGACGGCGGTGCCAGGGGAGTACCATGATCTGGCTGACGTCTTCAGCAAAGATCTGGCGCTCGCCCTTCCACCACACCGACCGTACGATTGTGCCATCGATTTGGTTCCGGGCAGTGAGTTCCCGTCCAGTAGGCTGTACAATCTCTCACGTCCGGAACGCGAATCAATGGAAACCTACATCCGGGACTCCTTGGCCGCCGGGTTGATCCGGAACTCCACCTCCCCGATGGGTGCTGGTTTCTTTTTTGTGGGCAAGAAAGACGGCGGACTTCGTCCATGCATCGATTACAGGGGATTGAACGAGATCACGGTTCGCAATCGATACCCATTGCCCCTCTTGGATTCGGTGTTCACACCCCTGCATGGAGCCAAAATATTCACCAAACTCGATCTTAGGAATGCGTACCATCTAGTTCGGATCCGGAAGGGAGATGAATGGAAGACGGCATTTAACACCCCGTTGGGTCATTTTGAGTACCTGGTCATGCCGTTCGGTCTCACTAACGCCCCCGCGACGTTCCAAGCCTTGGTTAATGACGTCCTGCGGGACTTCCTGCACCGGTTTGTCTTCGTGTATCTGGATGATATACTCATCTTTTCCCCGGATCCTGAGACCCATGTCCGGCATGTACGTCAGGTCCTACAGCGGTTGTTAGAAAACCGGCTGTTTGTGAAGGGCGAGAAGTGTGAGTTTCACCGCACTTCTCTGTCCTTCTTGGGGTTTATCATCTCCTCCAACTCCGTCGCCCCGGATCCGGCCAAGGTTGCGGCGGTGAGGGATTGGCCCCAACCAACGAGCCGTAGGAAGCTGCAACAGTTCCTCGGCTTCGCAAACTTCTACAGGAGGTTCATTAAGGGTTACAGTCAGGTCGTTAGCCCCCTGACCGCCCTGACCTCCACCAAAGTCCCCTTCACCTGGTCGGACCGGTGCGAGGCCGCGTTTAGGGAGTTGAAACGCCGGTTTTCATCTGCTCCAGTTCTGGTGCAGCCTGATCCTACTCGCCAGTTTGTAGTAGAGGTGGACGCCTCAGACTCAGGAATAGGAGCCGTGCTGTCCCAGAGCGGGGAGTCCGATAAGGTTCTCCATCCTTGTGCCTACTTTTCCCGCAGGTTGACCCCCGCTGAACGGAACTATGACGTGGGCAATCGAGAACTCCTCGCGGTGAAGGAGGCTCTAGAAGAGTGGAGACACCTGTTGGAGGGGGCTACGGGGCCTTTCACGGTTTTTACGGACCACCGGAACCTGGAGTACATCCGGACCGCCAAGCGGCTGAACCCCAGGCAAGCCCGCTGGTCCCTGTTCTTCGCACGCTTTGACTTCCGGATCACCTACCGCCCCGGGACCAAAAATCAACGATCTGATGCATTGTCCCGGGTGCACGAAGAGGAAGCCAAGGTCGGGTTGTCGGACCCCATCGACACCATCCTTCCCGAGTCCACTGTCGTGGCTACCCTCACCTGGGACGTGGAGGAGATCGTCCGGGAGGCCCAGACTAAGAACCCGGACCCGGGAAACGGTCCGAAGAATAGACTCTACGTTCCACCAGAGGCTAGGGCTGCCGTCTTGGACTTCTGCCACGGATCCAAGCTCTCCTGTCATCCTGGAGTGCGTAGGACCGTGGCAGTAGTCCAGCAGCGCTTCTGGTGGGCGTCACTGGAAGCCGACGTCCGGGACTACGTCCAGGCCTGCACCACCTGTGCCAGGGGCAAGGCGGACCATCGCAAGACCAGGGGTCTCCTCCAACCCCTGCCTGTGCCTCATCGCCCCTGGTCCCACATCGGTCTGGACTTCGTCACGGGCCTCCCGCCGTCCCAGGGCAACACCGCCATACTGACGATAGTGGACCGGTTCTCCAAGGCGGCCCACTTCGTGGCCCTCCCGAAGCTCCCAACGGCCCAGGAGACGGCAGACCTCCTGGTTCACCACGTCGTGCGTCTGCATGGGATACCGTCGGACATCGTCTCGGATCGTGGTCCCCAGTTTTCCTCGCAGGTTTGGAGGAGTTTTTGTAAGGAACTGGGGGCCACCGTGCGTCTCTCGTCCGGGTACCACCCACAGACGAACGGCCAGGCAGAGCGGGCGAACCAGGAACTTGAACAGGCTCTTCGTTGTGTCACCTCCGCTCACCCGGCGGCCTGGAGTAACCATCTGGCCTGGATCGAGTACGCTCACAACAGCCAAGTATCCTCTGCCACCGGCCTCTCCCCCTTTGAAGCGTGTCTGGGCTACCAGCCCCCGTTGTTCCCACTTGTGGAGGGAGAGGTCGGGGTACCCTCGGTCCAGGCCCACCTGCGGAGGTGCCGCCGGGTGTGGCGGGCCGCCCGCTCTGCCCTGTTGCAGGCCCGGACGAGGGCCAAGGCCCATGCAGACCGCCGGCGTTCCCCGGCCCCTACATACCAACCAGGGCAGGAGGTGTGGCTATCCACCAAAGATATCCCGCTCCAGGTAACCTCCCACAAACTCAAGGACCGCTTCATCGGGCCGTTCCCCATCGCCAAGATCCTCAGTCCGGCCGCAGTGAAGCTAACTCTCCCGGCTTCACTGCGGATCCATCCGGTTTTTCATGTTTCCAAACTCAAGCCATACCACACCTCACCGCTCTGCTCCCCCGGACCCGACCCACCTCCTGCCCGGATCATCGACGGGGAGCCGGCATGGACCGTTCGTCGGCTCCTGGACGTCCGTCGGATGGGTCGGGGCTTTCAGTACTTGGTGGACTGGGAGGGTTACGGACCCGAGGAACGCTCCTGGGTGAAGAGGAGCTTCATCCTGGACCCGGCCCTTTTGGTCGATTTCTACCACCGACACCCAGACAAGCCTGGTCGGGCGCCAGGAGGCGCCCGTTGAGGGGGGGGTCCTGTTGTGTGGGCCGCTGAAGAGGAGGTACTGCTGGCTCACCACCACCGGATGGCGCCCTGCTTGGAGTGCGGGCTTCAAGCACAAGAGGGCGCCAGAACCACTGGGAGTGACAGCCGTCAATCATCCTCAACACCAGCTGTCACTCATCATCTCATCATCACCATCACCATAAAGGCCGGGTGGCGACTCCACCTCCTCGCCGAGAAAGCTCCTACGATACAAGGTAATCTCTCTGCTGACTTATCCGTCAAATAATAATCTGATCTGTTTTGCAGCTGTTTTTTCCTGGTGGTATTTCCTTGACTGGATTTTCGGAGCTGCACGTGTGTATGATTGGAGGTGGAGGCTCTCCCTCCACAAGAATCAATAATCAAGGTTGCTGGGTGTGAGGATTCACACTCACTACCTTCTGTTTTTCTGCCAGCAGTACCAGGGCCGACAACGGAGGACAGAGACCACCTGGGGACTCGGGGCTTGGCGGCTTCGGTGTTCTTCAGGCCGTTGGTGGTAGAAGCGGTGTGGGTCCCGGCTCTTCGTTCATCTGAGGTCTCCTATCTTCGAGCCTGCCCGCAATCCTCTTGTGTGTGATTGGCAGTACCTTTGTTTATTTTACGTTGTGTTCTTGTGCAACATTAAATTGTTACTCCTTCCCTTATCCATTGTCCGTTCATTAGCGCCCCCTGTTGTGGGTCCGTGTTACGACACCTTCCCAACACGTTGTCACCATTTTTGCTGTTTTATCCCATAACTCCTGATCATTCAGTCATAGATAGTCCAAACTATACCTTTTTGGAATCTTTATGATCATACAAATAATGTGGTGTAGTTTTCAAAATGATTTGAGCATTTTTTAATTTTGACCCCTGTGTAATTCTTCAATTGACCCCTACCTGGCGGCCTATTGAAAATTCAAGTGGCCAGTCGGTTTTTTCAAATGAGTAATGTCTAAGGAGTATTTGTGCCAGCTTTGGGGCTTGTATCACCATTTGCATGATTTTGCTCTAAATATTCTCTTAGCTGCTGCACTATTGCAGGTGATTGGCAAAGGAGCACTTGTCTCAGGAGGTGAAAACTGTCAAATGGTCCTCGTCACCAGTGGCTTTGATGCACCTTTTACCTGAGTGAACATGTTTTACATGCCAACATTGGGGAGCAAATGAATCACTAATTCTAACAGGAATTCTGTTTCAGAAGACACGTGATGAAGTAAACTCAGAGCAGGAAGGCTGAATGAACGATGAGCTAAATTACCTGTTCCAAAGAGCAGCCAATCAAAATTAAACTAATGACCAGAAATACATTTTTTGATTTACAGTATATACAGTAGTGTTCAGAATAATAGTAGTGCTATGTGACTAAAAAGATTAATCCAGGTTTTGAGTATATTTCTTATTGTTACATGGGAAACAAGGTGTTATGTGTCGGACGCAGCTCGGAGAACCGACCAGCGTTTGAAGGACCCAGTATGAAATAAGCAGAGCACGGTACAAAGGCTAACTGAATTTAATACATAACAGTGATAATATAATAACAAAAGGTGCGGCCTGGCGTGGTGCGCTCCCAGCAGCGCTAACGGTCCGGAGCCAGAAGCTGTTTCGGACCCAAGGACCCCGCCGACACCCCCCAGGTGGCCGCAACAACCGAGTCTGTGAAAGAAGGAACCATTAAGTGAGTCCACACTCTACACACAGAACACTTAAAGGTGTACAAACAGCAAACACTTCCTGGCTTGATTACTGATCAGCTTCCCAACCTGCAGGCATGGAACATCCAGTTCACAAAACTCCACTGCAGTGGAAGCTGATACATGACTAACAAACAGCTCAATACAATAAGGTGTGAGGGACACCACATTTACTGACTGTATAACTGTTAGTCACAAAATCTAACGTACCTCAGGAAGTGTGCTGACGAGCGTGAAACCTCACCCCCTCCTCTTTCACAGACTGTGCATCAAACCTGGACGTTCTCAGCATCCGCTGCTGATGAGATGGCTCCCGAGACGACGATCTCACCTGTCTGGTCACAAGGTCGAGTCTCTGGCAAATACACACTGTGCACTCCAGTCTTAAATGCCAACATGTTCCAATCCATCCAGATGCACCACAGCTGTGAGTCCTGACGAGTCGCAGGTGATCAGGGTGAGGTCCTGACAGCCTCAGCAACACAGCCACTCAGTCCCAAACGCACGCCACCTGGGAGGAAACCAAAAGACAAACAAACCGGCAGCCAGGCCCCCCCAGCCATATAACAGTACCCCACCCTCACGGGAAGCCTCCCGGCGACCACACACACCTGGCCCAGGAGAAACACCCCCCTCCAGGGACCATGGTTGGAAACCGCGTCTGCGTTCATCCTCCAACAGACTGGTTGAACTGGCTGCATCTTTGCCCTTGTTTCTGACAGTCTCTTAGCACAGGTGTGGCCAGGAGTTCCTACACCTGTGCGGTCAGCCTTTATCCAAACATGTGTAATTAGTCATAAAACAAAACACAAACAACCAAAACACCCCCCCCCCCCCCCCCCCAGAGGACCGTTCCATCAAACCCCAGGGAAGGGGAGAAAAGAAAAACAACCCAAACTTGAGCTCACAAACAAAAATGCCAAAATACCCCCCCCCTCCCCCCCCCAGAGGACCGTTCCATCAAACCCCAGGGAAGGGGAGAAAAGAAAAACCCAAACTTGAGCTCACAAACAAAAATGCTACAACACCCCCCCCTCCTCCCCCCCAAACGACATGTAGGGACCAACACCCCCCAGAGGGCCTCCCGCCAGCTCCAGGAGTAATAACCACGACCGAGGTCCCTCTGGGATCCAACGTCACCCACGGGGACTACCAGCGCCTCCCAGAGGACCACTCGTCAACCCCAGGAGACGCCTCCCCTCATGACCAATGGACCCAGCCCCGGCCGTCCATGGCTAGATGGGCCTACAGCCCTTTCCCCCCCAGAGGACACCACAGTCAAACCCTGAGGGCGGAAACTGGGGGGGGGGGAAACAAAAAGATACCCCAAACCCCCCCCCTCCCCTCCCGGGTGCAGAGGCTACCTGGGAAACGCCCAGCACAACCCAACTGCACCCCTCCAGCAATGCCGACACCACGGCACACCCGGCTGGAGTCAGAGGAGAAGAGAGGGCATAACAAAAAACAAAAAGAGAAAAAACAACCCAAGTACCACCCCATCACCCCCCAGGGGACCGCTCCATCCAACCCTGGGGAAGTAAAAAAATAAAAAATAAAAGGAAAAACAAACAGACCAACACACAGTTGTTTGGGTCCCCTTTTTTTTTTTGTCTTGTTTTGTTCGTTTTCAGACAGGCTGCAGGGTCACAACCCCAGACAAATAGTGGAAAACAAAAAATAAAATCCCACACAAAAACCAACTCAAACAACACCCACACAAAATGAACTAACACAAAACAAATCAGTGAGTTATACCGTCAAGCTCAACCAAATGGAACACACCTGTTCCTACTCAAGAGCTTGACGGTAACGTGATTCAGTCACCACAAGGGGGAGCCAGAGTGCTAAAAACAAAAAAAAAACCCTTTGGCGACAGAAAAAAACAAACGAGCTGCTTTTATGTGCGCAGCTGAGTGCAACACACAACCAAAATGTGCTCAACTAAATAACGCCGGAGCTGAAACAACAGACGCAGTAGTTACCTTTGTCCGGGGAAACGGGGCTACGACTGTAACACAGGAAGCCCAGCGACCCGTGCTAACAGAGCTCCGCCGTGCGCGTGAACCCATTACAAACGCACTCTTGCAGCTCCCGTTTAAACCTCTTATCCGGTCGGAGTGTGACGCGAAGCCGTCGCCAGTCACACTCCACCACGACCCACGGATAAGGCACAACACAGGAACACGGCTGCAAGAGAGCACAAATCAGTATCCAGTAATGGGTTCTCAAACACGCACCTTCCGGGCGGAGAGCCCCGCAACTGATCCGGATAACCACTGAACGTCTGCTGCCACCTTCCCGGCGCGTTACCGTCTCTGCTACCGCTGGGTCCGTGATGTTTGGCCAGAGACTACTGTTATGTGTCGGACGCAGCTCGGAGAACCGACCAGCGTTTGAAGGACCCAGTATGAAATAAGCAGAGCACGGTACAAAGGCTAACTGAATTTAATACATAACAGTGATAATATAATAACAAAAAGGTGCGGCCTGGCGTGGTGCGCTCCCAGCAGCGCTAACAGTCCGGAGCCAGAAGCTGTTTCGGACCCAAGGACCCCGCCGACACCCCCCAGGTGGCCGCAACAACCGAGTCTGTGAAAGAAGGAACCATTATGTGAGTCCACACTCTACACACAGAACACTTAAAGGTGTACAAACAGCAAACACTTCCTGGCTTGATTACTGATCAGCTTCCCAACCTGCAGGCATGGAACATCCAGTTCACAAAACTCCACTGCAGTGGAAGCTGATACATGACTAACAAACAGCTCAATACAATAAGGTGTGAGGGACACCACATTTACTGACTGTATAACTGTTAGTCACAAAATCTAACGTACCTCAGGAAGTGTGCTGACGAGCGTGAAACCTCACCCCCTCCTCTTTCACAGACTGTGCATCAAACCTGGACGTTCTCAGCATCCGCTGCTGATGAGATGGCTCCCGAGACGACGATCTCACCCGTCTGGTCACAAGGTCGAGTCTCTGGCAAATACACACTGTGCACTCCAGTCTTAAATGCCAACATGTTCCAATCCATCCAGATGCACCACAGCTGTGAGTCCTGACGAGTCGCAGGTGATCAGGGTGAGGTCCTGACAGCCTCAGCAACACAGCCACTCAGTCCCAAATGCACGCCACCTGGGAGGAAACCAAAAGACAAACAAACCGGCAGCCAGGCCCCCCCAGCCATATAACACAAGGTACCAGTAGATTCAGTAGATTCTCACAAATCCAACAAGACCAAGCATTCATGATATGCACACTCTTAAGGCTATGAAATTGGGCTATTAGTAAAAAAAAAAAAAGTAGAAAAGGGGGTGTTCACAATAATAGTAGCATCTGCTGTTGATGCTACAAACTCAAAACTATTATGTTCACAGTGCTTTTTTAGCAATCCTGTGAATCACTAAACTAGTATTTAGTTGTATAACCACAGTTTTTCATGATTTCTTCACATATGCGAGGGAATAATTTTGTTGGTTTGGAACCAAGATTTTGCTCGTTTACTAGTGTGCTTGGGGTCATTTTCTTGTTGAAACAGTCATTTCAAGGGCATGTCCTCTTCAGCATAAGGCAACATGACCTCTTCAAGTATTTTGACATATCCAAACTGATCCATGATACCTGGTATGCGATATATAGTCCCAACACCATAGTAGGAGAAACATGCCCATATCATTATGCTTGCACCACCATGCTTCACTGTCTTCACTGTGAACTGTGACTTGAATTCAGAGTTTGGGGGTCATCTCACAAACTGTCTGTGGCCCTTGGACCCAATAAGAACAATTTTACTCTCATCAGTCCACAAAATATTCCTCCATTTCTCTTTAGGCCAGTTGATGTGTTCTTTGGCAAATTGTAACCTCTTCTGCGCATGTCTTTTATTTAACAGAGGGACTCTGCGGGGGATTCTTGCAAATAAATTAGCTTCACACAGGCATCTTCTAACTGTCACAGCACTTACAGGTAACTCCAGACTGTCTTTGATCATCCTGGAGCTGATCAATGGGTGAGTCTTCTCCATTCTGGTTATTCTTCTATCCATTTTGATGGTTGTTTTCCATTTTCTTCCATGCGTCTCTGGTTTTTTTTGTCCTCCAGTCAATTTTTTAATCAAACTACGCTGTTCTTCTAAACAATGTTTTGAATGTCCCATATTCCTCAGGCTTTCAAAGAGAGAAAAGCATGTTCAACAGGTGCTGGCTTCATCCTTAAATAGGGGACACCTGATTCACACCTGTTTGTTCCACAGAATTGACGAACTCACTGACTGAATGCCACACTACTATTATTGTGAACACCCCCTTTTCTACTTTTTTTTTTTACTAATAGCCCAATTTCATAGCCTTAAGAGTGTGCATATCATGAATGCTTGGTCTTGTTGGATTTGTGAGAATCTACTGAATCTACTGGTACCTTGTTTCCCATGTAACAATAACAAATATACTCAAAACCTGGATCAATCTTTTTAGTCATATAGCACTACTATTATTCTGAACACTACTGTAACTTTTTTTTCAAATCGTGGCAATCCTTCGGCGGTGAGGAAAATCATCTCTTGATTGATTCTCGGACATAGAAAATCTACATCCAGGGTTGATCGAGTGACACCTGTGCGTGGGGTTGTTTAATGTGGAAATATTGCACGCTGACAAACATGCAGACTTTGACAGGTCCTTAGACTGGTTCGATGGGTGGGAAATCCCAAACAATTGGGGTCTGAGGACCTGCTGCACCCTTCATCCACTCCACAGCTATTGGGCTACAAGCCATCACCTCCTCCACCTGACAGGCCCTTGAGGACTTCTGGTGGTGGTTGCGCCCATCAGCCTGTTTGGCTGTGTTTTTGAATTTGTGTATTATTTTGGGGTTCATCCTCTGTCATTGTTTTCTCTTCTCTGGTCTGGTGTGGGTGTTTCTCGTGTCTATCATGTGTCCCCTGTTCTGAACTCCCTGTGTATGCATGTGTCTTCCTGTGTCCATCGTGTGCACCCATGTGTGTGTGTGTATGTTGACTCCTTCCCCTCCTCCGGTGTGTGGATGTCAGTGTGTGTCTGCTGTTTGACCCCCTGCGTCCTGCGTGTGTGTCCTTCTGTGGTCTCTGTCCTTTCTCTCTGGATTGTGGAGGTGCGCTGCTCCCTCGCTGTGTCATGTGTGTGTGTGTTTCGCCCCGTGGGTGTGGTTATTTATTTTATGTGATCCAGTTCCTTGTCTTGTGTCTTTGCTTCATGATATTTGTGCAGGTATTATTTCTGAGTTCCACATGTTATTTCTTGGTATTCTGGATTTTGTTTTTGTCTTTATTTTGTACTGATTGTTATTTCAGTTTGATCACTTTGTTGTTGCCTTCTGAGTTATTCTTGTTTGTGTTTATTCTGCTGCACTCCCCTTAGTCGTTATTTATGTTCGTGTGGTTATTTCTCTTATGATGGTTATGTTTGGGTTTTGTTATTTATTTTCCACTCACCCTTGGTTGTCCTTTACTTTGTGATCACCATCCCCGTCCATTTACTTCTGTCTTGTTGACGCCACTTTATTTCCCCTGTGCATTTTTTTTCCTGCTTTCGTTTGGTACACACCTGTCTCATTATTTGCACACTGGTTCCGTGTTCTTGTTGGAGGTTCATTGTTCGACCTTGTTAGCCTCGTTATGGTCATTGCTTTTCTCCTGTCTGCCTGCGCCTCGTGTTGTGAGTATTCTTATGTCTGGACAGGACATTTCCTGTGCTCATCTAGTTGTTCTGGATCTTCCCACTGTCTATAGTTTTTTAGCCTCCACTGTTTGTTTGGGGTTTTTAGGGGGTTACCTGTGGTTCTCAAAAACTGTTGTATGTTTTTTCACTGGACTCAACTATTAAACCACAGAATTATTCTCATCCTTTGGAGTTCACTTGTGTGCATATTTGGGTTCAACGTAACACAAACTACAACACTTCTTGTTTCACCAGAGGCTTGTTACCAGTCTCATGTTCAGGGTTCCTGTTGGACCTTCATGGTTACTGTCACTGCCGCCAGGCACAGCCCATATTTCACCACAATAAGCTGTTGCAGCGGAAAGCTGTGATCAAACAGCCAACATCTTAAGCTTGCATTAAGATGAGGCCATTGAGTATTTTCAAAGAAAGATAAACTCCATACAGCAAAGCCTGGTATATCTCCAGGTGTCAGAGGAAACGCTCTAAGCCATGCACAGCTTGGATCTGTCAACAAACCCCCACCACATTCAGCATTTAAGATCACCCCAAAGAGCATTCCATACGGAGCAGTGAATTCTTTTCAGCACCCCAAACCAGATGCAACTCAACTCCCCTCTCACAAAAAAAAAACCTCCACAGAAAGACACTTTCTTCAATTTCAATTTATTTTCATGTATATAGCGCCAAATCACAACAGAGTTGCCTCAAAGCCAGTGGCGGCTGGTGAAAAACAGTCTTGGTGGGGCTGCTGTGCCAATAGATTCCCTTGCCTTGTCCAGTACAGGCATTCAAGAGAACAGTCAGAAAATTACTACAATTCCACAATAATCATTTCATGTCCTTCTCAAAATCAGCAGTTTTACAGATAAAGTTAATCATTTACAGCTATATTAGGCCACGTTTCTACTTTGGAAAGGAACAGTATCAAATACAACACTCAAGTTCTTGAGCAAAGAACATTTCACCATTTGACACCAATTACACACATAGTACACCAAACTGTACTGAACTGACATTATCTACAGACAAACAGATCCTGGGGTTCACAAACAAAATAGAAAATATCACCAAATTTACACTCTTTCAAAATATGGAAAAATTCTTCAATTGACAAAAGAACATTATGTACATACGACAATGTTCACACCTTCAGAGAAAGAGAGAGAAAATTAAGGTAATATTTTGCATGAACATTACTGAGTGGAATGGAGGCAAACTAAAGAAGCTTGAAAAACTTAAATAGCTTGACTAACTAATAACACCAAAACCTTTAAATTAAATTGGTTAAAATTAATTAACAGTGTAGAGGACAAAGCAAATTAAGTTTACAAAACCACTTCATTAAATGCGTTGCTAAACTTGGGTTTGTCTGACTATAAATGTCTTGTGTGTACTCAGTGGCTGAGTTAGAATTTCTTTAAAAAACCATGCGAATTGCTATTTTAGGGTTTTGTTTTGTTTTTAAACTGAGCAAATAATTTGTTTTAGACTGTGGAATATTCCAAAGAATATTTCACTTCTGTGAACTGATCCTCATAACTTGTAAAATGAAATCAAAATACCAGCATGGCTGCAGCTTTGAACACTGTTACAAACAGCCCCGGCCTCCCCTATTACCATTATAACTAGTCTGCTGTTCCAATAAAGATCACAGCTTTGACCCCCTAAAACAAACAGAAACATCACTCATTCGTTTTATCTTAAGTTTTCATCCTCGTTTCCACACCAGGAGCAACATTCGGTAATAAATCTGAGCAGCTCGTCAGCTCACCTGAAGAGGTGGATGCGCTCCTTTCCATCCGCGCAGATCAGCAGCCTCCGTGACGTGTGCGCGCTGACAGTGTGAATGAAGCCTGACACGGTTTATAAGGAGTCAGACAAACGTCTCTCCTCCAACCGGAATGTGCAATTGTCATTAAACCACGAGAAAGATCTGATGTGCGCACCTCCATGCGCCTCCAAAAGGATCCCCGCCAAACTTTGGTGTTATTGCTTTAATTAGTTTTGTCCCGTTTTAAACCTCGGAAGACATAACGAGCAGGAGTCCCAGAGTTCTTCAACTTACTCCAGCAAAACACACGGAGACAAAATAAAAATAAATAAATATAACCAAAACGTCGTCATCACCATCATCTCTTCCTGACTGACTGACAGCAGCAGCGTCACGTATATCACTGACTGTAATCTAACGTTCCCGCATTTTTGTAGCAAGGGCTAAAATGACGGCGCCCCAAAGCCATTAATTTTGGCAATGTTGATTTGCCAAATATTTATTAATTTTCCCTAGCAACTACATACAATTGGTTATTTCGCTGCACTTCAAGGGCGCTTTGAATGACCGCCCAAGACGAGGAATGATACGTTCTCTGCTTCTGTCGGTGGAAATGCACTGTTGAATGAGAGTCAGTTGGAGGAAGTATTGTTTTAATCATTCATACTACATGTAGGCACATACTATTAAGCAAAACTGACATTGATAATACTTTTTTTTTTTAAATATATATATTATGACTTTCCCCCTCCACATCGAGGAGGGCAGCGCCCGAGCGCCCCCTATAGGCCGGCCGCCACTGCTCAAAGCGCTTCACACAGGTAAGGTCTAACCTTACCAACCCCCAGAGCAACAGCGGTAAGGAAAAACACCCACTGAGGAAGAAACCTCAAGCAGACCAGACTCAAAGGGGTGACCCTCTGCTTGGGCCAAAAGTCCCCCCCCCCCCCCCCAAAAAAAGTCCTAAAAAAGAGGTTTTTCACACTAGATTCAAAAGAAAAGAGCTCACTGATTGATTGCACGTGATCCACCAATTATGTCAAAGCTTCTTGGGTTGAAATTGACTAAATATTATGTTTTATCCACCTCTGCTGGATAAATCCAAATCTAACCATGGAACAAGAATGACCCCTGTGGGACGATTTGGGAAGGACAGGTTATTGACTTCCTGCAGACTCCAATCATCCTAACCACAATTAAAAAAGGAAATTTCATTGTATTGTTATAACAAAAGAACAAAAGAGAAAAGGAAACATATCACTTTTTTCTATTTATGCATGAAAGTATTATATTTGATATGTTATACTCTGTTCATTGGGGAATGTTACTTAGTGTGTTCTTATATAATATATATATATATATATATATATATATATATGTGTGTGTGTGTGTGTGTGTGTGTGTGTGTGTGTGTGTGTGTGTGTGGTATATACAACCCCTGGCAATAATTATGGAATCACCGGCCTCGGAGGATGTTCATTCAGTTGTTTAATTTTGTAGGAAAAAAAGCAGATCACAGACATGACACAAAACTAAAGTTATTTCAAATGGCAACTTTCTGGCTTTAAGAAACACTATAAGAAATCAGGAAAAATAATTGTGGCAGTTAGTAACGGTTACTTTTTTAGACCAAGCAGAGAGAAAAAAATATGGACTCACTCAATTCTGAGGAATAAATTATGGAATCACCCTGTAAATTTTCATCCCCAAAACTAACACCTGCATCAAATCAGATCTGCTCGTTAGTCTGCATCTAAAAAGGAGTGATCACACCTTGGAGAGCTGTTGCACCAAGTGGACTGACATGAATCATGGCTCCAACACGAGAGATGTCAATTGAAACAAAGGAGAGGATTATCAAACTCTTAAAAGAGGGTAAATCATCACGCAATGTTGCAAAAGATGTTGGTTGTTCACAGTCAGCTGTGTCTAAACTCTGGACCAAATACAAACAACATGGGAAGGTTGTTAAAGGCAAACATACTGGTAGACCAAGGAAGACATCAAAGCGTCAAGACAGAAAACTTAAAGCAATATGTCTCAAAAATCGAAAATGTACAACAAAACAAATGAGGAACGAATGGGAGGAAACTGGAGTCAACGTCTGTGACCGAACTGTAAGAAACCGCCTAAAGGCAATGGGATTTACACACAGAAAAGCTAAACGAAAGCCATCATTAACACCTAAACAGAAAAAAACAAAGTTACAATGGGCTAAGGAAAAGCAATTGTGGACTGTGGATGACTGGATGAAAGTCATATTCAGTGATGAATCTCGAATCTGCATTGGGCAAGGTGATGATGCTGGAGCTTTTGTTTGGTGCCGTTCCAATGAGATTTATAAAGATGACTGCCTGAAGAGAACATGTAAATTTCCACAGTCATTAGACCGTCGTGAGACAGGTTAGTTTTACCCTACTGATGATGTGTTGTTTCAATAGTAATCCTGCTCAGTACGAGAGGAACCGCAGATTCAGACATTTGGTGTATGTGCTTGGCTGAGGAGCCAATGGTGCGAAGCTACCATCTGTGGGATTATGACTGAACGCCTCTAAGTCAGAATCCTGCCTAGACAAAGCGATACCGAAGCGCCGTGGATTTTCGGTTGGCCCCTGATAGCTGGGCCTCCCCCCCGGGGGGAGGGCCCGGTGAACAGAGCCGCTCGTGACTGCACTGGGGCGCGGCCGGATATGCGGCAGCCCCTCTCCTCCCACGCAACTCATGTTTGTGGAGAACCTGGTGCTAAATCACTTGCAGACGACCTGATATGGGGCTGCATGTCCGGTAAAGGCACTGGGGAGATGGCTGTCATTACATCATCAATAAATGCACAAGTTTACGTTGATATTTTGGACACTTTTCTTATCCCATCAATTGAAAGGATGTTTGGGGATGATGAAATCATTTTTCAAGATGATAATGCATCTTGCCATAGAGCAAAAACTGTGAAAACATTCCTTGCAAAAAGACACATAGGGTCAATGTCATGGCCTGCAAATAGTCCGGATCTTAATCCAATTGAAAATCTTTGGTGGAAGTTGAAGAAAATGGTCCATGACAAGGCTCCAACCTGCAAAGCTGATCTGGCAACAGCAATCAGAGAAAGTTGGAGCCAGATTGATGAAGAGTACTGTTTGTCACTCATTAAGTCCATGCCTCAGAGACTGCAAGCTGTTATAAAAGCCAGAGGTGGTGCAACAAAATACTAGTGATGTGTTGGAGCGTTCTTTTGTTTTTCCTGATTCCATAATTTTTTCCTCAGAATTGAGTGATTCCATATTTTTTTCCCTCTGCTTGGTCTAAAAAAGTAACCGTTACTGACTGCAACAATTTTTTTTTCCTGATTTCTTATAGTGTTTCTTAAAGCCAGAAAGTTGCCATTTGAAATGACTTTAGTTTTGTGTCATGTCTGTGATCTGCTTTTTTTCTACAAAATTAAACAACTGAATGAACATCCTCCGAGGCCGGTGATTCCATAATTTTTGCCAGGGGTTGTAATTCCAGGTAAACCAGTTACAAGATTTATTCTGCAGGACTTGGTTTGGTTTCAAAGTGGAATGTTGGAGCCACGCTGATTTATATATATAAAACTAGACAAAGGAAACTCCAGAAACTACTTTACCCCAAATTCTTGGGGGTGGAGCTTACTAAAACTTTAAAAGAGATCGCGCCGGCAATTCGCTCTCTTACGCTCTTTTCTCTCGCTCTTTTCCTCTCTTCACTTTTCTGCATCTTGCCGCTTTTCTTGAGTCTAAAGACGCGACTAAGCCGTCAATAGTAACATTTATGACCCTTTGTTTAATGCCACGTGCTACTTAAGAGTCATTGTTGTTTGGCGTACCGACAAGAATTTATTTTTCCGACAGATAACTTTTCCAACCTTTGTCAAGTTAAACGCCCCGGCGCATTTAACTTCCTTTTTCGAATTTTCAAATTAAAACCTTTTTCTTCTTCAAACTCCAAATTCCTTTCATGAACCTTTTTCTTCTAAAGTCAGCTATTTTTGCATTGAATTCTGATTTGACCAAGCTTCCAAAAGATGACGACGAAAGATGAATTTTTGATTTTTGATAGAGAATAAAGTACGCTCAAACCTTTATTCTGACAAGCCAGATTCCAGAGCGCTACAGAGAAAAACATCCAGGTCAGCTGAGACGTTCAACAGCGACTTGAACTGCCGCCGCGAAACCACAGCACAATAACAGAAATCATCCCCGCCACTGACGAGACCGAGCGGGTCGGACCGGCAGAGCCTCTTTGTCAAGGTCCCTGACGAAGCTATGTGGCGGACAGGGCGTCGACTGAACCAGACGATTCCAGCATCGGACCTCACAGAGACCCGCTGCACTGTGCAAAGTAAGACCGGGCTATGTTGTCAGATAAACAGAGTGGCTTTATTTAACTCTATTCAAAATCATTAATCTTCTCTCAGGTTAATAATACCAAAGTAAATTACCTGTGAAATTAGGACAAATCTTACTCCTAACACTCCCGCTACGAAACCAAATTATCTGAACGTCATATAATCATTGCTCATTGAAGGTCGTCATCAATAAATTGATCACTGTGATATGTGCTGTTATTTAACTCCTGTCAGGGTTAAATAAATATCTTAAACGTGTGAAGTTGTCTGTGGTTTTTGTATGGTTTTACAGAGGGTATCGGATCTGACCTGCAGAGCTTATCCTTTAGAAACTGAGACTGATTAATTAAATTGAGACTAATCAATCAATGAATGCTTAAATTAAAAGGACCTATCCTTTGAACTAGGTGGTGCCCTGAGGTAAAATTATCCACAAGCGATAATTTTCAATATTCCAAAACATTATTATATTCATCCTGTGACTCTGTTCCTTACACTGTCTTCTACTTGATCTGCTACCCAGGTGTCAAGATGTGAATGAGAAGTTGGGTTTTCACATCCTGTAGGTTTAAAGACAGCTGTTAAGATCACTTCTTGTTTCCAACTTACTGAATTTAGCAGAGTCGAATCTACACTTTACAATTGCTCTAAGAGTTTAAATGTGTGCATTGAAATAGCTTTTGAAATCATAAGAAAGTGTTTGTACATCCTGATAGCACTAACTTCATGGTTCGATCAGTAGTTACTGTTACAAAACTTCAGAATTAGTGCATTATTTAAAATTAAAAGATATGTGTTATATTTTAACTTTGTACAAATGGCAGAATTGAAATTAATGGAGTTATTCTATCTGGAATAATTTGATGATTTTAAATCAAAATCATAACTCAAAACTGCTTTATTTTCCAAGACCTCTGACTCACTATGGCACGGCTGTATTCGGTTAAGGAATAATGGCTCGTTTTTTGTGTGTGTGTGTGTGTGTGTGTGTGTGTGTGTGTGTGTGTGTGTGTGTGTGTGTGTGTGTGTGTGTGTGCAGTGGTGGGCACAGTTCCGCTAATCCGATAACCGATAGTTATCGAAGATAATGTTTTCATTATCGGATTAGCTTTTCAGATAACTTTGAAAACCATTATCGGACTAATTATCTTCCGATAAGTTTTTGTCCAATAATTTTTAGACCGTTAATGTGGTAAACAAAGCTGAACAGCTACAAACCTTTAGAAAATTTAAAATCAGTTGAGCACCTACCTGTTAAATGTTTTGTAGCAGATGTGTAGTTCTATCCTCTGCAAACAGGAGAGCTCCTTCTAGAAAAAACATTCTATCCTCTGCAGACAAAGGAGAACTGGTTGAAAATGCCTTTTTTTTTTTTTTACAAATAAAAAATGGCATATTTTACAAAAGCACATTTATCTGTAAACACCAACACATGACACACCTCACATTAACATGTTGGTTTACATAGAATGAATGAGTCCACCAATCAGTGTTAGTGGAGGTACATTTTACCCAGAATCCTTTGCCATCTGTCTGTGTTTATTCCAAAACTTCAGAATTAGTGGATTATTCAACATTAAAAGATATGCTATATTTTAACTTTGTACAAATGACAGAATTTACATTACTGGAGTTATTCTGTCAGTATTAATTTTATTTGTACATCAAACCATAAGTCAGCACTGCTTTATTTTCCAAGACCTCCGCATGATGGCAACGCTGTTACTGGATAGAGAGTTGAGCTTTGTTGCTCCTTTTAGTTTCTTCTGTGCTGGAAGCTATGTAGTAAACAGGAGTTTCCAGCAGGGGGCAGGGTGCACAAAGACAGAAGTGCTGACTCGTTTGTGTCTGTTGTCGCCTTTGATGCTTCCAGAAGCGATTGTGGTGTTAAAACTCAAAATCAACTTGTTAATAGTTGCAAGTGTACCGGAGACAATACTGGAATTTATTGCTTATTTGTATCTTCCGATACATTTTTGGGTGGTTTATCATTTTAACTTTATCATTGATAACTTTTCAGTTATCTGATTATCTGTTATCGAAGTTAATTTTTTGGTTATCTGTGCCCACCACAGTGTGTGTTTGTGTTGTGACGTTCGCGAACGAGCCGATTCTTTTGAACGGCTCTTTAATATGAACGAAGGGAGCCGAGTCGCCGCTGCGCGGGAGCCGTTCTTTTTGTCGTTCTTTTTTTTTTCATGCGTGTTTGTTTCCCACAGCTCCCAGGAACATCCAGTTGCGGTTGCGGCTGTGGGTCCCCCCCGCATAGAAAGAGAGCAGCTATGGGGGGAGGAGCACAGGCAGCATGTGCCTTCACATTAGAGCATGACACGGGAGTGGATTTTCACTCCCGTCCCATCCCGCTCCCAGAAAAAAAATCCCATCCTGTCCCAATCCTGGACTGGAGTAAAAAAATAAATCCCATCCTGCTCCCACTCAAAATCAGTCCCGCTCCCATCCCACTCCCATATGTCTTGCGCCGTGATGATCAATCAGGGACTGAATATGTAGTGATGTGGAGATGTCTGCAGTTTGACTGAAGATGGGAACATGTCCTGTATCTGGTAGCAGCCTGTGAGCAGGACTTATGTCTCTTTTTGTCCTTTATTTTGACAATTATGACCGATAGTTTTTGGAACGAGCAGCAGCCTCAGCAGCAGGGAGCAGAGTTTCTTTTTCTTTTTATGTTACGTGCACACGCAAGCGAATCGTTCATGGAGATTATTTTACTTATTTACTACACAGATGTATAATAAAACAAATGGTGACTGGTTTCTAAACACAATTATGACAGAGTTTTTTGGTGGAAGAGCGAGCTGCAGCAAGCAGCGGAGTTTCTTTTTTTTTTTTTTAATTGTTTACATGTGCGCGCGTGAACGGGACAGTTGGTCCTCAAGTTGGGTCCTGCAGAGGCGGAAGGACCACTGAAAGCAGCCGTCATCCAGACTCAGCTCCTGCAGCAAATAATGATACTCTCTGTATTGGGAGCTTTTCACAACAACTCGCTCTGTGTGATCAAGGTCCGTCATGTTAACTTGACTGACCAGAGCCGGCGAGCGGAATGGAAGCTCCTCCTATTTGATGACGCACCGGGGCGAATTTTCGCAGCAAAAGCAGAGCGACACACCGGGCGAAGGAGGCGCGTCCGTCGCCACGCGACCCCCACGAATTTGTAGCGTCTGATTGTGCCCGGTGTGAACGCAGCATTAAATAGATGAAAATCATCATCTATTTTTGGCATTCCCGCTCCTGCCCGCTCTTGTTCATTTTTATTCCCGTCCCATCCCAATCACGGGATTGATAAAATTTTGTCTCCCATTCCACGGGAATCCCGCAGGAATCACGTGACCCACGGGAATTCCCGAAAAATGTCATCCTCTACTTCACATGAGTACTCCTGCAGGGGGGAGGGGGGTATTGTATTCTGTATTCTGTAATTATTCTAGTTTTATCTACTGTTACTGAAAATGGCCAATATTTTACACCGTTTTTGTTTCTGTCGTGTGATACTGTGACATTTTTGCACTCACTGCAGCTGACTTGTTGAATTGTGGTGGAGGGTGGACTTTTTTCTGGTTCCGGAGCACAGCGGTGTTCTGCTGTATCTGTTAGCTGTTTGAACTGAGCTGTTTGAGTTCTTTGAATTAACAGTCTTTTTCAAGACTTTTTTACTTTTTTTTTACTTTTTCACCGTGCTCCAACGCCTAAAGAAGACCTCTAACGGTCGAAGCATCGCGACGGAGCTCTTTTATCAGCTAACCTTCATCAGCGTTGGCAAGCTAACTAGCTTGCTAACGCTTTCGTTTTTATTTTTATTTTATTTTTTAGCACTGTTGTCGTGCTGCTCCACAGCCTGCCTAGTGGATTTTTATTTTCTTTTAGCACTGTTGTCGTGCGTTACCTGTGCTGCTCCACAGCCTGTCCAGTGGATTTTTATTTTATTTTTTAGCACTGTTGTCGTGCGTTACCTGTGCTGTTCCACAGCCTGTCCAGTGGATTTTTATTTTATTTTTTAGCACTGTTGTCGTGTGTTACCTGTGCTGCTCCACAGCCTGTCCAGTGGATTTTTATTTTATTTTTAGCACTGTTGTCGTGTGTTACCTGTGCTGCTCCACAGCCTGTTCAGTGGATTTTTATTTTATTTTTTAGCACTGTTGTCGTGCGTTACCTGTGCTGTTCCACAGCCTGTCCAGTGGATTTTTATTTTATTTTTTACCACTGTTGTCGTGTGTTACCTGTGCTGCTCCACAGCCTGTTCAGTGGATTTTTGTTTTGTTTTTTGGCACTGTTGTCGTGTGTTACCTGTGCTGCTCCACAGCCTGTCCAGTGGATTTTTATTTTATTATTTTATTTTATTATTTATTTATTTTATTTTTAGCACTGTTGTCGTGTGTTACCTGTGCTGCTCCACAGCCTGTTCAGTGGATTTTTATTTTATTTTTTAGCACTGTTGTCGTGCGTTACCTGTGCTGTTCCACAGCCTGTCCAGTGGATTTTTATTTTATTTTTTACCACTGTTGTCGTGTGTTACCTGTGCTGCTCCACAGCCTGTTCAGTGGATTTTTGTTTTGTTTTTTGGCACTGTTGTCGTGTGTTACCTGTGCTGCTCCACAGCCTGTCCAGTGGATTTTTATTTTATTTTTTAGCACTGTTGTCGTGCGTTACCTGTGCTGCTCCACAGCCTGTCCAGTGGATTTTTATTTTATTTTTTACCACTGTTGTCGTGCGTTACCTGTGCTGCTCCACAGCCTGTCCAGTGGATTTTTATTTAGCGCTGTTGTCGTGCGTTACCTGTGCTGCTCCACAGCCTGTCTAGTGGATTTTTATTTTGTTTTAGCACTGTTGTCGTGCGTTGCCTGTGCTGCTCCACAGCCTGTCCAGTGGATTTTTATTTTATTTTATTTTTTAGCACTGTTGTTGTGCGTTACCTGTGCTGCTCCACAGCCTGTCCAGTGGATTTTTATTTTGTTTTAGCACTGTTGTTGTGCGTTACCTGTGCTGCTCCACAGCCTGTCTAGTGGATTTTTATTTTGTTTTAGCACTGTTGTCGTGCGTTACCTGTGCTGGTCCACAGCCTGTCTAGTGGATTTTTATTTTGTTTTAGCACTGTTGTTGTGCGTTACCTGTGCTGCTCCACAGCCTGTCTAGTGGATTTTTATTTTGTTTTAGCACCGTTGTTGTGCGTTACCTGTGCTGCTCCACAGCCTGTCTAGTGGATTTCTATTTGTTTTAGCACTGTTGTCGTGCGTTGCCTGTGCTGCTCCACAGCCTGTCCAGTGGATTTTTATTTTTATTTTATTTTATTTTTTAGCACTGTTGTTGTGCGTTACCTGTGCTGCTCCACAGCCTGTCTAGTGGATTTTTATTTTATTTTAGCACTGTTGTCGTGCGTTACCTGTGCTGCTCCACAGCCTGTCTAGTGGATTTTTATTTTGTTTTAGCACTGTTGTCGTGCGTTGCCTGTGCTGCTCCACAGCCTGTCCAGTGGATTTTGATTTTTATTTTATTTTTTTTGGCACTGTTGTCGTGTGTTACCTGTGCTGCTCCACAGCCTGTCTAGTGGATTTTTATTTTATTTTTTACCACTGTTGTCGTGTGTTACCTGTGCTGCTCCGCAGCCTGTCCAGTGGATTTTTATTTATTATTTTATTTTATTTATTTATTTTTTTTTAGCACTGTTGTCGTGCGTTACCTGTGCTGCTCCACAGCCTGTCCAGTGGATTTTTATTTAGCGCTGTTGTCGTGCGTTACCTGTGCTGCTCCACAGCCTGTCTAGTGGATTTTTATTTTGTTTTAGCACTGTTGTCGTGCGTTGCCTGTGCTGCTCCACAGCCTGTCCAGTGGATTTTATTTTTATTTTATTTTATTTTTTAGCACTGTTGTTGTGCGTTACCTGTGCTGCTCCACAGCCTGTCCAGTGGATTTTTATTTTGTTTTAGCACTGTTGTTGTGCGTTACCTGTGCTGCTCCACAGCCTGTCTAGTGGATTTTTATTTTGTTTTAGCACTGTTGTCGTGCGTTACCTGTGCTGCTCCACAGCCTGTCTAGTGGATTTTTATTTTGTTTTAGCACTGTTGTTGTGCGTTACCTGTGCTGCTCCACAGCCTGTCTAGTAGATTTTTATTTTGTTTTAGCACTGTTGTCGTGCGTTACCTGTGCTGCTCCACAGCCTGTCTAGTGGATTTCTATTTTGTTTTAGCACTGTTGTCGTGCGTTACCTGTGCTGCTCCACAGCCTGTCTAGTGGATTTTTATTTTGTTTTAGCACTGTTGTCGTGCGTTGCCTGTGCTGCTCCACAGCCTGTCCAGTGGATTTTATTTTTATTTTATTTTATTTTTTAGCACTGTTGTTGTGCGTTACCTGTGCTGCTCCACAGCCTGTCCAGTGGATTTTTATTTTTATTTTATTTTATTTTTTAGCACTGTTGTTGTGCGTTACCTGTGCTGCTCCACAGCCTGTCTAGTGGATTTTTATTTTATTTTAGCACTGTTGTCGTGCGTTACCTGTGCTGCTCCACAGCCTGTCTAGTGGATTTTTATTTTATTTTAGCACTGTTGTTGTGCGTTACCTGTGCTGCTCCACAGCCTGTCTAGTGGATTTTTATTTTATTTTAGCACTGTTGTCGTGCGTTACCTGTGCTGCTCCACAGCCTGTCTAGTGTCGGATTCCCTGTTTGGGAATCCGCTAGCTTAGCGTAGCTACTAGCTCTTAGCCGTTTTAGCATGGCGGCTTCTCCTGTCTCTCCCGTACTTTTCTGCTCTGGGTGTGAAATGTTTAGTTATTCCTCGGCCTCTTTTAGCAGTAACGGTACATGTAATAAGTGCAGCTTATTCTTAGCTTTGGAGGCCAGGCTGGGCGAATTGGAGGCTCGGCTCCGCACCGTGGAAAATTCTACAGCTAGCCAGGCCCCTGTAGTCGGTGCGGACCAAGGTAGCTTAGCCGCCGTTAGTTCCCCCCTGGCAGACCCCGTGCAGTCGGGAAGGCAGGCTGACTGGGTGACTGTGAGGAGGAAGCGTAGCCCTAAACAGAAGCCCCGTGTACACCGTCAACCCGTTCACATCTCTAACCGTTTTTCCCCACTCGACGATACACTCGCCGAGGATCAAACTCTGGTTATTGGCGACTCTGTTTTGAGAAATGTGAAGTTAGCGACACCAGCAACCATTGTCAATTGTCTTCCGGGGGCCAGAGCAGGCGACATCGAAGGACATTTGAAATTGCTGGCTAAGGCTAAGCGTAAATTTGGTAAGATTGTAATTCACGTCGGCAGTAATGACACTCGGTTACGCCAATCGGAGGTCACTAAAATTAACATTGAATCGGTGTGTAACTTTGCAAAAACAATGTCGGACTCTGTTGTTTTCTCTGGGCCCCTCCCCAATCAGACCGGGAGTGACATGTTTAGCCGCATGTTCTCCTTGAATTGCTGGCTGTCTGAGTGGTGTCCAAAAAATGAGGTGGGCTTCATTGATAATTGGCAAAGCTTCTGGGGAAAACTTGGTCTTGTTAGGAGAGACGGCATCCATCCCACTTTAGAGGGAGCAGCTCTCATTTCTAGAAATCTGGCCAATTTTTTGGGATCCTCCAAACTGTGACTGTCTAGCGTTGGGACCAGGAGGCAGAGCTGTGGTCTTATACACCTCTCTGCAGCTTCTCTCCCCCTGCCATCCCCCTATTACCCCATCCCCGTAGAGACGGTGCCTGCTCCCAGACCACCAATAACTAGCAAAAATCTATTTAAGCATAAAAATTCAAAAAGAAAAAATAATATAGCACCTTCAATTGCACCACAGACTAAAACAGTTAAATGTGGTCTATTAAACATTAGGTCTCTTTCTTCTAAGTCCCTGTTGGTAAATGATATAATAATTGATCAACGTATTGATTTATTCTGCCTAACAGAAACTTGGTTACAGCAGGATGAATATGTTAGTTTAAATGAGTCAACACCCCCGAGTCACACTAACTGTCAGAATGCTCGTAGCACGGGCCGGGGCGGAGGATTAGCAGCAATCTTCCATTCCAGCTTATTAATTAATCAAAAACCTAGACAGAGCTTTAATTCATTTGAAAGCTTGTCTCTTAGTCTTGTCCATCCAAATTGGAAGTCCCAAAAACCAGTTTTATTTGTTATTATCTATCGTCCACCTGGTCGTTACTGTTTACTGTGAGTTTCTCTGTGAATTTTCAGACCTTTTGTCTGACTTAGTGCTTAGCTCAGATAAGATAATTATAGTGGGCGATTTTAACATCCACACAGATGCTGAGAATGACAGCCTCAACACTGCATTTAATCTATTATTAGACTCTATCGGCTTTGCTCAAAAAGTAAATGAGTCCACCCACCACTTTAATCATATTTTAGATCTTGTTCTGACTTATGGTATGGAAATAGAAGACTTAACAGTATTCCCTAAAAACTCCCTTTTGTCTGATCATTTTTTAATAACATTTACATTTACCCTGATGGACTACCCTGCAGTGGGGAATAAGTTTCATTACACTAGAAGTCTTTCAGAAAGCGCTGTAACTAGGTTTAAGGATATGATTCCTTCTTTATGTTCTCTAATGTCATATACCAACACAGAGCAGAGTAGCTACCTAAACTCTGTAAGGGAGTTAGAGTATCTTGTCAATAGTTTTACATCCTCATTGAAGACAACTTTGGATGCTGTAGCTCCTCTGAAAAAGAGAGCTTTAAATCAGAAGTGTCTGACTCCGTGGTATAACTCACAAACTCGTAGCTTAAAGCAGATAACCCGTAAGTTGGAGAGGAAATGGCGTCTCACTAATTTAGAAGATCTTCACTTAGCCTGGAAAAAGAGTTTGTTGCTCTATAAGAAAGCCCTTCGTGAAACTAGGACATCTTTCTACTCATCACTAATTGAAGAAAATAAGAACAACCCCAGGTTTCTTTTCAGCACTGTAGCCAGGCTGACAAAGAGTCAGAGCTCTATTGAGCTGAGTATTCCATTAACTTTAACTAGTAATGACTTCATGACTTTCTTTGCTAACAAAATTTTGACTATTAGAGAAAAAATTACTCATAACCATCCCAAAGATGTATCGTTATCTTTGGCTGCTTTCAGTGATGCCGGTATTTGGTTAGACTCTTTCTCTCCGATTGTTCTGTCTGAGTTATTTTCATTAGTTACTTCATCCAAACCATCAACATGCTTATTAGACCCCATTCCTGCCAGGCTGCTCAAGGAAGTCCTACCATTATTTAATGCTTCAATCTTAAATATGATCAATCTATCTTTGTTAGTTGGTTATGTACCACAGGCCTTTAAGGTGGCAGTAATTAAACCATTACTTAAAAAGCCATCACTTGACCCAGCTATCTTAGCTAATTATAGGCCTATCTCCAACCTTCCTTTTCTCTCAAAGATTCTTGAGAGGGTAGTTGTAAAACAGCTAACTGATCACCTGCAGAGGAATGGTCTATTTGAAGAGTTTCAGTCAGGTTTTAGAATTCATCATAGTACAGAAACAGCATTAGTGAAGGTTACAAATGATCTTCTTATGGCTTCGGACAGTGGACTTATCTCTGTGCTTGTTCTGTTGGACCTCAGTGCTGCTTTTGATACTGTTGACCATAAAATTTTATTACAGAGATTAGAGCATGTCATAGGTATTAAAGGCATTGCGCTGCGGTGGTTTGAATCATATTTGTCTAATAGATTACAGTTTGTTCATGTAAATGGGGAATCTTCTTCACAGACTAAAGTTAATTATGGAGTTCCACAAGGTTCTGTGCTAGGACCAATTTTATTCACTTTATACATGCTTCCCTTGGGCAGTATTATTAGACGGTATTGCTTAAATTTTCATTGTTACGCAGATGATACCCAGCTTTATCTATCCATGAAGCCAGAGGATACGCACCAATTAGCTAAACTGCAGGATTGTCTTACAGACATAAAGACATGGATGACCTCTAATTTCCTGCTTTTAAACTCAGATAAAACTGAAGTTATTGTACTTGGCCCCACAAATCTTAGAAGCATGGTGTCTAACCAGATCGTTACTCTGGATGGCATTTCCCTGATCTCTAGTAATACTGTGAGAAATCTTGGAGTTATTTTTGATCAGGATATGTTATTCAAAGCGCATATTAAACAAATATGTAGGACTGCCTTTTTGCATTTACGCAATATCTCTAAAATCAGAAAGGTCTTGTCTCAGAGTGATGCTGAAAAACTAATTCATGCATTTGTTTCCTCTAGGCTGGACTATTGTAATTCATTATTATCAGGTTGTCCTAAAAGTTCCCTAAAAAGCCTTCAGTTGGTTCAGAATGCTGCAGCTAGAGTACTGACGGGGACTAGCAGGAGAGAGCATATCTCACCCGTGTTGGCCTCCCTTCATTGGCTTCCTGTTAATGCTAGAATAGAATTTAAAATTCTTCTTCTTACTTATAAGGTTTTGAATAATCAGGTCCCATGTTATCTTAGGGACCTCGTAGTACCATATTACCCCATTAGAGCGCTTCGCTCTCAGACTGCGGGCTTACTTGTAGTTCCTAGGGTTTGTAAGAGTAGAATGGGAGGCAGAGCCTCCTGTGGAACCAGCTCCCAATTCAGATCAGGGAGACAGATACCCTCTCTACTTTTAAGATTAGGCTTAAAACTTTCCTTTTCGCTAAGGCTTATAGTTAGGGCTGGATCGGGTGACCCTGGACCATCCCTTGGTTATGTTGCTTTAGACGTAGACTGTGTTTCATAATTATTGTATGGCCTTGCCTTGCAATGTGGAGCGCCTTGGGACAACTGTTTGTTGTGATTTGGCGCTATACAGGAAAAAAGTTGATTGATTGATTGACTTAGTTATTGTATTCTGTATTTATTTATTTATATATTTTCTAACAAAATGTGTATCGTATTGCAATGTATGTTCTGTTTTTGCACTAAAAACTATTCTGAACAAACATTCATTGCAGCTGGCTTTGTTTTTAATGTTTACTTATAAGTGTTTAACTATTGCATGAATAACAAGTCAGGGTAGCATCACACACATACACATCCGTGTACAAGGTAAATCCACAGTATTGATGTCTAGGCAGAGGGATGTTGTACCACCTAGTGGAATATTTACAATGAATTCAGACCAAAATTCTTTTCAACATATTATAATGGGGTTATAATCATCCATCCATCCATCCATCCATTTTCTTCTGCTTTATCTGGAGTCGGGTCGTGGGGGCAGCAGCTCAAGCAAAGCCGCCCAGACCTCCCGATCCACACACACCTCCCCCAGCTCCTCCGGGGGAACCCCAAGGCGTTCCCAAGCCAGCCGAGAGATGTAGTCCCTCCAGCGTGTCCTGGGTCTTCCCCGGGGCCTCCTCCCAGTGGGACGTGCCCGGAACACCTCTCCAGCGAGGCGTCCAGGGATCATCCGGAAAAGATGCCCGAGCCACCTCAACTGACTCCTTTCGACGTGGAGGAGCAGCGGCTCGAGTCCAAGCTCCTCCCGAGTGACAGTAATCAGTATTTCCAAATAATTCAAACTCAGATAATGGTTGATAATGGCTGTGATATCAGATTTAAAGTGAATAGAAAAAAAGAACATGTGCAATACAAAAACTTTCAAAATCAAAAAATATATGGAAAGAGCAAAAACAAATTGTGTTGGTCTTAATGACCTTTCATTCATTTTTGTGTTTCTCAGTATGGGTTTCCTTGGTTATTTACAATGCGTTATTCCCATCTACTGGCTACTTTAAGCAACAACAGGTTTGGTTTAATGTCAGGTTTCTATTCCCTGTTCTCTTCTCGTTTGGAACGAGATTTCAGTCAGTCAACACCAGTCTTTTGCTTGAGCGTGCTGTTCTCCTCAAGGATTCATGTCGATGTCCACTGCTGGCAGAAAAGGTAGGGAGACACAGAATAGGGGAGCAAATTTGAAAAGTGACATTGAGATGGCTCATTTCTCTCTCTCTCTCTCTCTCTCTCTCTCTGTCTCTCTCTCTCTCTCTCTCTCTCTCAATATTTTTAGGCTTAATTATCAATTTATGTCACAAATGGCGCTAGGAATTTCTAACCTGAATGCATTGTAATGGCAAAGTGCACATGCACCACCACAAATGCTCACATGGCGGAAATTGATAATTAAGCCTAAAATACTTAAAAAAAAAAAAAAAAAAAAAAAAAAAAAAAGAGCCATATGAGCCAGTTTTTTGAACGGCTCTTAGAAAGGAATGAGCCATAAAGATCCGGATCCCCACAAAGAGCCATAAATCCCATCTCTAGTGTGTGTGTAGAGTTGAGCTTAGCTCCTGTGAACTGTTTCACTGCTGTAAGATATGTAGTAAACAGAAGCTTCCAGCTAAGGATGTGACAATCGTACCGATGCACCAAAGCTTGTATCACTCCTTTCAAAGCAATCTGGTCTGACACGGTGTGTTGGAGCTTGTGACCACCACATGACTATTGACGTGAGGAGCATTGTACGTCACTGGTACGCTGGGAGGGGTCCGAAACATGTCGCTGTCCCAATGGATAAAAAGACACAAAAATGTCCCGGTTGGGTTTCTGCCATGTCGTCTCATAGCTAAGCTTTTGCAATTAATATGGACAACGCTACAATCAAGAAAAGATCACGAGTGTGGTAACATTTCGACTCAATTACCCCCAGTAAGGTAATAAAAAGTTTATTTAAGCTACTGCTGTCATGTATTGGACGTTATATATTAAACATCCAATGTCGCCTTGGTTGGCTAATGGGTTGCACACAAGCAGGTGTATCCTCATATAAATGAGATTGCCTTGCGGTATTTGTGCACTCCAGCTTCCTCTGTCCCTTGTAAGAGGATTTTCTCCAAGGCTGGGGAAATTGTAAACAAACGGAGAAACCGTTTAAAACCCACTGTTGTGGAACAAATACTTTTCTTAAATAAAAATTTGGAAATATGTAACCCTGTTCCACAAAACACTTGTCAGTAAACACATTACCCCAATATCAGCCTTTGTTGCACAAGCACATTCCACACTTCTCCCACACTGATAAATTTGTATAGCACTTTACTGTATTTAGCACAAGCACTTTTCCACAAGCCACCTATAGTGAATATTTAGCCCACTGGCTAAAAGTGCACTCCCCACCCTGAACTCATTCCCATCATGACAACACCATCTATGTGGAGTTTGTCACCTATAGATTCAACCCTAAACTATAGACCATTTCTAGGCTATAGGTAGAGAAATTGCCTTCTTTCTGCAATTAGTACACATAAAAGAAATGATAGACAAAAAACAATTGGGTAAACAGATTCGGTAAACACCTTTGATGCTACCAGAAGCAAATGTGGTGTTAAAACTCAAAATCAGCTTGTTAGTAGATGCAAGTGTATTGGAAGCCATACTGAATGTTATCAGTTAGCTGTAGCTTCCAATAAATTTTTGGGTGGTTTATCAGTTTAGCTTTATAAAAGATAACTTTTCAGTTAGCTGATAAGCTGTTATCGAAGCTAACTTTTTGTTTAGCTGTGTCCACCACTGGTTAGTAGTGACACAGCCTTCAATTGTACATCTGAGTCCAAGGGAGTAAGTTTGATTTTGATATTGGTGGGGACACAAAAGTGCTCCAAACAAAGATTTTTTTTTTTTTTTTTTTTTGAATTACCAATCATAAGTTCATGTCACACAGATGTTATAGGTTAATGAGCCGTCCCAATGGTTAGGGAGTTGGTCTTTCAATCACAGGGTTGCAGGCTCAAATCCCAACCTTACACCTCCATCCATGACTGGAGTGACCTTGAGCAAAGCAACTAACCCAACATTGCTCCAGCTATACATTTAAATTGAATTCATCGAGGATGGATATTTAACACGAAGTATTGCAATGACCCTATCTGCTAGTGTTGTGACGTTCGTGAATAGGGATGGGTATTGATCAGATTTTATCGATATCGATGCCATTATTGATTCTGCTTATCGATCCAATTCCTTATCGATACCTCGTGAATTTTGTACTAAAAGTAGGCTTTTCAGGTTTTCTATGTATTTCATTGAGTCTTAAAGTAAATAAATATGAAATTGGTCACTGTATCTCTGGATCTCTGGACATAAATAAAAATAAACAAAACGGTGTTTTGCTTTGAAGTTATTAATTCCGACTGGACTCTATCTTGACTCGTCAGAGAACTGCGCAACGTTTGGAGCTGTGTGAACAGAATGGAGGACGATCCTCGTTTCTTGCTTCTTCTTAATCAGTGTAGAGAAATGATCATTTTCCTGACAAACACCCCCCAAAATAACGGCGACTCTGAAGGACCGATAACAGAATTGTTAAGCAAAAACCTTATTGATGTCGGTGGATCGAATCATTTCTTAACGATACCCGAAAGGAACCGGTTCTCGATACCTATCCCTATTCGTGAATGAATCGATTCCCGTTTGTCTGTTATTGTGTCCACCCGCGCAGTCTTTTAATAAGTTCCCTGCAACTGTGCAGTAGCCTAGCTCTAACGATGCGTCCTGCCACATTGCTAAAACCTGCCTAGTACCTAAAGAGCAGAAGAAGCCTAATGCTTTTAAGAAGGGTTTCCATTCATGAAAGGGATTTTGCTTAGTTTTTAAAGCTTGACGGAGACCCTGCACTTACATTCCTGACTGTGAAGAATGAACGAATATCTCGTTTCTTGGGAGGGGGGCCGTCATCCATTACCAAATATCACCGAAGTCTAGCTCAAGAGAGAGAGATAGGGGCAGGGGGGACATATTACTAAAAAAAAGTGGTCAGATTAGACCGGCATGACAAGGATATCTACGTTAAAGAGGGGGGCTTTGAGCAGTGGCATACATTTAACCCTTTATGTGCCATAATAATGAAGGACAGTGGTTTTATTGGTCGTGATTACACAGTAGGGGGCTGAATATTGGTAGGGACGTGACCCTAGCGTCCCTACCCAAAATTACGCCCTAGTCTGAGTCATATTGTAAGCAGTTATGTATGTTTTCCTTTAGGTAAGTAAAACATTAGTTTCACAGTTCGAGTTGATGCTTTTCAGATGGCATTGGTGAGCAAAGTACAAATGTATTTATTAACGGATAAGTTGTTTTAAGAGAAAGAAAATCTTATTGGATTGGTATTTGTATTAGCAGATACTGAAGGTTACAGTATCATATCATATTGGACATGAAAAAGTGGTACTGTCCCATTCTGTTTTGAAACCCACTTACACCAACTAAGGTTTCAATGTGCCATGACCATATCTGTTGTTATTTTATATTCATAAACTAAGAAAGTTTAGTGACCCCACTATAATAAAACAAAGTGTCTGCTGATTACATGCAGACTCCAGTAATTTTTTTGAATGTGTCCTCTTACATAATTTTATTTTTCTATTTGCTATTGATGTAATAATCAGGCTTTATTGCTTAAATTTTACATTTAACCCCTTAAAGCCCGAATTTATATAGCTGTATATAAAAAAATGTTTCGTGTGTGTTTTTGCCTTTAAGTAGATGGTAAATAATGTTGAGATTATTAATTTCACTTTTGCACAAAAACTAGATAGTAATATTGGGTATTCTGGAAATGACTTTATGTTATAATGTTATAATAATAATGATGGTATGTTGCAAATTTGCGACAACAGGCATACAGGTCAATTTGGTAAGTTGCATATTTGAGTCAGAGATTGCAGCATATATGCGACGATGGGCGTTAAGGGGTTAACTAAGTTTTGTTTTCATTTTTTGTGACCACTAGTGGGCATAATTGTGCACCTCTAGAATAATATTCCATTGGAAATGGTATTATTATTTTTAGCAGCTCTGAAATGAAAAAGACAGTAGTAGCAGCAACTTCAGGTAAAAATGTGAAATCTGTATTATACCTCAGTGTAGTGCAACAACACATCTGATGAACTGATGCTGTTATTTGTTATATATCACTAATAAGATTTAAACATTTGCATAAAAATGTCATAAATTCACATATGCTGTATGAAAGCAAGTATTTTCATTTATAATTTATAAATTTAATATTATTCTCAATTTACCCATTCAAAGCCCAAAATAGCCAAATATGGAACCAAATATAGTGATCATTTTACAGTAAGTATTTGTTAAAAGTATCACATTTCATTGCAGAATTTACAGATGACTGAGGTTTAACCAGGAAACAAATAACAGTTACACAACACAACACAATGTAATAAAAATTACAACATGATGGTCTTAAAAATGCAGGTAGATTTTGTATTTATACAGAAAGAAACTGGATTACATGTGACAGATACAACCCCAATTCCAATGAAATTGGGACGTTGTGTAAACTGTAAATAAAAACAGAATACCATGATTTGCAAATCCTCTTCAACCTATATTTAATTGAATACACCACAAAGACAAGATATTTAATGTTCAAACTGATAAACTTTATTGTTTTTGTGTAAATATTTACTCATTTTGAAATGGATGCCTGCAGAACGTTTCAAAAAAGCTGGGACAGTGGTATGTTTACCACAATGTTACATCACCTTTCCTTCTAACAACACTCAATAAGCGTTTGGGAGCTGAGGACGCTAATTGTTGAAGATTTGTCGGTGGAAATCTTTCCCATTCCTTCTTGATGTACGACTTCAGTTGTTCAACAGTCCAGGGTCTCCGTTGTTGTATTTTGCGCTTCATAATGCGCCACACATTTTCAATGGGCAACAGGTCTGGACCTGTTGGAGACTGGCCCCCAAGACCCCTGACCTCGTCCAGCAGTCATTGTGCGTCCATTGATCCCAGAGCAGGTGGAGACAAAAACAGTCATCAATCAATCAATCAATCAATTTTTTTTTTATATAGCGCCAAATCACAACAAACAGTTGCCCCAAGGCGCTTTATATTGTAAGGCAAGGCCATACAATAATTATGTAAAACCCCAACGGTCAAAACGACCCCCTGTGAGCAAGCACTTGGCGACAGTGGGAAGGAAAAACTCCCTTTTAACAGGAAGAAACCTCCAGCAGAACCAGGCTCAGGGAGGGGCAGTCTTCTTCTGGGACTGGTTGGGGCTGAGGGAGAGAACCAGGAAAAAGACATGCTGTGGAGGGGAGCAGAGATCGATCACTAATGATTACATGCAGAGTGGTGCATACAGAGCAAAAAGAGAAAGAAACAGTGCATCATGGGAACCCCCCAGCAGTCTACGTCTATAGCAGCATAACTAAGGGATGGTTCAGGGTCACCTGATCCAGCCCTAACTATAAGCTTTAGCAAAAAGGAAAGTTTTAAGCCTAATCTTAAAAGTAGAGAGGGTGTCTGTCTCCCTGATCTGAATTGGGAGCTGGTTCCACAGGAGAGGAGCCTGAAAGCTGAAGGCTCTGCCTCCCATTCTACTCTTACAAACCCTAGGAACTACAAGTAAGCCTGCAGTCTGAGAGCGAAGCGCTCTATTGGGGTGATATGGTACTACGAGGTCCCTAAGATAAGATGGGACCTGATTATTCAAAACCTTATAAGTAAGAAGAAGAATTTTAAATTCTATTCTAGAATTAACAGGAAGCCAATGAAGAGAGGCCAATATGGGTGAGATATGCTCTCTCCTTCTAGTCCCTGTTAGTACTCTAGCTGCAGCATTTTGAATTAACTGAAGGCTTTTTAGGGAACTTTTAGGACAACCTGATAATAATGAATTACAATAGTCCAGCCTAGAGGAAATAAATGCATGAATTAGTTTTTCAACATCACTCTGAGACAAGACCTTTCTAATTTTAGAGATATTGCGTAAATGCAAAAAAGCAGTCCTACATATTTGTTTAATATGCGCACAAAAGAGTCTGTTCAGATTGCACCCTGTCTCATTTACTGTTCAGAACAGTTTTATTTAAAACAACACTGAGTAGTAAAATCACTTAGCATATAAAGCATAAGTCTTACACAGAGCTCTGTGGATCCTGTTCTCAGCCCTGTCGTAGCCTTAGCTCTCAGCAGGAGATAAGAAGAAGAGTCCCCCGTGCTATTTATGATTCACTTAAAAAACCTCCTCAAACAATAATTCATCTATTCTTGCATCGTTTTCCCCTCTTCTCATTGGTCCAAAAGGTTGGTGATAAGTGTCTGCTTCTGGGAATTCTCCCCTCGCGTTCTGTGGAAAAGCCGGCTCAGAAGCAGAGGTAACGCAAATGTCAGCATAACAGAATCAGGTCAAAAACATATACATTTTAATCATACAGACCAGATGATTTATTCTGGTTGTTTCTGAAAGATAAGCACAAGAATTAGTAGCAGACAATGCAGTTATATACTTAAAATCCCCCTTTGGATCACTGAAACCAGTGATCCACCCCTGTAGAATATAGCATTGAAAGTTGTGAGTCTTTTCTTTACTGATCACTGGTACATCAGTGATCAACAATGTACAAACAGTCTTTATAGTCCTCATTATTTAGACAGTCAGGCACCTCATAGTCTGACACACAGGGTTATGAGAATACACGGAATGCAGCAGCAGCCACACGCCATCAATATTGCCACCACCACTGCCAGTGAAGACATTAAGGGGATCACCACGCTCCTCCACCTGCCAAACCACCACTCAAACCACTATCCTAATGTATTAGGCACACCTGAATGTTCTTTCAATTAATTTGCTAATGTCCATAATCTAGCTAAGGCCCTATATCAGGGGATGTATTGTTAGGGATGAAAGTGCAGCATTGCTCTCCAAACATTACACACACTCCACCTTTTTCTGCCAATAAGATGTCCAAAACCATCGTATTTTGATAGGGCATAAGTGATGTGGCCACCAATTGTTCCGCCATACCGGCCACAGCATCCCGTGTCAGATTAGTTAAATGTTGAACATTATAATGAACATAACTGATGCGGTCTACGTTTTTATTAACCGTTACCCAAGGAATCATGGATTTGAACCCAGCTGCTACCTGATCTGCTAACTTATTGTCAAGGATTTTATATACGGTATTTTCCGGACTATAAGTCGCACTTTTTTACATGTTTTGGCCTGGGGTGCGACCTATACTCCGGTGCGACTTATAAATGAAAAATATACCGGTAGGATCTCAATTAATTTACTGTAACAAAACAATTTTACGTGACAGAGTCGATCTATGTTTTAAAATGGTCACCGGAAAAGGAAATGCAATGCATCATGGGCACTGTAGTATGACGGCCATCCTATAGTTCACGCTGGTCGCGATAACCAATCAGAGAACAGAACTTTGGATGCGTATTCCTCACCTCACCCACAGCGTGTGAAGCTGACGAACTCGGTGCTTGCTGTTATTCCGGCTTGGCGAACAGAACAGCTTCAACCCTTGGATATCAATGTGAGCAGAGTGTTTAAGTTGACGCTGAGAGCTGCGTGGGAGCATTGGGTGAGCGACGGCAGAGGATTAGCGTGTGCACTTGGAAGGAGCTGGCGTCGATGATTGTGAAAAGCGTTTGAAGCAGACGAACATGGTGTTTATTCCGGGACGGCTAACAAGACAGCTTCAACCCTTGGATATCAGTGTGAGCAGAGTTGACGCTGAGAGCTGCATGGGAGCACTGAGCGACGGCGGAGGATTAGCGTCTCCACTTGGAAGGAGCTGGATCGACACCGCTGGGTGGTCATGAGCTGCGCAGGTAGGCGCTGCATGGTTCGGCTCGCAATGTGGTCCGCAAAATACAAACATATCCGTAGGTAAAATGCAGCTCACGAGAGGGCACTCCTTGTGTAACTGTTCCTGCGACTTCTGACTACCATAGAAAAATAAAAATTTTAACGTTACTGATAACATAACAAGACAACGGAGAAGGCCCGAAAAAATGCCACCAAAAAGAAAATCATACTCTGCAGATTACAAGTTGCGACTGGTGAAATATGCATCCGAAAACGGTAGCCGTCACAATATTATCATCTGAACTTTTCATGTTAACATACCTGTATGTCCATGTGTATAATAAATGTTATTGTGCTGTTTTGCACCTGTCTTAACGTAACCCTGAGAATTTAATTTTGTTTTAGCACTCTGGGGTCAGTCTGAACTGGGAGCGAAGAGCTGGATGTACTTGTTATTATTACACTGATAGCACGACTTTGTTTTTGTAGCCACTAACGACTGGGAGTGAAGCATGCTGGGATCATTCTGAACTGGGAGTGAAGAACTGCTTTTATTATGTCTTTGTAATAGAGAAAATAACTTTCAGATGCCTGTTGATTAAAGAAATTATGTGCGCCAGGGAGGTTGAGTTGGCCACTCACCCTCCCTTCGCGGACACACTAGAAAAGAGGGAGTAGAACCATGCTTCAACAGAGTCTGCTGCGGGTTAACGTACGAACGCCCAGCCGGTTGACAGGCGCACTCTGCTGAAGGTGTTGGCTCTCCACCTTAAAGGCGTCACGGTAAGAGAAAAATGCGCTGCAACCACTTGTGTTTGATGTAACTGCTTTTGTGGGGAATAAATATACGCCTTTTTATTCTAGCAAAATGCAGTCTGTGTGATCATTTCTGTGTGCCGATCTGACCGAACCTTGTGTTTCAAAACATTTTTGGCGTTGTCGGCAGGATACGGTTACGCTCAGACTACACACAGAAATGTCTTGCTTTAGATTGGGAAAGAGAGATGCGGAGGTGGCATCTCAGCAGGAGTCTTGCTTTAGATTGGGAAAGAGAGATGCGGAGGTGGCATCTCAGCAGGAAGAAGTGGTCCCGGGGTGGGATGGGATCACTTTTAAGGAAATAGGCCAGCTTCTACGGCGACGTGGGGGACGCCCTGGGCCGTGGACTGGAGCGATTCCCACCGCGACTCCGCCAGTTTTATGTGAAATGTTAAAACGGGTGGAGGTTAAAGAGAAAGCTCCGTTGGGAGGTATTCATGAAATGATGTGGATTTGTGCAGAAGCCTGGAAAGAGCGGGTTTTAACTTTAGATACAGTCCGCTCATCAGAATGTGCTAAATCACAAAAGGTGACAAGATTAGAACAACAAGTGAAGCAATTGGAAATTCAAGCCGAAGAAATAGACGGTGTACCAGCTTCCTTCTTGGCTGAAAAATGTAAACAAAAAGGATTGAAAGTGACTTGTGTGTCAGGGATGCGCCCTGATATGTTTGAATTGGCCTCATTGTTGAAAGAAATTGTGCAGGGAGAAAAGAAAGGAGTGAAACCTAGTGCCCCTCCCCTACAGGAGGAGGAGGAGGAGGACTCTGATGATGATCAGCTGCAAATAGCTGCAGTCCGGAAAGGAAAGAAAGACAAAAAGAAGGGGAAAAATAAAGAAAGGCGTTCTTGGAGCTTTGACCCTTGCGAGGAAGATTAGGATGATGGTCAAACTCTTGTGGCCCGCCGAGAATTAAAACAATGGTTCACAAGTGATATTAGACCCCATGTGTGATTGGAAATATTTTGGAAAAAATCAGTTCAAGTCACCTCGGCTTTAGTGGACACAGGAGCGGAGGCCTCATTGATTCATGGAAATCCAGAGAAAATGAAGGGACCTATAGTTCCCTTAACTGGATTAGGCGGACAATTGGTGTATGGAAAAAATATATCGATACCGCTTAAAATTGGAAATATGCCAATTAAAGTGTACACTGTAATAGTGACTCCAATTAATGAATGGATAATTGGCATGGATATTTTAGCTGGAATGACTTTGCATTTAGAACAGGTTAAATTTCAATTTGGGATAGCAAACATAAGAATGATTCTGGTGGGAAAAGTAAAAATGAAACCTTTTCCCATTCCAGAGGCTACATGTGTGATTAATCAGAAACAATATCGTATTCCTGGAGGACAAGCAGAAATTACTGCAACCATAAAAGACTACTTGGAGGCAGGAGTTTTGAAACCAGTGACAACAAAATGGAATAATCCATTGGGGCCAGTCCGTAAATCGGATGGTACATGGAGAATGACTGTAGACTCTAGAGGTCTAAATAAACATACACCGGCTTTGACTTCAGCTGTACCTGATGCTGTGAGTATAATTGAACGAGTGCAACATCATAGTGGTACGTGGTATGCTGTTATAGATTTGGCCAATGCATTCTTTACCATACCAATCCCAGAGGATAGGATGGAACAGTTTGCATTTACGTGGGAAGGACGGCAATATACATTCACAAGATTGCCACAAGGATATTTACACAGTCCCACTATTTGTCATAGAGTGGTGGCGGAGCATTTGGAACAGTTCCAGGTTCCAATGAGAATGATGATCTCACATTACATTGATGACATTATGCTTCAAGAAGATACAGAAGCAGAAGTAGTGGAATATCTACCGAAATTAGTGACTCATATGAAATCATTTGGCTGGGAAATTAATCCAGCAAAGATTCAGGGACCAGCTCAAACAGTGAAATTCTTAGGAATAGTTTGGAATAAAGGAGAGAGGGAAATCACACAAAAAGCTAAAGAGAAAATAGCTAACTTTCCAGTACCTCACAGTAAGACAGATGCACAACGATATATTGGTTTATTTGGATTTTGGAGACATCATATTCCACATTTAGGACAGATTTTGCAGCCTTTATATCGATGCACTAGAAAGAAAGAAGAGTTTGTATGGGGAGAGGAACAACAATGCTCATTTGATATGGCAAAGGAAGCCATACAGCAGGCTGTGTCCTTAGGAAAAATGCAATCAGGACCAGTAGAACTTCAAGTGTCTGCTCTAAATGATTATGCTAATTGGAGCTTATGGCAAAAACAAAACAGGATACGAAAACCTTTAGGATTCTGGTCGAGAAAACTCCCGGACGCAGGTATGCGTTATACACCTTTTGAAAAACAGCTTTTAGCATGCTATTGGGCGTTGATTGAAACTGAATCACAAACGGTGGGACATGAAGTAATGATGAGGACACAGATACCTATTCTCTCATGGGTGATGAGTAATCCCACCACTCACCGAATAGGGACAGCTCAGGAGGCTAGTGTGATAAAATGGAAATGGTATGTGTCAGAGCGTGTAAAACCAGGTGAAAAAGGGGTGTCATTGCTGCATGAACAAGTAGCTGATGCTCCTGAGGAAGATGAGGAACCTTTTGAAGTTCAACCATTGGAGGAATTTCCTGTTAAAGCAGGAAAAAGGTGGGATGATTTGTCAGATGATGAGAAAAGTCGAGCATGGTTTACTGATGGTTCCTGTCAATATCAAGCAGGAAAAAGGCGATGGAAAGCAGGAGCTTTTAACCCACAATTAGGTCAGTCTCTGGAAGAATTAGGAGAAGGAAAAAGCAGTCAGCGGGCGGAGTTGAAGGCCGTGCATATGGTGGTCATGCAGGGAGGACCACAGGGCCTCCATATTTATACAGACTCATGGTCAGTGACCCAAGGACTACTTACCTGGATGCCTACATGGCATGCCACTAATTGGAAAATACATTCTAAAGAAGGTTGGGGAAGAGAATTGTGGGAAGACATTTGGGAAAAGGCTACAACAATTCCTATTACTGTGATGCATGTAGATGCACACACTAATGGACAAGACTCAGAAGCTTTATATAATAAAGCTGCAGATCAATTAGTAAAAGTAATGATTGAATTAAGACAATCCAGCCCAGGATTGGCTAGATGGGCTCATGTCAAAGCAGGACATTGGGGGGTTCAAGGTACCCTAAAATGGGCCAGAGATCGAGGTATTGATCTAAAATTGGATGATGTGAAAACAGCAATCACTGAGTGTGAACAATGTCAACACCACCGGAAGGGTGTTCCTCAACATTTGCATGGGCAGTTAAATCGTGGAAAAGTCCTGGTCAAATTTGGCAGTTAGATTTTATTGGACCACTGCCCATGTCTAAGGGATGTAGACATGCATGCACTGCTGTAGATACATTTTCTGGGGTCTTGGTAGTGCATCCATGTAAATTTGCAAATCAAATGGCCACACTTAAGTGTTTGAAAATAATACAGCAGTATTATGGTTTGCCAGTACTCATTTTACAGGAAATAAAGTGAAAGAGTGGGCCCAAGAACATCATGTTGAATGGATTTATCATATTCCCTATTACCCGCAAGCGGCGGGGTTAATAGAGCGAATGAACGGGCTTCTTAAAGAGACCCTACGGAAGCTGTCAAAAGATCGCACTATGCGACATTGGAAACAGGACTTGACTACTGCTGTGGATCAGCTGAACAATCGACCTTTAGGGTCGGGATCCACACCCTTGATAAGAATGATTTCAGGAGAAATGATAGAGCATACTACAGAAAGCATCAAAATGTGGAAAATTGATCCACAAGCGGAACTACCTGTCAGAGCAACTCCAGGCTCAGCAGGACTAGACTTAAGAACATTGACTACTGTCACATTGGTATCTGATCAAATTCAAGTGGTAAAAACAGGGCTAGGCCTACAGTGTCCGAAGGGCACATATGGGCACATCCTGCCACGCAGTGGTCTATCACTTAAAGGGCTGACTATTCAGGCCGGAGTGATAGATGCAGATTATCAAGGTGAGATTGGAGTGGTTTGTCGATTATTTGGAGAACAACCCCTGATATTGAACAAAGGGGACAAAATTGCTAATAATTAAACCCTGTGAAATGGGGTTGGTACAGGAGATACCAAAACCCGTAGTAATAACTACACGAGGAACACAAGGTTTTGGTTCCTCAGATCAAGCAGGTGCCAAAGTTTGGGTGAAACAACCTAACGGACCGCCTAAGGCGGCAGAAATTATAGCTCAAGGGAATGATGCAACTGTTAGTATACTCTATCAGGGTGAAGAAAAATGGATAAATGTGCCTGTATCAAAGTGTTATGTAAGAGAAGACTAATCGTTGTCATTCTACCCGTAGTTACACTTGTGTTGTCTAGGCTCGGATTGATGCCCTGCTGGGAGTTGCTGATCGGGCGATCGAGGACCACAAGAGGCGGGCGTCGCTATGGCAACCAGTGGAAGCCCCGGGATTGGAGGTGTCGGCTGCTGGGTCATACTCCTCCTTGTAGGTGGTGCCATGGTCTCCAGCTGCTGGGGATGATGGAAGGAAACGAACTTGAAGAGATACCATTGTTCCAAACAGGATGGAAGAACTCCGCCAACAACAGAACGCAAGATGATTACACCTGCACCAGTAATTGCAAACTATGGCGATGTGTGAACTGTTTTGCCAGACACCATATACCAGTATTTACTATGGGATGTAATGTCACTCTTAATGCTAGAGTGAACATGTGTGTGTTTAATATGACAAGTAAATCGTGTATTAATGTCAATGGAACCACCTGGACTATTAAACCGTGGAGTAAAGTAATGCTCAGTAATAGTACTGAAATTAAAGGGAGGAGATCATTCCAGTACATGCTGTGGGTACTACCAACAGAGGCTAAGGCAACACAAACCCAGGTTGCACCTTTGATTGATACTTGTACTTATTTGGCACAGGCCACAATAAAAACGAAGGTATATTGGCAAGTTACCTTTCCAAAAATTCCAATTTGCAGAAGACGTCGAAGGGCGTGGTATGACACTCTATTAGGAGGAACAGGAACTGTCCTGGGGGTGTTGAATACAGTAGATAATGAGGTAACTAGAACAATGCTATCTAATACTGGACAATATTCGTCTCAAGCGCTCCATCAGGTTGGAGAGTGGTTACCAACCACATTGGTGGGGCAATTACAAAATGCTAATTTATGGCAAAAAAGTTTTCAATGGCAATTGAAATTATGGAATGAAACTTATGATGCATTTAAAAATATTTCGCATATGGGAAATTGGACAGCATGTACATTACAAACCATTCATCCAGAGGCTCAAAGGGAAAGATTTCAGCGAATAGTTAGTACAGGGAACTATCATGATTGGAGAAGGATTTGGAACATTAGCAACACCTTATGGTTAAAGCTACATCCAGAATATACACAATGTAATGAAACAGTATGTACTGGGTATTGGACCCAGTACAATGTGACACAACCAAAGGTTGTTTGTAAATATCAAGTGTTACCTGTGATAACGGCTAATGGTTATTGGTTCTTGCATATGGATGGAGAGTGGTTAGAACCAAAAACTAATACGATTTTTGATACCAAAATGTGTGACAAAACAGATAAAGGTATGGCCTGTGTGCTGCAAACGGGATATGCCAATCCATGTCTAACCGACTCAGAGGTTGTACTTTGTGACTGGACTAGGGAAACACCAAGAGAAATGTTGTGGCAGATCGGCCCACATGCTCTGTGTGTTGCAACAATGAAAAATAATTCACAAGTACCTTCGGTTCCGTTTACTGGCTGCCTGAACAATGTGCACTTATGGCATTGGGGAGACCGGACGTATCGTTTGACTAATTATTCTGTATCAAGTTGGCTGACTTCGGTACAATGGGATGTATTGCATTCCCCATGGAGTCTTTCCCTGGAGCGTTTCAAATGCGCATTGGAACAATCTACGGAAATTCAGCAATTAATAGAGTCACATACGTCCAACATCTCCAGTCTCATGGTGTCTACATTGATAGCTAGTGACCGGGTAAAACGTGGCAAAATTAGTACAGCAAGCATCAGCACATCATTGGTGGGATATCTTTTCAGGGATGTCTGTCACTGCCAGGAGTACCTTAGTGCCACCTTTGATACTATTAATTATAGCAATATGTGTGATGACTTTTTGTAACACTTTTACATGTATCTATGTTACGTTTAAGGCGAGAGGTGGAATGGGTAATATTTCAATGAATGCGATGAAATTGACACTGTTAATTCATGATCCTTTTGGAGTAAACCAATATAATGTTACATTAGACCCCACAACATCGGGTTTTGTATATGAGTATATTGTTTGGGACAGGTATAATCACGACTATATTACTCAAAATTTTGTTTGTGAATCACTAGAAGAAATGTGGGAAATGCTATGGCAGGACATAATCGTTGGAATAGGCTGGAGCCCAGCCTTACCTGAATCTGTTGGTGGTTACATAAATTGACTGGTGCAAAACACCAAGAGTGGAATGTATAATAAATGTTATTGTGCTGTTTTGCACCTGTCTTAACGTAACCCTGAGAATTTAATTTTGTTTTAGCACTCTGGGGTCAGTCTGAACTGGGAGCGAAGAGCTGGATGTACTTGTTATTATTACACTGATAGCACGACTTTGTTTTTGTAGCCACTAACGACTGGGAGTGAAGCATGCTGGGATCATTCTGAACTGGGAGTGAAGAACTGCTTTTATTATGTCTTTGTAATAGAGAAAATAACTTTCAGATGCCTGTTGATTAAAGAAATTATGTGCGCCAGGGAGGTTGAGTTGGCCACTCACCCTCCCTTCGCGGACACACTAGAAAAGAGGGAGTAGAACCATGCTTCAACAGAGTCTGCTGCGGGTTAACGTACGAACGCCCAGCCGGTTGACAGGCGCACTCTGCTGAAGGTGTTGGCTCTCCACCTTAAAGGCGTCACGGTAAGAGAAAAATGCGCTGCAACCACTTGTGTTTGATGTAACTGCTTTTGTGGGGAATAAATATACGCCTTTTTATTCTAGCAAAATGCAGTCTGTGTGATCATTTCTGTGTGCCGATCTGACCGAACCTTGTGTTTCAAAACACCATGGGACTTATAGTCCAGTGGACCTTATTTATGGTTTATTTTTCTTTATAATGGATAAAGTGGCTGGTGCGACTTATACTCCGGTGCGACTTATTTATGGTTTGTTTTTCTTTATAATGGATAAAGTGGCTGGTGCGACTTATACTCCGGTGCGACTTATAGTCCGGAAAATACAGTAGTTCATGCTTATATTATCATTTATTTCCTTTTATGACTACGTGTCCTTTTCCTCTTTGTGAGAAGAGGAGGTTTTAAAAAGAAACTTGTCTGCATTCTTCATGATTGAGCAAACTATTTTTCATTTTGCATAAGTGCCTTATCCTGTTTTTGACAAGCCACAAGGCTCATGTTGCAGGAATGGAAGGTTCCAGCCACTACCTTGCCTTGCTATCTCCCTCATGCAGACATGACTCATGTGTAACCTCTCCCTGACTGTCCTTGTTTGTTTTTTCTCATGTTGGTGACTAAATAAAAAGCCGAGCCAGAGGAGGGGATTTTAGGAGAGCTTTGGAGCTGAGCACTTACAAGCTGCTACTGCCCGCTCTTACTCTCCTCCTCTGCGCAGAGCATAAATATATTTGTCTCTCTCTGACTGGTTTCTTTACAGTGTCTGTGCCGCTCATTTCTTTAAAACAGGGTGTAGACCCAACACTTATTTTCATTGGGGACCCTGCACGGAACTCCTATGGTATCAATGTAAGTGGGGCCCTTCCTCATTTCCTCTGCTACATCCCTTCATTTATGGTCCTTTTGTCGGTATGAAAGGAATGTCAAAGATATGACCAGCCATACCATGGTACAGGTTCCTTGCCAGTTTGGGGGCAAAGAATTCAACATAATCTTTCCCCCACAATACCAGAATAGGTCCGTGCATGCCCACAACCATTTGTGGCATCAGTGGTTACATTTAGGGTAATGTTACACCTTTCGGTAGGGAGATGTCCGAAAGATACAGATAACCTATTTCCCCTTCTAGTTTAGCACAGTCATCCTTCTTAGGAGTAAAAACAGGATGGTCTCTTTCCTCTTTTGTCCGGAGGACACAACGTCCATGATTTCCAAAAGCAATTTTTAATGTGGACTCATCAGACCACAGCACACTTTTTCACTTTGCATCCGTCCATTTCAAATGAGCTCGGGCCCAGAGAAGGCAACGGTGTTTCTGGATGTTGTTGATGTATGGCTTTCGCTTTGCATGGTAGAGTTTTAACTTGCACTTGTAGATGTAGCGACTAACTGTGTTAACTGACAACGGTTTTCTGAAGTGTTCCTGAGCCCACGCGATAAGATCCTTTACACAATGATGTCGGTTTTTGATGCAGTGCCGCCTGAGGGGTCGAATGTCACGGGCATTCAACGTTGGTTTTCGGCCTTGCCGCTTACATGTAGAAAGTTCTCTAGATTCTCTGAATCTTCTGATTATATTATGGACTGTAGATGATGGAATCCCTAAATTCCTTGCAATTGAATATTGAAAAACATTGTTCTTAAACTGTTGGACTATTTTTTTCACGCAGTTGTTCACAAAGTGGTGATCCTCACCCCAGCTTTGCTTGTGAACGGCTGAGCCTTTTGGGGATGCTCCTTTTATACCCAATCATGACACTCACCTGTTTCCAATTAACCTGTTCACCTGTGGAATAATCCAAACAGGTGTTATTTGAGCATTCATCAATTTTCCTAGTCTTTTGTTGCCCCTGTCCCAGATTATTTTGAAATGTGATGCAGACATCCATTTCAAAATAAGCAAATATTTGCAAAAAAAACAACAAAGTCTATCAGTTTTAACATTAAATATCTTGTCTTTGTGATGTATTCAACTGAATATAGGTTGAAGAGGATATGCAAATCATTGTATTCTGTTTTTATTTACATTTCACACAATGTCCCAACTTTATTGGAATTGGGGTTATAAGAATACATACAAATATACTGTAATACATATACTTTGTAATACATACAAATATACAAGAATACATACAATTTACTTTCATGTACTAACTACACACTTATGTACTCACATGCAAGTAGACATGGGCCGATAACTGGTTTCACAGTATACCGCAGTATGAAAAAGCCACAGTATAAACCACTAAAATCTTCCGTTATTCCTTTTCTACAGTATGAGTGGTTATGAGAATTCTTGACGGGTAGAGCAGAGGCAGCCACTGCCACCCTTCCCCCTGCCGCACACCTCTGTCTCTGTTTACAAACAGGCAACTAACATTAGCTAGCTCTGCATCATGGCTGAAGAAGGTGTAGCATGCACTGAATTTTTGCCTCCGTCTTAAAGGATCAAATTGTTTTTTTTGTTTTATTTTCTGCGGAATAGCCCTTCAAGCCAAAAACGGTGGCAACAAAGCACCGTAGCTATGGCCTGAGTCGGACACGGAACGATTCAAGATACCCACAAAAGATTACATGGAAGGAGTAAACTTTATTCCATCTTTGAAATCACTGAGAAGTACAAGCAAAGTTTAGGGGTCTGGATGTCTTGAAAGGCTTTGAATAATCTGCCTGTGCCATCGTCTTTCCATCACCAGGGTGTGTTGTTGTCGCTACCCAACATCCGATGGCCACGTCCCTAGGAAAAGTGGTATAGACGTGGTGGCGGGATGTTGACGTTGGCATGCGAGCACAGACATAACAGTTGGTCATGTTGTTGGAAGTGGCAGTGTAGTTGACAAAGCGCCACCACGTTACCTTGGTAATGATGCATTAAGGTCCATTAGGATGTGCTTCAGAGCGGCGGTGTCTTTCTTGGAGTTTACTTCTTTTCTCCCACTCTTGGGTCAGTCACCACGTAAGAAGTCCAATCAGTATCTCACACACTAAGACCACAACACAACAGCTACCTTCGCAACGCCGGTGACAGCGACATTCCTGCCGTTGTTGTCTAGCACGGCGCCCCACCAAAGCATCCTCCGGTAGCATTGTTGCTCAGCTTACAGTGTCACCAAAACACCTCACACTAAATGAGTAGGGATCAGGTGGTTACTTCACTGACGTTGAGACGAATCACCCCTAAATGGTGAAACCCCTTTGTAGTCAGACTTCCTCACTACTCGAAGGAGGGTCTGGCACACGCTGTAGCTTACAGTGGCTTAGGTGGATCCAACTGGGTCACTCAGCGATCTTCACAGTGGTGGGTGTCGTCAGCAGCACTTGGTATGGTCCTTCCCAACGCAGACTGGACCAGCACTTCCTTTTGACGACTTTCATGAACACCCAATCACCAGGCTGAACCAGTGGACTGACCTGTAGAGGCAAAGAATCAGATGGCAATAAATTTGTTTTTGACACCTCTTTTTCTTGTAACAATCTCCTCATATAGTCTGCTAATGTGATCTCCTCATCAGCAGTTTCAAGGTCTATTGGGAACAATGGCAACCTATAAGGTCTACCATATAAAACCTCAAATGGTGTGAGGCCTGTTGCTGTGGGTGTGATATGCATATAGAGTTTGACCAGTTCCAAACATTCTGGCCATGGTCTCCTTGTCTCTTCCATGCATTTCTTAAGTCTGCCTTTAACTGTTTCATTAGTTCTTTCTACCAACCCTGCGCTTTGTGGGTGGCAGGCACAATGGATTTTCAAAACCATTTGTAAGTTTTCTGCCATTTGTGAAATCACTTTGTTCACAAAATGAGATCCATTATCACTATAAATGATCTCTGTAATGCCATAATTTGGTACAACAGTTTTGCAAATGGCCTTTGCTACAGATAATGCATCAGCATTCTTAGATGGAACAATCTCAACCCATTTGGAAAACGCATCAGTGAGGACCAGGCAGTATTCATATGGTCCACTCTGGTTGAGTTCAATAAAATCCATGTGAAGCATTTGAAACGGATACTGTGGTTGTGGAAACTGGCCATGTTTTGGTCTCACGTTCCCTTGTGGGTTGTGTCGAATGCATGTTGGGCACATTCTGCAGAAATTTTTGGAATAGGAACTGAATCCAAAGGTTGCAAAATGTTTACTTATGATGGTTACCATCCCTCCTGTTGACACATGGCAGGGCCCATGTGATAAAATGGCTACTGTTTTAAATAAACTCCGAGGTAAAACTGGCATGTTACATATCCAACAGAGTTGTTTATTATCGAGTGTAGCGCCTTTGTCTGTCCAAAGTCTTTTCTCTGTAAGTGGAGCCCCCTGCTGGCAGCTCCTCAATACCTCAACATCAATCAAGGATGTGACAGTCTCAGCTGAGTAAATGTCAGATGCTCTAAATGTACCCGTGGCAGCGGTTTTAGCAATTTCATCAGCAAATCTATTACCATTAGACACCACATCCGTGCCTATAGTGTGTGCTACACATTTGCACAAAGCCAATGAGGTGTGTTGTGTGGGCCGCTGAAGAGGAGGTACTGCTGGCCCACCACCACCAGAGGGCGCCCTGTCTGGAGTGCGGGCTCCAGGCACCAGAGGGCGCTGCCGCCTCACAGGAGCAGCCAGGGTGACAGCTGTCACCCTGGCTTATATAAAAGTATAAATTGAACATTTCCTATAAATCAAATTATATTTGCTTCTTTATGATACTTAGACATGATGTTCTTTTTGAGTAATTTCTTAAATCTTACAAGGTACCACTCATTCTAACCTCTGTTGAACATTTGTTCCATTTCCTCACCCCAACCACAGATACACAAAAACCCTTTACATTTGTTCTTACTGGTGGTTTCTGGATTCCCTCAATCGGAACAGACTCTGCACGTCTCGGTAAGGCTTGGTTTTTCGCTCGAAACAAAGTTTGAATTGTAATGTAATCGACCAACTATGAATTTTAATAAATTTAAAGACACAAATAGAGAATGAGTTGGTTCACAATAGTGTTTATTGCAGATGATTCGTATGGCTCGTTTTTGCAAAAGGAATATTGGATTGGCATTTGATTTGTAAGTGTTTCCCCATGACTCAACACAATATGTCATATATGGTACCATCAGAGAATGATATAAAGTAAGTAACCCTTCTTGCGGCAGTACGTCTTTGGCTTTATACAAAATGGCTATAGTTTTTGACAATTTTGATTTCACATAATTTATATGTGGTTTCCAGCTAAGTTTATTATCAATTATAACACCTAAAATTTATTCTCTGTTACTAACTCAATTTCCTTATTGTTTATAGTTACATTTTTACATTTGGGTGCCTGTTTATTTCCAAATATAATACATTTAGTTTTCCCAAGGTTGAGTGACAACTCATTAGCGTCAAACCAAACCTTAAATTTTTCCAGTTCTTTCTCCACTATGTCCAGAAGCTGTTCAAGATTTTCACCGCTACAGAACACAGTTGTATCATCCGCAAAAAGGACACATCTCAGTGAACTTGACACCCAACTTATATCATTTATATAGATTATAAACAACAAAGGACCCAGCACTGAGCCCTGCGGCACCCCACATGTGACTTCCCTGAGTTCAGAATTTGTATTATTGAATTGAACATACTGAAATCTGCCTTGTAAATAACTAGCTATCCATTCATATGCCAGACCTCTGATTCCATATTTCTGCAGTTTAGTTAATAGTATTCCATGGATAATTGTGTCAAACGCTTTCTGTAAATAAAAAAATAAAAAAAACACCTATTGTGTATTGTTTATTGTCAATTGCAGTTGCTATACTTTCCACAAAGTCCATCAAAGCATGTGATGTAGTTCAAGACCTTCTGAATCTATATTAAACAGAGGAATTACTTTGGCTATTTTCATTTGAGAAGGAAATTTACCAGTACTTAGTGACATATTGCAAATATAATTGAACGGTTTTACTATACAATCAATAACTTTTTTTAATAAAGCAATATCCAAATTATTAAAATCAGTCAATTTCTTACTTTTTGAACCATGAACCAGATCAAGTATTTCCCTTTCATGAGTACCACCAATGAACATTGAAACAGATTTGTTAAACATTGAATTATTTACCCAGACGTTATTAGTTGATGAGTCAATTTTACTGGCAAGATTTTTACCCACATTAACAAAGTATTCATTAAAGTGTTCAGCAATAGACTCGTCGTTATCAATCGTGATGTAGTTGTTACTCTGAAAAAAATGAAGGATAATCTCTAGTTACTCTATTCTTTTTTACTATTTCATTTAATATGTTCCATGTGTTTTTGATGTTATTTCTATTTTTGACAAGTAACTCATTATAATATCTTTTTTTTACTGAGTCTCATGATATTGATGAACTTATTCTTATATGTTTTATACTTACTTTCAGCTTCCTTAGTTCGTAGTTTTATGAATTGTTTATATAGTACGTTTTTCTTTTTACATTCCCTCTGAAGCCCCTTAGTTATCCATGGTTTGTTGCTATATTGATTTCTATATATTTTGTCAACAAATGGATAGTGTTTATTATACAAACTGGAAAAAATGGAAATGAAAGCATCATATGACCTGTCAACATCATCAACAAAAACATCTGACCAATTCTGACTTGATAAATCCTCCCTTAAATTATCAATTGTTTCAGGTGTTACTTTTCTACTCATGAATTTGGTATTGCTTCGATACTTACAACAACCCTCCAATGCAAAGACTGAGAAAACTGGCAAGTGATCACTGATATCACTGACCAGTAGTCCCCCACTAAGATTACCGGATATAGCGTTAGTTAAAATATTGTCAATGAGAGCTGTTGTATCCATAGTTATTCTGCTAGGATGAATGATGGTTGGAAACAGTCCTAAACAGTACAAGGTGTTTATAAATGAGGTAATTTGTGGATGATTGTGAGGGTTTAAAAAATCTATATGGAAATCTCCACAGACAAATAAATGCTTATTTCTGTTGATTTTGTTGTACATTCCTAAGATAATGTCTTCAAAGGTGTCAATATTTGTCCCAGGAGCTCTGTAAATACAACTAACAACTACGTTTTTGGAGTTTATAGATGTAATTTCTATGGTAACACATTCCATGATGTTGTCCACTGTAAATGACATGTTGTTAATGAGTTTACAGTTATAATCTGACCTTCTTGTCTGCCTATTAACCAGGAACAATTCATAACCATCAAGATATACCAGATCTTTATTATCCTCATTTAACCATGTTTCTGAAATTGCAATAACTGAAAAACTTTTTTTTGGATGTTTTCAAACAAGACTTCTGCTGTTGAAATGTATAATTGAGAAATCTTCATCATTGATTTTACACTCAACAAAAATATAAATGCAACACTTTTGGTTTTGCTCCCATTTTGTATAAGATGAACTCAAAGATCTAAACCTTTTTCCACATACACAATATCACCATTTCCCTCAAATATTGTTACAAACCAGTCTAAATCTGTGATAGTGAGCACTTCTCCTTTGCTGAGATAATCCATCCCACCTCACAGGTGTGCCATATCAAGATGCTGAATAGACACCATGATTAGTGCACAGGTGTGCCTTAGACTGTCCACAATAAAAGGCCACTCTGAAAGGTTCAGTTTTGTTTTATTGGGGGGGATACCAGTCAGTATCTGGTGTGACCACCATTTGCCTCATGCAGTGCAACACATCTCCTTCACATAGAGTTGATCAGGTTGTCAATTGTGGCCTGTGGAATGTTGGTCCACTCCTCTTCAATGGCTGTGCGAAGTTGCTGGATATTGGCAGGAACTGGTACACGCTGTCGTATACGCCGGTCCAGAGCATCCCAAACATGCTCAATGGGTGACATGTCCAGTGAGAATGCCGGCCATGCAAGAACTGGGACATTTTCAGCTTCCAAGAATTGTGTACAGATCCTTGCAACATGGGGCCGTGCATTATCCTGCTGCAACATGAGGTGATATTCTTGGATGTATGGCACAACAATGGGCCTCAGGATCTCGTCACGGTATCTCTGTGCATTCAAAATGCCATCAATAAAATGCACCTGTGTTCTTCGTCCATAACAGACGCCTGCCCATACCATAACCCCACCGCCACCATGGGCTACTCGATCCACAACATTGACATCAGAAAACCGCTCACCCACACGACGCCACACATGCTGTCTGCCATCTGCCCTGAACAGTGTGAACCGGGATTCATCCATGAAGAGAACACCTCTCCAACGTGCCAAACGCCAGCGAATGTGAGCATTTGCCCACTCAAGTCGGTTACGACGACGAACTGGAGTCAGGTCGAGACCCAGATGAGGACGACGAGCATGCAGATGAGCTTCCCTGAGACGGTTTCTGACAGTTTGTGGAGAAATTCTTTGGTTATGCAAACCGATTGTTTCAGCAGCTGTCCGAGTGGCTGGTCTCAGACTATCTTGGAGGTGAACATGCTGGATGTGGAGGTCCTGGACTGGTGTGGTTACACGTGGTCTGCGGTTGTGAGGCTGGTTGGATGTACTGCCAAATTCTCTGAAACGCCTTTGGAGACGGCTTATGGTAAAGAGATGAACATTCAATACACGAGCAACAGCTCTGGTTGACATTCCTGCTGTCAGCATGCCAATTGCACGCTCCCTCAAATCTTGCGACATCTGTGGCATTGTGCTGTGTGATAGAACTGCACCTTTCAGAGTGGCCTTTTATTGTGGGCAGTCTAAGGCACACCTGTGCACTAATCATGGTGTCTAATCAGCATCTTGATATGGCACACCTGTGAGGTGGGATGGATTATCTCAGCAAAGGAGAAGTGCTCACTATTACAGATTTAGACTGGTTTGTGAACAATATTTGAGGGAAATGGTGATATTGTGTATGTGGAAAAAGTTTTAGATCTTTGAGTTCATCTCATATAAAATGGGAGCAAAACCAAAAGTGTTGCGTTTATATTTTTGTTGAGTGTATATATATATATATATATATATATATATATATATATATATATATATATATATATATATATATATATATATATATATATATATATATAATCATACAATCAGTACATTGTATCACAGATGTCAATGACTAATAATTGATTGGGTGGGACTCTCTGTAGTTGGTTATAATTTAATTTTCATTTTCACCAGTTAATAAAAATTAAGACATAAAAAAAATTTAAATGGCATCCTGTAACCCATTTTTCCATGGGACTCCCATAGACAGGTTATCATCCTCCCCTGATGTGTATATTATTTAAACCCTTAATTTGACTGTGTTTTTTGAAGTGCAAAGAGAAGACTCCTGTTGGACTTTTTGACTCCAGTGCTAAACATGGAGATGATGATGATGTGATTGTGCCAAGGCTTCAGAGGACCAAAAGCATCTTTGTAAGTCCCACCAACATCTGTGCCAGTTATGTTCTGTTCAACATCTTTCTGTTGAATGATCGACAAAACAAGCTTACTTCAGTGGTCACTGTGTGACGGGTAGTATGCATACCTTTCCTTGAATGAGAGGCAGCGCTCTGATGGACAGAAGGAGACTGTTTCGTTCATCTGGTGAGGCAAACCTCACAAGTGGAAATGCAATGTAACCTTCACTAATGCTGTTTCTGTACTATGATGAATTCTGAAACCTGACTGAAACTCTTCAAATAGACCATTCCTCTGCAGATGATCAGTTAGCTGTTTTACAACTACCTTTTCAAGAATTTTTGAGAGAAAAGGAAGGTTGGAGATTGGCCTATAATTAACTAAGATAGCTGGGTCAAGTGATGGCTTTTTAAGTAATGGTTTAATTACTGCTACTTTAATTAATTAATAATTAAGACTACAGAGTCCGACATTGTTTTTGCTAAGTTGCACACCGATTCAATATTAATTTTAGTGACTTCCAGTTGGTGTAACCGGGTGTCATTACTGCCGACGTGAATTACAATCTTACCAAATTTACGCTTAGCCTTAGCCAGCAGTTTCAAATTTCCTTCAGTGTCGCCTGCTCTGGCCCCCGGAAGACATTTGACTATGGCTGCTGGTGTCGCTAACTTCACATTTCTCAAAACAGAGTCGCCAATAACCAGTTTGTTCCTCAGCGGGTGTGTCGCCGAGTGGGGGAAAAACGGTTAGAGATGTGAACGGGTTGGTGGTGTACAGGGGGCTTCTGTTTAGAACTATGCTTCTTCCTCACAGTCACCCAGCCGACCTGCTTTCCCGGCTGCTCGGGATCTGCTGGGGGACAGCTAACGGTGGCTAAGCTACCTTGGTCCGCACCAACTACAGGGGCCTGGCTAGCTGTAGGATTTTCCAAGGTGCGGAGCCGAGTCTCCAATTCGCCCAGCATGGCCTTCAAAGCTACGAATAAGCTACACTTATTACAGGTACCATTACTGCTAAAGGAGGCCGAGGAATAACTAAACATTTCACACCCAGAGCAGAAAAGTGTGGGAGAGACAGGAGAAGCCGCCACGCTAAACCGGCTAAGAGCTAGTAGCTGCGCTAAGCTAGCGAATTCCTAAGAACACACAAAGTGAATAATGTGTGAATAATTTAGAGGTGATTCAGCAGAGGGAGTGCTTTAGTTAAGGCACGTGAAGATTACACTGTGAAACAAATCGTTATCTAGATCAATCTAACTACACAGATTAAAGCTAACAGATACAGCAAAGCACCGCTGTGCTCCAGAACAGATACAATCCCGCAGTGATTGCAAGCCTCTACCAGTGCTAACTCTTCTAAAATTTGTCAGAGTAGGCAAGTTATTAGAATGGGATGTGTATTTGTGTATCTTAACCAATTTGTTTTTGTTTGTTTGTTTGTTTGTTTGTTTTGAAGATGAAAAATGAGATTCCCGATGGATCTGATGAACTGTTTTGTACCAGTCCTGATAGTAGTGAAGAATACGTTCCAGCTTCAGTGGATGAAAGTGAGGATGATACAGATGGAAGCTTGATCTGTGAAATGTCACCATCATTGTCAGACAGAAGTAGCAGAAGCTGTGCAACAAATGCATGTATCCCTGACACCACATGCTCCCCTACCCAGGAACATGGTCAACAAACCCCTGTATCCATTCCTGCTCTCAGAAAAAAAGATGATGGATCACGGCTTTACAACAAAAGACAGTTCTGTCTATATTGCGGGTCTGCTTTCCTGAAAATCGCAAAGCATTTGGAGCGTAAACACAAAAATGAGCTGGATGTAGCAAAAGCACTTAGTTTCCCAAAAGGCTCAAAACAAAGAAGAGTCCACTTAGAATATCTCAGGAATAAAGGTAATTTTGCACATAATGCAGAAGTTTTGAAAATGGGCTCAGGAAAACTGGTTGCACGCAAACAGTCAAGTGAAGAATCCCAGGCACAGGAATACATACATTGTTGCTACTGTCAAGGGTTGTTTAAGAAACGTACAATATGGAGACATATGCATATTTGTAAATTTAAACCTGTCAATCCCAAACCGGGAAAAACAAGAGTCCAAGCCTTATGTGCCTTTGCAGAACCCACACCACATGGAGTTTCACAAGACCTTTGGAAACTGGTGAACAACATGAACCAGGATGCTGTTGCAAATGCAGTCAAAAGTGACTGGTGCATCATGGAGATGGGGAAGCACCTCTACAACAAGAATGGCTTTGAAGTTGATAAGCATGAATATATTAGGCAAAAGTTGAGAGAGCTTGGCAGACTTCGCATACATGGTGGAGAGGTGACGAATTTGAAAACTATCAGAGAATATGTCATACCAGCAAACTTCATGCAAACGGTCGCTGCAGTGAAACATGTAGCCCAAAGCAGTAAAGGCAGTTCCAAATCACTTCCTCTGAAACTTGGACACAGCCTGAAAAGGATGTCTATGCTACTGGAGAGTGATGCTATTATGAAAGGTGAAAACGATGCTGCAGAAGAAGCCCGCTCCTTTAGAAACCTTTATGATGCAAAATGGCACGAGCTTGTGTCTGTCACATCTTTGAAGAGTCTCAACGAGTCAAAGTGGAATGCCCCCCAGCTGCTGCCTTTCACAGCTGATGTACAAAAACTACATAATTACCTGGATGAGATTTCATGGGCCACGATATACGAGTGCATCGGCAGTTTTATCGGTTACCAGAGGGCACCCTTCAACTTGTAAAGATCAGTAAAATTCTGATGGCCATGGAGAAGGGACGCCTTGCAGACTTCCAAGGCAAGACTCTTGAAGAGATCGACATTGATCCTAATGGTATGTAATGTCCGCTCTTAATTCACATCTAATTCATATAACTACATTATAATGTATTTCATACCACGTGTTTAGAAACAATCCAGTTGACCAACCGTAGTATGTCCGAAGACGACCTTACAGAGGGTGTGTGTGAGCAATACACGGAAGGTATGTGTCTTTGTGTTGGGATATGTAATTTAAGACATTTCTGTTGTGTTATTAAAAAATGTATCCATCTTAAAACTTTGTTCTTATCAGGGTATCAGTAGATCTTTAAAATGGTTTTAATGTATTACGTAGATGATGATAAGTAACCATTTTAGTTTAATGTAACCCTAATGGTAATCAAGTTTAAAAAGATAGTTGCACATAGAGCTGTGCTATTAATCGAAGGATCAAAAAATCGAGTCTAGTCTAGTCTAACTAGTAAACTAAAACTTCATATTCAGTGCTTCTATTAAGACCTATGAGAGTAGTAACACAATCCTTCTGTCATTGTTGATGCTTGAGCTCCCTCTAGAGGCTGTTCACCAGAAAAAAACTCATATTTTGTTGCAGGGTGCCTTATAGTCTTAAATATACAGTATCAAAGCATTTCTATCACAGGAAGAGAGACAGCAAAAACGATAATCACACTATGATCCTAGCACAGCTTAGATTTATATGCATTTACAGCACATGCTACTAGTCACCAAATGTTGTCTCCTGTGGCATCAAAACAAACATCTCAACACATCCTCAACACACACAACTCTCATATACAGTATAGAAGATGGATACTTCATTTTGTGAATATCTTATCAGCTTTGATTGTGAGACATGAAATCTGGATTTAAAACATAAGAACTTGTTCGATGTAACATTGTTATGTTTATCTTGTCATTCAGTAGTTTCTGATATTAGTCCGGCGCAAAAACAGAAGTTGCCAGAAGTAAATGAAAAGGATATTTCTTCAGATGAAGAGGACATCCCTGTTCAAAAGAGGAAGTCAAAGACTGGTAAGGATATTCAGGGATGAGATTTTTCCGCGGATTTGACAGTCCTGGGGGTCTATTTTGTGAAACGTCCAAATCCATTGAGAAAATTTAAGGGGGGGGGGGGGGGTTTAAAATGCAAACAAAAAATTAATGCCAGGAGTACCTTTAGTGTCTTTCACAGTGGCGTATTCGTAGAGCTGCTCATTGCAGCGTTGTGTTTCACTTAAATATGGCCGAAATACGCGCATACTCAGGCTTTAACAGTGTTTGCTCATACCTGCAGCTGCGTATGTTCGTGTTTTAATGTGTGCACACAGTCGCGTGTGCCATGCTGCACCAGTTCCAGTGCTATTTTCTGCCTCTGTGGAAGTACGCTCTGCTGCATGGTGTGGTGTGGCTCAAAAACAGAGTCATTTAACATTATTATTATTATTATTATTTTATGCAGCGAGTGCGCGTTTATTTTAGAGTCACCTCTTTTCAGCTTTGATCAGACTGATCAATCAGGGCGTTTGATGAGCGCACCGACATGCAGCGAGTGCACGTTAATATAAAGAGTCGCAGCTCTGATTAGACACACAGTGAGAGAGAGAGAGAGAGAGAGCGCGCTTTTATGAAACGATGCAACACAGTGAAACAGTCCTCATATATAATTAGTCCAGTATGATAAAGTGAAGCAATGATCTTGTGATACAGTGTTATAGGTGGAGATCACATCGACTAAATATAAACCTTATATGGTCTGACAGTTCAATGAACATAGAACATTGGATTATACATGTACATGTATTTGAGGATATACATGTACATGTATGTTTGTTGACAAGTGTGCCATGCTGAAAGTGGAGAATGCTGAAAATCAAGTAAGTCTAGTTATGAAAAAATATTTTGGTCACAACAATACACATGTACAGTAGATGGTCTTAGTAAGGGTTTACAGTTTGAATTATAGATATGAACACCTGGCATTTATAGTAGTTTTTAATATCATTTTAGTGCAATTTACATGTTTTAAAACAGCAAAAATGCTTTGGCTCTGCCCTGGACCTGCTGGACCCTGGTTTATTTTCCTCTGAAAATCGAATTTGCCAATCTCATCCCTGGATATTGTACATGTGTCAAGACACAATATTAGAGTAACATAACCATGCAGAATAGAGAATCTAATATAGTTAGTGACTGGGGTTTTTGTGGGTTGGATTCTATGTGAATGTAGGTTTTTTTGTTTGTTTGTTTGTTTGTTTTTTTAAACAAAAACAATCTTGTCATTCAGTTGTTCCTAGCTTGAATCCCCTGCAAAAGCGGACACGGACTGGGTCGCCACTTGTAAATGATGGGGGAAAGCATTCAGATGAAGACCACATCCTTGTCCAGAAGAACAAGTCCAGGACTGGTAAGGGTATCCTACTGTCCTATACTAATTGCCAACGTGTATATTTATCCATATGTGTGTGGACTTTTTTCTTCAGTAATGCATTCAAACCAATTTGGGGATTGGCATACACAGGTGACAAAGCTGCTAATTTGAAACTGTGCACTATTTTAGTAAAGTAAATTTCAGGACAGTATCATACAGTATAATAGGTTACAGTATTGTAGTGTAAAGTACCATAATATTCAAACATGATTTTCAACTTTATACAGCATATTGGTCTTTTATATAGAATCATTTATTAATTTTTAATTGCCTGAGAAACGTTCGAGACATTATATAAAACATTTGAAAAGATCGTTTTAAAAAGGGGTTTGGGTCTCCCCAGGAATTTTTTTTAACTGACGAAGCAATTTCCTGCAATTAGGGGTAAATAATTGAATTATTTTACTGTAGTAGCGTAGAGCCGCATAGAGCTGTGCAGTTGCACCACAAATAGTTTTAAATAGAAATGTGCATGTGCAAACATTTTGAGTTTGTGGAATTGTTCATTTTTTTCTATTTGAATATTTTGTGTGCCGAATAAAAAATTTGTCACTTTGTCTTCATTCATTTCTTTAGTTCCCAAGCCACAAAAGAAGAGACCATGGGAAACTGAGGAGATCACTGCTGTCGAAAAGCACATGAAGAACTTCATTTTGACCTGCAGAGTTCCACGAAAGGAAGACTGTGATGCATGCCTTAAATCTGAGTCAGCGGCACTAAAAAATAGAAACTGGAAGGCACTCAAATATTATATAAAGAATAGAATTACATCTCTTAAGAGGAAAATGTAAAACATTTTTCCTCCCCATTTTGTTTGTTGTTCTAAATGTTTAGCACGTTAGAATCCTGAGGCCCTTTGATTGCCAGGATAGTTAAGTCAAAATGGGAGATGTACAGTATTTTTGGGAGTTTGCCATAGGGGATGGGGGGGTTTATCATCAAATACTCCAGTAAAAAAGTATGTGTCAGTTTAGATGGCCAGCCATTTTATGATCATATCTGTAACTTTGGTCAGTTCTTCACCCTGTATGAGGTTGCTCTGATCTGTTGTTTTCTGTGGTTATACAGGTGCATTCAAAATTACAGACTGCAGATAAACTTGTACCTCTTTGTCTGTGCTGTTTCTGCTACAACCAGTTGTTTTCCTGGAACATGCTCTACAACGACCTGAAACCTCAAAAGACACAGTTGTGTAATATGAGCTGGCGGTTGAGATGTGGCTGGTCTGGTGTACGAGGTCTGTTAGAAAAGTAACGGACCTTTTTATTTTTTTCAAAAACTATATGGATTTGAATCATGTGCGCTTGCATCAGACAAGCATGCGTGAGTTTTTTCACACCGATAAAATCTTCACCAAAAGCCATCTGAATCTTGCGAATGGTTTCCACCTGGCTGGCTCAAACAGTTTCTGAAAAAATTTTCATGGAGCAAAGCAGCAGTCTCTCACTCATTTTCCTGACAATGAAAATCCGCCGAGGGGGCTGGACCACTCCTCCCACAAAGCCTGCCCACAGGTGAATGACGCAACCGACAGGCATGAAAAAACTCACGCATGCGCACGAAAGTTCAAGCTTGTCTGATGCAAGCGCACATGATTCAAATCCATATAGTTTTTGAAAAAAATAAAAAGGTCCGATACTTTTGTAACAGACCTCGTATTCCAGTGGTGTGGCCAGTGTCTGGTGTGTTGTTCTTATACATGATCTGGGCTGTACTAAAGATTGTACTTATGTTTGTGTTATGAAGCATTATGACTGTTCTCTTACTGTAGCTACAGCCTTGTGGATTAAGTTGTTGTGAGCTTTAGATAAAGTTTTTCTTCTGCGTAAACACCACGTTGGTTGTGTAATGTTCAGGTTGCAATGAGTGCAGACATTTTTTTTTCCAATAAGTGTGTAATTCAACTAATAGTAACCAAAATGATAGCCTGATGTCACATAAGTTATTCAACTGGTATTACAGCTTATTAGCTTGTATGTTAGAATGACCATAAATGGCTTTATCCGCAACATTTAATGGATTATAATATACTGGACATTCTGTTCCTCAGAAGAACACCTTAACCTAAGATGTGTGTTAAATGTTCCTCAGAAGAATACCAAAACCTTAGGTGTGTTAAATGTTCCTCAGAAGAATACCAAAACCTTAGGTGTGTTAAATGTTCCTCAGAAGAATACCAAAACCTTAGGTGTGTGTTGAGGGTCCCCAGCTGAATTGTAATACCTGATAAGTCCCCACATGGTGGGTCCCAATCAGGTCTGAACCCAAGTTAAGAGTATTGTTAATTTGAAGTGATTTTCATAGTCCTGAAGTGTATCTGATCATACCAGATTTTTTTCAGAGTTGTGGGAGGTCTGGAAAGGGTGGCTCCCACAATGTAGGTTTCTTTCAGGTCTTCCCACAGTGTGACAAAAACAAGTGTGTGTGTGTGTGTGTGTGTGTGTGTGTGTGTGTGTGTGTGTGTGTGTGTGTGTGTGTGTGTGTGTGTGTGTGTGTGTGTGTGTGCAACCCCAATTCCAATGAAGTTGGGACATTGTGTAAAATGTAAATAAAAACAGAAAACAATGATTTGAAAATTCTCTTCAACCTATATTCAATTGAATACACCACAAAAGACAAGATATTTAATGTTCGAAATTTTAAACATTATTGTTTTTGAGCAAATATTTGCTCATTTTGAAATGGATGCCTGCAACACATTTTTAAAAAGTTGGGACAGGACAACAAAAGACTGCGAAAATTGATGGATGTTCAAAGAACACCTAATTGGAAACACGTGAGTGTCATGATTGGGTATAAAAGGAGCATCCCTAAAAGGTTCAGCCATTCACAAGCAAAGATGGGACAAGGATCACCACTTTGTGAACAACTGTGTGGAAAAAATAGTCCAACAGTTTAAGAGCAATGTTTCTCAATGTTTAATTGCAAGGAATTTAGGGATTCCATCATCTACCGTCCATAATATAATCAGAAGATTCAGAGAATCTGGAGAACTTTCTACACGTAAGCGGCAAGACCAAAAGCCAACACTGAATGCCTGTGACCTTCGAACCCTCAGGCGGCACTGCATTAAAAACCAACATCATTCTGTCAAGGATCTTACAGCGATGGCTCAGGAACACTTCAGAAAACCATCGTCAGTTAATACAGTTCTTTGCTACGTCTACAAGTGCAAGTTAAACCTCCACCATGCAAACCAAAAACCATACATCAACAACATCCAGAAACGACACCGCCTTCTCTGGACCTGAGCTCATTTGAAATGGACAGACGCAAAGTGGAAAACTGTGCTGTGATCTGATAAGTCCACATTTCAAATTGTTTTTGGAAATCATGGATGTTGTGTCCTCCAGACAAAAGAGGAAAAAGAGCATGCAGATTGTTACCAGTGCAAAGTTCAAAAGCTAGCATCTGTGACGGTATGGGGGTGTTAGTGCCCATATCATGGGCAACTTACACATCTGTGATGGTACCAATAATTCTGAATGTTGTTGACTGTTGAGCAACTAAAGTCGAACATCAAGCAAGAATGGGAAAGAATTCCACCTACATGGGACCAGGGCTGGACTGGGACCAAAAAATGTCCGGGGCATTTTTGGCCATGGTGGCCCACCGTGATTATTTATACAATACACGAAAACACACAACATACCAGAGGCTATATGCACACATTGTGTTATTTCAAACATTAAAATAAAGCGCAGTAGAATGTGCCACAAATTACTGCATTTACAGTTGTTTTTGACAGGAAGGTGATCAGAGAACCTCTGCCTTGGGTTCCTGAAGCATGGATCTGTCAGGATGTGAGCTACTGTGGTGTTTGGTTGCTTTTTTATAGTTCGCCTGCTTTTCTTGTGGGGGTTTTTCCCATTTGGGTCTGTCTGTCCCTTTCTCTCTTGTCCGTCTCTGCTGGCTCTTGGTGGTGGGTGTTTCCCTTTGTCTGGCCACACCCCCTTTCTGGTGAATTCCACGCACACCTGCTTCCTATCAGCACCTCATCACCTGGGTGTATTTAAGCTCCTCTGTTTGCCTTATTCCTTCGCCAGATTGTTGTGCCTTGTGCCTACTCTCGAGCTCTGTTTTTGTGTATTCCTGACCTGCTTGCCTCTCGTGTGTAATGACCACCTGCCTGTATTATCAACCACATCTAAGCCCGATGTTCCAAGTATTTCTGCTCTTGTTGGACTGCCTTTTTGTGTACCGGACCCTGTTTACTGCTCCAGTAAACTGTTTCTACTCACAGAGCTCTGTCATCGAGTCCTGCATTTGTGTCCAGCTTTTCTGTGGAACCAGTCCTGATAGAACAATCTGGCCAACAATGGACGCAGCAGACTCAAGTCCCTTTCAGCTAGCCATTCGACATCATAGCAGACAGCTAGCCCAACAAAAGGACCGGCTCACTGCTCTCAGCTCTGGCTTTAGCGATCAAGCACAACGCCAAGATGCTTTCCAGTCATTCTCTGTCAAGCCCGCCAGCCGCCATTCCAGCTCCTACACCGGAGGCTGCCGTCTGCACTCAGCTTTCCCCTCCGGAATGATTCTCCGGAGAAACTGGCGACGTGTTGCCCTTTATTACACAGTGTGAGCTGCACTTTGAACTAATGTCATCTATGTTCACGTCTGAAAGAGCGATGATAGCATACATGATATCTCACCTGTCCGGCCGGGCTGCGGCCGCACTCCTTGATGTGTTCTTCCACGGGCTTTCTACGGACATCCAGGATCGATTAATCCCTATGGATCTTTCAGATGAACTAATTGCTCTGGCTATTCAGATTGACCGGCGCTTGGCTGAACGGCCCCGCCGGGAGGCTCGTGTCCAACCACCATGCTCCACCACGCCCACTCATCCGAGCCCCTCGTCACGTCGCTCAGAGGCCGACTCCGCACCCTGCGGCACTGACAGACCGTGGCTGCAGGGCCGTGCACGGCTGTCGGGGGAGGAATGATGCCGCAGACGGGAGGATGGACTCTGTTTTTATTGTGGTCAGTCGGGTCATGTGGTTTCTGGTTGTCCAGTCAAGGGTGCCTCCGGTAATTCTCAGCCAGCGGTGCGGGTGAGTCACAATTCAATTTTTTCCTCGGCCTCTCAGAATACTATTTCTGCCAAATTAGAATCTGATCAGTCCTCCGTTTCTGTGCCCGTGTTTGTGGATTCTGGGTCCGATGCTAATCTTATATTATCATCTATCGCCAGATCCCTGCACCTCAAATTCTACCGTCTCTCACGACCTCTGGTGGTGAAGGCTGTGGATGGCCATGATATGGGACAAATTTCTTACTGCACTCAGTCAGTCTGCTTAACTGTCAATGAGAACCATGTGGAGTCAATCAGCTTCTTTGTCTTAGATAAGATGACTCATCCTGTTATTCTGGGGCATCCCTGTCTGCAACAACACAGTCCTGTTTTCGACTGGGTCAATGGGATGATAATTTCATGGGGACCTTCTTGTTCAAAAAAATGATAAAAATTCCTACACCTCCATCAAATGGTACTCCTGATCTCGAGGGAGTACCTTCCTGTTATCATGATTTAGCACTGGTGTTTAGCAAAGCTAAGGCAAAATCACTGCCTCCTCATCGCGTTTATGACTGTGCAATCGAGTTGTTGCCAGGGGCGAGTCCACCGCAGGGAAAACTGTTTTCGCTGTTGGGTCCTGAACGCATCGCCATGCAAAAATACATCCAAGAATCGCTCGATGCGGGTTTAATTCGTTCCTCTTTGTCGCCTGCAGGGGCGGGTTTCTTCTTTGTAGAGAAAAAGGATAAGTCACTTCAGCCATGTATTGATTATTGAGGATTAAATGAAATCACTGTGAAAAACCGCTGTCCTCTGCCTTTGATCTCAACTGCCTTTGAGTTATTAGAAGGCGCCAGGATTTTCACTAAATTAGACCTATGCAATGCTTACCATTTGGTCAGAATCAAGCAAGGAGATGAATGGAAAATGGCATTTAACACTCCCACCGGTCATTACGAATATCTAGTGATGCCTTTTGGGCTCACCAATGCACCGGCCATTTTCCAAAACCTGGTTAATGATGTTTTACGTGACTTTTTGAATAACTTCGTGTTCGTTTATTTAGATGACATCCTGATCTTTTCCCCTGATCTCAAGACCCACACCCAGCATGTGCGCACAGTCTTGCAAACCCTGCTGCACAATGATCTGTATGTCAAGGCAGAAAAATGTGAATTCCATAGACCAACTGTATCTTTTTTAGGGTTTGTAATCTCAGAAGGGGGGATTCAGATGGACCCAGTTAAAGTGGCGGCAGTGCGTGAGTGGGCAGTTCCGACGAACCGTATGGAGGTCCAGAGGTTTCTGGGCTTTGCGAACTTTTACTGTAAGTTCATCCGAAATTTCAGTACGGTCGCTGCTCCGCTGCGTAATGTGACATCGTCCTTACGGCCGTTCAAGTGGACCCCGGAAAGTGAAGAGGCCTTCAGGATCCTAAAACAATGCTTTACATCAGCCCCGTGCTACTCCTTCCTGACCCTGCACGGCAGTTCGTGGTCGAAGTCGATGCTTCTGATGTCGGTGTGGGGGCAATCTTGTCTCAGATGAATCCCTCCGACAAAAGGCTTCATCTCTGTGCTTTTCTGTCCCGCAAGTTGTCTTCCGCCGAGCGTAATTACTGCATTGGCGATCGCAAACTGCTAACGATCAAAGTGGCCTTGGAGGAGTGGCGTCACTGGCTGGAGGGGGCACAAGTGCCTTTTATGGTGTATGCTGACCTTAAGAATTTAGCGTATTTAAGAACAGCAAAACGGCTTAATGTGTATCAGGCCCGGTGGGCTATATTTTTCAGTCGTTTTGACTTCGTCATCGCTTATCGACCTGGCACTAAGAACGGAAAACCTGATACGCTGTCGAGACAATATGATGGTCCTGATGCCATATCCAATTCTGGCAACATTCTTCCACCTTCTTGTTTTGTCTCGCCATAACCTGGGAAATAGAATCCCAGGTGAAAGCTGCTCTAGAGACGGAATGCATACCCGCTGAATGTCCACCGGGCAAGTTGTTTGTTCCAGCTTCACTCAGGGGGAGGTGATTAACTGGAGACACGGTAGCCATTTTGCTTGTCATTCAGGAATAAAGAAAACTATATATGTGTTACAACGTTTCTGGTGGCCACGTATGGTCACTGATGTTACAGAGTTTGTGAATGCCTGTCAGGTTTGCGCAGTGCATAAATCCTCCTCACGTCCACCAGCCGGTACATTATTGCCTCTCCCTATACCAAGACAACCTTGGACTCACATCTCCGTAGACTTTGTCACTGGACTTCCACCATCAAGGGGACACACTGTCATTTTGACTGTAGTGGATCGTTTATCCAAGATGTGTCATTTTGTGCCTTTACTTAAGTGACCTTCTGCCAAAGAACTAGCTGAGGTTATGCTTACTCACATATTCCGTCTTCATGGTTTCCCGCAGGATATTGTCTCCGACTGGGGTCCTCAGTTCATCGCTGGATTTTGGAGGGAATTCTGCCATCTCGTCTGGGCTACCTCCAGTCTCACTTCTGGGTATCATCCACAAGCTAACTGTCAGACCGAACGTTTTAATCAAGAGTTGGAAAAGGGGCTTAGGGTTTTGTGTTCGCAGCACCCATCTACTTGGTCATCACAGTTAGCTTGGATCGAATTAGCACACAATAGTTTGCCTTCTGCCTCATCCGGTTATTCTCCATTTCATGTCGTCTTTGGTCATCAGCCCTCTTTGTTCTCATCCACAACTCTTCGGTCCCCAGTTCCATCCGCCCTCAGCTTGATCACTCAGTGCCGGCAAATCTGGGAGCGGGCTCGTCGTGCCCTTAGCCGATCTTCCACCCTTTGTAAGCTGGCTGCAGACCGTAAGCGGTCTTCTGCCCCTGCCTACTCGGCTGGCCAAAAGGTTTGGTTATCACCCCGGCATTTGCCACTCCGAGGGGTGCCATGCAAATTCACTCCTAGGTTTGTCGGTCCGTTTCCTGTGTCTAAGCTCATCAATCCTGTCTCTCTCCATCTTCGATTACCCGGTTCCATGCGTATTCATCCCACTTTCCATGTCAGCCAGGTTAAGCCCGTTAAGTCCAGTTCTCTGTGCCCTCCGGCCGTTCCCCCGCCTTCCGACCGGTGTGTGTGTGTGTGTGTGTGGGGGGGGGGGGGCTGTTTTCTCTGTGCCGCGGCTTCTTGCCTCCCATCGTTGGGGCCGCGGTTTTCAGAACTTGGTTGATTGGGAGGGGTACGGCCCTGAGGAGCGGTCGTGGGTTCCCTCCCACTTCATCCTGGACCCCGGTCTTATTCGTGACTTTCGCGCTGCTCAGTCTTCTGCTCCTGAGCTGTCCGGGGCCGGCCCTGGAGGGGGGGTACTGTCAGGATGTGAGCTATTGTGGTGTTTGGTTGCTTTTTTATTGTTCGCCTGCTTTTCTTGTGGGGGATTTTCCCATTTGGGTCTGTCTGTCCCTTTCTCTCTTGTCCGTCTCTGCTGGCTCTTGGTTGTGGGTGTTTCCCTTTGTCTGGCCACACCCCCTTTCTGGTGCATTCCACGCACACCTGCTTCCTATAGCACCTCATCACCTGGGTGTATTTAAGCTCCTCTGTTTGCCTTATTCTGTCGCCAGATTGTTGTGCCTTGTGCCTACTCTCGAGCTCTGTTTTTGTGTATTCCTGACCTGCTTGCTTCTCGAGTGTAATGACCACCTGCCTGTATTATCAACCACGTCTAAGCCTGATGTTCCAAGTATTTCTGCTCTTGTTGGACTGCCTTTTTGTGTACCGGACCCTGTTTACTGCTCCAGTAAACTATTTCTATTCATAGAGCTCTGTCATCTAGTCCTGCATTTGTGTCCAGCTTTTCTGTGGAACCAGTCCTGATAGGATCTGCTTACTTTTTTCACTTATGTTGGTGAGGTGGTCTTTTAAGCAGACATCATATTTCCCCAGCAATATTATCAATTCCAAAAAATTGCCATGATCGAGGCTGTCAGTGTCCAAGTTGTACGCAGGCTCATTGTGCCTGTAGCTTAAGCCTCTCTTCCCTATGACCTTCACAACCTCCACTGCATGTTCCAACACCTGATCTCTCTTCTTAACCTGCTCACAGTGTCCTGTCAGCTGTCTTCCCTCAAGGAGGTGGTCAATACTTGCTCTGGAGCAGTTTAAAAATATGCCTCAACACACTGTCTATGTGCCATGCCTCTCTCATGCTCTTCTATTCTTTGGTGCATGCACATGCCAGTCTGTCATGCCTCTAATAAAAGCACTTGGATCTTTGGGCTTACTAAAAGCAAAGCAAACAAAACAAAATAAAGCATGACATTGACTACAACACGTCAGCCATTTCCATGCTATGTCTTCCGTTCTGTTAAAGAGCCTCTGGACGACTGGGTTTGTGGCATCCTGTTGTGGATGAAACTTAAAAAATTCCTGCCTCTTTGTGGGATGAGGGCAGCTAAAATAATCAACTGCCTGATCTCCCTGTGACTCAAGTCAAGAGAGACTCAACAGTCTCTCTTGACTAAACACAGAGAAACAGAAAGAGGCAGGAATGTTAATTTCACGCGTGTTATTTCTCTGGTTACCTACCAATAATCATCCATATTTCAGCAAAGCAATGTTTCACGAATATTACATGGTTAACTGTAAGCTATAACACCTGCAAACAACAAATTTATAACAAGCTGAAATAACACTGAACACTTAGGCGAATAGGTGTTTACATTAGAGTGACATGAGCCTATCATGAACATGACATAAGACGTCATGAACATTAATGACATGTCATTCAGTTTTTGTAATATCTGCACACCAGTGTCAACTTTACATTATCCTACAAAAATCAAATGACACTTTATAACAGTATAGCCTACATTAATGTTCATTGTTTAAGTCAAATAAAGTAGCCAAGGCCTCTTATCTAATATGGTAAGTTGGACAACAAATCTACTCATAGCATTATTCAAAAACAAAGGCTATTTTCTCTCTCTGTCACTCACTCACACACACACACACACAGACATATGCACGCACACACGGGTGACCACCTCCAAACCAACGAGGTTGTGCATAAAATTCTATAGGCTAATTCAGGTTTTAGTCTGACTGAATAAAATGAGTACTGTAATAACTTCCTAAATTTACACTTTTGGCACATAATAATTCCGCCCATACTGATTTAGTGAAGATGTAGCCTAGCTAGTCGTTCAAGAGCCCTCTGTCCTCCCTTTAAGACGGTCATTCTGCTAGCATTTCGCCGGGCTACTTCTTATCGGGTTGTCAGTAGCTACGAGGTCTGTTAGAAAAGTAATGGACCTTTTTATTTTTTGCAAAAACTATATGGATTTGAATCATGTGTGATTGCATCAGCCAAGCTTGAACCTTCTGGACATGCCACATGTCCTGTGAGGCTTCATCACGGCGTTGCTTTTTGTTGAGTGCCCTGCGACTCCGTTCCGACGCACGAATTCCTTCACACGTCTTTTCATGCCAAAAAAGTGCTGATGTCAAACTCTTCTGCCATTTCTGTGGTAGTAAGATGACATCCCGGATCAACAAAGCGTTTACTTTGGAAATGAACGGCACATTCCACTGTTACAGGAGTTTTTGTCATGAAAAGACATGCAGAGGACTTCGCACGTCGGGACGGAGGCGCAGGGCACACAACAAAAAGCAAAGCTGTGATGAAGCCTCACAGGACATATTGTGGCATGTCCAGCTTGTCCACAATTTCTTGGATAGTCACACGACTGAAAAGCCACCGAAAGCTGTCTGAATCTTCCGAATGGTGCAAGAGCTGGGCATGTGAGGGCTTGTCCTGTGAGACCAACACGGAGGTGCTTTCGTCCAGTGCCATGAGTGGCTCCGTGGCGAATTTCTCCACCCCTCTTTCCATTACAAAAACTCCTGTAACAGTGGAATGTGCCGAACAAGTGCTATGTCCAGCTGTCTTGCCATTTCTCTGGTAGTCAGACGATGTCCCGGATCAACAAAGCGTTCACTTTGGAAATGATCTGGTCTTTTGAGCCTGTCAATTGCCGCTCGGTGCGCGGCGCGCCATCCGCCGCTGTGGGCCGTCTTTAATCCAGTTGTAATTGTCCTTAATCTGTGTGATCCCCATTAGATCTTCACCGAAAGCCATCTGAATTTTCCAAATGGTTTCCACTTGGCTGTCTCTCACACTTTCTGAAAAAATTTTGATGAAGCAAAGCGGCAGTCGATCAGCCAATTTCCTAACAATGAAAATCCGACGAGGGGGCTGGACCACTCCTCCCACAAGGCGTGCTCACAGGCGAATGACGCAACCAACAGGCGAGAAAAAACTCACGCATGCGCACGAAGGTTCAAGCTTGGCTGATGCAATCACACAAGTCAAATCCATATAGTTTTTGCAAAAAATAAAAAGGTCTGTTACTTTTCTAACAGATCTCATATTCTGACCTCCTCCTCCATCTCCTCGACCTCCGAATTCACCTGGATTGCTACTTCTTCCTCTATGGTTTGCCTGTGCACTCGGGGCTCCTTTTGATGTTGACGGCGCTGCACTCATTGATGGCTCTGCATCCTCTGCTGTGGCTGAAGCACTGACAAACATATCTGTAAATTTTGCACATTTTGCTGCGTCAACTTGTAGGCTTTTGAGCCTTTTCGCTCGCAGCTTCTCTGCGCCTCCCTTGCGTTTCTGTTGTTTATCCATTTCGATAGCCGGATATTCACTTAACTCTCTCCAACTCCATTCAGCTCAAATGGCATAAATTGATAACCTGAGTCAATGTGAGGGGGAAGGCGGGCCGAGGAAGGCTGAGAGATTTCATTGGATTAGCCCAGTGTCCTTAGAAAGATTCTACCAATGGCCACATTTTGTGTTTCAAATACCATCACGGTCAATTTTTTAAAACTTTTTTTTATATATAAAATTAGGACAGCCCCGGCCCAAAATATGCCTGGGGTCCCTAAGCCAGTCCATGCCTGCATATATATATATATATATATATATATATATATATATATATATATATATATATATATATATATATATATATATATATATATATATATATATATATATAGGAGCGTCTCCTCTTTGACACCTGGAGATATACCAGGCCTTGCTGTATGGAATTGATCTTTCTTTGAAGAAACCCCATGGCCTCTGCTTAATGCAAGCTTAAGATGTTGGTTGTTTGATCACAGCTTTCTGCTACATTCCCCCACTCGCTTCGACTTTGGGTCTCCAACACTGACTCGCCAAGATGAGGAAGGCTGTGACAGTCGGTGGGTGATGTCTTCCATTGGCGGTGAGGCTGAGAGGGTTAGTGTCAGACTAGCAGAGTGGCTTCGAGTGACTACTACATGCTAAAGTGGTCCGACTATGGTACCACATCCTACATTTGCCTATTTATTTACATTATTACATTATTAGGATTAGTTTGGCTAATCCAAATAAGCTCGGATACCTGGTCGGTTTCGGATTCTTGGTCTAAATTTGGGTTAGCTTCGATATCTTCGGACGGTTCGGCCACACGTCGTTTTCTTCGGGCTAGTCTGGCGAGGGCTCAAGAACACCTGGTTATACCGTTCTGAAGGGTATTGGCGTATCTCCGCGCCCACAGAGCTAAGCCGAGGGTAGTCAAGTAACCGACGATTGTGGCTACAAACAGCAGGGTGTCAGGAGTAGACCAAGCATACGATAGGGCTTGGTAGGGTCTGAGATCTTAATTTCGCATCTCTTTCAAAGTTTTATCTATTGGGGCCACGTCGATGACTTGAGAACGCTCATACTGGATTTTCTCTAGGGTCTGTTGGGCTAGTTCTTATAGCGGTTTGGTTGTAAAAGTCGGATACTTCAGTGGTGGTAGAGAGATACCTCACCAATACGGAGCAGGGCGTTTTTGGGAACCATGACCCACAAAGTTTTTTTGCAGAAGTTCAATACGAGTAGACGTGTCATGACGGTCGTACACTAGTAGGGCTGACTTTCCGGGGGTTGCAAAGGGGGTTGCAATGGCGCACAACAAGAAGCATGTCCGTGTTGGAAGTCTCACAGGACAAGTTGTGACATGCCCAGCTGTTATACAATTTCTCGGATACTCACTCGACTGAAAAGCCACCGAAAGCCGTCTAAATCTTCCAAATGGTTTCCAACACAGACATGCTTTTTGTTGTGCGCCATTGCAGCTCCATCCGGACGTGCGAATTCCTCCACGTTTTTCATTACAAAATCTCCTGTAACAGTGGAATGTGCCGCAAAAGTGCTGATGTCCACCTCTTCTTTATTTCTCTGGTAATCAGACGACGTCCCGGATCAACACAGCGTTCACTTTGGAAATGATCTGGTCGTTTCAGCCTGTCAATGGCCGCTCATAGCGCGGCGCGCCCTCCGCCGCTGTGGGCCATCTTTAATCCGGTTGTAATGCTCCTTAATCTGTGTGACGCCCAGAGTATCCTCACCCAAAGCCGTCTGAATCTTCCGAATGGTTTCCACCTGGCTGTCTCTCACAGTTTCTGGAAAAATTTGATTCAGCGCTGCTCCAATCGATCAGCCATTTCCCTGACAATGAAAATCCGATGAGGGGGGTGGACCAGTGCTCACTCAAAGCCTGCCCACAGGCGAATGACGCAACCGACAGGCGTGAAAAAACTCACGCATGCGCACGAAGGTTCAAGCTTGGCTGATGCAAGCGCACACGATTCAAATCCATATAGTTTTTAAAAAAAATAAAAAGTTCGGATAGTTTTCTAACAGACCTCGTATGTTGCTTTCATTCCTCTGTGACCTGCGCATGCTGAATCGTACCTGTGCATCAACATCACCCCCTGGTGGTTACGAGGAACCACTAACGCAGGTGAAGAGAGATCCTCTGAAGCATAGAACAAGATGCCATGGAGCACTTGGAGGTTATCTCGGGCGTGGTACAGCTGTTTTAAGTCAGGGACAGAAGCAAAATCATCCTCAGTGAATGGGTGAACTTGAGGATCAGTGAGGTGTAGCACCATTTTGTTTATGGCCAGATCCAGAGCCTGGAGTGAAGCCAGGTCAGAGTCGGAGAAAGCTGGAGCGACCAAGGCTGTTGTGGGGACGGGGGCTGTGGCAGGGTCTGTGGCAGCAGTCCTAGCACGAGTCACCACTGATACAGCATTGAGGCAAAAGTGCCTCATCGAATGCCCACGGCATGCCGTCCAGAGCGCCTTGCTTGGCTAGTGTGTCAACTAAGTCATTAAATTCTTTGTCTTGGCCTGGTGTGCGGGAGTGACCTCTGACCTTTTTCCAGTATATCTGGAGGTTGTGCGTAGTTATGAGGTGATCACAAGCCGCAAACAGTTCTTTGTGTTTGACCGATTTCTTGTTGGAGGTCATGAAACCATTGCATTTCCAGCATGGTAGATGGCACAAAAAGCTAAGGCGTGCATAGTTTGACTCTGTGCATAGTACAAATGTTGTGACATTTTGCGCCACAGCTAACTGGCATGTTATGAGTATGCCCGCAATTTCGGCATACTGAGAGGACTGTGGTCCCAGTTGGAATTTTTGTGGCTCATGTGGTGCGTTGTCAATCCACGCGACCCCCACTCCTGCCCAGGCGACTGTTTCATGGTGAAATGAGCAGCCATCCACGTACGCAGTGATCATGCCTTGGCAGGCATTGTGGTCGAAGTATTGGTGATTAGGGGAGTCAGGTGGTGACACATCTTCGTTAAACAAGTTTGCAGCCGGTGTGTCTTCGGTGCAGCACTGGCAAGCAGCTAACCCTGTGCCTAGGGGAGTTTTGCAGTCTTGGACGTACCGCACCTCCACGTCAAAACTTTGCAGTGCCATCAACCACGAGGCAACTCATGAGTTTGTTACTACACCTTCTCGCAGTCTTTGACTGTTAAGGAATGTCACTGGTTGATGATTGGTTTCTACAGTGACTTTTTGTCTGCCCAGATAGTTGGCGAAATGTTCCACAGCCCAGACTGTTGCTAGTAGGGCTTTTTCGCAGTCACTGAATTTAAGTTCCGGCGGTTGTAGCATTTTGCTCGCGTATGCGACCACTCACCTATCTTTGTCGTACATCTGGTATGGTCCCGCGCTTAGGAATTGATTGGAGAATCCCACCTCTAGGTGGAATTCTTTGCTACAGTCAGGGTATGCTAGGCATGGGGCTGAGCAGAGTTTGTCTTTCAGAGCGTGCATGGCCTGTTCTTGGGGTTCACCCCATAGGAATGGCGTCTCATTTTTGAGCAGGTCTGTCAGTGGTTTCGCCAAATCTGCATAGTTTTCAATGAATTGGCGGGAGTAATTGCAAACTCCCAGAAAGCTGCGCAGTTCTGTTAGGTTTGTAGGCATTTTGATGTTGGTGATGCCTTGGACTCGTCCAACTTGTGGTTGCACTCCGTCTCGTCCGACAAGGAGGCCCACATAGTTGACCTTGGTCCGACACCATTGACACTTTGAAAGTGAGATTTTTGCACCAGTATTCGTGAGTTGGCTCAGGATGTGGTCTATCTCGTCCAAATCAATCAATTTCAATCAATTTTTTTTTATATAGCGCCAAATCACAACAAACAGTTGCCCCAAGGCGCTTTATATTGTAAGGCAAGGCCATACAATAATTATGTAAAACCCCAATGGTCAAAACGACCCCCTGTGAGCAAGCACATGGCTACAGTGGGAAGGAAAAACTCCCTTTTAACAGGAAGAAACCTCCAGCAGAACCAGGCTCAGGGAGGGGCAGTCTTCTGCTGGGACTGGTTGGGGCTGAGGTAGAGAACCAGGAAAAAGACATGCTGTGGAGGGGAGCAGAGATCGATCACTAATGATTAAATGCAGAGTGGTGCATACAGAGCAAAAAGAGAAAGAAACAGTGCATCATGGGAACCCCCCAGCAGTCTACGTCTATAGCAGCATAACTAAGGGATGGTTCAGGGTCACCTGATCCAGCCCTAACTATAAGCTTTAGCAAAAAGGAAAGTTTTAAGCCTAATCTTAAAAGTAGAGAGGGTGTCTGTCTCCCTGATCTGAATTGGGAGCTGGTTCCACAGGAGAGGAGCCTGAAAGCTGAAGGCTCTGCCTCCCATTCTACTCTTACAAACCCTAGGAACTACAAGTAAGCCTGCAGTCTGAGAGCGAAGCGCTCTATTGGGGTGATATGGTACTACGAGGTCCCTAAGATAAGATGGGACCTGATTATTCAAAACCTTATAAGTAAGAAGAAGAATTTTAAATTCTATTCTAGAATTAACAGGAAGCCAATGAAGAGAGGCCAATATGGGTGAGATATGCTCTCTCCTTCTAGTCCCCGTTAGTACTCTAGCTGCAGCATTTTGAATTAACTGAAGGTTTTTTAGGGAACTTTTAGGACAACCTGATAATAATGAATTACAATAGTCCAGCCTAGAGGAAATAAATGCATGAATTAGTTTTTCAGCATCACTCTGAGACAAGACCTTTCTAATTTTAGAGATATTGCGTAAATGCAAAAAAGCAGTCCTACATATTTGTTTAATATGCGCTTTGAATGACATATCCTGATCAAAAATGACTCCAAGATTTCTCACAGTATTACTAGAGGTCAGGGTAATGCCATCCAGAGTAAGGATCTGGTTAGACACCATGTTTCTAAGATTTGTGGGGCCAAGTACAATAACTTCAGTTTTATCTGAGTTTAAAAGCAGGAAATTAGAGGTCATCCATGTCTTTATGTCTGTAAGACAATCCTGCAGTTTAGCTAATTGGTGTGTGTCCTCTGGCTTCATGGATAGATAAAGCTGGGTATCATCTGCGTAACAATGAAAATTTAAGCAATACCGTCTAATAATACTGCTTAAGGGGAGCATGTATAAAGTGAATAAAATTGGTCCTAGCACAGAACCTTGTGGAACTCCATAATTAACTTTAGTCTGTGAAGAAGATTCCCCATTTACATGAACAAATTGTAATCTATTAGACAAATATGATTCAAACCACCGCAGCGCAGTGCCTTTAATACCTATGGCATGCTCTAATCTCTGTAATAAAATTTTATGGTCAACAGTATCAAAAGCAGCACTGAGGTCTAACAGAACAAGCACAGAGATGAGTCCACTGTCTGAGGCCATAAGAAGATCATTTGTAACCTTCACTAATGCTGTTTCTGTACTATGATGAATTCTAAAACCTGACTGAAACTCTTCAAATAGACCATTCCTCTGCAGATGATCAGTTAGCTGTTTTACAACTACCCTTTCAAGAATTTTTGAGAGAAAAGGAAGGTTGGAGATTGGCCTATAATTAGCTAAGATAGCAGGGTCAAGTGATGGCTTTTTAAGTAATGGTTTAATTACTGCCACCTTAAAAGCCTGTGGTACATAGCCAACTAACAAAGATAGATTGATCATATTTAAGATCGAAGCATTAAATAATGGTAGGGCTTCCTTGAGCAGCCTGGTAGGATTGGGGTCTAATAGACATGTTGATGGTTTGGATGAAGTAACTAATGAAAATAACTCAGACAGAACATGTGTGTGTAATGTTGGGTTTTGCATTAGGATGTCGTCAACATAGATAAGGGTGCCTTGCTCGTTTGCATCGGGGCACGCCTTGTTCAAGAAGATGTTGAATTCTGCAGGTGAGTTGGCATAGCCAAATGGGCACCTGGTGAAAGTGTACTGGCGGTTGGCGAAGGTGAATGCCAGTTTGTGTTGATCGTCTTCATGGACAGGGATTGTCCAGAACCCGGAGACCACATCAAGCATGGAAAAGTATTTTGCATCTTTTACTTTAGCAAGTTCCTGCTCTAACCGAGTCATCAGCCATCGAGATAGCGACACCTGTTGGTTGAGTTTGCGGTAATCGATGGTAAGTCTCCACTTACCATTTGGTTTGATTACTGGCCATACAGGGGCTGAATAGGTGCTGTTGCACAGTCTCGTGATCCCTTTTCCTAATAGATCATATATGATTTCCTGTACATGTTCATAGGATACCAGAGGAATTTTGTACTTTTGCACGAAGGTGGGTGGTGCATTTGGAGGAGTTGGGATGTGCACAGAGTGGATGTGGTGAGTCCACAATCCAACGAAACATTGGCAAAGGATGCTCGGTATTTATAGAGTAGGTCTCTTAGACGTCCTTGCTCCTCATCATTATTTAAAGCATCTGCTGCGGTCAAGACTTGTTCTACCTGAGATGCAAACTCAGAATGAGAACCTGGGTTACGGTTCAGAGCTGGTTCAGTGTCATTTCCAGCATTTGTTCTGTTTTGAGAGTCAACCGTGAGGACCGTAAGGGTCTGGAGGACCATGTGGTCAGGGTCATCAAGGTCTATTCTGCTGACAGTGTCTTCCTCAGAGATGTTCGCTGGAAATACAGTGATTGCTCCTGAGGGTTTGGAAAAGACAACCCGCCGTTGTGAACAGGGATGAAGCGATGGAGGGACTTGGCCAAGAACCGGGATGTTCAGCTCAAAGTCCTGGAATTCAGTGCTGATTAACCAACCCAGTGGGGTGGCTTTGGGAATCAGGATATCTTCACCAGTGTCGTTATGCACCATCAAGTTGCTAGTTGTCCGACCTCCTAGGTTCAGAAGTGGAGTGGCTTCAAGAGATAGTCCCAGTTTGGTGAAGAGCTGGGATGGCTGGAAGACTGCCTGTGAATGCTGGAGTGGTGCATTTTTCAGGTGGGCAGGTATCGTGATGTGACCATCACTCACTACCTGACATGCATCAGGGATCAATTGTCCAGACCTTAGATACTCCGGATCGGAGTAAGTGGGGTCATCGCATGCTCTGATCAAAGACCAGAGGACCTGATTTACTCTGTCAACCTGTACCTCCAATCGGACAAGGAGGTCACCTCCTATGTAGACAGTCCGTGGTAAATTTGGAACGACTAAGAATGAGTGGCTCAATTCTTGTTGGTTCCAGCACATTCTGAGTGTGCAGATTCCAGGTGCCTTGAGTACGGTCTGGGGTAGAGGGTCCTTTGGAAAACGGAAAGATTTTTCCACATATAAAATGTCTGGACTGGATTTGCTCAATGAGTCAAACAGACTTTGAGTAATAGCTGATCTTTCGGCCCAAAGAGCCAGAGCTATGTCAGCAGTGTGTGTGTTTTCCAAATGGAGACCATCTACTACCAGAGGGCTGTACTCACTCACATTAGTGTCCTCTGACAGCTTACAGAGGAAAGTGTCCTTCTCGGCCAGCAGTGCATCTGGGGGCCATGAAGCATTCTGCGGGTCGACATCCGATGGAATGTCCGCTGTGACCGTGTCACGTGGGGGTTCTGTATCATCTGGGATCTCAATGGCATAACATTGGGGCTTTGCCGGTTGATTCACCTCAGGTGGGTGAGGGTGACGGACCTGTGCCCACAGTTTTAACTGTTTGAAATCAATGAGGGGTTCAAATGGGTTGAGAAAATCTTTCCCTATGAGGAAGGGAATGGTGTCGAGTGCTGATATGTACACAGGGTGTACCAGACTCATGGGTCCAACAGTGATGTTGACCAGAGCCATTGAGGACAAATTTGTCGGGTTGTTCATGTAGGGATGGGTCTCCAATGAACCTGCAGTTGTTTAAACAGTGAGGTAGACATTAAGGTGACATCGGCAGCAGTGTCCAGAAGAGCCTCATGTCTTAGTGAGTTTTCCAGGATTAGGGACAAATAAAATTTCTTTGCAATCCCCTTCTCAGAGAGGTTGCCTAAGGATTTCCGTACAGGTGGTTGTCCAGGTATAATAGACGTTGGATCAGCGCGTGGTCTCGTCCTGATCAACCTGGACTACCAAGATGGCACTGGGAGGACCAGACTTGGTCTCTCTTGGTTCTTGGGCCCCATCTGAAAAATACAGTGTCTCAGGACGTGGATCCTGTGATGGTGACGCTAACAGGTTGTCTACACTCCGGTATAGGTCTTCCTCAGATGCCTCTGGCGGAGTTTGTGAAGACACCGGGTAGCTGGTTGGAGATGGGGGTTTACACACAGCACGTTAGCTTTCTTTTTGGCCTTTGGAGGAAGCCTTTCATGATCTTCCAGATTTATTGGTGGAGGCTTGAGTCCACATGCTTGGACTGGTCTCTTTCTCTGGAGTCTCGCTTCCAAGCGCTCTCATTGTTGCGTCCAGGTGGTCCCTGATGTGGGTGTCTGAAACACTGCCATCCTTGGGATCGGTCACCTGGGTACGCACGTCTGTCATCGGGGTGATCTTCCCATGTGGTGGGCTTCTCCCACTGTCTGGGTTTGAATTTATTTCCCTGATTTTCAGCAGTTTCGGATCCCTCTCTGGTTCCGAAGTCATTTTGGTTTTGTGGGGACCACTGCGGTTTTGCTCGTGGTCCACCTCGATCCTTGGGTCGGCATCTGACAGATGGTTTCATCTGTCGAGAGGAGGTAGTGGCAGAGCCAGTATGAGGTTTAAATTTCCCCCTGGAGGTGCCTTCAAGCTCGAGGGTAGGCCTAGGTGCTTTAAGGCTGAGGATCATTTTGTCCTCGGATTTACCCCTCTCTTAACTTGTTTAGCGAAACCTTTCATAGCAAGATCCCACAGGTACTGTATGGGAGCCTCATTGGGATCTCCCAGGATTCCCAGATGATAACTCGTGTTAGGGTGGAGATTGTCAAGGAACAATGTTTTAAAATTAAGGTCTTCTTCCATACCTGGTTCATTTCGGGTGCCGAAATAGGTACAGAGGAGCCTGTTGTAGTATTGTTGGGGCAGTTCACGTCTGCCTTGTTTGACAGCCATAGCGGCGGCTAGGCCTGTCCAAACGGAATGATCTGAATATTCTTTTTCTAATGCTAAGCTAAGTTTAGCAAAGTCTTGTCGTACCTCCGCGGGTTGACGCTCAACGAACCGGCTGACCTTGCGGCTGGAAGTCCGCTTGATGAGGTAAATGTAATGTTCCCTGGTAGCATGAGTGAAATCCCTGAGGTAATAGCGTATGTCGTTTAAATACGCACGTGTCGAGGGAGCCTCCTGGAGTTGGCTCAAAATGGTTAATGAGCCGTGCAATCTTGTCCAGTTCTCTGTCATTAAGGACTGTGGTAGGACGCATATGAGGGGGAAGGAGAGGCGATGTCTCTCGATACCCATGATAAGGAGGTTGGAACTCCTGAGGATGTGACATGGGTCCTGACAGAGGTTCAGGGCGCAATTCCTTGCGGTCTGTGGTGGTGAAAGTTTGTGTTCCATTTTCCCACATGACTGTTTTGTTTTGTTCAGGGTCTCCCGGTGGTTGGGAGTTTAATTGTAGTTTGTGCTTTAATGACTGCACTTCAGCATTGAGGTGCTCATTTCATTCTCGAGTATCGTCTAAAAGAGTTTGTGTATCTGTCAGACGTCTCAGCACCTCATGAGTCTTCAGCTTTTCACTCTAAAATGTCTTCAAACTTTCCAGCATGACTCTTCAATGTTTTAAGCTCACCATACGCCTGTTGGAGTAAATGATGAGCTTCTCTTTGTTCTCGATGCGCGGACCTAAGTTCAGTTTGTAACTCCTTAAATTCATTGTTGCGTTCCTGAAGAGTTTCTTTCAGGAGTAAAGCTTGGTCTTTAGCTCCAGAATCAGGTGCGGTATCTGATTCATCTGGGGAAGCCTGTAGATTTTCCAGTTTTTCTTCAGCAAGGGTCAAAGACTTGTTTTTCTTCTAATTGCTGTCTCAGGAGTTTATTCTCCTTGCGCAATTCTGCATTTTGTTCTTTCTGCCTTTTTAGAGAAAGAACTGATTTCTCCATGAGTGATTCTGCATGTTTGAGCTTCAGGGCTGTGGCAATAGCTAGCTTGCCAAGCACTGTAGCCAGGTTTTTCTTTTCCACAGTTGCTGCTAATGTCTGACTGATGAGTTCAGACATTTCAGCAACTATGCCTTCACGTGTGGCTTGTTGCATGTCATGCAAGTACCCTTACCAAAAAATAGTACTGATAAGTATATAAAAAGTAAACTGGAAGTATACTTGAAACATACTTGCATGTACTACTTTTTGGTAAGGGATAGCCAGGCAATATTTCGGCGGTCAGGTCGGATAAGACCTCTTCTAAAAGCTCACGAGTCGCTACGACCTTGGCTTTCCAGGTCAGTAGAAGTTCTTGGTTTGTTGTCACTGGGCGTGGCCATGTTGGCTTTCTGGGATGACGATTAGACAGCGTCCACCAGAAACAAAACAATAAAGAATTGACAACAAAATAACAAGATGAGCGATAATAAAAAAAAAACTACAGATGATCCAGCTGCAGAAGTGTGAAAGGGATTCGTGAGTTAACTGCAGGTGAATCGAGCAGTGGAGAATTCACACGAATGCAAAAGGAAAATGTTGAGGAGTGTTATTCGTTGTATTATTTACAATGAATTATGTATTATGTACACGTAGAACTTTCCTGGGTTTAGTTATTGTGATGTAACACCAATATTCTCTGTTTAGAATTACTATGGGTTACACTTTGGTAAAGCTTCAGCACTTTCACTTCAAAAAGAAATCACTCCTGAAGGAGGTGTTCTTTTAATGAGGTAGGAGAGTTGTAAAAAAAAAAACAAATTTTTCTTTATTGTTATTTAAATGATCTCCTGATTAATCCTAATTGGATTGAAACTATAAAGTTCATTAGCTAGTTGTGAAAACAACAAGATTAATTAAATATGTGTACACTTGATTAGTATCAAAACAGTAGAATAAATGATTAATATTTCCAATTAGAATTGGAGAAGCGACTTAAAAGAGTTAAAAAAAAATTATTATGCAAGATGAAACTTGATAATAAATGTTTCAGTTTCAGTTAATAGTAGTCATTCTTTTAAGTGGTAGGGAAAAGTTAAAAAGTTGCTGGAAATTATTTACATGCAATACAGGCTAGTTACCAGCAGTCGGCGGACTATCTGGTCGCTGTAGCATGCTGTTATGTTGTTAGCAGAAGCTAGGCTAGCTGGTTAGGCGCTTTAGCTGCGGTGATTAGCACCTGGGTTAATTCAATGATCGGAGCCTGGGCGTTTGACAGCGGCTAACGGCCTGTTAGCATGCTATTGCCTCTGGTTTTCCGATGGCTAATTAGTGTTCAATCCGAGTTAAGGGGCCGTTAGCACAGCTGTAGAAGCTAGTGCATGTTAGCAGGCCCGTACTGTCGCGCGCAGCGCCGACAGCAGAAATCGATTGAACTAATTACACGGACTGAATAACATGCAGGTTTCATGCAGTTAGTGACCATTAGAAGCAGCTTGGTTAACCAAGTAATGCTTAATGAAACAACTCGTTCTGATTTTCAACACCGCTCGTGGCTGCTAAGCCGTTTGGAGCTGGCGTACTAAGATGGCAACTGTTTACATCGTGCGTGTGACGTAGCGCAGTTTCATGGCGGCGCGTCAAGCTGTTGATGACATCGTGACGTCGGCACGTCTTGACATGATTCACACAGAGGGGTTTTGAAACAGGCAACGCCTCCTCTTCAAACTTTTCCGCTCAGCAGCAATAAATTCTTAAAAACGTGCTTGTTTTTTCACAAAATGGCGGATTCGGTGGTCCTGTGAACAGTACAGTACCTTTAAAATACAAGATGGTGGACACGGGGGAACCCTTCCTTTTCTCTCAAACAAGCTTTTGATCAGGACGTCTCCTGGTCAGGGAAGCAATCACTGGCAATCCCTTTCTGGAATACAGGTTCAGTCTAAAATCTAAAATCTCAGCTCATGCAAATTGTGTCTGGACAATCAGAGCACAGCATGCTGACTGACTCACAAGGTTTGTGACTGGTTAAGTAGCTAATTTAACTAGTCCCTTGGAGTCACAAATACAGTGATTACAACAATTGGAATCTCGCAATTTTGCAATATATATCCGGGTGAGCAGTTTAAATCTGGAAACTCGCAGAATTTTAACTGTCACCGAGGCCTCACATTAAACATGAATTTCTCGTGAAAATAACACAGCGCTTTCTTTTTTCTCTCTTTTTCTCTCATGCACACGCACACAGTTGAATAAGGACAGATTAAGTTGCTCTATACGCTTCCAGCTTAATTGGCTGTGTTTTCTGTATGACTCACAAAGGTTCAGACCTGGTAAGTGCAGCCTCACATGGGCTTGCACCAATATACTGTAGGAAAGAAAGCCACAGGATGAATATATTAATGTTTGGAATATTGAAAATTATCACTTGTGGATAATTTTAACTCGAATAGGGGGCACCACCTATCGCTGCCTTAATGATCTATAACAAGGTTATAATATCATTGATTTTAGGGTCAGTCGATAGGAAATATTAAGATCAGTCTCAAATTCTCAGGGGTAAGCTCCGCAGGTCAGATCGACACCCTCTGTAAAACCATACAAAAATCACAGACAACATCACACGTTTAAGATATTTATTGAACTCTGGCAGGAGCTAAATAACAGGACATATTACAGTAAGCAATTTAATGATTCTGTGTAGGCTCTCAGTTGTCCAGGTGGTTTCCACAGTAGAGAAGCGTGAATCTTCGACTGGACTGGGTTGCTTGATGCGAGGACATTTCGCTTCAGATCGCAGAAGCTTCCACAGCTAAAATTCTTGCTCTGGTAGTCTGATTCTGTCTTGACTCTTGTAGAGAAGAATAAACAGAAGCCACAAATGCTGGAGTTTTAAACCTAACCAGACGTGGGTACCCACATACTGTGAGGGCTTTCCGGACAAGTTGTTCTTTAGCCCTTCCCTCTGCAGTTGTGGGCACCTGTAGGGCTCTGTGTTGAAGAGTCCTGATCACCCCGAGCTTGTGTTCAAGGGGGTGGTTTGAACCAAAGAGCAGATATTGGTCAGTGTGAGTTGGTTTTCTGTAAACCCCTGTCTGGAGCTGCCTGTTCTCTCCAATTGTAACATCACAGTCCAAGAAGGCTAAATGGTTGTTTCTGGCATCCTCACATTTTGGATCGATTCAGAATCGTAATAAATAAGAATCGCGATTCGGACGTGAAACAATTTTTTCCGGCACCCCTAGTGCTGAGTACTCCACAAGTCACTCATGTGGAATGCCTTGGTAGCAAAGCGCTTAAATGTGTACATGCAGGCTCCTCATAACTACATGGACATGGCTGAATCCATGGATAACACTGCGGAAAATTGTCACAGTCTGCCCCTATCCGAACCTATGTCTTGGTTTGTCCTCTGTCGGTGTCCTTTTTCCTGCTCTTTTATCTTCTGTTTGGACCTGGTCTTTGATTTATTTTTTATTATACTTTAGTCACTGATTGTGTTATCTGTTTGTTATGCTTTAACCATGTGCTGAGTTCTGTTCTAGTTTCTGGTCCAACTTTAATTTTCTTGTTGATCTCTGTTCATTATTTATTAATGAAAACAGATTATTGAAAGGGATTATTTCATGTGTGGATTTTTACATTTTCTTTGTGTTGTGTTTGGGTTTATCTTTTATTCAGGGTCTGTCTGCTTTCTGTTTGTCTGACTGCACGCTCTTGTCTGGTGTTTGGGGTTTGGACTGGGTCCTTCTGTTTGCTACGCCTCCTTCCTGATTGTTCTTACACACCTGTCTCTCATTTCCCTATAACCACCACCTGTGTTATTTAAGCCCTTTGTGTTTATCATGTTTTTGCCAGTTCATTCTGCTTTTTACTTTGTTACCTCTGCCTGGCTGACTGTCTCACTGTGTACTATTTAATTCTACCCAGTTCTTATTGTAATACTGTCCCTTACAAAGTTGAAGTATTCTTCAGTTTGAATTTATTTAAAGTCATGTTGAAAAACAGGCCTGGGTCCCCAGAGATGCAGCCCACATAGGGACTCCATCTTGTGAGAGACCCCAAACAAAACCAACAAGTGTTTTTATAAACACAATGTAGGTGGTAAAGTGGGTGGGTTTTATTCCCACAACACCTAACCTTATTGGCTTGTGTAGCTAGAGGGGAAACCCAGTTGTTCGGTACCTGGTGGAACCTAACTCCTTTGTTGTCATCAGATTCAGACCAGTTGACATGTATATTCAAACAGATAACTAAAACTCACTAAAAAATAACCATTTAATCATAGCAAATACTTGATAGTAAAAACTAAAATATAATAACAAATAAATCTAACAGTACCGAAACACTACCTCAATTCTGGATAAACCCTTTTGATAACTCCTATGCCACAGTCTGTGTGTGTGCATTTGTGTCTATCTGCTTTTTGTGCCACACAACAAATCTCGACACAAATCTCTGGCCCAAAGAAAAGTGGACAAAACCCCTTGAATGTGACAGATGTGACAGTTGGAACAATAAGACAATATTTAGAAGAGAACACTGGCATGTGCGCACATTTTTTTCCATGGCTTTATTCATGAAAATCATTCAATATTATAAAAAAAATAGCTTGCGTGAAAACAGCCCAGTCTCACGTTTTTGTTTTTTTGTTGTTTTTTTTTCCGTGCCCCCGTGACGAAATGAGTCAAATTTTCGTGACGGGGTTTTTTTTTTTTAACTCACTATTACTAACCCTGCTCCTACCCCTGACCCTAACCTTAACCATAACCTAATCTTACTCCTTCCCCATCCAAACCATAACCACCCCCGACCCCCCGCCTCACTTTTAATTTCGTGCAGCCATCACGGAATGAATTAGAATGAATTTGTGCTGCCGTGACGAAAATGAGGTGCTTTTCGTTACAATATCACGAACCAATGGATTAATGTATATTTTGTGCTGCTGAATCACGACTTTCCATGAAACCAGGTTGTTGAAAGCTACATTTAATGTCTTGATTCAAACGTGCTTTGTACAAATTAGCTGTGTTTGGTGGAGGAGCTGGAAAAAACAGCAGTTTTCCATCAAGGAACATTTCTTGGGATAATTCAGGGGTCTCAGCACATTTAGGATATATTCCTTCACTTCCCATAAAAAGTAGACACTTTGCAGAATTCACAAATATATCATATATTGGGTTTTTTTTTAACTGACTGAAATAATGAAGATGAGAAGATAGAAATATAAAACTCTCCCAATATACTGAAATCACACAAGATTTTCATTTGATTTGTTAAATTTAAGATTTTGGTTTAATGTTTGGTGGATCGATAATTATAATTGCGCTCAGATTCAGATGATCAATTAACCACCTCAGCAGAGGTTATAACCACTAACTAAGTCAAATAAAAACGCTGTGATGAATATGAAGATTTTATTCTGCACAACTGAGCAACAATCAGAAAAGCTACAGAAGCTGAAACAACTTTCTATATTCTTTTTATTCCACACACATCATGGCACAAAACAAAGAAATTTGCATTTTGAACTGAGATTAAATGTTGAAAATAAAAAAAAAAGAAAAGAAAATTTGATCTGTAATACAGAAAGAGATTTGAAATGTAGAAATGACTGGTATCAATCTTTTACATCATATGAGGCAGCTGTTCTTGCTGCATATATGAGAGAGATGATCCAACCTCTGGCAGAAAGCAGTCACAGTAGCACTGATACGTTTCATACTCTTATTACTCCACAGTTCACCTTTTTTTCATACAACGGTTTTGTAGTTTTACCACATACTGTGTGTAGTACAAAGAAGCACATAAGCACATGAGGTTACCAGGAACATTTTGGTTGTTGCAGTTGTCAGTTGAGCAGCACACGGTGTTGGCGACAGTCTTACTGAATCCATTGTTGATCGATGCTGAAACACAATTCTCGGCCACAACACAACTTCTTCTTGTGAGGTCTGTAATTTGTGTACCGCCTGCAACATGAAACAAGTCAGCACAGAGCGGTCTTGTTTTTCTGTAATGATCACAGTAATAACTAGATGCAGACTTCATCCATACCTAGATATGCAGTTATTCGTGTCGCACCACAAAGTTCAGATGCAGAACATTGTGTGCTTGTGCAGCTTGAGCCTTGACCAGTGCAGCACGTCAGGCTGGAGGCTGATACGACACAAGAGTAAAAAAAATTAATACATTTGATTTAGTAGCAATATCAACATTAAACCCCCGTCACACATAGCAAGAATGTGGAGGAACCATTCCGACACGCCAAATACTGCCATTATCCGATGCATTCGGGAAGAAAAGGGGCGTGGCCAGCTGTGGTCCGAACGTATCTGGACTGCCTCGTGCACACCTGCACGATGCAGCACAAACATATTTCAGACAACAGTCAGATGACACAGACTGCTGTCAGATGGCACCGACACTGGAACTCTCACTCACTCACCCACACAATCAAATATCTGCTTGTCCTCACATTCCCAGCACTAAACTGACCTCTCATCAGTGTGTGTCTCACATGACGGAGTGTGCGCATGTACGTGTGTAGAACAGGCGATCCGAGTGATGAGTGTGTGTCCACTCAGCTGCACGTGTGTTCACAATGGCTGAATGACCTGCGTGTGTAGAACAGGTGATCAAAGCAGTGTGTGAGCGTGTGGCTGAAATGTTCACTCAGCTGTGTGCGTATGTGTCCATAAATGCTGTACCAGCCACTCCATGTGCGCACGCGAGCACTGGAGCTGTCCATCTGGCCGCACAAAAAGGCTGACAGCTGTCAGTGATCACCTGCTTGTGTACAGTCCGGTGAAAAAACTCCCTCTTCTTCTTCTGCTTTAATCACGGAACATTTATAGATTTTGGGCAACTGAATAGACAATCTATAAAGCAAGAAACGTCTGTGTGTATGTGACTCGCATGGCTTTGGACTCTGGCAAGGATGGTCGCATTCCTCCCCTCTCCTCTCCTCCTTTTTCTGTTCTCTAGCTCTTTTCCGACCTTCAAAGTCTCAGCTTCACCAGAGTGTGAATTCTTCAAATTAAGATTTGGATTAACCATGGAACTGATCAGCTGGTCTCTCAACGCTATTGACACCATTTTTTTTTTCTTTGACAATTAAGTCAGGGCTGGGGGACCCTGTGTGCCCTGATGGAACCCACCCAGAGGACTATGCTCTCGACGCCTGAGAGAATGGAGTGTGACATGTGGCTCCACTCTCTGTGGAAGACATGAGCATTTATTTCTATTCACTTTTATGGTGGGAGGTTTGGTGCTGATTGGTTTGTGCGCTGCCCTGACCCACAGGAATTTTTGCAAGACGGCTGCTTCCAGAATCTTGTCCCCTCATCGGTCCATCATGATTAATGAGTTGGGCAATACTGTGCAATCTCAGACTGTGTGAACTTGTGAAGTCAAACGTAAAATGGAGACCATCTTGGAGCATATACACTGCATTGCAAAGGAATGCAATGCAGGAATTCTTCACAAATTTGCACTCTGGACAGTCAGAGGTGCAGTAAATGGAATTCTGTATCTCTCCGTCTAACATCAACACGGCAGCCTTATTGGCTCCTGAAGGCCAAATTCCCTGCTCTAACACCCGGAAGGATCTACGGCCTTGGTGAAGGAATTTGGCTCCCCCTTCTTATCTATCTACCCCCCCCCCCCAGCCTGCTGTTGCCTAGCAACATCAGACTTTACACACACACGGACAGAAACTGACAGAAACGTAACTCATCTGTACATGACGCATGTCTCCCTCCCTTGTCACCGATGTCCTCTCTCCCAAGGCAACAGAAGAGGTGATCAAAACACTGAAAAGTGGTGGAAATACGCTCCCATTCTCTCTCCACACCGATGCTCCCAATAAGGGAAATCGGAAGATGTTTCCCTTGGCCGTGCAGTTTTTTACGCCAAAGAATGGGGTTCTCAACAAGGTTTTAGATTTTTTTGAAAATCCAGATGAGTCTGCAGAGGGAATAGTAAAAACAATACGAAGTTCTCTTCAAAACATGGGTCTATCCCTAGATGATGTTTCTGCATTCAGTGCTGACAATGCAAATGTCAATTATGGCATCCACAACTCTGTGTTCACAAAATTGAGAGAGGCCAACAGTGAGATCCTTCGTGGTAACTGCCATGCACATATCGTCCATAACACGGTGAAAAAAAGCCCTGGACAATTGATGTGGAAAATATTGTCCTAAAGATATACGAGGTCTATTAGAAAAGTATCCGACCTTATTATTTTTTTCAAAAACCATATGGATTTGAATCACGTGTGATTACATCAGACATGCTTGAACCCTCGTGGGCATGCGAGAGTTTTTTCACGCCTGTCGGTTACGTCATTCGCCTGTGGGCAGTCTTTGAGTGAGGAGTCGTCCACCCGCTCGTCGATTTTTTTCATTGTTTAGGAATGGCTCAGAGACTGTTGCTTTGTTTGATAAAATTTTTTTCAAAACTGTAAGGCACAACTGAGTGGACACCATTCAATAAATTCAGCTGGTTTTCGGTAAAAATTTTAACGGCTGATGAGAGATTTTGGTCTGGTAGTGTCGCTTTAAGGACGGTCCACGGCGCCTGACGGCGATCTGTGCTTCGAGGCGGCAGCGTCTCGCCGTTTCAAGTTGAAAACTTCCACATTTCAGGCTCTGTTGACGCAGTAAGTCGTCAGAGAACAGAGAACTTTCAGAAGAAGTCGGCACGGAGGTGTTTTTCCTGTCGCGGCGCACACAGATTTGCCGAGTCGTCACGGAAACGACTCGGCGAATTTGCGCGTACGTCTTTCATTAAAAAAATGTCCTTAAACAGTGGAATGTCCGCATAAATTCCTCATGCCGGCCTCTTCTGAATCTTCTCTGTTCTCTCACGATGTCCTGGGTGAATTAAGCCTTAAATTAGGATGTTTTCAGCTCGAAACAGGCCGACGACAGCGCCTGGAAGCGCTGCAGGATGTCCCGCTCCGTGGGAAGTCCTTACACCGACAGAAACACCCCATAATCTCTCATCAGCCGTTAAACTTTTCACAGAAAACCAGCTTAATTTCTCGAATAGTGTCCACTCGGATATTCCTCACAGGTCCAGAAAAAATTTTGATAAAGCAACGCGCGCCGTCTCGAGCAGCGTGTGAAACAAAGGAATTCAGCCGAGAGGGCGGGACCACATCTCACTCAAGGCCTGCCCACAGGGAAATGATGTCACTGACACACGTGAAAAAACTCACGCATGCGCACGAGGGTTCAAGCATGATTGGTGTAATCGCATGTCATTCAAATCCATATAGTTAAAAAAAAAAAATAAAAGGGTCGGTTTATTATCTAAGAGACCTCGTATAGCTTCTTTTCCACCTCTGCCAAAAGGAGAGAGTCCCTGAAGGAGTTTTATGAATTCTGTGACGTTGAGTTCCATGAAATCCTGCGCCATGTTGTGACAAGATGGCTGTCACTCAACCCTGCAATCACCCGCCTGCTGCAGAACTGGGTCCCGCTGAATTCCTATCTCATCAGCATTGGTGAGGAGTGTCCAAAGCACCTGAAAGAACTGCTGAAGTTGACAGAAGATGCTGTAGATGAGGAAGAGGCCGACACTGTGGAAGTGTACCTTCTCTTCTGCAACAACGTGCTGTCTATGTTTGAAGAAGTGGTAAAAAACCTGGAGAAGAATGCGACTACATCTGTTGATCTCTATTCCATCATGGACTCTTTCTTGAAAAAACTAGTTCAGAGACGAAATGATGCCTTTTACGGGTACCTAACAAGACAGAAGCTCCAGCATCTTCCACCATCTGCTGCTGAAGTTGCCAGGCAGGAGTTTACAGCCTTCTTAAACACTGCCATCAGTTATGTGGAGAAGTGGTTTGACTTCTCTGAGGAAAACTGGCTCTTCCACCTGCAGCCCCTCTCTCTGGCATCTGGGAAGATCTCCTTTGATGACATTGAGAACATCAGCGAGCAGCTTCATCTGGTTGGCAGGTAAGAATGAAGCAATTGCCAATTTAGTGATAAACCATATTTTATTATTGTTGATTATTAGAAATAAATAAATACAATTATAATTTATACAATTGGACACAATCATAAACTTACTGTACACTATATACACATATTATCTTTTGCACAACTTACAAATTCAAACAGTTCATATGGATGGGTAAAAAAAAACTACATAGTTAATACTGTATAAAATATACATTATTAATAATACAAATTTATTATGTACCACTTATGACTCAGGTCACCTTCTTATCTCTATTGGCAGACTGAACATCTCTATGGATCAGGTTTATGATGTGTGTGACTGCAAACAGCCTGCTGGAACACCTCACTACAGCACCCCAGGAGAAGGAGAAGTGGCAGTCCAAGGGAACAGCAGAGCGATGGATGCAAGTTCTTCAGGCAGCTGACATCCCCAACATCCAGGCAGTTGTATCCTTTGTCCTCAGCATTCCGTCGTCCACTGGATTTGTGGAGAGGATTTTCCCTTTCATGAAGAATAAGTGGACTGATGTGCATAACAAATGTTCTACTGAATTAATTAGAAGCGAGCTCATTGTCAGTCTAAATTATGAAATGACTTGTTCAGAGTTTTACTCTGTAGCAGTGAAAGACAACTCCTGACTGCAGCAAGGGCTCAAAAGAAATACAAATGGAAAAAATAGGCTGTCTCCACTCTCCACATGAAGTGACATCAGGCTTTTGGTGTCTAAGTTTATTCTTTTGTAGCCTACTATAACTGTAACCTACAGTCATGGCACGAGTATTGTTTACTTTTTCAGATTTTTTTTTATTTATTTTTTGCACTTTTTATTACACTAAATGTGCACTGTTACATTGTTTTGCACTGTTACACTGTTTTGCACTGTTACACTGTTTTGCACTGTTACATTGTTTGGATGATGCAATTTTTCTATTGTTTTTTGTTAATTTATACAATTTTAAGTTAAGCAATAACACTACAGAGAGATTTATTTTTAAATAGTTTTTTATGCTTTGAAGCAGGAAAGGATGCTCATATTGTATTTGTGAGTGAAAATTTATTTTGCACTAAAAATAAATTGGTAAATAATAATTTATTTTCAACGTGTTCATATCACAACAAATGCATGTATGCATCTACTTAAATTCAAGGTCAAGTCAATAGTCAAATGCTTAAAAATCATTTCACACACACGCTGGGAAGGGTGAAGGCAATGGTCGGATCGGTCGGTCGGCCCTGCCAGTGAGGTGTCCCTTATTTATTTTTCAGAGAGTTGGCAATCCTAAGTTGTAAGGTCATGTCTGTCCAAACACAGAACATTTTCCCCAGCCGTGATGTCCAGAAGCAGAGATCTCAACAGCTGCTGCTGTCGGCGGCCACACGCCCTGTCAGTTCAGTGCACACACCAACGTGTCACTCTGTTTCCGTTATGTGATCTTTTTTTGTTGTTGTTGTTATTTGTTATGTAATTGTTAGTGGCGTTTTTGCATTAGGGGCCCGTGGGGCACGGTCCCACCATTTGTCGCTGTTGTGGAGAATTATGCTCATCACAATTATGTTGTTCAGCAAAACTTCAAGTTAACAACCTGAACTTTGTTCGCCAAATAAAATGTTGAAGATTTCATTTGCAGAGTGTATTTCTTCTATAGACTTGTTTGTAATATTGTTCTGTATGGATTTGTCTCTGCTGCTCACCTGTTTCCGCTCGATGGGGCAGAAGGCCGTGCCTGCAGCGCTCTGAATTGGTCACACTGCTGCGTGTGCATGCGCATACTCAACGCACACGTCAGTTTGGCCAGTGGGGCCTGACAGCCAGGGCCCCAGACACTTTCCTATTGGTTGATTTGGTGTGAGGGCGGGTACTGAGCATCACTACCTTGTCAATTAACTATTTTGCTGTTTGGATAAACAATGAAACGAGTAGATTATTTAGCGACTGTGCGATATGGTACTCTACCAATCGAACATAAATTAGAGATTAAACGTCTGGGACCCCTTAGACCAGAGGATTTCACCCTTTGTCAAGAAGGAAAGGATAAAAATAGATTATTCAACCATGAATGGTTCAAACGTAAAAAAATGGCTAACGGCTAGCCAATCGAAAAAAAGCACTATTCTGTTTTCCATGTCTTCTTTTTGGAGGGGAAACTGTCTGGACAACAACTGGATTTAAGGACTTGAAATATCTATCAGAAAGGCTAGTAAAACATGAGAGCTGCGCATCACATGTGGATAATGCCATCAAGCTTGGCTTATTAGGGACCGCAAATATTGCATCTCAGCTTGACAGTGCATACAGACATGGCATTGAAGAGCACAATCGCCAGACTGAAGAAAACAGGTATGGCCTTGGCAGAATTATAACCTGTTTAAAACTGTGTGGGAAGTGTGAACTTACCCTGCGTGGACATGACGAGTCTGCCAACATCTTAAACCCCGGCATTTTCAGGTGTATTTTTGAGATGATGTGTGAGGGAAACCCGAGGCTCAGAGGACACTACAATTCTCAACCTTCTTTTAAGGGCACTTCAGCAATAATCCAGAATGAACTTTTGGATTGCATGTAGTGTTTACAAGGATGAGGTTACTCAACAGTCGGTAGACACACCTTTCGTTGCTGTGCAGACAGATGAGACCACTGACATCTCCTGCAAATCACAGATGGTCATAGTGCTGCGCTACATGGTCAACAACACAGTGACAGAGAGGTTTTGGGAGTTTATTGAGGTGAAGGACAAAACGGCTGCTGGTCTATCAGCTGCTGTAATAGCATCTCTTGAGCCCCTGAACCTGGGTAACAAGCTCATAGCACAAACATATGACGGTGCAGCAGTAATGAGTGGAGGTGTGCACAGAGTTCTGACTCTTGTCAAGGAGCGCTATCCAAATGCCCATTTTGTGCGCTGTTTCGCGCACCAATTAAACCTGACACTCTAACAAACCTGCTCAGCAAGAATTTCTGAGCTGAAACTGTTTTTTGCTGATCTGCCAGCATTCACAGTGTTTTCAAAGTCAAAGTCAAAGTTAACTTTATTATCCCAGAAGGGAAATTCAGATGGTCAAGGTACGTGTAATACAGACAACTTCAGACAAGATAGACAATCTTAAAAACAGATAAATAAATAAAAGACAGATAAATACACCCCCCCTCCCCCATGCCTCTCTGGCTCCTCTCCACACAGCTAAGCTGCTGCATACCACACACACACCCACACCCACATAGTACTACAGTGTCAAGTCCCCTGCTGAGAACTGTGTCTTTCATTAACAATTCTAATTGCAGAGGGAACAAATGACATGCTGAACCTGGTTGTCCTTATTTGCCTTTGTAGTAGCCTCCCCTTACCACGTTGGCTTAACTGAAATCTGTTATGTAAAGGGTGGGTAATGTCTGCAAGAATACTTTCAGCCTTGTGTAGTATGATATCTTGAAACAGCTGAGCAGCTGATGTTTGATTGCACCCAATTATCCTACTAGCTGTTTTAATAATACGTTGCAATTTATCCTGATCTTGTTTACGCATACTACCAAAGACACAGACAAGACCAAAGGACAAGACACTCTGAAATACAGACTTATAAAATAACTCTAAAATGTAGGTGTCAACACTAAAACTACGCAATTTTCTTAGGAAAAACATTCTTTGTTGAAGCTTCTTCACCTTAAAAACGGCACATTTGTCAAATCTCAACTAATCATCAATTTCAACCCCTAAATATTTATAGGTGTTAACTCTCTCTATCAATGTGTTGTTGATGACAGTGTTTGGTACTTCTTCTGCACTACGTCTAAAATCGATAACCATTTCTTTTGTTTTGCTTGTGTTAACATTAAGGAAATTGTCAGAGCACCATTTTATGAAGCTCCCCACTTCCTCTTCAAAGCTGGTCATTGACAGCTCCCCTGCTTTCAAGAACCCCACCAAGGCAGTGTCATCTGCATACTTGAAGTATGCAGATGACCAGTTTTTCTCTAATTCACCAAAGAAAACAGCTGCTCTTGGTACAACATCGGAGAGGCACATCCCGAGACCTCCAGCCACGCGGTGGAATTTCAACAGCAGAACAGTCAATGCTGTGTGGGAATGCCGCCAGGAGATAGAGTGTTTGGACAACATGTGTACTCAAGAGGGATGGGACAGGGTGACCATCAGCGAGGCCTATGGCCTGTCCATGCACCTGCAGGACCCTAAGTTCCTACACTTCTTGCAGTTTTTTTCTGAGCTCATGCCAGAAGTGGACATTTTGTACAGTGTGCTGCAAAAGTGTGCTGTAGCCAAGTGCTTGCTCACAGGGGGTCGTTTTGACCGTTGGGGTTTTACATAATTATTGTATGGCCTTGCCTTACAATATAAAGCGCCTTGGGGCAACTGTTTGTTGTGATTTGGCACTATATAAAAAAATTGATTGATTGATTGAAAAGCGGGACATCAATGCGGCCGGCATCAACCAGGTGATGGGCACCTTTAAGAAGAACGTGGGACGTCTCAGGGAACGAGCTGATGTGATTGTGCAAGAAAGTGGAGCAGACGGAAATAAAAGGAGGAAAACTGACATGGCTACAGTCATGAAAGAGGCCTGCGACACTGTGTTAAGTAAGTCAAGTGGAGGAGAGCTTCACCAAGAGTGACCAACTGATTGCAGCAAAACTCATTGACTGCACACTTTTCCCCACGTCTGTACAGTCCTTTCCAGAGGCTGAACTGGAATGTGCTGTTAATCTATGGCCAATAACAAATAAGGCGAAGCTGAAAACAGAGTTGATGTCCCTCTACCAGCACAGTGAACTCAGCACAGGCAACACCACACTTTCTTTACTGAAGTCCATTCATGAAAACAACATCCAGGAGACCTTGTCTGAAACAGTGACACTTGTACAAATCATAATCACAACACCAATGACAAGCACTGAATCCGAGAGAAACTTCTCCACTCTAAAAAGAATAAAAACGTTTACACGGAATACAACAGGACAGCAGAGATTGAACGCACTGGCGATGCTTTCTATTGAAAACGGATTCATCCATGGGCTGTCGGATTTTAACAGCAAGGTCATTGTTGGTCAAGGTCAGAAGTTTGCCACCATGAAGGACCGCCGAGCTTCATTCCTCTTCAAAAACTGAACCATGGTGAGTCATTTATTTTTATTCTTAACTATGACATATTGACTGCTGTGCTGTGTTTAGGTGTAAGTTTGACGCACAAGTGTCAGAGGGTGACTTAATTTACTTATTTTTATGTGGAATTGATTATATAATATGTATATTGTATAACTGTCGCGGAGTTGGAGTAATGGGTTGCAGGCATGTGTGGATGTGTTGGAGGATGCATAACCTCAAGCAGGCTCCCCAGAGGAGCTGATCACCTGTCTGTGGTGCTGAAATGGCTTTCTGACTGGTCTACTGATTGTCATGTATTGGCTGTGGGCCATTTACGCAGTAGATTCTTCATTGTTTTATTATCATCACATTGTTGTTTCAATATTAAGTATGTATTAATCTTGGGAGAGCTTTAACACCGTTCTTTGGTGATGGTGTTATGGTAATAGGCTATCTGGTCGGATTGTTATGTGATTCAAGACGGTATTATTGAGCTGGGATTTTGTCATCAAATGTGTTGTGATCTCCTCTCTTCTGCACTTTCTATGTTGTCACGATATGAGAATGGTAATATGTTTGGATTGCATCAGATTTTCTTGCGTGAATATTGTGTGGCCCCACCAGAATTTCCATACCAAAATCGCCACTGGTAATTGTGTATGTCGGTGGTGTTGTACTTATCACGTCACAAAATAGAGGGGCTTGATTGAACATGTACAAATTGTACACAAGACAATAGGATCTTAAAAATTAATGTAAATAATATATATATATATATATATATATATATATATATATATATATATATATATATATATATATATATATATATATTAGGGGTGGGCAAACATAAAAAATCTTAATCGCATTAACTCAATGACTTTCTGTGATTAATCTTGATTAATTGCATGGTATATGTGAAACCCAAAAATGAATTCAAAAGCCGCTTAAAAGCACAGTTTTATTTGAAAATGTAAATGAACATTGCATAAATTTGAAAATGTAAATTTCAACTGAAACACACTAATGAAATCAAATATAAAACCACTGGCAGGTCATTTGTTATCCTGTATCATATCAATATTCATGTCCATGACTAAATGTACTAAAACAAATACGTCACAATTGTACACATACCACAATTTGATATGTGTACAATTGTGATGTATTTGTTTTAGTATATTTAGATTTTGTTGTGTTTTGGCACTTTATATTAAACTGAATTGAAATTGAACATTTTATTGAGTCTTAAAGTAAATAAATATGAATTTGGTCACTGGATCCTTAAACTTTGTACATAATGAACTCTACATGCTGAATCCTTGATCTCTGGACATAAATAGGAATAAACAAAATCTGTAGTTTTTGTCAAAAGCATTTCCTTTCAGACATTGGCATGAATGTGTTTCCATAAATCTGAGCTGAGCTTACAGCTGCTGTGCTTCACTTCAGGATGTAATTTGAAAAGAAAATACAGCACGTTTCATTTTGGGAGGGAAAAAAACATTTTAGTCGATTGTAGTTTCTTGTCTGTATTACATTTGGAAAGAGGTGTCATTTTATTTAAAGTGGCGAAGTTATTAATTCCGACCGGACTCTGTCTCAGCCGCGCAGCGTTTCGAGCTGTGTGAACGGAACGGAGGACCATTCTCGTTTCTTGACAGCAACAAGATAAGAGTCCCAGTTAGTGACTTTAATCCACACAAAAGTGACTGACGATATTTTAATGGCTTTGCGAGGGGTTAAGAAGCGGCTTGACGTTTCTGAAGAGCAGTGAATCAAAGAACCAACGAGCTACTGGATCGAAGCATTGCTTCAATGGTTCATGGTTTCAAAGTGGAGCTGCACTGCAGAAAGTTTATTACAAACCAAACCCTGAATATTCGACTTTATTTGTATGTCCGTATGACTCTGAAACTCGGAAAAATCCGTATCATTTACGGACTATAGGTTGACATGAAAACCACCGAAAAGCTGTGTTCACCGCAGGGACACGTTCGGCTATTCGAGATTATTCAAGATTTTTTTTTTACCGATGACGAACGATGCGTAAAAGATCCGGGCCTGATCCTGTAGAACTTTGTACCGAAAATGTCCATTCAAAAGTTCGGCGTCTTTCTGTATTTTGTTTTGTTGTTCATTGCATAGCCTGTGTTGTTTTCTGTGTGAACTCAGCTATCGAGCTTATGCTGCTCCTAGCAGCATAAGCTCGCCCCCGACTGACGCTTTCAAAATAAAAGGCAACGAGCAACAGTCATAAAAGGCCAAAAAAACAAACAAACAAAAAAAAAAAAACCGCAGCGTTAAGGGGAGGAACAAAATTGTCGGCGATAATGACCTCAATAATTAACGCAACGTTAGCGCGTTAACTTTGCCCAGCCCTAATATATATATATATATATATATATATATATATATATATATATATATATATATATATATATATATATATATATATATATATATACGAGGTCTGTGAGAAAAGTATCTAACCATATGGATTTGAATCACGTGTGATTGCATCAGACAAGCTTGAACCTTCTTGCGCATGCGTGAGTTTTTTCACGCCTGTCGGTTGCGTCATTCGCCTGTGAGCAGGCTTTGTGTGAGCAGTGGTCCACCCCTCTTGTCTGATTTTTATTGTGAATAATTGTCTGAATGATTTGGAGCTTTGCTGCATCAATTTTTTTCCAGAAACTGTGAGAGACCTCCAGGTGGACACCGTTCGGAAAATTAATATGGCGTTCAGGGACGATTTTATGGGGATTACACAGATTAAGGAGTGTTACTGCCGCTTTAAGGACGGCCCACAACTGCTGACAGCACGGCGCGCTGAGAGCGCGGCGCGCTCCCAGCGCCGATCGACATGCTCAAACAACCAGATCATTTCCAACGTGAAGGCTTTGTTGATCGGGACCTCGTCTGACTTTCACAAAAAGGCAGGAGACGTGGACATCAGCACTTTTTCGGCACATTCCACTGTTACAAGAGTTTTTTCATGGAAAGAAAAGCGGAGGCACGCGCCACGGAGCCGTTCATTACGCGGCACAAAACCACCTCCGTGTTGGTCTCACAGGACGGCTTTCAGGTGGATTTCAGATGGATTCCGGTTGCTTTTCAGTCGTGTGATTATCCGATTGTGATTGTGCATGAGCTGGACATGCCCCAACATGTCCTGGAAGGCTTCATCACGGCGTTGCTTTGCGCCATGCGGCTCCACCAGAAAGTTGCCATTTGAAATTACTTTAGTTTTGTGTCATGTCTGTGATCTGCTTTTTTTCTACAAAATTAAACAACTGAATGAACATCCTCCGAGGCCGGTGATTCCATAATTTTTGCCAGGGGTTGTATATACAACCCCTGGCAAAAATTGTGTTAAATGTTATGTTAATTAAATTAAATGGCAACTTTCTGGCTTTAACAAACACTGTAAGAAATCAGGAAAAATAATTGTGGCAGTCAGTAACGGTTACTTTTTAGACCAAGCAGAGGGAAAAAAATATGGAATCACTCAATTCTGAGGAAAAAATGATGGAATCATGAAAAACAAAAGAACTCTCCAACACATCACTAGTATTTTGTTGCACCACCTCTGGCTTTTATAACAGCTTGCAGTCTCTGAGGCATGGACTTAATGAGTGACAAACAGTACATCTGGCTGCAACTTTCTCTGATTGCTGTTGCCAGATCAGCTTTGCAGGTTGGAGCCTTGTCATGGACCATTTTCTTCAACTTCCACCAAAGATTTTCAATTGGATTAAGATCCAGACTATTTGCAGACCATGACATTGACCCTATGTGTCTTTTTGCAAGGAATGTTTTCACAGTTTTTGCTCTATGGCAAGATGCATTATCATCTTGAAAAATGATTTCATCATCCCCAAACATCCTTTCAATTGATGGGATAAGAAAAGTGTCCAAAATATCAACGTAAACTTGTGCATTTATTGATGATGTAATGACAGCCATCTCCCCAGTGCCTTTACCTGACATGCAGCCCCATATCATCAATGACTATGGAAATTTACATGTTCTCTTCAGGCAGTCATCTTTATAAATCTCATTGGAACGGCACCAAACAAAAGTTCCAGCATCATCACCTTGCCCAGTGCAGATTCGAGATTCATCACCGAATATGACTTTCATCCAGTCATCCACAGTCCACGATTGCTTTTCCTTAGCCCATTGTAACCTTGTTTTTTTCTGTTTAGGTGTTAATGATGGCTTTCGTTTAGCTTTTCTGTATGTAAATCCCATTTCCCTTAGGCAGTTTCTTACAGTTCGGTCACAGACGTTGACTCCAGTTTCCTCCCATTCATTCCTCATTTGTTTAGTTGTGCATTTTCGATTTTTGAGACATATTGCTTTAAGTTTTCTGTCTTGACGCTTTGATGTCTTCCTTGATCTACCAGTATGTTTGCCTTTAACAACCTTCCCATGTTGTTTGTATCTGGTCCAGAGTTTAGACACAGCTGACTGTGAACAACCAACATCTTTTGCAACATTGCGTGATGATTTACCCTCTTCTAAGAGTTTGATAATCCTCTCCTTTGTTTCAATTGACATCTCTCATGTTGGAGTCATGATTCATGTCAGTCCACTTGGTGCAACAGCTCTCCAAGGTGTGATCACTCCTTTTTAGATGCAGACTAACGAGCAGATCTGATTTGATGCAGGTGTTAGTTTTGGGGATGAAAATTTATAGGGTGATTCCATAATTTATTCCTCAGAATTGCGTGAGTCCATATTTTTTTCCCTCTGCTTGGTCTAAAAAAGTAACCGTTACTGACTGCTACAATTATTTTTCCTGATTTCTTATAGTGTTTCTTAAAGCCAGAAAGTTGCCATTTGAAATGACTTTAGTTTTGTGTCATGTCTGTGATCTGCTTTTTTTCTACAAAATTAAAGAACTGAATGAACATCCTCTGAGGCCAGTGATTCCAAAATTATTGCCAGGGGTTGTAGATTTTGCCTCCAATGGCTGCAACTAACTGTGAATTCACGCGGTCCAAACACATCACCTCGGAGGCACAGCCCTTTAACGATACGTTCTATTCGCCCACCAACACTGACAGAATGAAAGAAACAAAACTCCTTGTCAGGACCATGAACTGATGTTTGCTGTGAGCGGGGCTGTTGATCTGATACCTGTTGTTGAAATCCAGCGGTCCTCAGTCCCCTCACAGTTCATAATTGTGGTGCAGTCAGTTCCATCGCAGCCAAAGCACTTTTTCCCATTTGGAGTCCTGCTTGGTGACTCTGTAAAATAAAATCTATACTTTTCATCCGAATAAAAAGGATTAACGTGGGCTGAGTATTTTTCTACACGCAGTTCCTCCTTTTAAAAGTACAGTTCTTTTTCCACTTTCTCTTATCACTTGAATTCATCATCTTCACTTAAAAATATGAGTTCAACAAATAGAATACAAGCCCAGTTCCAGTGAAGTTGGGACATTGTGTAAAATGTAAATAAAAACAGAATACAATGATTTGTAGGTGGTCTATTTGAAGAGTTTCAGTCAGGGTTTAGAATTCATCATAGTACAGAAACAGCATTAGTGAAGGTTACAAATGATCTTCTTATGGCCTCAGACAGTGGACTCATCTCTGTGCTTGTCCTGTTAGACATCAGTGCTGCTTTTGATACTGTTGACCATAAAATTTTATTACAGAGATTAGAGCATGCCATAGGTATTAAAGGCACTGCACTGCGGTGGTTTGAATCATATTTATCTAATAGATTACAATTTGTTCATGTAAATGGGGAGTCTTCTTCACAGACTAAGGTTAATTATGGAGTTCCACAAGGTTCTGTGTTAGGACCAATTTTATTCACTTTATACATGCTTCCCTTAGACAGTATTATTAGAAAGCATTGCTTAAATTTTCATTGTTACGCAGATGATACCCAGCTTTATCTATCCATGAAGCCAGAGGACACACACCAATTAGTTAAACTGCAGGAATGTCTTACAGACATAAAGACATGGATGACCTCTAATTTCCTGCTTTTAAATTCAGATAAAACTGAAGTTATTATACTTGGCCCCACAAATCTTAGAAACATGGTGTCTAACCAGATCCTTACTCTGGATGGCATTACCCTGACCTCTAGTAATACTGTGAGAAATCTTGGAGTCATTTTTGATCAGGCTATGTCCTTCAATGCGCATATTAAGCAAATATGTAGGACTGCTTTTTTGCATTTGCGCAATATCTCTAAAATTAGAAAGGTCTTGTCTCAGAGTGATGCTGAAAAACTAATTCATGCATTTATTTCCTCTAGCTTGGACTATTGTAATTCATTATTATCAGGTTGTCCTAAAAGTTCCCTGAAAAGCCTTCAGTTAATTCAAAATGCTGCAGCTAGAGTACTGACAGGGACTAGAAGGAGAGAGCATATTTCACCCATATTGGCCTCTCTTCATTGGCTTCCTGTTAATTCTAGAATAGAATTTAAAATTCTTCTTCTTACTTATAAGGTTTTGAATAATCAGGTCCCATCTTATCTTAGGGACCTCATAGTACCATATCACCCCAATAGAGTGCTCCGCTCTCAGACTGCAGGCTTACTTGTAGTTCCTAGGGTTTTTAAGAATAGAATGGGAAGCAGATCCTTCAGCTTTCAGGCTCCTCTCCTGTGGAACCAGCTCCCAATTCGGATCAGGGAGACAGACACCCTCTCTACTTTTAAGATTAGGCTTAAAACTTTCCTTTTTGCTAAAGCTTATAGTTAGGGCTGGATCAGGTGACCCTGAACCATCCCTTTGTTATGCTGCTATAGACTTTGACTGCTGGGGGGTTCCCATGATGCACTGAGTGTTTCTTTCTCTTTTTGCTCTGTATGCACCACTCTGCATTTAATCATTAGTGATTGATCTCTGCTCTCTTCCACAGCATGTCTTTTTCCTGATTCTCTCCCCTCAGCCCCAACCAGTCCCAGCAGAAGACTGCCCCTCCCTGAGCCTGGTTCTGCTGGAGGTTTCTTCCTGTTAAAAGGGAGTTTTTCCTTCACACTGTCACCAAGTGCTTGCTCACAGGGGGTTGTTTTGACCATTGGGGTTTTTCTGTAGTTGTTGTATGGCTTTTGCCTTACAATATAAAGCGCCTTGGGACAACTGTTTGTTGTGATTTGGCGCTATATAAATAAAATTGATTTGATTTGATTTGATTTGCAAATCCTCTTCAATCTATATTCAATTGAATACACCACAAAGACAAGATACTTAGGCTGAATCTCAATTCTACCCCTTGGCTCTTTCCCCTTACCCCTTACCTTCCATTTTGCACGGGCACGAGAGACAGGGGTGTCTCAATTCTGTTTTTGGAGTGCGGCGGAGGGGTAGGCGGAGGGCTACAAACCCCTCCGTTTGGAGGGAATCTGGATACACACTCCGTTTAGAGGGGTAGGAGGAGCTTACCGCTGTCTCCACAGAAACAAACATGGCACCGAAAGAGTCGCACAAATGTAAGCTGCTTTCATTACAAATTACACTGTTTAGAAAGTTATAACTTGCCAAAAAACTTTACAGGCAGTTGGCTATGACAGCAACGTGTATGCTGCTGGATGCATGATGCGTATTGTCGTTCTGAAAAATATCGTATCTTTTTTATCCCCTAAGGGGGGGGGGGGGGTATCAATTCATAGGGCGAGAGGCATACCCCTTCGCCTTACCTTGTTTTAAAGGGGTAGGCGTAGGGGTAGGGCCAAGGGGAAGGGGTACAAAAAAGAAATAAGATTGGGCCAAAGTCATGCACGTGTCAGTAGGCCTTAAGATGAAGTTGGGACATTGTGTAAAATGTAAATAAAACAGAATACAATGATTTGTAAATCCTCTTCAACCTATATTCAATTGAATACACCACAAAGACAAGATATTTAATGTTCAAACTGATATAAACTTTATTGTTTTTGTGCAAATATTTGCTCATTTTGAAATGATGCCTGCAACACGTTTCAAAAAAGCTGAGACAGTGGTATGTTTACCACTGTGTTACATCACTCTTTGTTCTAACAACACTCAATACGTGTTTGGGAACTGAGGACACAAATTGCTGAAGCTTTGTAGGTGGAATTCTTTCCCATTCCTTCTTGATGTATGACTTCAATTGTTCAACAGTCTCCTTTGTCCTATTTTGTGCTTCATAATGCGCCACACATTTTCAATGGGCGACAGGTCTGGACTGCAGGCAGGCCAGTTTAGTACCTGTTGGAGACTGGCCCCCAAGACCCCTGACCTCATCTACCAGTCACGTTGATCCAAGAGAAGGTGGAGACAAAAACAGTCATGAGACAAAAGAGTCTGTACAGATTGCATCCTGCCTGATTTACCGTTCAGAACAGTTTTATTTAAAACAACACTGAGTAGTAAAATCACTTAGCATGTAAGTATTACACAGAGCTCTGTGGATCCTGTTCTCAGCCCTGATGTAGCCTTAGCTCTCAGCAAGAGATAAGAAGAAGAGTCGCCCATTCTATTTATGATTCACTTAAAAAAACCTCCTCTAACAATGATTCATCTATTATTGCAGCATTTTCCCCTCTTCTCATTGGTCCAAAAGGTTGGTGATAACTGTCTGCTTCTAGGAATTCTCATCCCCTCGTGTTCTATGGAAAAGCCAGCTCAGAAGCAGAGGTTTCCAGCACATCACTTCCCTCGAGTGCCTTTACCACACCCATCCCTGATTGGCCTGTACAGGACAGGTCATGGCCACATGCTTCAGGCTTCCTCCCTTCTTCCTCTGAGAATATGCAAATCAACTCTATGTGGGCATGAACACACTTCATGAGATTATCCAAGCCTCGGTCCCACCGAGTGAAGAAGGAGCCACACACCCTGTTTTTTTTGTTTTGTGAGCTATCGTGGCATTATAGTGGCTCAGAGTGGCTCTTAGAGGCATTATCTTCAGTTAACGAGGCTCCTCTCTGAGCGTGGCGCTAATTTCAAGATGTTCAAAATTTAGCAACAACAGCGTGGGGCAGTTTGTGTTCGAGTTACTGCGACGGCTTAGAGGCATTTGTATGTACAATGATCTCCAATGCTTTAAAATGGACAAAAAAACAGAGACGCGTGGAAGAAAACACAAAACAACCATCAAAATGGATAGAAGAATAACCAGAATGGCAAAGGCTCACCCATTAATCAGCTCCAGGATGATCAAAGACAGTCTGGAGTTACCTGTAAGTGCTGTGACAGTTAGAAGACGCCTGTGTGAAGCTAATAAGCGAAGTGCGCGTCGCATCTGCGCAAGCGTGGGTCAGACGGGGGCAAAAATCACCGCTACCACACTCACACTGCTCCCATTGAATTTCATATACAGCAGCATTAGCGGACTGTAAAAGTTAAGGCTTTTACAAGGATTGTTTCAAAGGCTTTAAGCCTTAAGCGACACATACAATAATGACAGGGGCGCATTGTGCTGTTTTCAAATGCTCGTACGGAATTCATAAGCTTGAAAGTTGGCTGAAAACACATGAGTGCAAAGCTCTGCGGAGTCCAAACAAAGACGGAAAGAAGAAGAAATGTGGTCGTAAACCTCCGTTCATTCTACACAATTTCGCCACAGAGAAGAAAGTTCCAGACGGACGTAAAAGACGGACTAAAATTGTAAGTTTCTTGTACACATTTATTTTGTCAACATCCTGAAACTGTGCCGCCGTTTTCATGCATCGGCTTATGACTGTAATGTCACGCCATGAATGACATGGCGCATAATATTGTAAAATTGACATGTTCAAATTGTCAAACTGCATGCATGCACATATCATTGTATGTCTGTCAACTTATCAAAACAAACGTGACACCAAAGAGGTTATATGGACTCACCGACATTGTCGTCATTATGAAGCCGGTGGAGTAGCGAGTTCTCATCCCTGCTTAGCAAATACAACCCCTGGCAAAAATTATGGAATCACCGGCCTCCGAGGATGTTCATTCAGTTGTTTAATTTTGTAGAAAAAAAGCAGATCACAGACATGACACAAAACTAAAGTCATTTCAAATGGCAACTTTCTGGCTTTAAGAAACACTATAAGAAATCAAGAAAAAAAGATTGTGGCAGTCAGTAATGGTTACTTTTTTAGACCAAGCAGAGGAAAAAAATATGGAATCACTCAATTCTGAGGAAAAAATTATGGAATCACCCTGTAAATTTTCATCCCCAAAACTAACACCTGCATCAAATCAGATCTGCTCGTTAGTCTGCATCTAAAAAGGAGTGAACACACCTTGGAGAGCTGTTGCACCAAGTGGACTGACATGAATCATGGCTCCAACACAAGATATGTCAATTGAAACAAAGGAGAGGATTATCAAACTCTTAAAAGAGAGTAAATCATCATGCAATGCTGCAAAAGATGTTGGTTGTTCACAGTCAGCTGTGTATAAACTCTGGACCAAATACAAACAACATGAGAAGGTTGTTAAAGGCAAACATACTGGTAGACCAAGGAAGACATCAAAGCATCAAGACAGAAAACTTAAAGCAATATGTCTCAAAAATCCAAAAATGCACAATAAAACAAATGAGGAACGAATGGGAGGAAACTGGAGTCAACGTCTATGACTGAACTGTAAGAAACCACCTAAAGGAAATGGGATTTACATACAGAAAAGCTAAACGAAAGCCATCAACACCTAAACAGAATAAACAAGGTTACAATGGGCTAAGGAAAAGCAATCGTGGACTGTGGATGACTGGATGAAAGTGATATTCAGTGATGAATCTCAAATCTGCATTGGGCAAGGTGATGATGCTGGAACTTTTGTTTGGTGCCGTTCCAATGAGATTTATAAAGATGATTGCCTGAAGAGAACATCTAAATTTCCACAGTCATTGATGATATGGGGCTGCATGTCAGGTAAAGGCACTGGGGAGATCAATCAATCAATCAATCAATTTTATTTTTATATAGCGCCAAATCACAACAAACAGTTGCCCCAAGGCGCTTTATATTGTAAGGCAAGGCCATACAATAATTATGTAAAACCCCAACGGTCAAAACGACCCCCTGTGAGCAAGCACTTGGCTACAGTGGGAAGGAAAAACTCCCTTTTAACAGGAAGAAACCTCCAGCAGAACCAGGCTCAGGGAGGGGCAGTCTTCTGCTGGGACTGGTTGGGGCTGAGGGAGAGAACCAGGAAAAAGACATGCTGTGGAGGGGAGCAGAGATCAATCACTAATGATTAAATGCAGAGTGGTGCATACAGAGCAAAAAGAGAAAGAAACAGTGCATCATGGGAACCCCCCAGCAGTCTACGTCTATAGCAGCATAACTAAGGGATGGTTCAGGGTCACCTGATCCAGCCCTAACTATAAGCTTTGGCAAAAAGGAAAGTTTTAAGCCTAATCTTAAAAGTAGAGAGGGTGTCTGTCTCCCTGATCTGAATTGGGAGCTGGTTCCACAGGAGAGGAGCCTGAAAGCTGAAGGCTCTGCCTCCCATTCTACTCTTACAAACCCTAGGAACTACAAGTAAGCCTGCAGTCTGAGAGCGAAGCACTCTATTGGGGTGATATGGTACTACAAGGTCCCTAAGATAAGATGGGACCTGATTATTCAAAACCTTATAAGTAAGAAGAAGAATTTTAAATTCTATTCTAGAATTAACAGGAAGCCAATGAAGAGAGGCCAATATGGGTGAGATATGCTCTCTCCTTCTAGTCCCCGTTAGTACTTTAGCTGCAGCATTTTGAATTAACTGAAGGCTTTTTAGGGAACTTTTAGGACAACCTGATAATAATGAATTACAATAGTCCAGCCTAGAGGAAATAAATGCATGAATTAGTTTTCAGCATCACTCTGAGACAAGACCTTTCTAATTTTAGAGATATTGCGTAAATGCAAAAAAGCAGTCCTACATATTTGTTTAATATGCGCTTTGAATGACATATCCTGATCAAAAATGACTCCAAGATTTCTCACAGTATTACTAGAGGTCAGGCTAATGCCATCCAGAGTAAGGATCTGGTTAGACACCATGTTTCTAAGATTTGTGGGGCCAAGTACAATAACTTCAGTTTTATCTGAGTTTAAAAGCAGGAAATTAGAGGTCATCCATGTCTTTATGTCTGTAAGACAATCCTGCAGTTTAGCTAATTGGTGTGTGTCCTCTGGCTTCATGGATAGATAAAGCTGGGTATCATCTGCATAACAATGAAAATTTAAGCAATACCGTCTAATAATACTGCCTAAGGGAAGCATGTATAAAGTGAATAAAATTGGTCCTAGCACAGAACCTTGTGGAACTCCATAAGTAACTTTAGTCTGTGAAGAAGATTCCCCATTTACATGAACAAATTGTAATATGATTCAAACCACCGCAGCGCAGTGCCTTTAATACCTATGGCATGCTCTAATCTCTGTAATAAAATTTTATGGTCAACAGTATCAAAAGCAGCACTGAGGTCCAACAGAACAAGCACAGAGATGAGTCCACTGTCCGAGGCCATAAGAAGATCATTTGTAACCTTCACTAATGCTGTTTCTGTACTATGATGAATTCTAAAACCTGACTGAAACTCTTCAAATAGACCATTCCTCTGCAGATGATCAGTTAGCTGTTTTACAACTACCCTTTCAAGAATCTTTGAGAGAAAAGGAAGGTTGGAGATTGGCCTATAATTAGCTAAGATAGCTGGGTCAAGTGATGGCTTTTTAAGTAATGGTTTAATTACTGCCACCTTAAAAGCCTGTGGTACATAGCCAACCAACAAAGATAGATTGATCATATTTAAGATCGAAGCATTAAATAATGGTAGGGCTTCCTTGAGCAGCCTGGTAGGAATGGGGTCTAATATGGCTAAGATGGCTGTCATTACATCATCAATAAATGCACAAGTTTAAGTTGATATTTTGGACAATTGAAAGGATGTTTGGGGATGATGAAATCATTTTTCAAGATGATAATGCATCTTGCCATAGAGCAAAAACTGTGAAAACGTTCCTTGCAAAAAGACACATAGGGTCAATGTCAATGAGCAGATCTGATTTGATGCAGGTTTTAGTTTGGGGGATGGAAATTTACAGGGTGATTCCATAATTTATTTCTCAGAATTGAGTGATTCCATATTTTTTTCCTCTGCTTGGTCTAAAAAAGTAACCGTTACTGACTGTCACAATCTTTTTTTCTTGATTTCTTATAGTGTTTCTTAAAGCCAGAAAGTTGCCATTTGAAATGACTTTAGTTTTGTGTCATGTCTGTGATCTGCTTTTTTTCCACAAAATTAAACAACTGAATGAACATCCGCCGAGGCCGGTGATTCCATAATTTTTGCCAGGGGTTGTATTCCAAGCACTTTGTTGATGAAGCTGGGCCAGGTATTGAGCATTCAGAGTTCCGGACGTTATTCCAGCCACGTTTCTCCCTAAGCAAGTAAGTCATGTTTCCCACAAGGCAGATGCTACACGTCTAAAAGAGTGACTATTATTTTGATATTTTCTCTAAAGTTATTAGTGGTATAGTGCTCATCGCGGTAGACATCGCGTCAGTGAGTGTTCCTGAATCACGCCTGCTTCATATGCAAATAGCCATAATGTTGTTAAAACACATTTTAAAGTTATACATAATACCGTGAAACCGTGGTATTTTTGCCCACAGTTATCATACCGTCCAATCCCTACATGCAAGTGTCCATAGTAACATAATGTACATGTAGTGTAGTGCACCTTTAACAGTCTTTGAGATGGATCTCACACACAAATCCCAGAATGAACTGAAGCATCAAGACCTGCCACCTTTTTTTTTTTTTTTTTTTTTTTTGGTATGTGGAAAAACCATTTGTTTTTGTTTTTTTCCTTAAATCTACATTAGGCAAAAACATGAGCTTTTTCTGTTCTCTGTATGATTAGTGTTTGGAATGTGTTTTTGTATAAAACAATGGTTGTTACACATCTCATTTATGTGTTACAAGCATTCTCAGATTTTGTCATAATTATAAGATTTTGTTTATATTATATAACTTTATAATTATATAATAAGGTCTGTTTTCCCACAGCCCTACTATGTGCTACTGCACATCACTGTGCATAGTGTACGTGTGCCAGAAATCCATTTACGTAAGGCATGGGTTAAAGCAATAAATTTTCATCTGGCTGAAATTTTTTCCTGGCAAATATCAATGCCAGCAATTCCCTAAAATGTGGCGTAGTGGGGGTACACACTGTTTTTTCCCTAAATAAATACAATAAATACATTAAACAGTATACAAATCTATTCTAAATAGCCTCTAAAGAGAGAAAGAGACAAAGTATAAAAAGGCAAAACCTGAACACAAAGGTACATAAAAGGGTGGTGAGGGCCGGAGTGTAGTCTTGATTCTGGGGGGATTGGAGGATCTCCCCCAGAACATTTTTAAAAGAGCAAGTCAAATTTTGTGTATTCTGGTGAATTTTAATAGGTATGAAGCCCTCTGAAACAAAGAAAACTCACTTCAAACTGTGAAGTAGAAATACAGTATTGATTATGGGGGGTCTGGGGGATCTCCCCCAGAAATTTTTTAAAAGAGCAAGTCAAATTTTGTATATTCAGGTGAATTGTAATGGGTATGAAGCCCTCTGAAAAAAACAAAAAACTCACTTCAAACTGTCAAATAAAAATTCTTTGTCTTCTGTAGTATTCTGATCTATTCTAATCCGGTAAATGCACCAAAAGGGTGTTGTGTCGCTGGCTGTATAGTCAATAAAATACAAAATTAGGGCCTTAAAAAATTGACACCGTTGTTCTGCTGTGCCCAAAGTAACACCGTCACCCGTTTTGAAAACACATGCGCACTGAGAAACTCAGAACTGGCTTATTCACATTTAATCGGTAAAATGCTCTCACTCCTAAAACAAACTAGGGCTACAACTAACAATTATTTTAGTAATCGATTAATCATTTGTTGTTTTTTACTTACATATGAGTTTTGCCATTATTTCTTGAAGTGAGTTATTATTAAAAGGCCTTTGTCACGCAACATCAACGTTTGAGCTTGTAATAAAGTTATGTTATATTCTTGTCAAAAACATACCTGGAGTAATGTTTTGTTTTATTTTGCACATACAGTACATACATCCAAGGGCGTAGGTTTGGTCTCAGCTTTGGTAGGGACAATACCACCCCCCCGACCCCCCTGCCCACCACCACCACCCCCTAACCCACTCATACCATTAGATGCACAAGTACAGCATAATACATAACACATGACGACATAATGCTGAATAATTTAACACTTTATTTACAATATTAAGTGTGTAGGCAAACAAACAAATAGCTTAAATAACAAAATTGCACCCAAAATCACGAATCTATTCTATAGGCCTACACCTGAGAGAACAAGACAACAACAAAAAAATACTTGTGGAGCTAAAAAAAAAAAAAAAAAAGTTTTTGCAACCAAGATGTATAATCTATTCTCTTCATCAATAATGCAGTTGTAGGTATCTGGCAACCTAATTTGCCAAAAAAAAAGGGATTTCCAATGATATATATGGTGTATTACGGTAAACGTAAGCCTGTGATGTCATAACGCAGAGGAAAAACACGGAAGTTTCACACTAGTGCGCCGCTGATTCTCATTACCGTAAGTTCTCATGTAAGCCCTCATTCTGAAAACTTCCAACACTGACAGCAAGCCAAGAACCCGTGCTTTCCAACAGTATGCTATATGTTGCATATATTACGGTAAAGTGCGTTCGGTGACTTTTGAAACGAGGGAAAAGTATGAAAAAGAGCGCAAAAGTGACAGAAAAGTACAGAGACAGACAGCAAACATAAATGTAGTAATTTTTGAGGAAAAGGCAGGGTGTTAGTGTAATTTGTGAATGTTTGTGTGGGTGTGCAGTTTAAGTGTGGCGCACAGCATTGTTGGCAAGCCCCCCCGCCCTTCTTGTTTTTCTGCACCGGAGCCACCCATCCTCTGCGCTCCGGGACCTCCCACTTTACAAATTAAGCACTGCCTGCCACCACGAGATGCGCTTTGTTTACGTCCATGTGAGCAGAACGTGAGCCAATGAAATTGCAACATGGGTAACCCTGTCACTCTGGCACGTCGAAAACACAAAACGTGACGACTAAAATTATAGTATCGAGTTCGCAAAAAAATAGTGAATGATTTTGTTATATAAAAAATGCTAAATATTGGTAGGGACTATTTTGCCATCCCAAAATATTGGTTGTGACTTGTCCCTATGGTCCATATGCAAACCTACGCCCCTGCATACATCACCGACACACCAAAAAGAGATTTCCATCAGGTTTAGATGCCTACAGCAACTATCTCAACCACTGACAACATATTACAGCAAGAGTCCACGAAAGTATTTTAAAGGCCTAACTAAAGTGCAATATGTGATCTTTAATAAGATATTTTCATGAAAAAAACACACAAATGTGCAGTTTACTGCATTTTTGTGTGTGTGTGTGTGTGTGTGTGTGTGTGTGTGTGTGTGTGTGTGTGTGTGTGTGTGTGTGTGTGTGTGTGTGTGTGTGTGTGTGTGTGTGTGTGTGTGTGTAAAAACACAGATGTGGTTTGACTGAAACAAACTGTCATTAAACTTAAATAAAACAGGGATGAAGTGGAGGTAAGAGTCACTAGGTGTTCACAGGAAACACTTATTTCTATATTTATTTATTTATGTTCATTGTTAGTTGGCTTTATCTTTTCTGTTTGGTTTTTTTCAGGTTCTTTTTGTCTGTTTCTCTAAAATTGTATTGTAGCATTATTAGTTGTTATTACTATTATTGTTGTTGCTATTATTATTAATATAAAAATATCACAATTTGTAATACATTTCACTCTTTTACATAACAAACGCTGAGCCATTAATTATACAGAAAACAAATGTACACAACATGCTGAGATGCAAACAGCTTAATGCTAACTTTAACATTGAAAACGCCATGGGCATGCTAACACATTAGCATCGGTCAAGTTTTTAAGTTATAAAATACGTCTATCAACTGTTTCAGAAGACCATAACAGGTCGGTTTAACATAGAAAGGTAAATATTACTCACAGACATATGCTCCTTAGGGTTTTAGCAGGGAAAAAATTAACATAAAGCGAAATAAAATAAAGACTCGAAGCAGCACATCGAAGCATTGCTTCACTGGTTCAAGGTTCAAAGCAAAGCCACGCCCTGCTCTACTTGGGGAATGTCTGCCAATGTTCGCACGAGGACAGGGAGGAGAAGGACCGTGGCTCACGGCCAGCAGGAAACAGAGTGGAGAGGAGTTAAAATTCACACAGTCCCTTCCTCCGCAGCCCACACTGACACTGCTGCTGCTTTGATAGTGCAGAATGGGATGTTGCTTTGACAATGAGAGTATCATATTTCGGCCCAAAACACGCATGACACCACGTGCGCGCATGTATGCGTGGTTAAATTTTCCAAATGATGGAAATCCGTCGTGGTTACAGAGAACTTTAACCCATGATGTAAGGTGTGTCCGATGCTCTTTAAATATAATGTTAGAGAGGGCTGGAGTTTAGACCGGGTTTTTTGTGGTCTAAGGAGTAAATACTTAATGGTGACAGATCATATGAACACACCAGCTCTGCTACTGACCATGCCTCCTTTTTAGACAATCACACCACATGAATGCAAGTAGTGTGGCAATGTAGAGGATGTGGACACTGGGAATAAAAATGACAATGGTATCAGGTGAAAACCAACAAAACCAGTTCCACTGGGTGGGAGACGTAACCCTCATTGTTACTAATCAGAAAACAAATCACATTACAGATGCAATAATTTGCAGTAATCAGAACTGTTAGTTTTATGGATGTTTGATGGTCTAGGAGCATATGCACATGTAGAACACAATAAACGTCTTATCCTTATTATGAACATTTTAAACCCCAGTGTTTAATTCAAACTAAATTAATTTACAGTAAGTGTAAAACAAAACATACTGTGCCAGATCTGATACTACTTAACTACTACATTAAATGCAGTTATTTGAAACCTCCTATTTAATTTAAAATAAGAAGCAGTTGATAAAAGTACTGAGGATGAAGTGCCCATCAGTTACATGAGCAGAACCAAAGGGTACAGCACTGCCATCAGGTGGAGGAGGAAGGCAGCATGTGTGCTGCTGGCACTGTTGCAGAGCTTTCCCTGACAGCAGGTCACTTTAAGGTCAACTCCACCAGTCATCAACATCGGAGCAGCCCTATGAATTGAGACACCCCTCCGCCTTAGGGGGAATGTCAATGATAACGTTATCTACACTCAACAAAAATATAAACGCAACACTTTTGGTTTTGCTCCCATTTTGTATGAGATGAACTCAAAGATCTAAAACTTTTTCCACATACACAATATCACCATTTCCCTCAAATATTGTTCACAAACCAGTCTAAATCTGTGATAGTGAGCACTCCTCCTTTGCTGAGATAATCCATCCCACCTCACAGGTGTGCCATACCAAGATGCTGATTAGACACCATGATTAGTGCACAGGTGTGCCTTAGACTGCCCACAATAAAAGGCCACTCTGAAAGGTGCAGTTTTATCACACAGCACAATGCCACAGATGTCACAAGATTTGAGGGAGCGTGCAATTGGCATGCTGACAGCAGGAATGTCCACCAGAGCTGTTGCTCGTGTATTGAATGTTCATTTCTCTACCATAAGCCGTCTCCAAAGGCGTTTCAGAGAATTTGGCAGTACATCCAACCAGCCTCACAACCGCAGACCACGTGTAACCACACCAGTCCAGGACCTCCACATCCAGCATGTTCACCTCCAAGATCGTCTGAGACCAGCCACTCAGACAGCTGCTGAAACAGTCTGTTTGCATAACCAAAGAATTTCTGCACAAACTGTCAGAAACCGTCTCAGGGAAGCTAATCTGCATGCTCGTCGTCCTCATCGGGGTCTCGACCTGATTCCAGTTTGTCGTCGTAACCTACTTGAGTGGGCAAATGCTCACATTCACTGGCGTTTGGCACGTTGGAGAGGTGTTCTCTTCACGGATGAATCCCGGTTCACGCTGTCCAGGGCAGATGGCAGACAGCGTGTGTGGCATCATGTGGGTGAGCGGTTTTCTGATGGCAATGTTGTGGATCGAGTGGCCCATGGTGGCGGTGGGGTTATGGTATAGGCAGGCGTCTGTTATGGACGAAGAACACAGGTGCATTTTATTGATGGCATTTTGAATGCACAGAGATACCGTGACGAGATCCTGAGGCCCATTGTTGTGCCATACATCCAAGAACATCACCTCATGTTGCAGCAGGATAATGCACGGCCCCATGTTGCAAGGATCTGTACACAATTCTTGGAAGCTGAAAATGTCCCAGTTCTTGCATGGCCAGCATACTCACCGGACATGTCACCCATTGAGCATGTTTGGGATGCTCTGGACCGGCGTATACGACAGCGTGTACCAGTTCCTGCCAATATCCAGCAACTTTGCACAGCCATTGAAGAGGAGTGGACCAACATTCCACAGGCCACAATTGACAACCTGATCAACTCTATGTGAAGGAGATGTGTTGCACTGCATGAGGCAAATGGTGGTCACACCAGATACTGACTGGTATCCCCCCCAATAAAACAAAACTGCACCTTTCAGAGTGGCCTTTTATTGTGGGCAGTCTAAGGCACACCTGTGCACTAATCATGGTGTCTAATCAGCATCTTGGTATGGCACACCTGTGAGGTGGGATGGATTATCTCAGCAAAGGAGAAGTGCTCACTATCACAGATTTAGACTGGTTTGTAGATTACATGAACACAAGTACCCTAAAATTAATAAATGTACACAGCTAATGGATACAATAATAATAGCAACACGATTTCACTTAAATCATTTTAAGTTGTTGTACTTTTACGTTATTATTGATATGTGCGTGTGCCTCACAAGAGGAATTTGTAGTGTGTATGTTTTCCAACTGTGAATGAAATATGTTTAAATAATTAATAGTTTACTTTTTAAATCTGACAAATTTCAAACTCACCTCAACACTAAATTCTGACAATAAACCAACAAAAAGATGATGAAATTTCCAAGACATCGAGTTCTCCATTGTTCTCCAGTGGGCCAAGTTCTCTTGCATTCCATGCCCACCTGTCCACCAAGTCTCATAAAAATAGTGTTCTCAATTTTTGTGCAGTTATGTAAACAAATAAACAAGCAAACAAACTAACTAACTAAAGCAAAGATACACCCATGAAAAGCCTGATGCAGAGTCAACACTGAATCTAAAGTAGACTGACCCAAATCATTTCAGGATAAAATGTAAATAACCATTTTTTAATCTAGTAGTTGAAATTTGGGCCCAGACCTGCCTGTTTTGTAAGGCTGATGTTTGATTCTTAATATAATTGCCATACAGCACCTTTATTTCTGAAATAGAAAATGTTCAGTATTTTGGATGTTTGTTACCATTTTTGTCCAATCTCTTGCCTGAAGATTTTACTGAATATGAGCTTTTAAATAGTCAGAAGTGCTCATAGTTGGGGGGAGGGGGCCTAGCTAATGGTGCGTTTACACATAACCAAGACGCGTTACAAATGTCATTTTTCTGTCATTCATGACACATTCCTGACATTCTTAATGTGACTTAACACATCTGAATAGGTTTCTTAATAGTGCGTGTTGGTGCATGATATTCTTGATATTCGTGGAGCATGTTTTTGCCTGTCAAAAAATCTTCCACGAATGTCACACACCACCCTCATTTCGTCTCACGTCGTGGAGGTCGCAACTGAGCGTGTTGATCCATCTTGATGACTAGTGATCCTTAATATAACGTGACAACGTTCGTAGTGGTTCCTGTGATGGTTCTTGGAGCCCAAACTGTCACTCGTTATTACGAAGTGACACGGAAACGGTCAAGTTTTGACACAATTTGTAACGCGGCGTCACATTTCACTGCGTGCCACGACAAATCAGTTTTCTGTCACGTGCGTGCACACAGCGTTCAGTTTGATGCAGTGTGCCGAAGAGGAACAGTGACGCGAAGTCAGCCAAGTGTCGTTCCACAGTTCCTGCTGAAGCTCCTCAGGACGCTCCTGCGGGTGTTCCACCTGCTGTTGTAACCGATAAGCGGGAGAATGAGTCTGAGCCAGAGGAACCAGAGGAGCGAGAAGAGACTCACGTGATGCCAGATATCTCTGCACCTCCTCCAGTCCGGCAGAGGAAGAAGCGTGCACACAATTAAACCCTGCTGCACCGCATTCAGTTTCATTGCTGACACCAAGTCAGTGAAAAGTCTAATTTCAGTGCTCTTCAGCACGCTCCTGCCGGTATTCCACCTGCTGCATGTGCCTGATGTTTGGGAAAATGCACGAGATGAGAGCCGCATGAAGCCACACATCTGGCTCTGTCCGTCTCCTCCTCCTCTCTGCGCCACTCCATGGCACAGAGCCCAACTATGCATGCAGTCACAAAGTTCTTCTGAAAAACTAGAACGATCTGAATTGTTAGCAACGGTTGGATGAATATGGGTGTGTGTGGAGACAATTCACCTCGTTCATTATTCTTGAATTCACCTCGGAACATTATTCTTGACCGTGCATAATGGTTCCTGATAATTCTCCAGCAACACATGCCATTAATCATAATGTGTGGTAACAGGTTGCAACAGTTCCTGAGGACACCTGACGCCTCTGCCCCAAATCATCACATTCGTGATCAGCGGCCAAGAATGTGTACTTCGTGGCATTCGTGACTTGTCGTCGTTATGTGTAAACGCAGCATTACCTATTGTTCGTTTTGTCATAAAAGCACCAAATTTAGAACCTTTGTATGTTTATATACTGGGACAAAATCTGGATATTGGGATATTGCAGAGTTGTCCTGAGATGGCTGCAGTGGCCATTTTTTAAGGTAACATTTTCAACCCTGCTGTCTTCTGAGCAGTTTAAAGACCCATTTGTTGCCTTAAGAATGTAACTAACTGCTGACAGGCAGGATGCTCAGGAATGGTAGGACACAAATGCTCCAGCAGACAGCTCTGATTTTTAGTAAGTTGTTATGATTAGGTCCCACAAAAGGCAGGAAGAATCCCAAAAATGCAAGTAGCCAAAAAGACACAAAGGTAAGTACAAAATGAGCGGGAGGAAAAAACACAAGAGCTTCACAACCAATAAGAAAATAAGACAACACAATGTGACTAGAAATGTGACATAACATCAGAGCAGATTAACAGATACACATAATCTGAAACAGACACAGTGAAAATGGACATTCTAAACTATACGGAGGGAAAGAGAACAGAATCAGTATGAGAGGAGCAAAAAGGGGCTGAGTCCTCTCAGCGAACAGCTGTAACACCTCGCACCGACTGTCAAACGTGACCATAGCAACGGCACGTGAGTCAGGGCTGAAAGACGTGAAGGGAAGGAAAACCCCAAACACTGCTTCAGTGGCAATACAATGTGGGAGGAGGGGAAAAGAGACCATAATGGTAGGAAACCACAGTCACACCTTCAAAAACACACGCACACTCATATGAGACAGACAGGGAGACAATCCCACACTACTACATACTAGAGGGTGACATGGGAGTAGATTTTCATCCCTGGTCCATCCTGTTCTCCACAGAAAAATTCCTGTCCCGTGCCATTCCTGGTAAAATGACTCTCACTCCCATCCCACTCCCATTCTTCCCATATTCCCATTCTTTATAAGATTACTTTCTGTTCCGCAGTTTTATTTCAGAACATATTGCAACAGGAACTGTTCATCTGTGGTAATACAAAATCCAAATTTCAGGGACATTTACTGTATTTGCAACAACATCACGAAGCATGAACCTTACTGACTTACTCATTGTCAACTGCATACTCCAATTAAGGGGGGGCTGGAGCTTATCCCAGCCATCACTGGGCGTGAGGCGTATTAGATCCTGGACAGGATGCCAGTCCAATGCAGGGCCAAATATAGACAGACAAACACACTCACACCCACACACATACATAGGGACAATTAAAGTCTTCAATTCAGCCAGCCTGCATGTCTTTGGATGTGGGAGGAAGGTGGAGCACCCAGAGGGAACCCACACAAACACGGGGAGAACATGTAAACTCCACACAGAAAGGCCACAGGTGGGATGTGATTTTCGTTTATATATATATATATATATATATATATATATATATATATATATATATATATATATATATATATATATATATATATATATATATATACGAGGTCCCTCGTGCGCATGCGTGAGTTTTTCCACGCCTGTCGGTTGCGTCATTCGCCTGTGGGCAGGCTTTGAGTGAGGAGTGGTCCAGCCCCCTTGGCGGATTTTCTCAATGTGCCGAAAAGGTGCTGATGTCCACGTCTTTTCACAATTCCTGTGCTAGTCAGACGACGTCCCGGATAAAACACAGCGTCCAGTTTGGAAATGAATGGCACATTCCACTGTTACAGGAGTTTTTGTCATGGAAAGAGGAGCGGAGGCTTTATATTTAATATAAAGCCTATAATAATAATATATAATATAATATAATATATTTTTATATTTAATTAAAAAAAACTTTTTCACATTGTCATTATGGGGTATTGTGTGAAGACTTTGAGGGACAAAAAAAAAAGGATTTCATTCATTTTGGAATAAGGCTGTAACATAAACTGTGGAAAAAATTAAGTACTGTAAATACTTTCTGGATGCACTGTAACTATGACTAAGGTGGTTTTTATCTCCACTGAACTTTTTTGAAGATCATTAACATTATGTGTTATAGCAGGGCTGGTATCCAAGTGGTTTGTGTGCTGGGTTTCAGTGCGTAAGGTTCCCCGTCCAAACCCCACCCCTGCTACATTTCTCCATGTAATGTGGAGTTGTGTCAGGAAGGGCACTTTGTGTAAAACCTGTGTCAAACCAACATGCAGATACTCAATGGATTTGCTGTAGCGACCTCGAGGGGGAAACAAAAAAGAAGGGTGCAGCCAAAGGGACTTACTTATTAACATGTTATTGTGGAAAAAATAAATAAAATATGTCTGATTTCTGAGTAACAGGCTGCTATTGATAAAAATGTCATAACCACTTGGAGGCTTGTCATCTCAGACTAAGACCATGAATACAAAATTGCCTCTGTGTCCAAAGACTGAAAAAGCTAAAAGTTTTCCAGAAACCGGACATCTGAACAATGGACCTGTCCTAAGATTTTAAATCCACAACAGCAATGTTTTTTTTTTCCAGTTAGGAGATCAAACACATATATACAATACCCCCTGTGTAGACACAACACCAGCCTGTGGCGGCGCAGTAGAGCTGTTACTTTTTATTGTGACGCAGTGGTCCTCATTCCCTTCACAGTGTAGAATTTCATTGCATTGTGTTCCATTGCAGCTGAAGCACTTCTTACCATTTGGACCAGAGTTAACAGAGTCTGAAAAATAAATCGCCTTATTTTCATAATGCAAATACTCAATAACATGAAGCTTGTCACCATGCGGCATTCATTGCTGAAATATTCATAGAGCTGGCTGTACCTCTGCCAACTGACAAAATGGCAGTCACAATTTTTTCCACAATTAGAGTTTTGTGACGTTATAGTGAAAATGTTTAGGGCCCCTTCACACATAATAAGAAAGACGCAGAAAACAAAAGAAAATCCACAAACTAAACACGAAATAGGGAACCATTCCACCTGCTGTCGTGAGGGATACGCGGTCGCACTGGCGTGCATGACACACCAGCGATGGGTACATGCACACTCGTGTGCGTGTACGAACACAGTGCGAACAGCTGGAACGTGCTGCACCACATCACGCCTCTGCTGTGGAGAAAAAAAACTAAAACCACACACCATAAAAAACATTGCATTTTATTGAATCCCTCTTATTGAGTGGACAATACAAGTATGAAGCGTCTGTTCCTCTGTAGATGACCCATGGTCATAGACGTACAGTCATGACATGACATGAATGAAGCAGTGCGCTCTTATCATGTCCACATCTGCTGGCCCGGCGTGTCTGGCCCGACATGCGTGTCTTGTGGGAGGTGAGCTGCAGGACAGACACCGCATCATGTGGAACAGAACTCTCATGGGTGACATTCAGATCACCCTCTGTGTGTTCACATGATCTGACGGTCCATTTCACCTGGGACAGCCTGTCAATGTGCGCACCGTGCGCTCACTCGCTGCAGCCCATCGCAGCAGCAATATATGTTTTTATGTATTTCCATCTGAGGACAGCAAGCAGACACACCCACGTCACAGTGGACAGTTGTAAGGCCATGTCCGTCAAAACACGGTACCTGTTCCCCAGCCATGACGTCCAGAACCAGAGATGTCAACAGCTGCTGCTGTGTCACTGTCTGTTTCTGTGTTATGTGATCTTTTTTGTTATTTGTTATGGAAAGGTGTATGTAGTTAAGTGTAGTACTTATTAATATACCTGTCCTGGCTGTGGTTTCTGTGTTTTTAATGTGACACATCGTGTGCACTAAGCCATCATTTGTAGCTGTCAGTGAGTCTCTTCTCAGCGATCAGCTGGGAGGCGGCTCGCTGTGCTGTGTGCGCTCAGACGTGGCTGGTCAGTCACCATCTTTACATACATATCAGCATTCCAAGAAAGTGTGCTCCCTCCATCCCCCGGCATGTCACATGTGTTGCGGAGGGGGGGAGCACGTGAAACACATGCAAGCCACATGTGTTGTGGGGGGAGCCGACAATCTGGCACTCCACATGTGTGTTGCTTTGCAAAGCCACACTTGTGGGGGCACTTAGACAAATTTCACATCCAGCTCGAAAGTGGTTGTCTGCTCACTATTTTCATGCTAACGGCGCGAATGATCACACATTTTCTAAGTATCCAGCGAGCGGTGTTGTGTGTGTCACCTGGAATTTGGATGACACCTGCTGTGAGAGGGACTGAATGGGCTCTGACAGGGCACTTTCTTTCTTTCGGCCGCTGCTGTAGTTGTAGCGACACATGTACAAGGCATTAGAGGCGGCTGTCATTTTTCACAAATGGCATGCAATTCCTCCTTCGTGCACTAGTCGGCTTCAGTCGTATTATGTGTGAAGGGACTCTAAGCGACAAGATACAAGAACATTACTTCTTAATGATAAAACAACTGATCAAACCAAGCATTAAAAACATTGAAGATGAACCTGGATCATCACTAAAATTCCGAACACATCAAAAGTGGATGCAAGTGTTCTTTTCGAATGGGGATTGGTTATTTAGAAGTACTTTACCTGGGATAGGTTGTGTGTTGCAGAGGTCAGAGGAGCAGCACTTGCCAGTTATTAAAGTCTTTGCAGTTCCAAAATTGATTGAAGCTGTAAAACACTGCTCAGCCCGACCACAGCTTTTAATGCTGACATCAGAAACTTTTGAGCCATCTGCAACAAGACCATCCTTTATAAACCGAGTCAGTGCCAAATGGTGTTAACAACGTACACATGATGAACTGGAGTAGAGAATGATGTTCTTTCACCAAAACATCAAATTGAGGCTTTCATCTCAGATGTACCTTCTGGCAAATTATAGCTGAACTTTCAGGTCTTTAAGAAAATCCTCCTCTATACCTCTTCATCATGAAGCTGTACAACTGGTGATATAAAATGAAAAACATGCACTATACCCAGTTTCTCCAATCACAGCCAGAGAAGACTATAACTTCTTCTGGGTGTCTTGGTGCTTTCCTCAATCTTCTCATTCTTGCACAGTCACTCAGTTTGGCAGAACTGTCTACTCCACACAGATTTACCATAGAGTGCCATACTGTTTGTATTTCTTCATAATTGATGTAAATAAAGCCCAAGACATATTCAGTGACTTGGAAATGTTCATGTATTCATCCCCTGACTTGTCCGAAGAAAACTGGGAATAAAACTGATTATTTACAGATATTATACCAAAGCATTCCATTACTTACGCAACCCATCATCTCGGCTTCTATATTTTTAATTAATTTGTATCAAGTTGTAGAGATTTGCTTTAAGTATTAGTTTAAGAAAGATAATTTTATAAGTTTTCATTTTAAGAAGCCTGAATTTTAAATGGCATAAGCAAATTAAAATGTGTGAAATACCAAGGGGCCCAATCCTTTTGGAGGGAATTCCAATGAAGTTGGGACATTGTGTAAAATGTAAATGAAAACAGAATACAATGATTTGAAAATTCCCTTCAACCTATATTGAATTGAATACACCACAAAGGCAAGATATTTAATGTTCAAACTGAAACTTTATTGTTTTTGAGCAAATATTTGCTCATTTTGAAATGGATGCCTGCAACACATTTAAAAAAGTTGGGACGGGGCAACAAAAGACTAGGAAAATTGATGGATGTTCAAAGAAAACCTAATTAGAAACACGCGAGTGTCATGACTGGGTATAAAAGGAGCATCCCTAAAAGGCTCAGCCGTTCACAAGCTAAGATGGGTCGAGGATCACCACTTTGTGAACAACTGTGTGAAAAAAAATAGTCCAACAGTTTAAGAACAATGTTTCTCAACATTCAATTGCAAGGAATTTAGGGATTCCATCATCTACAGTCCATAATATAATCAGAAGATTCAGAGAATCTGGAGAACTTTCTACACGTAAGCGCAAGGCCGAAAGCCAACATTGAATGCCCGTGACCTTCGATCCCTCAGGCGGCACTGCATTAAAAAAAAAAGAACATGCAGATTGTTACCAGTGCAAATTTCAAAAGCCAGCATCTGGGTATGGGGGTGTTTCCATTAGGTGTTCTTTGAGCATTCATCAACTTTCCCAGTCTTTTGTTGCCCGTCCCAACTTTTTTGAAATGTGTTGCAGGCATCTGTTCCAAAATGAGCAAATATTTACACAAAAACAATAAAGTTTATCAGTTTGAACATTAAATATCTTGTCTTTGTGGTGTATTCAGTTGAATATAGGTTGAAGAGGATTTGCAAATCAATGTATTCTGTTTTTTACACAACGTCCCAACTTCATTGGAATATATATATATATATATATATATATATATATATATATATATTAAATCCACTTACCTGCATGTGTTGTGACTCTTATAACACCACACTGGTCAAAGAATAAAGGACATTCTGTTACTTTGTTTGTGCAGTTTCCGAAGCTTCCTGGTAGACATTCATAACATTGTAGGGTGTAGACTGAAACAAAACACACACAAATCAGCAAGTAACAGTTCAACTACAATAGACCGTTCTTACATTGTCTGGCGCATGTGTGCTGAGTACTCCACAAGTCGCTTATGTGGAATGCCTTGGTAGCAAAGCACTTAAATGCATACATGCAGGCTCCTCATAACTACATGGACATGGCTGAATCCATGGATAACACTGCGGAAAATTGTCACGGTCTGCCCCTATCCGAACCTATGTCTTGGTTTGTCCTCTGTCGGTGTCCTTTTTCCTGGTCTTTTATCTACTGTTTGGCCCTGGTCTTTGATTTATTGTTTATTATACTTTAGTGACTGATTGTATTATCTGTTTGTTATGCTAGCCACGTGCTGAGTTCCGTTCTAGTTTCTGGTCTAACTTTAATTTTCTTGTTGATCTCTTTTCATTATTTATTAATGAAAACAGATTATTGAAAGGGATTATTTCATGTGTGGATTTTTACATTTTCTTTGTATTGTGTTTGGGTTTATCTTTTATTTAGGTTCTGTCTGCTTTGTGTTTGTCTGACTGCACGCTCTTGTCTGGTGTTTGGGGTTTGGTCTGGGTCCCTTCTGTTTGCTACGCCTCCTTCCTGATTGTTCTTACACACCTGTCTCTCATTTCCCTATAACCACCACCTGTGTTATTTAAGCCCTTTGTGTTTATCATGTTTTTGCCAGTTCATTCTGCTTTTTACTTTGTGCTTCTGCCGTCATTCCAGCCTTGTCTTTTTTTAGTCTGCCTTGCCGTGTTCGACCCTGTTTTGTTTTTGGACCTTGCCTTTGTCTCAGCCACTGAACTCTGTCTCGGTGTGTTATGAACTTTGCTTGTTTTTGGACCACGTCTCTGCCTCTTGTCTGTCTGTTACCTCTGCCTGGCTGACTGTCTCACTGTGTACTGTTAATTCTACCCAGTTCTTATTGTAATACTGTCCCTTACAAAGTACAAAGTCAAAGTATTCCTCAGTTTGAATTTATTTCAAGTCATGTTGAAAAACAGGCCTGGGTCCCCAGAGATATTGGCTTGTGTAGCTAGAGGGGAAACCCCAGTTGTTCGATACCTGGTGGGACCTAACTCCTTTGTTCTCATCAGATTCAGACCAGTTGACATGTATATTCAAACAGATAACTAAAACTCACTAAAAAAATCACCATTTAAGCTTAGCAAATACTTGATAGTAAAAAAATAAAATATAATAATAAACACAAATATATCTAACATTACCGAACCACTGCCTGAATTCTGGATAAAGCCTTTTGATAACTCCTATGCCACAGTCTGTGTGTCGACCTGCTTTTTGTGCCACACCTCAACAAATCTCCACACAAATGTCTGGAACTTGCCCAAAGAAAGGTGGACAAAGCCCCTTAAATGTGTCCCAGATGTGACAGTTGGAACAATAAGACAATATTTAGAAAACATGTGTGCACATTTTTTTTTCCATGGCTTTATTCATGAAAATCATTCAATATATTAAGAAAAAATAGCTTGTGTGAAAACTACCTTTAAACTCTTGATTCAAACGTGCTTTGTACAAATTAGCTGTGTTTGGTGGGGGAGCTGGAAAAAACAGCAGTTTTCCATCAAGGAGCGTTCTATGAAAACCCCACATTCCATTAAGGATCCTCTGCTCTAAAGCCCACTGCTTAACCACTAGACCAGGGGTAGGCAACCTGTTCCAGAAAGAGCCATGAGGGTGCAGGTTTTCTTTGCAGCCACTGACTCCACCAGGTGATTTTACTGATTAATATCACTCCATCCAGAACAGTTGGAGGAATGAATTGAATTGGTATATTTTTTTTCTTCCAAACTCAGAATCTAAAAGCCAAAGCATACTGAGCCACATTTGTGTTGAATCTCTGTCCCTATCTGAGATGTGACCATGCTGCAAACAACACCATCAATTTATGACATTATCACTTATTATTAATTTGACATTTTATATGAAGTGGTGCAAGATTTCATGGATGTCATGTTTGCCGAATAGTGATGCACCCTACAGTGATTTTTAATCTGTACAGAATGATGATTTATAACATGCTGAAATTTGTGCAAATATAAAAAAAAAAAAAATAAATTAACAACATATTGAAGTTGGTGTTGTGTGTTGGGGGGTGTGGCTGGATGTTTTGGTGTTCTTTTCTTTTCTTTGCTCTTCAGGTGGCATGGAAACTGATTTGTCTGTGGAGAAGGTGCTGGCTGAAGAGTCCTCACCCTCATCAACATCATGTGTAGCACCTGTGACTGGTGCTCACATGCAACCTTAAAGACTTTCAGCTGAAGCAGATAATTGGATGGCGTTCTGCATTTAAGTCATGTGTGATTCAAGCAGAACTGCCGGGAACTCGACCTTGTGATGTTCGTTTGTGAGACGCTGAGGACCGCGCCTGGGTTTGACACATCGAGCCCGTGAAGCAAGGAAGGGTGAGGACACATGCTGTCAGCACACATCAAAGGTAATTAAGTGTTTGATTAATTGTTGATAGTAACTTGGTGTTTTGTTACACAGTATACTTGAATTGTGATAAGAATTGTGCAGCTTGCTTATCACTGCTGTGGCGTGCGGATAAGTGATTGTGATCATAAGCTTGTGAGAAGCTGCTCATTTGCATAAAGTTAAAAAAGATACAGACCTGAATGTGTTGCTGATAGCGTGTGTCTTTTGAAAGATATTGTTGAACTGCTGACTTACCTCACCTCTTCTTTGCTTCACAGAGAGTCGGTTTGTCGTGTCCACCTGGGGGGTGTTTGGCGGTGGTAGTGGGTCCAGGAGCGTCGGGCTTTGATCCTTGCGGGCGCTGGAGAGCGTGCCAACAGTCACTCCACCAGAAGGACGCTATTTTTGTTTTTACACTTTTTATGCAGCGGGTGAAATAAATATATTGTTTTTGGAACCGCTTTTCTGGTTATTTGTAGCGCTGGGTTCCGTCTGACGCAGGTCCGCTCCTCAACCCGCGTCGACACATAACAGTTGGTACTGCTTAACAAAATTGATATGTTGAAATGAATGAGATTATGATTATTCATAATTCAAATTTTCCATGTCTAAGTCTTAGTCTCTAATCCATGATTATTGCTATTAAAAAGCAAACAAGACTATTTAATTTAAGCAAATTATTTTATATAAAAATATTTTTGTGCATTTTTTGTCCATTAATAATTGCAAATGCTAACTTTGTGGAGAAAAATACCTCGCCACCTTTGCTCTCCTCTAGTTCCAAAAGTTTAAGTGTTAACCCTTAACAGTTAAAAAGAGTTAACTGTTTTCTCCAAAATTGTAATCTTAGTGATTCTTTGGTTGGGAATCTGTAGTGTGATCTCTTGATCCCAAGTGCCTTATCCTTCCAGGATGAGTTGCTGCACAATGAAGCAGCACAAAAACTACCTGTGTGAACCACTTTCCTTCTTTTCAGACAAGTTATTTTGAGTGAATTACTCATAAAACAAGCACATTTTGTGTATTCATGGAGATGTGAAGCCACTGGATTGGATGTGGCAATCGGAAACACTTGGAGCAGACTGCTTTTTTTTTATCCTGACTCTGACCAGGCAAAAACATCATTTGAAGTGTTTCCCAGAACATTATCTGTCTGCTCACCAAAATGCATTGAAATCTGTTCACTAGGTTTTGAATTATCCAGCTAATGCCAGTGAAAACATGACCTTTTTGGAGGTGATAACAAAAATGAAAAGATCACACAGCTGTCTCCTGCTATTATGTGAATGTTCAAATTCTAAAGTGACATTTTCTGTCTGAACCTTTACCGCAATCTGTTTCTCATGAAATGTGAAAAACTAACAAAATATTAAAAAAGAAAGTCACTTGCCTTTAGGGAGAAGCACAGTTCCAAAGATCAGCACAAGCAGATGCATTTCAGTTTGGATGTAACTGTGAGCTTTCCAGCCTGAAGTAGGCCTGGACACTGACAAAGACTCTATCTGCATTCGAGACCACACCTTTCTTTGTGTCTCCTCTTTCATGATGTCAGGATTTGAAAATGAAAGATGTTTATAGTCATCATGATGGAATTGAGCACTTGTCATTTAATGAGCTGATAATATTTATTTCCACTGCCAGGCTCTTAGTTTTTGTACGTTTTAATACTTATATTTTTGAAGCACGTTAGGAAAACGTATTGTAGAATTCATGACAACAAGAAATCTGAGAACATGAGTTTTGAATTTCATGTTGAAGTCCAGAGTTTTACTGGCAGAAAATAGACAAATGAGTGTATAAGGTGTGTAAGCTGTTGTCGAGCTGTTTGACCGTATGTTCAGTGAATAAATAATTCATCATGGGTTCCATGTGTTACATGATCTCTTGGCAAAGCTACATAAGGTTCAGTAATGCTTTCATTCATAGCACTTAAACCTTGAAAATCAGACCATTAGCTGCTGGGGCAAATATCGCTTACATGAACCGCAGCTTTGCGTCAGGGATGGACTGAAGTGGTCGTACTGTATGTATCTTTTAGGGTCAGTGTTGCTGTGTTAAAGGTATGTAGCAAACACAAAGAAAGGATGAGCACAAATTAGAGCTGTGGTAAAAACGAACAAATAAGATTTAATAAATACTGTAATTGTAAGGTACATGTACTTTACTTCAGTAGTTGCGTCCTAAAGGTGCCCTGACACTTGCACAAATTTAATCCGCACACTTGCACGCAATCTGCCATGCAGGAGAGTAAACTCACTGTAAGCCGTTATAAACTGTGCGCGGCTTCATGCAAGTGCGCAAAGTAAATTTTGAAATGTTCAAAATCTCTGTCGCACATTATGTTAACTTCACGTGAACATTGCGTCAGCGCACCGCATCACAGCGCAGCTCATCTGATCGATTGCTATTAGAATATAATCATTACAAATAATTACCTTTTAGACTGTTCCAAATGTGTTCTTCACCTCATGAAGTGCACGAGAGAGGGAGGGGGGAAAAAAGCTCCAGCTGGAATGGTCCTCTGTGATTTCAGAAGACATTAGACAGGTTTCCAACAACCAAACTCTGAGAGAAAATGATTAATCCGCTACAAAAATAATTATTTTATATACACATCGTCCAGCGCACAAAGCGCAGTATCCAGCTGGGAGCACAGAGGGTGGCATTGTCACCACAAAGTGTGCGAGAGTGCGGAGCCAAAATGCTTGCAAGTGTCAAAGCACCTTAATATTTCTCTGGAATCCAGGATAGATGAGAGGTGATAGATTTATTGGTGACAATGAAGCTTTCACTTCAGTCTCTGAATCATACCTGTCCTTCTTTTTTTTTTTGGGGGGGGGGGGGGGTGTTAATTGGCTAGTATACATACATTGTCATTTTCAGTTTATCAGAACAACATGCAATTTCAATAGGTATGTCCCCTGATTGCAGCGCTTGAGGATCTGAGTGAGGCATCAGTGCGTCTGGTTTTGCAAATGTTCTGGATCAAGACTAAAGGTGCCTTGACACTTGCACGCAGTTAATCCACGCACTGCCACACAATTCATTGTGCCAGTGCAGCCTGCTGTGTTCCGTTGGATGCTGCACTTTGTGCTGCTGGATGCTGCATTACATAAGATAATTATTTCATAGCAGATTAATGTGTGATTAGTGTGTTTGTGTAAATGGGTGAATGTGAGGCATAACTGTAAAGCGCTTTGAGCATCTGATGAAGATGGAAAAACGCAATATAAATGCAATCCATTTACACATTTCAAAAAAGTAGGGACGGGGCAACAAAAGACTGGGAAAGTTGATGAATGCTCAATGAACACCTAACTGGAAACAGGTGAGTGTCATGATTGGGTATAAAAGGAGCATCCCCCAAAAGGCTCAGCCATTCACAAGCAAAGATAGGGTGAGGCTCACCACTTTGTGAACAACTGCGTGAAAAAATAGTCCAATAGTTTAAGAACAATGTTTCTCAATGTTCAATTGCAAGGAATTTAGGGATTCCATCATCTACAGTCCATAATATAATCAGAAGATTCAGAGAATCTGGAGAACTTTCTACACGTAAGCAGCAAGGCCGAAAACCAACATTGAATGCCTGTGACCTTCAATCCCTCAGGCTGCGCTGCATTAAAAACCAACATCATTGTGTAAAGGATCTTACCATGAGGGCTCAGGAACACTTCAGAAAACCATTGTCAGTTAACACAGTTTGTCGCTACATCTACAAGTGCAAGTTAAAACTCGACCATGCAAAGGGAAAGCCATACATCAACGACATCCAGAAACGCCGCCTTCTTCTCTAGGCCCGAGCTGATTTGAAATGGACAGATGCAAAGTGGAAAAATGTGCTGTGGTCTGATGAGTCCACATTTCAAATTGTCTTTTGAAATCATGGACATTGTGTCCTCTGGACAAAAGAGGGACAAGACCATCCAGATTGTTACCAGAGCTAAGTTCAAAAGCCAGCATCTGTGATGGTATGGGGGTGTGTTCGTGCCCATGGCATGGACAACTTACACATCTGTAATGGCACCATCAATGCTGAAAGGAACATCCAGGTTTTGGAGCAACACATGCTGCCATCCAAGCAACGTCTTTTTCAGGGATGTCCCTGTTTATTTCAGCAAGACAATGCCAAGCCACATTCTGCACGTGTTACAACAGTGTGGCTTCATAGTAAAAGAGTGCGGGTACTAGACTGGCGTGCCTGCAGTCCAGACCTGTTGCCCATTGAAAATGTGTGGTGCATTATGAAGCGCAAAATATGACAACTGAGTCCCCGGACTGTTGAACTACTGAAGTCGTACATCAAGCAAGAATGGGAAAGAATTCCACCTACAAAGCTTCAACAATTAGTGTCCTCAGTTCCCAAACGCTTATTGAGTGTTGTTAGAAGTAAAGGTGATGTAACACAGTGGTAAACATATCACTGTCCCAGCTTTTTTGAAATGTGCTGCAGGCATCCATTTCAAAATCAGTAAATATTTGCACAAAATCAAAAAGTTTATCAGTTTGAATATTAAATATCTTGTCTTTGTGGTGTATTCAACTGAATATAGGTTGAAGAGGATTTGCAAATCATTTTATTGTTTTTATTTACATTTTACACAACGTCCCAACTTCATTGGACCCCCTGTCAGTTTTTCAGGTTTTCACACCTACAAAGAATGGAGATGCCTGTAATTTTTATCGTAGGTACACGTCAACTGTGAGAGACAGAATCTAAAAAAAAAAAAAAAAAATCCAGTAAATCACATTGTATGATTTTTAAATAATTAATTTGCATTTTATTGCATAAAATAAGTATTTGACCCCCTAGAAAAACAGAGCTTAACAACTGGTATAGAAACATTTGTCTGCCATTACAGAGGTCAGACATTTCCTGTAGTTCTTGACCAAGTTTTCACACACTGCAGCAGGGATTTTGGTCCACTCCTCCATATACGTAGATCATCTCTAGATCTTTCAGGTTTGGAGTTTCAGCTCCCTCCAAAGATTTTCTATTGAGTTCAGGTCTGGAGACTGGCCAGGCCACTCCAGGACCTTGAAATGCTTCTTACGGAGCCCCTCCTTAGTTGCCCTGGCTGTGTGTTTGGGGTCATTGTCATGCTGGAAGACCCAGCCATGACCCATCTTCAATGCTCTTACTGAGGGAAGGAGGTTGTTTGCCAAAATCTCACAATACATGACCCCATCCATCCTCCCTTCAATACGGTGCAGTCGTCCTGTCCCCTTTGCAGAAGAGCACCCCCAGAATATGTTGTTTCCACCCCCATGCTTCACGGTTGGGATGATTTTCTTGGGGTTGTTCTCATCCATTAAACATGGTAAGTGGAGTTGACTCCAAAAAGCTCTATTCTGGTCTCATCTGCCCACATCACCTTCTCCCATGCCTCCTCTGGATCATCCAGATTGTCACTGGTGAACTTCAAACAGGCCTGGACAGGTGCTGGCTTGAGCAGGGGGACCTTGCTGCCCTACAGGATTTTAAAACATGACAGCATCATGTGTTACTAATGTAATCTTTGTGACTGTGGTCCCAGCTGTCTTCAAGTCATTGACCAGGTCCTCCTGTGTAGTTCTGAGCTTTCTCAGAATCATCCATACCCCACAAAGTGAGATCTTGCATGGAATCCCAGACCGAGGGAGACTGATAGTCATCTTGTGTTTCTTCCACTTTCTAATAAATAATCATAACAGTTGTTGTCTTCTACCAAGCTGCTTGCCTGTTGTCCTGTAGTCCATCCCAGCCTTGTGAAGGTCTATAGTTTTGTCCCTGGTGTCCTTAGACAGCTGTTTGGTCTTGGTTATGGTGGACAGGTCAGCGTGTGATTGATTGAGTGTGTGGACAGGTGTCTTTTATACAGGTAACAAGTTCAAACAGGTGCAATTAATACAGGTAAAGAGTGCAGAATAAGAGGGCTTCTTAAAGAAAAATTAACAGGTCTGTGAGAGCCAGAATTCTTGCTGGTTGGTAGGGGCTCAAATACTTATTTTATGCAATAAAATGCAAATGAATTATTTAAAAATCATACAATGTGATTTTCTGGCTTTTTTTTTTTTTTTTTTTTTTTTTAGATTCTGTCTCAGTTGAGTTGTACCTACGATAAGAATTATAGACCTCTCCATTCTTTGTAGGTGGGAAAACCTGCAAAACTGACAGGGGGTCAAATACTTATTTTCCCCACTGTATATGTCATTAGACTTAAAATCAAGGATCTAAACTATTGACACTGTGTCCCAAATGACCAACCATATTATTAAAAATTAGTTTGTGTCAACTATATCAGAATAGTTAGCCATGTTTGTTAAAAATATAACAGTTGCTACCCAGTAAGAAAGTAGATACTTTGTGGAATTCAGAAATATATCATATACTGGATTATATATATATATATTTTTTAACTGATTAAAATAATAAAGATGACAAGATAGAAATATAAAAAACTCTCCCAATATACTGAAATCACACAAGATTTTAATTTGATATATTAATGATTTTGGTTTAATGTTTGGTGGATCGATAATTATAATTGCGCTCAGATCCAGATGATCAATTAACTACCTCAGCAGAGGTTATAACCACTAACTAAGTCAAATAAAAGTGCTGTGATAAATATGAAGATTTTATTCTGCACAACTGAGCAACAATCAGAAAAGCTACAGAAGCTGAAACAGCTGTCTATATTTCTGTTAAGGATCTCAGTTGTCCAGGTGGTTTCCACAGTAGAGAAGCTTGAATCTTCGACTGGACTGGGTTGCATGACGCGAGACAGAAGTCAGACTACCAGAGCAAGAAATTTAGCTGAGGAAGCTTCTGCGATTAGAAGCGAAACGTCCTCGGGTCAAACAACCCAGTCCAGTCGAAGATTCAAGCTTCTCTACTATAACTGTCTATATTCTTTTTATTCTACACACATCATGGCACAAAACAAAGAAATTTTGCATTTTGAACTGAGACTAAATGTTGAAAATAAAAAAATCTGTAATACAGAAAGAGATCTGAAATATAGAAATGACTGGTATCAATCTTTTACATCATATGAGGCAGCTGTTCTTGCTGCATATATGAGAGAGATGATCCAACCTCTGGCAGAAAGCAGTCACAGTAGCACTGATACGTTTCATACTCTTATTACTGAAGATGGTGTGGATTAATGTGACCGTCCCCATCATTTAAGCAAACATGATCAAAGAGAGCAGCGGGGTCACCAGCATGAGGATGGCAGCGCTTCTGCTGGCACCGTTGCACAAGTTTCCCTGACAGCAGTTAATTTTGTCTCCAATGCCTGTAGCATACTGTGAATTCCCGCTGTCCAAACACACCGACTTGGAGGCACAGCCCTTTAACTGTACGTTCTGTTCGCCCGCCGACACTGAAAGAATGAAAGAAACAAAACTCCTTGACAGGAACATGAACTGATCTTTGCTGTGAGCGGGGCTGTTGATCTGATACCTGTTGAAATGCAGTGGTCCTCAGTCCCCTCACAGTTCACAGTTGTGTTGCAGTCACTTCCAACACAGCCGAAGCACTTTTTCCCATTTGGAGGGCTGCTGCTTGGTGCTTCTGTAAAATAAATCTATGCTTTTCTTCCGAATAACAAGGATTATGGCCCCTTCACACATAGTGCAAAGTTTGGACGGCATTTGGATGAAAATGTTTCTGTGAAGGGTCTCGGTTGTCCAGGTGGTTTCCATAGTAGAGAAGCTTGAATCTTCGACTGGACTGGGTTGCTTGATTGCAAGGATGCTTCGCTTCTAATCGCAGAAGCTTCCTCAGCTAAATTTCTTGCTCTGCTTGTCTGACTTCTGTCTTGTAGAGAAGAATAACAGAAGCCAGCAAAAGCTGGAGTTTTAAACCTAACCAGACCCCTCATACCGAGAGGCAGACTGCTATTGGCAGTGACTAACAATTGCTCTAATTAGCACCTATTGTGCTCTAGTTAGCACCTTCCTAATGACAGGGCAACTGTCCCTCCTAACGATGGGACTGACGCCTCTCCTGTCAGGAGAGTCGTCAGGAGAAGTGTTGTAGGTGTTGTGGAGCTGGAATGTACAGAATGACAGATCACCACAGCTGCTTCTGTCAGAAGCCACGCCTCCCGTGAGTGGAGAGCGCGCACACCCACGTGTCAGTGTGTGTCTTTGAAAACTCACACTTGCGGGGAACTTAGACAAATTTCACAGCAGTACGACAGTGACCATCTGCAGACACGATTTTTGATGCGGGCGAAGTGGGCAGCTGCCCCGGGCGCATTTTTTTCATGAAACACAGGGGGCAGCACAAACACTTAAAATAATAGTAATAATAATAATAATGATTACCTGTGCCGCAAAGCGGTGATCATATATCACTATGTGGGGAATTAGCAAATTGGGGCCCCTCCCTGCAGCTGTAGGCGCCCCTGCTTACTGAGCTGCACAGAACAGAACCGGTGTAAAATGTTCGTCAGTTCTTTTCTGCTGTTGTCCCCTGGGACAGGCGCTCTGCTCCACTTTGAATGACGGAGCATCCTGCACTGCTCCCGTTTCTCCGCTGTTCCACTCAGCAGGATCCTACTGTCCGGTGGAAAAGTCCACTTAGGAAGCAGCACAGAACCAGAACTCTGCGCCCAGAACAGACGTTTGAAAGCAAACAGACAGAGTGTAAGAAGGGGTTCGAATTTCACCAGAGAGGACAAACTGCCCTCTCATGGAAAAAAGTTTGCAGAAGGAGAGTCAGTCTATCAGGGTTTAGAAATTGAGCTGCATTCACATTACTAGCTGAAGTGATTTGAACCTGACCTTGTTTTTTGTGTGCCTGCATGATGCAGTGACACTTTAACAAATTACAACATATATGTACTTAATCTTGATTGGATGTAATTTGAATTTATTTAGCAATAAAATTACATAAAAAACATAAAAAATACTGCTGAGGATAACACAAGAAAGCTTCCGTTATGGATGCTTATTTACATTGTTGTCCTCGAATCTAATTTTTTGTTAACTGTCACCACATAACCTGGTTGTTTAACAAAATATACAATTAATTGTATTGTACTTTACAGTATATTCTGTTTAATTTTTGAAACAACTGAGGTATGCTGGGCCGGTTTCCCAAACTAGATTAGTGAATATAGCAGAGAGTGAATGTGCCAAATCAAATTATTTGATGTGAGATTTGAGTTCCTTACTGTTTTATGAGCCGTCTGAACATCTCATAATTTGTGTTTTTCCTGCTACCTTCCTTTGTGTATGTGCTCAGAGATCAGATTCAGTTCTGATTTCATTCTATTTTCTATGTTATCAGTGGTGATATGACTGCTGTGAGATCAGATAATGGTCACTTATAAACAGGAAAAACAAAACAAAAAAGATTCAGGAGCAAATACCACAAGAACTCAGAAATGGACGGACTGTCATCAGAAACTGTAACAATGAAACCAGGGCCAGAGGGAAAGTCAGCACTGCAGAATCACTGGCATCAACAACAGGTGTCTGTCTTCATATGTCAGAAATGTCACAGAGGATGTAAATCTAAGATCGGTCCACTCAGTCAAATAAGATGATCCTCCTGGTGCTATGACCACAGACAATATGACTGACGGTTAACAACACATATAAATAAGTAAGAAAATGGTGAGACCACTTTTCACCTTTAAAAATGCAGAACTGTTTTAGGTGGTTTTACAAACATTAAGCTAAATGTTTACCTAAATGTTGAGTCAAATATGCACCTTAATAAAAGAGCTATGTGTTCCTCCCGAAAAGACAGATTAATATAGCGTCTAATGACAGACATTTCGCATGTGAAGGCAGGTTTATTCAAATTTGCAGTTCATGGATGTTTTGTAAAGTAGTGTTCAGAATAATAGTAGTGCTATGTGACTAAAAAAATTAATACAGGTTTTGAGTATATTTCTTATTGTTACATGGGAAACAAGGTACCAGTAGATTCAGTAGATTCTCACAAATCCAAGAAGACCAGGCATTCATGATATGCACACTCTTAAGGCTATGAAATTGGGCTATTAGTAAAAAAAAAAGTAGAAAAGGGGGTGTTCACAATAATAGTAGCATCGGCTGTTGACGCTACAAACTCAAAACTATTATGTTTAAACTGCTTTTTTAGCAATCCTGTGAATCACTAAACTAGTATTTAATTGTATAACCACAGTTTTTCATGATTTCTTCACATCTGCGAGGCATTAATTTTGTTGGTTTGGAACCAAGATTTTGCTCGTTTACTAGTGTGCTTGGAGTCATTGTCTTGTTGAAACACCCATTTCAAGGGCATGTCCTTTTCAGCATAAGGCAACATGACCTCTTTAAGTATTTTGACATATCCAAACTGATCCATGATACCTGGTATGCGATATATAGGCCCAACACCATAGTAGGAGAAACATGCCCATATCATGATGCTTGCACCACCATGCTTCACTGTCTTCACTGTGAACTGTGGCTTGAATTCAGAGTTTGGGGGTCGTCTCACAAACTGTCTGCGGCCCTTGGACCCAAAAAGAACAATTTTACTCTCATCAGTCCACAAAATATTCCTCCATTTCTCTTTAGGCCAGTTGATGTGTTCTTTGGCAAATTGTAACCTCTTCTGCACATGTCTTTTATTTAACAGAGGGACTTGAGGATTCTTGCAAATAAATTAGCTTCACACAGGCGTCTTCTAAATGTCACAGCACTTACAGGTAACTCCAGACTGTCTTTGATCATCCTGGGGACACTTGATTCACACCTGTTTGTTCCACAAAATTGATGAACTCACTGACTGAATGCCACACTACTATTATTGTGAACACCCCCTTTTCTATACAAAAAGAAATCAAAGACAGACTGACAGAAAAAACTTAACGGTCGAGGACTGAGCAGGGGTGAATCATGACACAATCTTTTTCTTAAAATAACTATTTGTGTGTCTCTTTGTATCCCAGTGTCTACTATGTCTTAACTATCGTACACTTTGTCTGTTAAACTATGTAAGAGTTAGTTCACCTCTTTGTACATCCCACCTTCAAACACAGCCTCATACGACCATCCATGAAAAACCTACTTAAGTTCCCAGTTTTCTATAGGAATACAAACTTCCTACGGGCACTGCACTTGTTTTAACAACAATTCATTGTTCATTCGTAAAAGTCAACTAACAACTATCAGTTTTCTTCACGTGCCCTGATAACTCACACCACTGTTTTATTTGGTATGACACATAAAATGATCTGCTCCACCTCTGTAACTGTTGGCAAAGGCAATAAATAAAAGTAAATTCAGTAGAATTTCATAAAGTCAAAGCAAACCAAAGAGAAACTTGCCTTTAGGGAGCAGCACGGTGACAAGGGTGAGCATAAGGAAAAGCATGTTGTGATGCCAGGATGCAGCTGATTTTTTGGTTTGAAGAGGGGCCACTATAAGTAGGACCTTGAGCCACTCCTCCTTCTCCACAGGGTTTGGAGACAAGACTGACTTCCTGTTCCGGAGCACAGCGGTGTTCTGCTGTATCTGTTAGCTGTTTGAACTGAGCTGTTTGAGTTCTTTGAATTAACAGTCTTTTTCAAGACTTTTTTACTTTTTTTTACTTTTTCCCCGTGCTCCAACGCCTAAGGAAGACCTCTAACGGTCGAAGCATCGCGACGGAGTTCTTTTATCAGCTGGCCTTCATCAGCGTTGGCAGGCTAACTAGCTTGCTAACGCTTTCGTTTTTATTTTTGTTTTATTTTTTAGCACTGTTGTCGTGCTGCTCCACAGCTTGCCTAGTGGATTTTTATTTTATTTTAGCACTGTTGTGTGTTACCTGTGCTGCTCCACAGCCTGTCCAGTGGATTTTTATTTTATTTTTTAGCACTGTTGTCGTGCGTTACCTGTGCTGCGCCACAGCCTGTCCAGTGGATTTTTATTGTATTTTTTAGCACTGTTGTCGTGCGTTACCTGTGCTGTTCCACAGCCTGTTCAGTGGATTTTTATTTTATTTTTTAGCACTGTTGTCATGTGTTACCTGTGCTGCGCCACAGCCTGTCCAGTGGATTTTTATTGTATTTTTTAGCACTGTTGTCGTGCGTTACCTGTGCTGTTCCACAGCCTGTTCAGTGGATTTTTATTTTATTTTTTAGCACTGTTGTCGTGTGTTACCTGTGCTGTTCCACAGCCTGTTCAGTGGATTTTTATTTTATTTTTTAGCACTGTTGTCATGTGTTACCTGTGCTGCTCCACAGCCTGTTCAGTGGATTTTTATTTTATTTTAGCGCTGTTGTCGTGCGTTGCCTGTGCTGCTCCACAGCCTGTCCAGTGGATTTTTATTTTATTTTTAGCACTGTTGTCGTGCGTTACCTGTGCTGCTCCACAGCCTGTTCAGTGGATTTTTATTTTATTTTTTAGCACTGTTGTCGTGCGTTACCTGTGCTGTTCCACAGCCTGTCCAGTGGATTTTTAATTTATTTTTTGGCACTGTTGTCGTGTGTTACCTGCGCTGCTCCACAGCCTGTTCAGTGGATTTTTGTTTTGTTTTTTGGCACTGTTGTCGTGCGTTACCTGTGCTGCTCCACAGCCTGTCCAGTGGATTTTTATTTTATTTTTTGGCACTGTTGTCGTGCGTTACCTGTGCTGCTCCACAGCCTGTCCAGTGGATTTTGATTTTTATTTTATTTTTTTTATTTTTTTTTTTTTTAGCACTGTTGTCGTGTGTTACCTGTGCTGCTCCACAGCCTGTCTAGTGGATTTTTATTTTATTTTTTACCACTGTTGTCGTGTGTTACCTGTGCTGCTCCACAGCCTGTCCAGTGGATTTTTATTTAGCGCTGTTGTCGTGCGTTACCTGTGCTGCTCCACAGCCTGTCTAGTGGATTTTTATTTTGTTTTAGCACTGTTGTCGTGTGTTGCCTGTGCTGCTCCACAGCCTGTCCAGTGGATTTTTATTTTTATTTTATTTTATTTTTTAGCACTGTTGTTGTGCGTTACCTGTGCTGCTCCACAGCCTGTCTAGTGGATTTTTATTTTGTTTTAGCACTGCTGTCGTGCGTTGCCTGTGCTGCTCCACAGCCTGTCCAGTGGATTTTTATTTTTATTTTATTTTATTTTTTAGCACTGTTGTTGTGCGTTACCTGTGCTGCTCCACAGCCTGTCCAGTGGATTTTTATTTTGTTTTAGCACTGTTGTCGTGCGTTGCCTGTGCTGCTCCACAGCCTGTCCAGTGGATTTTTATTTTTATTTTATTTTTTAGCACTGTTGTCGTGCGTTACCTGTGCTGCTCCACAGCCTGTCTAGTGGATTTTTATTTTGTTTTAGCACTGTTGTCGTGCGTTGCCTGTGCTGCTCCACAGCCTGTCTAGTGGATTTTTATTTTATTTTAGCACTGTTGTCGTGCGTTACCTGTGCTGCTCCACAGCCTGGCTAGTGTCGGATTCCCTGTTTGGGAATCCGCTAGCTTAGCGTAGCTACTAGCTCTTAGCCGTTTTAGCATGGCGGCTTCTCCTGTCTCTCCCGTACTTTTCTGCTCTGGGTGTGAAATGTTTAGTTATTCCTCGGCCTCTTTTAGCAGTAACGGTACTTGTAATAAGTGCAGCTTATTCGTAGCTTTGGAGGCCAGGCTGGGCGAATTGGAGGCTCGGCTCCGCACCGTGGAAAATTCTACAGCTAGCCAGGCCCCTGTAGTCGGTGCGGACCAAGGTAGCTTAGCCGCCGTTAGTTCCCCCCTGGCAGACCCCGTGCAGTCGGGAAGGCAGGCTGACTGGGTGACTGTGAGGAGGAAGCGTAGCCCTAAACAGAAGCCCCGTGTACACCGTCAACCCGTTCACATCTCTAACCGTTTTTCCCCACTCGACGATACACTCGCCGAGGATCAAACTCTGGTTATTGGCGACTCTGTTTTGAGAAATGTGAAGTTAGCGACACCAGCAACCATTGTCAATTGTCTTCCGGGGGCCAGAGCAGGCGACATCGAAGGACATTTGAAATTGCTGGCTAAGGCTAAGCGTAAATTTGGTAAGATTGTAATTCACGTCGGCAGTAATGACACTCGGTTACGCCAATCGGAGGTCACTAAAATTAACATTGAATCGGTGTGTAACTTTGCAAAAACAATGTCGGACTCTATATTTTTCTCTGGGCCCCTCCCCAATCAGACCGGGAGTGACATGTTTAGCCGCATGTTCTCCTTGAATTGCTGGCTGTCTGAGTGGTGTCCAAAAAATGAGGTGGGCTTCATTGATAATTGGCAAAGCTTCTGGGGAAAACCTGGTCTTGTTAGGAGAGACGGCATCCATCCCACTTTAGAGGGAGCAGCTCTCATTTCTAGAAATCTGGCCAATTTTTTGGGATCCTCCAAACTGTGACTGTCTAGCGTTGGGACCAGGAGGCAGAGCTGTGGTCTTATACACCTCTCTGCAGCTTCTCTCCCTCTGCCATCCCCCTATTACCCCATCCCCGTAGAGACGGTGCCTGCTCCCAGACCACCAATAACTAGCAAAAATCTATTTAAGCATAAAAATTCAAAAAGAAAAAATAATATAGCACCTTCAATTGCACCACAGACTAAAACAGTTAAATGTGGTCTATTAAACATTAGGTCTCTTTCTTCTAAGTCCCTGTTGGTAAATGATATAATAATTGATCAACGTATTGATTTATTCTGCCTAACAGAAACTTGGTTACAGCAGGATGAATATGTTAGTTTAAATGAGTCAACACCCCCAGGTCACACTAACTGTCAGAATGCTCGTAGCACGGGCCGGGGCGGAGGATTAGCAGCAATCTTCCATTCCAGCTTATTAATTAATCAAAAACCTAGACAGAGCTTTAATTCATTTGAAAGCTTGTCTCTTAGTCTTGTCCATCCAAATTGGAAGTCCCAAAAACCAGTTTTATTTGTTATTATCTATCGTCCACCTGGTCGTTACTGTGAGTTTCTCTGTGAATTTTCAGACCTTTTGTCTGACTTAGTGCTTAGCTCAGATAAGATAATTATAGTGGGCGATTTTAACATCCACACAGATGCTGAGAATGACAGCCTCAACACTGCATTTAATCTATTATTAGACTCTATCGGCTTTGCTCAAAAAGTAAATGAGTCCACCCACCACTTTAATCATATTTTAGATCTTGTTCTGACTTATGGTATGGAAATAGAAGACTTAACAGTATTCCCTGAAAACTCCCTTTTGTCTGATCATTTTTTAATAACATTTACATTTACCCTGATGGACTACCCTGCAGTGGGGAATAAGTTTCATTACACTAGAAGTCTTTCAGAAAGCGCTGTAACTAGGTTTAAGGATATGATTCCTTCTTTATGTTCTCTAATGTCATATACCAACACAGAGCAGAGTAGCTACCTAAACTCTGTAAGGGAGTTAGAGTATCTTGTCAATAGTTTTACATCCTCATTGAAGACAACTTTGGATGCTGTAGCTCCTCTGAAAAAGAGAGCTTTAAATCAGAAGTGTCTGACTCCGTGGTATAACTCACAAACTCGTAGCTTAAAGCTGATAACCCGTAAGTTGGAGAGGAAATGGCGTCTCACTAATTTAGAAGATCTTCACTTAGCCTGGAAAAAGAGTTTGTTGCTCTATAAGAAAGCCCTTCGTGAAGCTAGGACATCTTTCTACTCATCACTAATTGAAGAAAATAAGAACAACCCCAGGTTTCTTTTCAGCACTGTAGCCAGGCTGACAAAGAGTCAGAGCTCTATTGAGCTGAGTATTCCATTAACTTTAACTAGTAATGACTTCATGACTTTCTTTGCTAACAAAATTTTGACTATTAGAGAAAAAATTACTCATAACCATCCCAAAGATGTATCGTTATCTTTGGCTGCTTTCAGTGATGCCGGTATTTGGTTAGACTCTTTCTCTCCGATTGTTCTGTCTGAGTTATTTTCATTAGTTACTTCATCCAAACCATCAACATGCTTATTAGACCCCATTCCTGCCAGGCTGCTCAAGGAAGTCCTACCATTATTTAATGCTTCAATCTTAAATATGATCAATCTATCTTTGTTAGTTGGTTATGTACCACAGGCCTTTAAGGTGGCAGTAATTAAACCATTACTTAAAAAGCCATCACTTGACCCAGCTATCTTAGCTAATTATAGGCCAATCTCCAACCTTCCTTTTCTCTCAAAGATTCTTGAGAGGGTAGTTGTAAAACAGCTAACTGATCACCTGCAGAGGAATGGTCTATTTGAAGAGTTTCAGTCAGGTTTTAGAATTCATCATAGTACAGAAACAGCATTAGTGAAGGTTACAAATGATCTTCTTATGGCTTCGGACAGTGGACTTATCTCTGTGCTTGTTCTGTTGGACCTCAGTGCTGCTTTTGATACTGTTGACCATAAAATTTTATTACAGAGATTAGAGCATGTCATAGGTATTAAAGGCATTGCGCTGCGGTGGTTTGAATCATATTTGTCTAATAGATTACAGTTTGTTCATGTAAATGGGGAATCTTCTTCACAGACTAAAGTTAATTATGGAGTTCCACAAGGTTCTGTGCTAAGACCAATTTTATTCACTTTATACATGCTTCCCTTGGGCAGTATTATTAGACGGTATTGCTTAAATTTTCATTGTTACGCAGATGATACCCAGCTTTATCTATCCATGAAGCCAGAGGATACGCACCAATTAGCTAAACTGCAGGATTGTCTTACAGACATAAAGACATGGATGACCTCTAATTTCCTGCTTTTAAACTCAGATAAAACTGAAGTTATTGTACTTGGCCCCACAAATCTTAGAAGCATGGTGTCTAACCAGATCGTTACTCTGGATGGCATTTCCCTGATCTCTAGTAATACTGTGAGAAATCTTGGAGTTATTTTTGATCAGGATATGTCATTCAAAGCGCATATTAAACAAATATGTAGGACTGCCTTTTTGCATTTACGCAATATCTCTAAAATCAGAAAGGTCTTGTCTCAGAGTGATGCTGAAAAACTAATTCATGCATTTATTTCCTCTAGGCTGGACTATTGTAATTCATTATTATCAGGTTGTCCTAAAAGTTCCCTAAAAAGCCTTCAGTTGGTTCAGAATGCTGCAGCTAGAGTACTGACGGGGACTAGCAGGAGAGAGCATATCTCACCCGTGTTGGCCTCCCTTCATTGGCTTCCTGTTAATGCTAGAATAGAATTTAAAATTCTTCTTCTTACTTATAAGGTTTTGAATAATCAGGTCCCATCTTATCTTAGGGACCTCGTAGTACCATATTACCCCATTAGAGCGCTTCGCTCTCAGACTGCGGGCTTACTTGTAGTTCCTAGGGTTTGTAAGAGTAGAATGGGAGGCAGAGCCTTCAGCTTTCAGGCTCCTCTCCTGTGGAACCAGCTCCCAATTCAGATCAGGGAGACAGATACCCTCTCTACTTTTAAGATTAGGCTTAAAACTTTCCTTTTCGCTAAGGCTTATAGTTAGGGCTGGATCGGGTGACCCTGGACCATCCCTTGGTTATGTTGCTTTAGACGTAGACTGTGTTTCATAATTATTGTATGGCCTTGCCTTGCAATGTGGAGCGCCTTGGGGCAACTGTTTGTTGTGATTTGGCGCTATACAAGAAAAAAGTTGATTGATTGATTGATTGAACAGCAGAGCCTGGATTTTAAGTAATTAATTTAAAATGTTAGTTACTCAGTGTCAATCAGTTCCAGTTTGGGTTTTTTTTGTTGTTATTGTTGTTGTTGTTTTTCTTTTTATGTGAAAAGCAAACTGTGATGAAGGACAAATCCAAGCAACAAACACAAACTAAATGGTGAAGGAATACAGTCACTTGCCCAGTTCAAGATCATTGCCAGTTCCAGATCACTGCTGTAGTTTTTGCGCCGCTGTTTCTCGTAATCATCACGAATAAGCTAATACTTGGTATCAATGGAAAGATTGATGTTTTGTCTACAAACGACCACAAGCTCGACCGGATCCAGCCATCCTTGTGATCAGCAGAGGAATCAAAACATCCCGGTGTCTGCAGTGTGCGCGCTTTTTCTGACTCACTCATTCCTGCAAGTTTGAAAGTAACGATCTCTAAAATGTAGCAAAGGTAAGTTAGCCATTCGGTGTTTTTGGTTCTAGAGTGGGAAAATACTTACTTACGTGGGTAGAAAATGTCAGTGTGTTATGTCTTGCTGTTTAATTGATCCGCGCATTTATCTCCAATGCGTAAATTTGCCAGTTGTGGATCACTGAAGCAGCAGCCTCGTGTCTGTAGTTGTGAGTCATGTGGACTTTGGGGGTCATCTCAACATCACGAATGGGCATGAATGTGGGGGCTTTTACTTTTTAATTCGGGAGAAATTGTTGTGTGGGCCGCCAGAAGAGGAGGTACTGCTGGCCCACCACCAGAGGGCGCCCTATCTGGAGTGCGGGCTCCAGGCACCAGAGGGCGCAGCCGCCTCACAGGAGCAGCCAGGGTGACAGCTGTCACGCATTACCTGCAACAGCTGTTACCAATCATCTGATCGGCAGGAGTATATCAGCAGGACGACGTCTCCACCTCTTCGCCGAGATATCGTTTCTACCTAGAAGGTAACGTAGCTCAGCTGACGAATTGTATCCTTTTTGGATTTTGTGCATTGTTCTAAGGAGTATTTTTCCAACGAGAGGTGGAGGTAGTTTTCCTACCGTTCGGATTCCTGGGTGCAAACGTGCCCTCCTTTAATTGTTCTTTGTTCCTCGCCAGCAGTACCAGGTCCGACACGCGGAGGCAGTGGCCACCTGGGAGTTCGGGACTTGGCGGCTCCAGTATTCCCGGGGTCTGGTGGCGGAGGAAATCGTGTGGTTCCGGTTCTACTTTGGAGAGGCGTCTCCTATCTTCGAGCCTGCCCACATGACACCTTTGTGAATTGACTTTTTTCCATTATTGTAATCTGTAGTGTTTGTTGTGCACATTCACAACAGTAAAGTGTTGTTATTTGACCTATTCCATTGTCCGTTCATTTGCGCCCCCTGTTGTGGGTCCGTGTACTTACACTTTCCCAACAGGATATCTCGGCCAACATCATGGATCCCGAGGGGCGTCAACCGGCTGTTGAACGGCCAATGGAAGAACAGGGCGCACAGGCGTCCGCAGGAGGAATGATCGGTGAGTTGCAGCGGATCCTCACCGCTTTCACGGCTCGGTTGGATTTAATGACCGAGCAGAACGTCCTCCTTAACCGCAGGGTGGAGGCTCTCGCCGCGCAGGTGGACGCGCGCCCTCAGGGCGCTGCTGCAGCTCTCCCTCCTGTCGACCCTGTGCGTAACAGTGACGTTCCACAGGTCGTTCAACGCCCCCTCCCACCTTCCCCGGAAGCATACATAAGCCCTCCAGAGCCGTACGGAGGTTGTGTGGAGACGTGCGCGGACTTCCTTATGCAGTGTTCGCTCGTCTTCGCACAACGTCCTGTCATGTACGCGACTGATGCTAGCAAGATAGCTTATGTAATAAGCTCTTGTAATAAGCTGCTTCGCGGTGAGGCACGCGCTTGGGCTACAGCGCTCTGGGAGCAGAATTCACGGCTCCTTCAGACATATGATGGGTTTGTGAGGGAGTTCAGAACTGTGTTTGATCACCCAAATAGAGGAGAGACCACTTCAGCCGTGCTGCTGTCAATGAGACAGGGGCGCCGGAGCGCAGCTGCCTATGCAGTCGACTTCCGCATCGCGGCTGCGAGGTCCAGCTGGAATAGCACAGCCGCCTTTGTAAACGGACTGTCGTTGGTTCTAAAGGAGCACCTGGTGGCTAAGGATGAACCGCGGGATTTAGATGGGATTATTGATCTTGTTATACGATTAGACAATCGGTTAGAAGAACGCCGTCGGGAACGAGACGAAGTGCGTGGCCGGGCACGCGCCGTCCCTCTCCCTTCCGGTTCCGACCGCGTCCCGCCCTCCCCACGCTCCACGGCCCCTACGCTCCGTGTGGTGACAGCTCCCCCTGCTGACGAAGCTATGGACACGAGCAGGGCCACATTTAGGGCACCAGATAGACAGAGGAGGCTGGCCCGCGGAGCGTGTTTTGTTTGTGGCTCCATAGAGCATCAGGTAAGAGACTGCCCTGAGCGGTTAAACACCAACGCCCGCCCCTAGAGACTGGGCTAGGGGTGGGTCGAGACATTCACGTGGGACACACCCACATTGCCACACGACTCCCAGTTACAATCCTTTATGAGGAATTAACCCTGAAGGCCCCAGCACTGGTGGACACGGGCTCTGAAGGGAATCTGTTGGACAGCAGATGGGTCCGGGAGATAGGGCTCCCTCTGGTGGCGCTTACCTCGCCTGTGCAGGTGCGGGCACTAGATGGCTCCCTACTCCCTCCAATCACACATAAGACACCACCTGTAACTCTGGTGGTGTCAGGAAATCACCGGGAGGAGATCGAGTTTTTTGTGACTCCTGCTACCTCCCGTGTGATTTTAGGGTTCCCCTGGATGTTAAAACACAATCCCCGGATCGATTGGCCGTCTGGGGTAGTGGTTCAGTGGAGCGAGACCTGCCATCGGGTATGTTTAGGTTCCTCGGTTCCTCCCGGTTCCCAGGCTAAGGAGGAGGTCAGAGTCCCGCCCAATCTGGGGACGGTGCCGGTGGAGTACCATGACCTTGTAGATGTGTTCAGTAAGGATCTGGCACTCACCCTTCCCCCCCACCGTCCGTATGATTGTGCCATTGATTTGGTTCCAGGCGTTGAGTTCCCGTCCAGCAGGCTGTACAACCTCTCACGACCTGAGCGCGAATCAATGGAGACCTACATCCAGGACTCTTTAGCTGCCGGGTTGATCCGGAATTCCACTTCCCCGATGGGTGCAGGTTTCTTTTTTGTGGGAAAAAAGGATGGCGGACTACGTCCATGCATTGATTACCGGGGGCTGAACGAAATCACGGTTCGTAACCGATACCCATTGCCCTTGTTGGATTCAGTGTTCACGCCCCTGCATGGAGCCCAAATATTCACGAAGCTAGACCTTAGAAATGCGTACCACCTGGTTCGGATCCGGAAGGGAGATGAGTGGAAGACGGCATTTAACACCCCGTTAGGTCACTTTGAGTACCTGGTCATGCCGTTCGGCCTCACAAACGCCCCCGCGATGTTCCAAGCATTGGTTAATGATGTCTTGCGGGATTTCCTGCACCGATTCGTCTTCGTATATCTAGACGATATACTCATCTTTTCTCTGGATCCTGAGACTCATGTCCGGCATGTACGTCAGGTCCTGCAGCGGTTGTTGGAGAACCGGCTGTTTGTGAAGGGCGAGAAGTGTGAGTTCCACCGCACATCTTTGTCCTTCCTGGGGTTTATCATCTCCCCCAACTCCGTCGCTCCTGATCCGGCCAAGGTTGCGGCGGTGAGAGACTGGCCCCAACCCACTAGCCGTAGGAAACTGCAACAGTTCCTCGGCTTTGCAAATTTCTACAGGAGGTTCATTAAGGGCTACAGTCAGGTAGTTAGCCCCCTGACAGCCCTGACCTCACCAAAAGTCCCCTTCACCTGGTCGGATCGTTGCGATGCCGCGTTCAAGGAGTTGAAACGGCGCTTCTCGTCTGCACCCGTTCTGGTGCAGCCCGATCCTAGTCGCCAGTTAGTGGTTGAAGTGGACGCCTCGGACTCAGGGATAGGAGCTGTGCTTTCACAGAGCGGGAAGACCGATAAGGTCCTTCACCCATGTGCCTATTTTTCCCGCAGGTTGACCCCGGCCGAACGGAACTATGACGTCGGCAATCGAGAACTCCTTGCGGTGAAAGAGGCCCTTGAAGAGTGGAGACACCTGTTGGAGGGAACGTCTGTGCCATTCACGGTTTTCACTGACCACCGGAACCTGGAGTATATCAGGACCGCCAAGCGGCTGAACCCCAGGCAAGCCCGCTGGTCACTGTTCTTCGGCCGTTTTGACTTCCGGATCACCTACCGTCCCGGGACCAAGAACCAGAAATCGGATGCCTTGTCCCGGGTACATGAAGATGAAGTCAAAACGGAGTTGTCGGATCCACCGGAACCCATCATCCCGGAGTCCACTATCGTGGCCACCCTCACCTGGGACGTAGAGAGAACCGTCCCGGAGGCCCTGGCACGAAGCCCGGACCCCGGAACTGGGCCGAAGAACAGACTCTACGTCCCACCAGAAGCTAGGGCTGTAGTCTTGGACTTCTGTCATGGCTCTAAGCTCTCCTGTCATCCAGGGGTGCAAAGAACCGTGGCAGTTGTCCGGCAGCGCTTCTGGTGGGCGTCCCTAGAGGCCGACGTCCGGGACTATATCCAGGCCTGCACCACCTGCGCCAGGGGCAAGGCTGACCATCGCAGGGCTTCGGGACTGCTCCAGCCGCTGCCCGTGCCCCATCGCCCCTGGTCCCACATCGGCCTGGATTTTGTCACGGGCCTCCCGCCGTCCCAGGGCAACACCACCATCCTCACGATAGTGGACCGATTCTCCAAGGCGGCCCACTTCGTGGCCCTCCCGAAGCTCCCGACGGCCCAGGAGACAGCGGACCTCCTGGTTCACCACGTCGTCCGGCTGCATGGGATCCCAACAGACATCGTCTCCGATCGCGGTCCCCAGTTCTCCTCGCACGTCTGGAGGAGCTTCTGCCGGGAACTGGGGGCCACGGTGAGTCTCTCATCCGGGTATCATCCCCAGACCAACGGGCAAGCAGAACGGGCCAATCAGGAGATGGAGCAGGCCCTGCGTTGCGTGACAGCCGCGCACCCGGCGGCCTGGAGTACCCATCTGGCCTGGATCGAGTATGCCCATAACAGCCAGGTGTCTTCAGCCACTGGCCTCTCCCCTTTCGAGGGATGTCTGGGGTACCAACCTCCTTTGTTTCCGGTGGTTGAGGGAGAGGTCGGTGTGCCCTCGGTCCAGGCCCACCCAGCCGCAGTGAGGCTTCAGCTTCCGGCCTCACTGCGGATCCATCCCGTTTTCCACGTGTCCCGGATCAAGCCCCATCACACCTCACCCCTCTGTACTCCCGGTCCGGCACCACCTCCTGCCCGGATCATCGATGGCGAGCCGGCTTGGACTGTGAGCCGGCTCTTAGATGTCCGTAGGATGGGCCGGGGCTTCCAGTATTTGGTGGACTGGGAGGGGTACGGACCTGAAGAACGCTCCTGGGTGAAGAGGAGCTTCATCCTGGACCCGGCCCTCCTGGCCGATTTCTACCGCCGCCACCCGGACAAGCCTGGTCGGGCGCCAGGAGGCGCCCGTTGAGGGGGGGGTCCTGTTGTGTGGGCCGCCAGAAGAGGAGGTACTGCTGGCCCACCACCAGAGGGTGCCCTGTCTGGAGTGCGGGCTCCAGGCACCAGAGGGCGCAGCCGCCTTACAGGAGCAGCCAGAGTGACAGCTGTCCCGCATTACCTGCACAGCTGTTACCAATCATCTGATCGGCAGGAGTATATCAGCAGGACGACATCTCCACCTCTTCGCCGAGATATCGTTTCTACCTAGAAGGTAACGTAGCTCAGCTGACGAATTGTATCCTTTTTGGATTTTGTGCATTGTTCTAAGGAGTATTTTTCCAACGACAGGTGGAGGTAGTTTTCCTACCGTTCGGATTCCTGGGTGCAAACGCGCCCTCCTTTAATTGTTCTTTGTTCCTCGCCAGCAGTACCAGGTCCGACACGCGGAGGCAGTGGCCACCTGGGAGTTCGGGACTTGCCGGCTCCAGTATTCCCGGGGTCTGGTGGCGGAGGAAATCGTGTGGTTCCGGTTCTACTTTGGAGAGGCGTCTCCTATCTTCGAGCCTGCCCACACGACACCTTTGTGAATTGACTTTTTTCCATTATTGTAATCTGTAGTGTTTGTTGTGCACATTCACAACAGTAAAGTGTTGTTATTTGACCTATTCCATTGTCCGTTCATTTGCGCCCCCTGTTGTGGGTCCGTGTACTTACACTTTCCCAACAGAAATCTCACCTCCACACTTCATTTTTTGCTCGTAAAAACGTATACGGCACCTTTGGAAACTAAGTAAATTATCATTTAATAAGTATAATTTCTATCATTTTGTGTTCAAAACACATTCTCGGGCACAGTGTGTATCATTCTGCATTAGAAGGGCTCCAGCCAGATGCCAGGAATGACCCCAAAGTGACACAGAGTGTCGTGATCCGGAACTGGCAAAAGTGATCCATTTCTGGCAAATGTTTACACCACACATAATGTGGCTTCACACTTTAAGTAGAAGTGCTACTCCACCCAGACTTTTTCAGCTAAATAACATCCAAATGCCCAATACAACAATACACAATAAAGGACATTCAGTTGCATTATGGCTCCGTATAGCGGAACTTTAAAAAAGGTGATCTGGAACTGGGCAACCGTCTGTATACAAGGTCTGTCCATAAAGTAACGGTCCTTTTTATTTTTTTCAAAAACTATATGGATTTGATTCATATGTTTTTACGTCAGCCAAGCTTGAACCTTCGTCTGGGCCCACTGCCTTTTTGCTCTTTAGTCTCTTCAGCTGACTCCTGATCTGGTCTGCCGTAAAGAGTAGAGAGCAGGTGGGGGGGAAGGTAGGGGTGGAGGAGGGGAAGGAGGTCTGTCTGGCAACCAGTAGTATGTGTCTGCAGAGCCAGAGGCTGCACGTTTACGGCTGCACTTTCAGGCTGCACGCTAATTATTCTACTGACGTTGTTTCAGAGTATTTCTTTAGAGAATGCGCCACCTACCTGTGATTCAAGAGTGTGACTTGCTATTTTGAAATTTGATTTCACTCCAAATATACTTACAATTTAACTAAATCAGTTAGGATGTCTCTAGAGCCTATAAGGCAAGGTAAAACTTATTAATAAAAAAAAACTTTGTTTCATGCATTGGGACAAAATGTGTTAAATGTTGTAAATTAATAATATTAGAATAAATATGTTAGAATCCTCTCACTTTTGTTATTCAATATGAACAATTTGAGTATTTGTGTTACCACAATTCCAGCTGGCTGTTGTTGTAGATATATAATTCTAAATCACTTAATGTATGCTGACGATCTTGTTGTTTTTGCTCCTTGTGTTAAGGGCGTTCAAAGGCTAGTGGATATTTGTTCTGAGTACGGTGTTGTTAATGATATTTTGTACAAGTCTCAACTTATGTTGTTTGACACCAGCTTTTTTGGCACTCAATGAAGCTGACCCCACCACCACCCCCCACCCACATAAAAGAAATCCAAGCAAACACACTGAGTAGTTCATGCTTTGTTTGTGCAGATTTGTGCTGTTAAAATTTTCATTTGTTCTGCTATGGTTTGGGAGATATTAAAGATTATGTTTTAGGTCATTCAGAGGTCACCATCCCCCAGCTTGCTCCAAAATGAACCAAACTGGTCTGCTTTTTAGTGCTTTGTTCCTGTTGATATGGTTTTTGAGATATTAAAGATTTTTTTTAGGTAATTCAGAGGTCATTATCCCCCCAGCTTGCTCCAAAATTAACGAGATGAGTCTACTTTTTTAGTGCTTTGTTGGTGTTGATTTGTGCAGTTAAATGTTTTGTTTGTGCTGCAATAGTTTTCTGAGATATAAAAATTAAATGTGTGAATGTATATATGTGTATAAAAACATCTGAGGATGCACAACCCATGTTATTGCTGGAAAATGTATTTTTGTAATAACTTTGTGCCTTTGTGTATATATTTTTAAATAAAAGTTCGATGAAAAAATGTAAAATATTTCATTTGGGCCTCTGGCACCTTATTTAACCCTGATGTTGAGATTTTTCCACCCCAAAAAAGCTCGTGCAAGGTGCGGATATGTCCCCAGATTAAAATGAAGTAATTTCTCCAGAAATAGGATGATATTTGAAAAGGTTATTGAGGAAAAACATGAAATTTTGGCCTCTGGCACCTTATTTAACCCTGATTTTTGGATTTTTCCCCAAAAAGAAAGCTTGTGCAAGGTCAGGATATGTTCCCAGACTAAATTAAAGCAATTTCCCCAGAAATAGGATGATAGTTGAAACACTTTTTTGGAAAAACATGAAATTTTGGCATTTGGGGCCCTATTTAACCCTGATGTTGGGATTTTTTTTTTCCCCAAAAAGAAAGCTTGTGCAAGGTGAGGATATGTGCCCAGATTAAAATGAAGCAATTTCCCCAGAAATAGGATGATATTTGAAAAAGCTATTGAGGAAAAACATGAAATTTTGGCCTCTGGCACCTTATTTAACCCTGATGTTGGGATGTTTCCCCAAAGACAAAGCTTGTGCAAGGTGAGGATATGTCCCCAGATTAAAATCAAGCAATTTCCCCAGAAATAGGATGATATTTGAAAAAGCTATTGAGGAAAAGCATGAAATTTTGGCCTCTGGCGCCTTATTTAACAAGATAGAAATATAAAAACTCTCCCAAGATACTGAAATCACACAAGATTTTCATTTGATTTGCTAGATTTAAGGTCCTTTTCTGTCCCAAATGTACCAATGCCTGTTTGTCTGGAAACATCCACTGACTTATGTAACAGTTTTCTACATTTTTTTTATTGACAAGGTTGCTTCTGCAAGAGCTCTCATTTCTCCAGCCAACTTTGACCCCTCTGTCTCTCCTCCCTGACCTGCGGTTTTTAACAGATTTGAACCTGCGACTTTGTCACAGTTCGAGGATGTGGTAGCTCATTTGAAACCATCGGGTTCCCCTCGTGATATGTCCCCCCCGCTTTTTTAAAGAACTTTTTCCTACCTTAGGGCAGTCTGTTCTGACCATTATAAACAGCAGCCTATCCTCCGGTGTTGTCCCTGTTAGTTTTAAACACGCAGTCGTTCAGCCTTTGTTGAAGAAGCCTGGCCTCGACAACACTGAACTGTCAAACTTTAGGCCTATCTCCAAGTTGCCATTTGTCTCCAAGATCCTGGAGAAAATTGTCTATGCACAACTTTTAACTTACCTTGATGAACAGAACATTTCAGAGGTTTTTCAGTCTGGTTTTAAAATGTTGCATAGCACAGAAACTGCCCTTTTAAAGGTTTTTAATGACATTTTAATGGCAAATGATAGCGGCAACCATGTCATTCTTGTCCTGCTTGACCTGACTGCTGCTTTTGATACAATTGACCGCAACACACTGATAAGTTGTTTGCAGCAGCTTGTGGGCATCGGTGGTAGTGTCCTGGACTGGTTCAGGTCCTACTTAACTGGTGGGACTATGTGCATTGGCCTCTTGGTTTGTGAGTCCTCCTCCGCTCCACTTTTATATGTGGTCCCACAGGGTTCAATTCTTGGACCCCTACTCTTCTCCCTGTATTTGCTTCCCCTGGGGTCTATTCTCAGAAAGCATGGCATCAGCTTCCACTGCTATGCTAATGACAGTAAGCTACTTGTATATGTCCCCCTAAAGAAAAATTATGCCTCTTCTCTTCAGCCCCTTTTGTCCTGTCTTGAGGATGTTAAAGCCTGGATGTCATTGAATTTTCTTAATTTTAATGAAAAGAAAACGGAGGTGATTGTTTTTGGCCCTAGGAGCTCCTGTTCTTCGTCACCTGTCGATCTGGGGCCTTTGTCAGCCTTTTCGAAATCTACTGTCACAAACTTGGGTTTTAAGATGGACAACGATTTTAAACTGGACCACCAAATCAGTGCAGTAGTCAGATCGAGTTTCTTTCACTTAAGGCAGCTTGCTAAGGTTAAGCCTTTTCTTGCACATCAGCACTTTGAAACAGCAATCCATGCTTTTATTACCTCCCGGCTGGATTACTGTAATGCACTTTATTATGGAATTAGCCAGTCCTCCCTTGCACGTCTCCAGCTAGTTCAGAATGCTGCCACCCATCTGCTAACTGGTGCACATAAGAGGGAGCACATTACACCTATCCTGGCCTCCCTCCACTAGCTGCCTGTGCATTTTAGAATTCATTTTAAGATTCTTTTATTTGTTTTTAAATCTTTAAATGGCCTTGCCCCGCCCTACCTCTCTGAGCTGCTTCATCTTTACGCTCCTGCTCGCCACCTCCGGTCAGCTGATCAGCCCCTCCTGGAGGTGCCGAGGTGCAAGTGTACGCTCAGAGGGGACCGAGCTTTTTCTGTTGTGGCTCCAAAGATGTGGAACGAGTTACCGCTCCACATCAGGCAGGCCTCTTCATTTTCTGTTTCTGTAATTCTGTAATTTCTGTAATCTTCTGTAATTTTCTGTAATCTTAAAACCCACTTTCATGTACTGGCCTTTAACCCAGAATGAGACTCTCGGTCTGTTTTGGCTGTTTTAACTGTTTTTACTTGTTTTAGTTTTTTTGGGGGGGGGGCTTGTTTTTATTTGTACTTTGTGGTTTGTTGCCTTTTATATGTCCCCTTGTGTACAGCACTTTGTTTCAGCTGCAGCTGTTTTTTTCAAGTGCTTTTTAAATAAAGTTGATTTGATTTGATTTAAGATTTAGGCTTAATGTTTGGTGGATCGATAATTATAATTGCGCTTAGATCCAGATGATCAATTAACCACCTCAGCAGAGGTTATAACCACTAACTAAGTCAAATAAAAGCGCTGTGATGAATATGAAGATTTTATTCTGCACAACTGAGCAACAATCAGAAAAGCTACAGAAGCTGAAACAACTTTCTATATTCTTTTTATTCCACACACATCATGGCACAAAACAAAGAAATTTGCATTTTGAACTGAGATTAAATGTTGAAAATAAAAAAAGAAAACAAAATTTGATCTGTAATACAGAAAGAGATTTGAAATATAGAAATGACTGGTATCAATCTTTTACATCATATGAGGCAGCTGTTCTTGCTGCATATATGAGAGAGATGATCCAACCTCTGGCAGAAAGCAGTCACAGTAGCACTGATACGTTTCATACTCTTATTACTGAAGATGGTGTGGACTAATGTGACCGTCCCCATCATTTAAGCAAACATGATCAAAGAGAGCAGCGGGGTCACCAGCATGAGGATGGCAGCGCTCGTTCTGCTGGCACCGTTGCACAAGTTTCCCTGACAGCAGTTAATTTTGCCTTCGATGACTGCAGCTAACTGTGAATTCACGATGTCTGAACACACCAACTTGGAGGCACAGCCCTTTAACTGTACCTTCTGTTCGTCCACCGACACTGAAAGAATGAAAGAAACAAAACTCCTTGTCAGGAACATGAACTGATGTTTGCTGTGAGCGGGGCTGTTGATCTGATACCTGTTGTTGAAATGCAGTGGTCCTCAGTCCCCTCACAGTTCATAATTGTGTTGCAGCTACGTCCATCACAGGTGAAGCACTTTTTCCCATTTGGATTTCTGCTTGGAGGTTCTGTAAAATAAAATCTATGATTTTCATCCGAATAACAAGGATTAACATGTGCTGAGTATTTTTCTACACTCAGTTCCTCCTTTTAAAAAGTACAGTTCTTTTTCCACTTCCTCTTATCACCCAAATTCATCATCTTCAGTTAAAAATGAGAGTTCAACAAATAGAATATAAGAAACCAACAATCTATTCACAAAATATTGAACTTGTCCTGAAATAATTTTCCTGATCTCCTGTTGGTATTTGACACACACACACACACACACACACACACACACACACACACACACACACACACACACACACACACACACACACACACACACACACACACACACACACACACACACACACACACACACACACACACACAACGGTTTTGTAGTTTTACCACATACTGTGTGTAGTACAAAGAAGCACATAAGCACATGAGGTTACCAGGAACACTTTGGTTGTTGCAGTTGTCAGCTGAGCAGCACACGGTGTTGATGACAGTCTTAGTGACTCCAAAGTTGATCAATGCTGAAACACAATTCTCGGCCACAGCACAACTTCTTATTGTGAGGTCTGTCATTTGTGTACCGCCTGCAACATGAAACAAGTCAGCACAGAGCAGCCTTGTTTTTCTGTGAGTAATGATCACAGTCATAACTAGATGCAGACTTCATCCATACCTTCATATGAAGTTATTCTTGTTGCACCACAAAGTTCTGATGCAGAACATTGTGTGCTTGTGCAGCTTGAGCCTTCATCAATACAACATGTCAGGCTGGAGGCTGATATGACACAAGAGTAAAAAAAACAAAAAAAAAATTAAGAAAAAAAAAATACATTTGATTTAGTAGCAATATCAACATTAAACCCCCGTCACACATAGCAAGAATGTGGAGGAACCATTCCGACACGCCAAATATTGCCATTATCCGACGCAGTCGGGAAGAAAAGAGGCGTGGCCAGCCGTGATCCGAACGCACTGCCTCATGCACACCTGCACGATGCAGCACAAACATATTTCAGACAACAGTCAGATGACACAGACTGCTGTCAGACGGCACCGACATTGGAGCTCTCACTCACTCACCTACTCACTGACCCACGCAATCAATTCTTCGCTTGTCCTCACATTCCCAGCACTAAACTGACCTCTCATCAGTGTGTGTCTCACATGACGGAGTGTGCACGTGTACGTGTGTAGAACAGGCAATCTGAGTGATGAGTGTGTGTCCACTCAGCTGAGCGCGTGTGTTCACAATGACTGAATGAGCTGCGTGTGTAGAACAGGTGATCAAAGCAGTGTGCGAGTGTGTGGCCGAAATGTTCACTTAGCTGCGTGTACATGTACAAGCCACTCTGCATGCGCATGTGCACAGGAGCTGTCCATCCGGCCAGACAAAAAGGGTCACAGCTGCCAGTGATCACCTGCGTTCAGTCTGGTGAAAAAAACCCTTTCGGTGTTTGATCAGTATATACTTGCATTGCTGGATTTTATTTGTCCGGCTGGACTCCATAACTGCTGCTCAGCTGTGCTGGCAGTGCACCAACTTCCCACGTGTGCAACTTTCAGGCTGCAGCCAGTGGACTTTCTCTTTTATCTTTTTTTAAACTCTTTTTTGTTGGCATTTTGATTTTGTTGCCACTTGATACGCATCATAACACAACTGTAGTTGGATTATCGTTGTGGGACGGCACTTCACATGGGATTTAATTATAACAGAGGTGGATTATGCTTTTGTCATCTGATCGACGTTGCCAGCACACAGCACAGCCGGGTGAAAGAGACTTGACCAGCTGTCTGCGCTGTGCTGTGGAACACAAGGTACCGGAGGTGAGTTCCATGTTTGTTTATGTCTTCATGTGCTGGGCAAACATTTCCGCATCATACCTGCTACAGACGTAGGAGGTGAACGTGTAATAACACGTGCGTTATAGCAGTGACATCCTGTTCAGCTGCGTTGCGGCACTGCGCCATGCCTCTGATGTGAGCACAGTGCCACTTACGTGTTATTACATAACAATGTTTCCTTCGCCCTCTCTGGCCGGGGTCCAGTGGAGGTAGACATATTTAGCACAGCATGTTGGCAGGCTTAGCTGTGACTGATCGATCTCAGAGCTCAATCAACGCAATCAGTTCGCTTAGATCCTGTTTATGCCGCCTTCAGAATATGTAAATTACGGTCAGATGATCGTCAGGTTACACATGGATCGCTGTCGGATAGGTGTCCCACCTCAATGGCGCCCAGAGAATTATGAACATGTGCGTCACACTCGGGGCCACCGGCCGATTTTGACCAACTGTGTGGACTTCCGCAGATGGCTGTAAGAACATTTTGGAACTGAAATCCGACACGTTTCGGATGTGCGCCAATTCATAACTCCGACTGCAGTTTTCATGATTCTGGCTATATGTGACGGGGTACAACTTTACTGTAAACATGGTTGCCAACATGGGTGTTCAGGTAGTTTGGTGTCAACAGCAGTTGTCAGTTGATGTGAATTTTTAATAAACAAACAAAAAGGTCGTAAGTGTTTTTGAGTCAGTGAAAGGAAAACAACCAAAGGTGAAATAATCAAAACATCACTACAAACGGTGATGTTTTTTAAACAATTATTTTTTTTAAAATCCAATTTTTGACTGCTTGCAGTTTCTCAACGAGAACTCCCTCTTCTTCTTCTTCTGCTTTAATCACTGGAACATTATAGATTTTGGGCAACTGAATAGACAATCTATAAAGCAATAAACGTCTGTGTGTATGTGGCTCGCATAGCTCTCTGAATGTTTGTCAGATCGGCCTCAGCTTTTGGATATGGCTTACGCATAGCACGATGATGTGCATTCTTTATTATGAAAATTTGGGGGATTAATTTTCAAAAGCTTTATTTTGAAGCCTTTATTTTCATTAACATTGTAAATTAGTACACAGAGGTATTTAGGCAGTTATGTGAAACAGGTGTGGTGAGCTGGCAGGAGGAGGGCGGAGAGAAACAAAGATGAGAGACACTGTGTGAGGCAAGAGAGTGCAGTGACAAGTGGGCAAGGAGATGACAGACAAAATGGGGTGTGGCCAACAGAGATGAGGAAGTGCAGTGATCAGAGGGAGACAGTGATACAAATGAAACTGAGCATGAATACATGAGAACAGAGATGAGGAGTGTTGACAAGGCAGTGCAGTGACAGCATGGACGTGACTAATAACCATCAACTAACAATACTAAAATATCAAGACTGAGAAGAACTAAAAAACAAGGAATGCATGGAATCTCAACAAGAAAAGATAAATACTAGACAATAAACAGAAAAGAAGGCAACAAGAAAATCAAAGGTTGAAACTCGAACAGAACTGACACAAATAATATAACCGAAGACTAACGTAGTAAACCCAACAAATCAAACTAGTAACACAAGCAATCATGAAATAACACAATCAAAAACACTGGATCAAAACTAAACTTAAACAACTATGGAACTCAACATGTGACTGAAGTGTGATGAACAGAAAACAACAAGCTGTGACAAAAGCAAAATAAACAGATAATCAAAAAAGCAGACAAAAAGAATTCAATAAAGACAGACTGACAGAAAAAACTTAACAGTCGAGAACTGAGCAGTGGTGAATCATGACACAATCTTTTCTTAAAATAACTGTATTTGTGTGTAAATGGTAATTGGACTGCATTTATATAGCGCTTTTCCATCTGCACCAGACGCTCAAAGCGCTTTACAATTATGCCTCACATTCACTCTGATGTCAGGGTGTTGCCATACAAGGCACTCACTACACACCAGGAGCAATAGGGGATTAACGACCTTGCCCAAGGGCCCTTAGTGATTTTCCAGTCAGGCGGGGATTTGAACCCAGGATCTTCTGGTCTCAAGCCCAACACCTTAACCACTAGACCTTCCCCTCCCCTAGGGGTGAATCATGACACAATCTTTTTCTTAAAATAACTGTATTTGTGTGTCTCTTTGTATCCCAATGTCAACTATGTCTTAACTATCGTACACTTTGTCTGTTAAACTATGTAAGAGTTAGTTCACCTCTTTGTACATCCCACCTTCAAACACAGCCTCATACGACCGTCCATGAAAAACCTACTTAAGCTCCCAGTTTTCTATAGGAATACAAACTTCCTACGGGCACTGCACTCATTTTAAAAACAATTCATTGTTCATTCATAAAAGTCAACTAACAACTATCAGTTTTCTTCACGTGCCCTGATAACTCACACCACTGTTTTATTTGGTATGACACATAAAATGATCTGCTCCACCTTGGTAACTGTTAGCAAAGGCAATAAATAAATGTAAATTCAGTAGAATTTCATAAAGTCAAAGCAAACGAAAGAGAAACTTGCCTTTTGGGAGCAGCACGGTGACAAGGATGAACGTAAGGAAAAACATGTTGTGACGGCAGGATGCAACTGATTTTTCTGTTTGAAGAGAGGCCACTATAAGTAGGATCTTGAGCCACTCCTCCTCCTCCTCTGTGCAAACGTCAAAGTATGTCAGGTCAAATATTGCCACTTTATTTGAACAGCAGAGTCTGGATTTTAAGGAATTCAATTTCAATTTATTTCCATTTATATAGTGCCAAATCACAACAGAGTTGCCTCAAGGCGCTTCACACAAGTAAGGTCTAACCTTACTAACCCCCAGAGCAGCAGTGGTAAGAAAAAACTCCCTCTGAGGAAGAAACCTCAAGCAGACCAGACTCAAAGGGGTGACTCTCTGCTTGGGCCATGTTACAGACACAAATTACAGAACAATTCACAAAAGGAATATACAGGAAATGCTGTTAGTGCACAGGGAAGACCCATAATTAATTGAAAATGTTATTTACTCAGTGTCAATCAATTCCAGTTTGGTTGTTTAAATGTGAAATGTGATGAAGGACAAATCCAAGCAACAAACACAAACTAAATGGGCACTCGAGTGCAGAGGAGGGGAAACACAGAACTCAAAGACACAATGAAATAACACATAAACCGACCAGAGGAGCATTAAGTTCGCATTCCCTTCAGGAGGTCTGATGTGGACATGGCTCGTAACAATTTTCTGACAATAGCAGATATGGAAAACCCTGCTACCTCTTTTTTCTCCCTTCCCTTTCAACAGATTATCCAAAAATATTGGTTCTATATTGGATCTTTTTCTACTCTGCTCAACTTACCAATATCATCATGCATGTTAACAGAATATTTATTTTTGCTCCAGCAAAAAATAAATAAATAAATAAATAAAATTAAAAAAATCCTCCAGTTCCTGCTGCACCTTGCACTGCATAAAGTGGTTGATCCAGTTTTGATAACAGGCATGTGTTAACCTGCAGAAATGCTCACAGTAAAAACATTCTACCATGATGCGCCTCAACATGTCCAGTTTAACGGCGGTTGATGGTGTCATTTATTGATGTGGGTCAACAAACCTAAACCATATTTCAGGAAATCAAAAGTGTTTTCAACTTTTCCTCCTCAGTGTTGTCGTTTGGTAAATAGTTTTCACTAACTCATTGTATTATTTCTTAATTCTCTTTCTATATTTAACTCAAACTTCATTAGTCCTTTATTGTGAGCGTCAAGTGAATATTTGTCATGTAATCAATCAATTCAATCAATTTTTTTATATAGCGCCAAATCACAACAAACAGTTGCCCCAAGGCGCTTTATATTGTAAGGCAAGGCCATACAATAATTATGTAAAACCCCAACGGTCAAAACGACCCCCTGTGAGCAAGCACTTGGCTACAGTGGGAAGGAAAAACTCCCTTTTAACAGGAAGAAACCTCCAGCAGAACCAGGCTCAGGGAGGGGCAGTCTTCTGCTGGGACTGGTTGGGGCTGAGGGAGAGAACCAGGAAAAAGACATGCTGTGGAGGGGAGCAGAGATCGATCACTAATGATTAAATGCAGAGTGGTGCATACAGAGCAAAAAGAGAAAGAAACTGTTATGTGTCGGACGCAGCTCGGAGAACCGACCAGCGTTTGAAGGACCCAGTATGAAATAAGCAGAGCACGGTACAAAGGCTAACTGAATTTAATACATAACAGTGATCATAATAATAATAAAAGGTGCGGTCTGGCGTGGTGCGCTCCCAGCAGCGCTAATGGTCCGGAGCCAGAAGCTGTTTCGGACCCAAGGACCCCGCCGACACCCCCCAGGTGGCCGCAACAACCGAGTCTGTGAAAGAAGGAACCATTATGTGAGTCCACACTCTACACACAGAACACTTAAAGGTGTACAAACAGCAAACACTTCCTGGCTTGATTACTGATCAGCTTCCAACCTGCAGGCATGGAACATCCCGTTCACAAATCACCACCGCAGTGGAAGCTGATACATGACTAACATACAGCTCAATACAATAAGGTGTGAGGGACACCACATTTACTGACTGTATAACTGTTAGTCACAAAATCCAACGTACCTCAGGAAGTGTGCTGACGAGCGTGAGACCTCACCCTCTCCTCTTTCACAGACCGTGCATCAAACCTGGACATTCTCAGCGTCCGCTGCTGATGAGATGGCTCCCAAGACGACGATCTCACCCGTCTGGTCACAAGGTCGAGTCTCTGGCAAATGCACACTGTGCACTTCAGTCTTAAATGCCAACATACTCCAATCCCTCCAGATGCACCTCAGCTGTGAGTCCTGACGAGTCGCAGGTGATCAGGGTGAAGTCCTAACAGCCTCAGCAACACAGCCACTCAGTCCCAAATGCATGCCACCTGGGAGGAAACACAAAAGGCAAACAAACCGGCAGCCAGGCCCCCCCAGCCATACAACAGAAACAGTGCATCATGGGAACCCCCCAGCAGTCTACGTCTATAGCAGCATAACTAAGGGATGGTTCAGGGTCACCTGATCCAGCCCTAACTATAAGCTTTAGCAAAAAGGAAAGTTTTAAGCCTAATCTTAAAAGTAGAGAGGGTGTCTGTCTCCCTGATCTGAATTGGGAGCTGGTTCCACAGGAGAGGAGCCTGAAAGCTGAAGGCTCTGCCTCCCATTCTACTCTTACAAACCCTAGGAACTACAAGTAAGCCTGCAGTCTGAGAGCGAAGCGCTCTATTGGGGTGATATGGTACTACGAGGTCCCTAAGATAAGATGGGACCTGATTATTCAAAACCTTATAAGTAAGAAGAAGAATTTTAAATTCTATTCTAGAATTAACAGGAAGCCAATGAAGAGAGGCCAATATGGGTGAGATATGCTCTCTCCTTCTAGTCCCCGTCAGTACTCTAGCTGCAGCATTTTGAATTAACTGAAGGCTTTTTAGGGAACTTTTAGGACAACCTGATAATAATGAATAACAATAGTCCAGCCTAGAGGAAATAAATGCATGAATTAGTTTTTCAGCATCACTCTGAGACAAGACCTTTCTGATTTTAGAGATATTGCGTAAATGCAAAAAAGCAGTCCTACATATTTGTTTAATATGCGCTTTGAATGACATATCCTGATCAAAAATGACTCCAAGATTTCTCACAGTATTACTAGAGGTCAGGGTAATGCCATCTAGAGTAAGGATCTGGTTAGACACCATGTTTCTAAGATTTGTGGGGCCAAGTACAATAACTTCAGTTTTATCTGAGTTTAAAAGCAGGAAATTAGAGGTCATCCATGTCTTTATGTCTGTAAGACAATCCTGCAGTTTAGCTAATTGGTGTGTGTCCTCTGGCTTCATGGATAGATAAAGCTGGGTATCATCTGCGTAACAATGAAAATTTAAGCAATACCGTCTAATAATACTGCCTAAGGGAAGCATGTATAAAGTGAATAAAATTGGTCCTAGCACAGAACCTTGTGGAACTCCATAATTAACTTTAGTCTGTGAAGAAGATTCCCCATTTACATGAACAAATTGTAATCTATTAGACAAATATGATTCAAACCACCGCAGCGCAGTGCCTTTAATACCTATGGCATGCTCTAATCTCTGTAATAAAATTTTATGGTCAACAGTATCAAAAGCAGCACTGAGGTCCAACAGAACAAGCACAGAGACGAGTCCACTATCTGAGGCCATAAGAAGATCATTTGTAACCTTCACTAATGCTGTTTCTGTACTATGATGAATTCTAAAACCTGACTGAAACTCTTCAAATAGACCATTCCTCTGCAGATGATCAGTTAGCTGTTTTACAACTACCCTTTCAAGAATTTTTGAGAGAAAAGGAAGGTTGGAGATTGGCCTATAATTAGCTAAGATAGCTGGGTCAAGTGATGGCTTTTTAAGTAATGGTTTAATTACTGCCACCTTAAAAGCCTGTGGTACATAGCCAACTAACAAAGATAGATTGATCATATTTAAGATCGAAGCATTAAATAATGGTAGGGCTTCCTTGAGCAGCCTGGTAGGAATGGGGTCTAATAAACATGTTGATGGTTTGGATGAAGTAACTAATGAAAATAACTCAGACAGAACAATCGGAGAGAAAGAGTCTAACCAAATACCGGCATCTCTGAAAGCAGCCAAAGATAACGATACGTCTTTGGGATGGTTATGAGTAATTTTTTCTCTAATAGTTAAAATTTTGTTAGCAAAGAAAGTCATGAAGTCATTACTAGTTAAAGTTAATGGAATACTCAGCTCAATAGAGCTCTGACTCTTTGTCAGCCTGGCTACAGTGCTGAAAAGAAACCTGGGGTTGTTCTTATTTTCTTCAATTAGTGATGAGTAGAAAGATGTCCTAGCTTTACGGAGGGCTTTTTTATAGAGCAACAGACTCTTTTTCCAGGCTAAGTGAAGATCTTCTAAATTAGTGAGACGCCATTTCCTCTCCAACTTATGGGTTATCTGCTTTAAGCTGCGAGTTTGTGAGTTATACCACGGAGTCAGGCACTTCTGATTTAAAGCTCTCTTTTTCAGAGGAGCTACAGCATCCAAAGTTGTCTTCAATGAGGATGTAAAACTATTGACGAGATACTCTATCTCCCTTACAGAGTTTAGGTAGCTACTCTGCACTGTGTAATGATGATGCACTCACTACAACAGTGATTAAATTACAATTAGGACCCAGTCATCACTTGATCCAGTCTTTTTAAACAAGGATGTATATTTTTAAATCGGATGCAAGGAGAAAGTTGGAAAAAAATAATAATTTGTACATGTCCATTGTTGCCAAACCTTCAGTTTAATTTCTTGGTCTGTCTTGTTACAAAACATTAAAGCTTGAAGGACTTGATGTAACAATCCCTTGAATTAATCATCAGCACAGCTTCTTACTTCATATCTGGAGTGGGAGAGGGGTGTCAACATCATTGGGGTCATCAGATGGGCACCCTCCATCATCCTTGTTTCACAGATTTAGGCCCATGACACCTCCGGAGGGCTCAATGGCAACACTTGGCATCCCAGTGCGCCCCCGTCTGTCTCTACCCCTCACTACTCATCTCACGGCCCAGTTATTATCTTTCCTTCTCATCCACAGCCAATTGTTGCTTTGCTCCATCGCCTCAGAAAGTGCCTTCACTGGTTGGAGAAAGGCATGTCCTACTGGTTGGAGGAAGGCATGTCCTTTCACTCCCATCTTCTTCAGTAACCTGGTTGTGGTTTTGACAATGAACCTTCTGCAACCAACTTCTAAAGGAAACACCTTGGTAGTCCAGTTGCGCTGTTCTGCCTGGGCTGATAATTCAGCGTACTTCAGATGTTTTTGCTCGTACACCTCTTCAACAGCAGCTTCCCATGGTACCGTCAACTCCAGGATGTACAGGAGTTTTTGAGAAGTTGACCACAGGATTAGGTCTGGCCTGAGAGTAGTTGCTACTATCTCTGCTGGAAAGACGAGTTTGTGGCCAAAGTCGACCTGCATTTGCCAGTCTCGGCCGAGGTCAAGGAGGGAGGTGTTCACTCTTGCCAATGCTTTGGGTGAACATTCTCCTCTTCTCACAAAGTGGGTGGTGCTTGGAGGTCCATGCATCAGGGGAGGGAGGGCATTGATGGCATTTCTCCTTTCTTCAAGGATGCTGGCTAGCTGGTGCAGGACCTGATTATGCCTCCAGGTGTAACGGCCTTGGGACAGGCTGGTTTTGAACCCAGTTAGGATGTGCCTCAATGTTGCTGGCGTTTGGCAGAGCACGTATGAGGGATCTTCTCCTCTCTACTGGTGAAGGTTTTTTGGAGTTGGAAGAACAGCTTAGATAGCGCTGATGATGAAGCTAAGTCTTCTTCCCTCCATCTCCCAAATATCCCTCCATGTGAGCTTCCGATGTTCTAGGTTTTCCCACAGTTTGGCCTGTGAGACTGCCTTTGCACTCCTTTCTGCCTCCTCTTGTTGCCGAATTTCCTCAACCACTAGTTTCCTTCTCTCAATGGATGTAGCCTCATGCCAAGTTGGTCGACTTGCACCAAATCCAAGTCCTGCTGTTCCATGTTGTACTTGCCCCACGATGTCTGTGCCTGAGAGCAGATTTTGTTTGCTGCATGGCCTCTGCTGGAGTCCATTTCCTACCAGTTGCTAAGCTGGGTGCAGTTGCTCGTATTGCTGCATCGTGAGAGTCAGAGTCATGTTCAGTCTCGCTTTAGCGCATTTATATTCTTCAGTGAGGCTGGACACAGGCAGTTCCAAAGCACCATGTCCATACAAGCCAACACTGCTGAGGCATTGTGGGAGTCCAAGCCATTTCTGTTCCTCCAAAATAATGATGACATTGATTGAGGTATTTTGTATTTTCCTATGGATTTTTGACCGATATAATTATTTGATGAATATGTTTCAAACTATTTTTAATATGGCCTAATGGTCAGGTTGATGACTGTGGTATATGAAAGAATATTTACGATCATTTCAGAAAAGAAAATGATTATCAGTTGATAACATAATGTGAGGAGTTGATTCACTGATGAATTTATGAACTGTTGGCTGAAGAATTAATTCATGAAATACAAAATATTGGCCTTGCAAAAGACGCGTCCTTTCCAGAGTGTACCCTGCCTCATGCCCTATGACTGCTGGGATAGGCTCCAACCCCCCGTGACCCTTCGTTGGAGTAAGCGGGTATATGAATGGATGGAAATACAAAATATATATTAAAACACATTAACAACTTAATATATGGTCTAGACTCCTGACGTAATAATAAAGGAAGCTATAATAAGAAATCATGAGGTAATATATCCATTGATGTTGGACAAAAACATATGGTTAGTAAATCAGTTTGTAATATTGTTTATATATGTCATTAGACTTAAAATCAAGGGTCCAAACTATTGACACTGTGTCCCAAATGACCAACCATAACATTAAAAATTAGTTTGTGTCAACTGTATCAAAATGGTTAGCCTTGTTTGTAAAAAATATAACAGTTGCTTCACATAAAAAGTAGACACTTTGCAGAATTCACAAATATATCATATATTGGGTTATTTTTCTTCACTGATTAAAATAATAAAGATGACAAGACAGAAATATAAAAACTCTCCCAAGAAAGTGAAATCACACAAGATTTTCATTTCATTTGTTAGATTTAAGATTTTGGTTTAATGTTTGGTGGATCGATAATTATAATTGCGCTCAGATCCAGATGATCAATTAAACACCTCAGCAGAGGTTATAACCACTAAGTAAGTCAAATAAAAGTGCTGTGATGAATATGAAGATTTTATTCTGCACAACTGAGCAACAATCAGAAAAGCTACAGAAGCTGAAACAACTTTCTATATTCTTTTTATTCCACACACATCATGGCGCAAAACAAAGAAATTTGCATTTTGAACTGAGATTAAATGTTGAAAATAAAAAAAGAAAAGAAAATTTGATCTGTAATTAATAACAATGGGTTCCTTAATGTGTTTTCATAACATTAAAAGAGATCATTTCAGAAATGTCAGTCTCTTAATCCCGTACATACATATATTTTGAATTGTGGGTACAAATGTGTCCAAGCATTGCAGGATGCCAAAGGCATGTTCAATCTTTTTCTTAAATAAATTTTTCCCCCCTTTTATTGTGCAGACATCTCAACTATAACAGCATTATCACTAAAACATCATCTGAGCAAGTACATCTGTGACAGCTGCGATGTTTTTGTGTACGGGAACACAGTGCGAGCAGCTGGAGCATGTGGAACCACATTGCGCAGCTGCTGTGAAAGAAAAAAAAATACGTCACCTGTGGGATTTGAACCTGCAATTTACAAAAGCTCTGATTAACAGACAGAAACTTTACCACTACACTACCATCACTGTCCTAGCGTAATGCCTTAAATCAACAAGGAGATAAACTTTTTTTTTAAAGAGAATTTAGACGATGTAGACGGCAATAAAGTGCTGTAACTGCCCCTGTTGTGGAGAAAAAAACAGCTGGAACATGTTACACCACATCATGCATCCGGTGTGGAGGAAAAAAAATAAAACCACACACCAAGAAAAAACACATTTTATTGAATCCATCTTATCAAGCAGACAATGCAAGTATGAACCGTCTGTTCTCTGTAGATGACCCATGGTCAGACGTACAGAGATGAAATGACATGAATGAAGCAGTGCGCTCTTATCATGTCCACATCTGCTGGCCCAGCGTGTCCAGCCAGCCCCGTGCGCATGTGGAGACAGCAAGCAGACACACGCACATCACAGTGGACAGTTGTAAGGTCATGTCTGTCCAAACACGGAACGTGTTCCCCAGCCGTGACGTCCAGAAGCAGAGATCTCAACAGCTGCTGCTGTCGGCGGCCACGCGCCCTTGTCAGTTCAGTGCACACACCACCGTGTCACTCTGTTTCTGTGTTATGTGATTTTTTTTTTTTTATTATTTGTTATGTAATTGTGTATGTCGGTGGTGTAGTACTTATTAGTTCATATGGATTTTTGACCAATAAAATTATTTGATGAATATGTTTCAAACTATTTTTAATATGGCCTAATGGTCAGGTTGATGACTATGGTATATGAAAGAATATTTACGCTCATTTCAGAGAAGAAAATGATTATCAGTTGATAACATAATGTGAGGAGTTGATTCACTGATGAATTTATGAACTGTTGGCTGAAGAATTAATTTATGAAATACAAAATATTGGCCTTGCAAAAGACTGGCGTCCTGTCCAGACCACTGTCCTGTCCACTTTATCAAAATGGTTAGCCATGTTTGTAAAAAATATAACAGTTGCTTCCCATAAAAAGTAAACATTTTGTGGAATTCACAAATATATCATATATTGGGTTATTTTTTAAAACTGATTAAAATAATAAATATAACAAGATAGAAATAGAAAAACTCTCCCAATATACTGAAATCAATCAATCAATCAATCAATTTTTTTATATAGCGCCAAATCACAACAAACAGTTGCCCCAAGGCGCTTTATATTGTAAGGCAAGGCCATACAATAATTATGTAAAACCCCAACGGTCAAAACGACCCCCTGTGAGCAAGCACTTGGCTACAGTGGGAAGGAAAAACTCCCTTTTAACAGGAAGAAACCTCCAGCAGAACCAGGCTCAGGGAGGGGCAGTCTTCTGCTGGGACTGGTTGGGGCTGAGGGAGAGAACCAGGAAAAAGACATGCTGTGGAGGGGAGCAGAGATCGATCACTAATGATTAAATGCAGAGTGGTGCATACAGAGCAAAAAGAGAAAGAAACAGTGCATCATGGGAACCCCCCAGCAGTCTACGTCTATAGCAGCATAACTAAGGGATGGTTCAGGGTCACCTGATCCAGCCCTAACTATAAGCTTTAGCAAAAGGGAAAGTTTTAAGCCTAATCTTAAAAGTAGAGAGGGTGTCTGTCTCCCTGATCTGAATTGGGAGCTGGTTCCACAGGAGAGGAGCCTGAAAGCTGAAGGCTCTGCCTCCCATTCTACTCTTACAAACCCTAGGAACTACAAGTAAGCCTGCAGTCTGAGAGCGAAGCGCTCTATTGGGGTGATATGGTACTACGAGGTCCCTAAGATAAGATGGGACCTGATTATTCAAAACCTTATAAGTAAGAAGAAGAATTTTAAATTCTATTCTAGAATTAACAGGAAGCCAATGAAGAGAGGCCAATATGGGTGAGATATGCTCTCTCCTTCTAGTCCCCGTCAGTACTCTAGCTGCAGCATTTTGAATTAACTGAAGGCTTTTTAGGGAACTTTTAGGACAACCTGATAATAATGAATTACAATAGTCCAGCCTAGAGGAAATAAATGCATGAATTAGTTTTTCAGCATCACTCTGAGACAAGACCTTTCTGATTTTAGAGATATTGCATAAATGCAAAAAAGCAGTCCTACATATTTGTTTAATATGCGCTTTGAATGACATATCCTGATCAAAAATGACTCCAAGATTTCTCACAGTATTACTAGAGGTCAGGGTAATGCCATCCAGAGTAAGGATCTGGTTAGACACCATGTTTCTAAGATTTGTGGGGCCAAGTACAATAACTTCAGTTTTATCTGAGTTTAAAAGCAGGAAATTAGAGGTCATCCATGTCTTTATGTCTGTAAGACAATCCTGCAGTTTAGCTAATTGGTGTGTGTCCTCTGGCTTCATGGATAGATAAAGCTGGGTATCATCTGCGTAACAATGAAAATTTAAGCAATACCGTCTAATAATACTGCCTAAGGGAAGCATATATAAAGTGAATAAAATTGGTCCTAGCACAGAACCTTGTGGAACTCCATAATTAACTTTAGTCTGTGAAGAAGATTCCCCATTTACATGAACAAATTGTAATCTATTAGACAAATATGATTCAAACCACCGCAGCGCAGTGCCTTTAATACCTATGGCATGCTCTAATCTCTGTAATAAAATTTTATGGTCAACAGTATCAAAAGCAGCACTGAGGTCTAACAGAACAAGCACAGAGATGAGTCCACTGTCCGAGGCCATAAGAAGATCATTTGTAACCTTCACTAATGCTGTTTCTGTACTATGATGAATTCTAAAACCTGACTGAAACTCTTCAAATAGACCATTCCTCTGCAGATGATCAGTTAGCTGTTTTACAACTACCCTTTCAAGAATTTTTGAGAGAAAAGGAAGGTTGGAGATTGACCTATAATTAGCTAAGATAGCTGGGTCAAGTGATGGCTTTTTAAGTAATGGTTTAATTACTGCCACCTTAAAAGCCTGTGGTACATAGCCAACTAACAAAGATAGATTGATCATATTTAAGATCGAAGCATTAAATAATGGTAGGGCTTCCTTGAGCAGCCTGGTAGGAATGGGGTCTAATAAACATGTTGATGGTTTGGATGAAGTAACTAATGAAAATAACTCAGACAGAACAATCGGAGAGAAAGAGTCTAACCAAATACCGGCATCACTGAAAGCAGCCAAAGATAACGATACGTCTTTGGGATGGTTATGAGTAATTTTTTCTCTAATAGTTAAAATTTTGTTAGCAAAGAAAGTCATGAAGTCAAGTTAATGGAATACTCAGCTCAATAGAGCTCGTACTCTTTGTCAGCCTGGCTACAGCGCTGAAAAGAAACCTGGGGTTGTTCTTATTTTCTTCAATTAGTGATGAGTAGAAAGATGTCCTAGCTTTACGGAGGGCCCTTCCATAGAGCAACAGACTCTTCTTCCAGGCTAAGTGAAGATCTTCTAAATTAGTGAGACGCCATTTCCTCTCCAACTTACGGGTTATCTGCTTTAAGCTACGAGTTTGAGAGTTATACCACGGAGTCAGACACTTCTGATTTAAAGCTCTCTTTTTCAGAGGAGCTACAGCATCCAAAGTTGTCTTCAATGAGGATGTAAAACTATTGACGAGATACTCTATCTCCCTTACAGAGTTTAGGTAGCTACTCTGCACTGTGTTGTTATATGGCATTAGAGAACATAAAGAAGGAATCATATCCTTAAACCTAGTTACAGCGCTTTCTGAAAGACTTCTAGTGTAATGAAACTTATTCCCTACTGCTGGGTAGTCCATCAGAGTAAATGTAAATGTTATTAAGAAATGATCAGACAGAAGGGAGTTTTCAGGGAATACTGTTAAGTCTTCTATTTCCATACCATAAGTCAGAACAAGATCTAAGATATGATTAAAGTGGTGGGTGGACTCATTTACTTTTTGAGCAAAGCCAATAGAGTCTAATAATAGATTAAATGCAGTGTTGAGGCTGTCATTCTCAGCATCTGTGTGGATGTTAAAATCGCCCACTATAATTATCTTATCTGAGCTAAGCACTAAGTCAGACAAAAGGTCTGAAAATTCACAGAGAAACTCACAGTAACGACCAGGTGGACGATAGATAATAACAAATAAAACTGGTTTTTGGGACTTCCAATTTGGATGGACAAGACTAAGAGACAAGCTTTCAAATGAATTAAAGCTCTGTCTGGGTTTTTGATTAATTAATAAGCTGGAATGGAAGATTGCTGCTAATCCTCCGCCCCGGCCCGTGCTACGAGCATTCTGACAGTTAGTGTGACTCGGGGGTGTTGACTCATTTAAACTAACATATTCATCCTGCTGTAACCAGGTTTCTGTTAGGCAGAATAAATCAATATGTTGATCAATTATTATATCATTTACCACCAGGGACTTAGAAGAGAGAGACCTAATGTTTAATAGACCACATTTAACTGTTTTAGTCTGTGGTGCAGTTGAAGGTGCTATATTATTTTTTCTTTTTGAATTTTTATGCTTAAATAGATTTTTGCTGGTTATTGGTAGTCTGGGAGCAGGCACCGTCTCTACGGGGATGGGGTAATGAGGGGATGGCAGGGGGAGAGAAGCTGCAGAGAGGTGTGTAAGACTACAACTCTGCTTCCTGGTCCCAACCCTGGATAGTCACGGTTTGGAGGATTTAAGAAAATTGGCCAGATTTCTAGAAATGAGAGCTGCTCCATCCAAAGTGGGATGGATGCCGTCTCTCCTAACAAGACCAGGTTTTCCCCAGAAGCTTTGCCAATTATCTATGAAGCCCACCTCATTTTTGGACACCACTCAGACAGCCAGCAATTCAAGGAGAACATGCGGCTAACATGTCACTCCCGGTCCGATTGGGGAGGGGTCCAGAGAAAACTACAGAGTCCGACATTGTTTTTGCAAGTTACACACCGATTTAATGTTAATTTTAGTGACCTCCGATTGGCGTAACCGGGTGCCATTACTGCCGACGTGAATTACAATCTTACCAAATTTACGCTTAGCCTTAGCCAGCAGTTTCAAATTTCCTTCAATGTCGCCTGCTCTGGCCCCCGGAAGACAATTGACTATGGTTGCTGGTGTCGCTAACTTCACATTTCTCAAAACAGAGTCGCCAATAACCAGAGTTTGATCCTCGGCGGGTGTGTCGTCGAGTGGGGGAAAAATGGTTAGAAATGTGAACGGGTTGGCGGTGTACACAGGGCTTCTGTTTAGGGCTACGCTTCCTCCTCACAGTCACCCAGTCAGCCTGCTTTCCCGGCTGCTCGGGATCTGCCAGGGGGGAACTAACGGCGGCTAAGCTACCTTGGTCCGCACCGACTACAGGGGCCTGGCTAGCTGTAGAATTTTCCACGGTGCGGAGCCGAGTCTCCAATTCGCCCAGCCTGGCCTCCAAGCTACGAATAAGCTACACTTATTACAAGTACCGTTACTGCTAAAGGAGGCCGAGGAATAACTAAACATTTCACACCCAGAGCAGAAAAGTGCGGGAGAGACAGGAGAAGCCGCCATGCTAAATCGGCTAAGAGCTAGTAGCTACGCTAAGCTAGCGGATTCCTAAAAACACGCAAAGTGAATAATGTGTAAATAATTTAGAGGTGATTCAGCAGAAGGAGTGCTTTAGTTAAGGCACGTAAAGATACACTGGGAAACAAATCGTAATCTAGATAACTAGATCAATCTAACTGCGCAGATTAAACAGCTAACAGATACAGAAAAACACCGCTGTGCTCCGGAACAGGAAGTGATACAATACCGCAGTGAGAGCCAACCACCAGTAGAGGCAAGCAAGAGGTCAAATCACAGAAGATTTTCATTTCATTTGTTAGATTTAAGATTTAGGTTTAATGTTTGGTGGATCGATAATTATAATTGTGCTCAGATTCAGATGATCACTTAAACACCTCAGCAACCACTAACTAAGTCAAATAAAAGCGCTGTGATGAATATGAAGATTTTATTCTGCACAACTGAGCAACAATCAGAAAAGCTACAGAAGCTGAAACAACTTTCTATGTTCTTTTATTCCACACACATCATGGCACAAAACAAAGAAATTTGCATTTTGAACTGAGATTAAATGTTGAAAATAAAAAAAGAAAAGAAAATTTTATCTGTAATACAGAAAGATTGAAATGTAGAAATGACTGGTATCAATCTTTTACATCATATGAGGCAACTGTTATTGCTGCATATATGAGAGAGATGATCCAACCTCTGGCAGAAAGCAGTCACAGTAGCACTGATACGTTTCATACTCTTATTACTGAAGATGGTGTGGACTAATGTGACCGTCCCCATCATTTAAGCAAACATGATCAAAGAGAGCAGCGGGGTCACCAGCATGAGGATGGCAGCGCTCGTTCTGCTGGCACCGTTGCACAAGTTTCCCTGACAGCAGTTAATTTTGCCTCCGATGACTGCAGCTAACTGTGAATTCACCATGTCTGAACACACCAACTTGGAGGCACAGCCCTTTAACTGTACCTTCTGTCCGCCCACTGAAAGAATGAAAGAAACAAAACTCCTTGTCAGGAACATGAACTGATGTTTGCTGTGAGCGGGGCTGTTGATCTGATACCTGTTGTTGAAATGCAGTGGTCCTCAGTCCCCTCACAGTTCATAATTGTGGTGCAGCTACGTCCATCACAGCTAAAGCACTTTTTCCCATTTGGAGTTCTGCTTGGTGCTTCTGTAAAATAAAATCTATGCTTTTCATCCGAATAACAAGGATTAACATGTGCTGAGTATTTTTCTACACTCAGTTCCTCCTTTAGGGCCCCTTCACACATATTACGAATGGTCGAATTGCGCATGAAGCAGGAATGGTATGCGTGTAAAATCGTAGCTGCCTTTAACGCCTCATACACCTGTGGCTTCAACTATTTGTGCACACCAGTGGCTGAAAGACAGAATGTGCCCTGTGAGAGCCCATCGAACCCTCTCACGGCAGGTGTCGGCCAATTCCAGCTGACACACACGAACATCTAACACTGCTCACTTGGCACTTAGAAAATGTGTGGGCAGTCGCACTATCATCACGAAAGCAATCAGCAGACAATCATTGTCGAGCTGGATGTGAAATTTGTCTAAGTTCCCCCAGAGTGTGGCGTTACAAACAGACACAGTCACACGTTGGTGTGTGCACTGAACTGACAGGGGGTGTGTCTGCCCACAGGAGCAGCTGTGTAGATCTGTGGTTCTGGACGTCCCAGCTGGAGAACACGTGCAGCGTTTGGACGGGCATGAACTAACAAATGTTCACTGTGACACGCGTGTGTCTGCTTGCTGTCATCACATGGACATGGACATAGATAAAAACATATATCAATGCTGCAATGGGCTGCAGTGAGTGCACATACATTGACAGGCTACCCCAGATGAAATGGATCGTCAGATCAGAACACGCAGCGGGCAATCTGAATGTCATGTCACCCACGTGAGCTCTGTTCCACATGATGCAGTGTCTGTCCTGTGGCACACTGTCCACAAGACACGTGTGTCATGCCGGACATGCACACAGGGCCAGCTGGACACGCCGCCCAGCTGCTGTGAAAATAAAATAAATAAATGCCACCCACAGGATTCAAACCTGCACTTTCCAAAAGTTCTGATTGCCAGCCAGAAACTTTACCAATGAGCTACCATCGCTGGCCTGTAATCAATGTGGAAAAATGCCTGAATCAACAAGGACATGGATGAAGTGTGCTGTGTCCAGCCACTGCAGCCTGGCGCAAAAGCAAAAGATGTTTTATATATTTCCACATGAGGACAACAGGCAGAGACACACGCCTCACAGAGGAATGTTGTAAGTTTATGTCCTTCCAAACACAGAACGTGTCCTCCAGCTGAGACGTCTAGGAGCAGAGATCTTTACAGCCGTGGTTGTGAGCAGACACGCCCCCCTGTCCATTCAGGACCCAGAACAACACGTCACTCTTTGTTATGTGGTCATTCATTTCTGTTATTTGTTATGTAATTGCGGTATGTAGGAATTGTTGTAATTATTTGTATAATTGTCCTGGCGGTGGTTTCTGTGTTTTTAATGTGTGCACAGAGTTGTATCCAGCTGTCAGTGTGCTGCGATCAGCTGACAGGCCCCTCCCTGTGCTGTGTGCGATCAGACCTCACTGTCTGGCCTCCATGTGATCAGATCTGTACATGCATATAAGCATTTTATACAAGTGTAAATCCCCCCCGGCATGCCAGATGTGTTGGGGGGAGAGGAGTACATGCACACACGTCACTGTGACTGTTTGCAAAGCCACACTTGTGGGGGGCACTTAAACAAATTTCACATCCAGCTTGACGATTTTACACGTATAATTCATACGATTCCTGCTTCATGCGTAATTTGACCACATTCGTACTATGTGTGAAGGGGCCTTAAAGGAGGAACTGCGTGTAGAAAAATACTCAGCCCACGTTAATCCTTGTTATTCAGATGAAAAGCATATTTTATTTTACAGAAGCACCAAGCAGCCCTCCAAATGGGAAAAAGTGCTTCAGCTGCGATGGAACTGGCTGCACCACAACTGTTGAACTGTGAGGGGAGTAAGGACCACTGCATTTCAACAACAGGTATCAGATGAACAGCCCCTCTGACAGCAAACATCAGTCTATGTTCCTGACAAGGAGTTTTGTTTCTTTCATTCTTTCAGTGTTGGCGGGCGGACAGAACGTATCGTTAAAGGCTGTGCCTCCAAGTTGGTGTGTTCGGGCAGAGTGAATTCATAATTAGCTGCAGTCATCGGAGGCACAAATAATGAATGTTTCTTCATTGGTGTAATGGAAAGATATTTCATGAGGTGAAAGATTCACCTCATGAACTCTTACCACTGCACTCGTAAACATTCATTATTTGCATACTAACTCAAATTTCACATTAAAAAAACCTTCTCTCCATTCAAAACCGCGATGGTGAGGCCAAAGTGTCTCCAATGATGGGCCTCAACATGCCCGGTTTAGCAGTGGTTGTTGTCATTTACTGATATATGTCAACAAACTTAACCAGCTTTCAAGAAATCAAGTGTTTTAAACTTTTCCTCCTCAGTGACATTGTTTGGTAAATAGTTTTCACAAACTCATTGTCTTATTTTTTTAATTCTCTTTCTACATTTAACTCAAACCTCATTAGTCCTTTTTTGTGAACGTCAAGTGAATATTTGTCACCGTAACAATGATGCAATCACTACAACTGTGTTAAATTACAATTAGGACCCTGTAGTCACTTTCTCCAGTCTTTTAAAACAAAGGTGCATGTTTTTAATTAGATGCAAGGAGAAAGCTGGAATCCGCTGAATCTGTTGGGCTTCAGGGACCCAATTCCACACCTGTTGTGTTGATCAGTAATTGGACATGGCAGACGGAACATCAAGTGAGTCATTAAACTTCAAATGCACAGAGCTTCTCAGGGTTTTTTTTTGTACATTTCCATTGTTGCCCAACCTTCGGTTTCATTTCTTGGTCTGTCAAAACAAAAGTTATGTGGCTGTTTGTGAAGCTGTGAAACGCTTGAAGAGATTCAACCAGCAGCCTCAAGACCACAAAAGTATTCAGACAGGGATCGACAAATATACATTTTACTTTATTACAACACTCTCTATCCCATAAGCATTACTCACATTAATTCCTGCACACCAGTAGAAAACCAAAACAGCTACTGATGTGTAAATAATTATCTACTATGACCAGAAAAAAGGATTAAACAGTAACGCCAGCATGGAGGATTTTAGTGTTTTTTAACAGAAATGACCCGACTTCATGACCCAAGAAGAATCAGAAATGGAATAACATTAATAACAACTGGTTCCTAATTCTTAGTATTGCAACAATGAATCGATGCACTTTCATAAGCTAAAAAGAGACCTATTCAGAAATGTCCATTTCTAAATACCATGGCAATACATGCACGTTGAATTGTGGTCCAAATGTGTCCCAAACATTGCAGGAGGCCAAAGGCATGTTCAAGCCTTTTGCATTTTGTAGCGTGGCTAGAACTTTGAAGAGAACAAAAGAGAATCAGTAGCTGCTCTGCTATAAGTGTAATGTTGGTTTCTACTGAAAGCTACCAACTTTCAGAATCCTCATTATTTTGAATTGAAGGATCATACATATTGCTTATGACGAGAAGGTAAGGAAGCATGAATCTCGCCATCATAGAAAAAAAAAAAAAAACATGAAGGGAGTCAAAATAGTAGTTCAAATGATTTGAGAACTCTTTAGGTTTCATTTACTGGTCTGTAGCATGCCACATTTAAAACTGGCTGCTTGTGAAAGTGAAACAGATACAAAGGTACAGAGACAGCAACACAAACGTACAGCAGAATTGAGTACATCACTGTGCAATTTCACATCTTTCAACATTTTAATCACCTATGACTTCATTATGTCACAACCACCAGTCAACACTTTAGAAAGACGACAGTGAAAATACAGACCTCACAGTACAAACTCAGTACAAGTCAGTACAGGTATGCAAACACTTAAACCGCCTCCACCCCCACAAACACACACCTAAATCACTTTTCCAAAATCACTGAATATCTCTTGCAGTTCATTACCCTCAAATCAGGAAAAAAATAAAATAAAGAGTATGGTCATTTGGTTTCAAAACGTGATAGTAAACAAAACAGATTAGTGAGGGAAGCTACCAAGAGCCCAGTAACAACTTTGAAGGAATTGTATGCTTCGAGGGAGGTGACTGGAGAGACTGAGCATCGGGCAACTTTTGTCTGTTGATTAACCAACAACAATTACTGCGAGGTAACAAAGTTTTTGAACAATCAGATATTTAAGTGATATTGCACAGCGGTGTAACCTGTGACCATTGAAAACTGACAGTGATATACAATTATCTGGATTCAATCCCAGAAGCATTGCCCTTGTTCTTTTTCTGTCCTGTGCATACATACATGATGAATTATGGGTACAAATGCCTGTATGCACACAAGGAAGTGGTTTAGATCATCACACCTCCATCCTATGTGTTGAACTACCACTTCCTTCTGCGCATGGATGCCTCGTTGAAATCCTTTGACAAAGCTGCAAGAGTCTGCAGACTTTCACTTCAACCAAAGTGTGTGGTCACAGCTCGTTCATCATCACTGACACGGCCTCCTGTTTCAGAGTCAAGATTAATCTGTCCATTTTCACATCTGCATTTCCGTTTGTGTGACTTGTCATTGGAGCTGAACGGTCACTTGTCAACCATGAGCAGACGGGGCAAGCTGTCAGCAGAGCAAGCGGCTGTATTCAGAGAGGGCTGAAGACTTTTTTCACTCCGTCCCAGATACGAGCCGCATAGTGAAACCTGCAACAAGATCACAAATGCTGCTCACCTCTACTGTGTCACGCTGGACAGTAGTGTTCAGAATATAGTAGTGCTATGTGACTAAAAGATTAATCCCGGTTTTGAGTGCATTTCTTGTTACATGGGAAACCAGGTACCAGTAGAGTCTCACAAATCCAACAAGACCAGCATTCATGATATGCACACTCTTAAGGCTATGAAATTGGGCTATTAGTAAAAAAAAAAAAAAGTAGAAAAGGGGGTGTTCAATAATAATAGTGTGGCATTCAGTCAGTGAGTTTGTCAATTTTGTGGAACAAACAGGTGTGAATCAGGTGGTCCCCTATTTAAGGATGAAGCCAGCACCTGTTGAACATGCTTTTCTCTTTGAAGCCTGAGGAAAATGGGACGTTCAAGACATTGTTCAGAAGAACAGCGTAGTTTGATTAAAAAATTGATTGGAGAGGGAAAACATACGCAGGTGCAAAAATTATAGGCTGTTCATCTACAATGATCTCCAGGCTTAAAATGGACAACAACAAAAAAAAAAGAGACGCGTGGAAGAGAAAACGGAAAACAACCATCAAAATGGATAGAAGAATAACAAGAATGGCAAAGGCTCACCATTGATCAGCTCCAGGATGATCAAGACAGTCTGGAGTTACCTGTAAGTGCTGTGACAGAAGACGCCTGTGTGAAGCTAATTTATTTGCAAGAAATCCCCCGCAAAGTCCCTCTGTTAAAAAAGACGTGCAGAAGAGGTTACAATTTGCCAAAGAACACAAACTGACCTAAAGAGAAATGGAGGAATATTTTGTGGACTGATGAGAGTAAATTGTCTTTTGGGTCCAAGGGCCGCAGACAGTTCGTGAGTCGACCCCCAAACTCTGAATTCAAGCCACAGTTCACAGTGAAGACAGTGAAGCATGGTGGTGCAAGCATCATGATATGGGCATGTTTTCCTACTATGGTGTTGGGTCTATATATCGCATACCAGGTATCATGGATCAGTTTGGATATGTCAAAATACTTGAAGAAGTCACGTTGCCTTATGCTGAAGAGGACATGCCCTTGAAATGGGTGTTTCAACAAGTCAATGATCCCAAGCACACTAGTAAATGAGCAAAATCTTGGAAATCATGAAAAACTGTGGTTATACAACTAAATACTTGTTTAGTGATTCACAGGATTGCTAAAAAAGCAGTTTGAACATAATAGTTTTGAGTTTGTAGCATCAACAGCAGATGCTACTATTACTGTGAACACCCCCTTTTCTACTTTTTTTTACTAATAGCCTAATTTCATAGCCTTAAGAGTGTGCATATCATGAATGCTTGGTCTTGTTGGATTTGTGAGAATCTACTGGTACCTTGTTTCCCATGTAACAATAAGAATATACTCAAAACCTGGATTAATCTTTTTAGTCACATAGCACTACTATTATTTTGAACACTACTGTATTTCGCTGTTACTCATGGATACATATGGTGCAAGTTAGAGCAGTTTAAACTTCAGTCACTGTACTACAAAGTCGACAGTGACTTTCACTTCAAGCTCAAGACAGCAGCATTTCATGTGGAAAACTCACCAAGTACCTTTACAGACACAGAGATTCAATTTTACACACTGTAATGGCATCTTCTGAAGATTTGATATATTTGTCAAATATATGCCGCACTGAGAGCGGTAATGCAGAGGAGAGTCCCAGGTTGCGTTCAGAACTGCTGTGATTACTACATCTTCCACAGTATAAGTTGTTTTTTTGCTAGTCTGAAGGTCCTCCAACTCACAATTTGATGTAACTTATATACTAAAAATAACACATTTGTTATTACATTAGATAGATAGAGCTTTATTAATCCCTTGGGAAGACACCCTCAGGGAAACTGAGGTTCCAGCAGCATTGTATAGCAGTACACAAGGTAAGAAGCACACAGAGTATCAAAAGTGAAAGTAAAAACAATTTGCAAATATAAATACACAAATATAAATACCAGAAATATTACTAATAATTATGCTAACTCTTTATTTAGGGCTTTTCCAGGAATCAACACATGAAACAAAATAAACTGAATAAATGTCAATAATAAAAGTATACTTCAACAATGCCCACAAATTCCAAATCATCGAGCTGATAATACAGAAAAAAGTTTATACTTGTACTGCCCCCTTTAAGAGGCCATTTCTGACAGGTCTGACTTATACTCTGGGAAACACTGTAGTCAGAACAGCCTTGGGACCTGACTTTTGTTTTGGTTTTTTTTTCATCTTACCAGTTCTTTTCAGTAAGGATGGTGTGAGACAGTTGACAGCGAGGCATCGCAAGTATTTGGCTGCGGAGTTTGGAAACCATGGTGGAGAAGGAAGGGTGTCCTTTGTACCCCGGGAGCAAAGAGAACAGTGGGTACGTTCCAGGCCCTAAATAAGTCACAGTGACAAATTCAGATTTCACACAATGTACAGCTATAAAGTGCAGGTAGGTTGGAGTTGATGTGACATCTTATTAATGCTCTCTAACCTGCTTTCATGAGGCTATCATCCCCATCATTCTCCTGCAGGGGAAGAAGGAACAAGTTCACTTCAGTTCCCACATAGTCTCGACCCAAGCCAGGGAAGATATTGCAGTCCAGCATGGACAAGTACCTGAAACCAGATACAAACCACATCCGGGATGAGTACAGCTGACATGTATTATTTGTAAAAGGTCAGACTTATGTAACAGTTTTCTACATTTTTTTATTGACAAGGTTGCTTCTGCAAGAGCTCTCATTTCTCCACCCAACTTTGACCCCTCTGTCTCTGCTCCCTGACCTGCGGTTTTTAACAGATTTGAACCTGCGACTTGTCACAGTTCGAGGTGGTGGCTCATTTGAAACCATCGGGTTCCCCTCGTGATATGTCCCCCCCGCTTTTTTAAAGAACTTTTTCCTACCTTAGGGCAGTCTGTTCTGACCATTATAAACAGCAGCCTATCCTCCGGTGTTGTCCCTGTTAGTTTTAAACACGCAGTCGTTCAGCCTTTGTTGAAGAAGCCTGGCCTCGACAACACTGAACTATCAAACTTTAGGCCTATCTCCAAGTTGCCATTTGTCTCCAAGATCCTGGAGAAAATTGTCTATGCACAACTTTTAACTTACCTTGATGAACATAACATTTCAGAGGTTTTTCAGTCTGGTTTTAAAATGTTGCATAGCACAGAAACTGCCCTTTTAAAGGTTTTAATGACATTTTAATGGCAAATGATAGCGGCAACCATGTCATTCTTGTCCTGCTTGACCTGACTGCTGCTTTTGATACAATTGACCGCAAACATGATAAGTTGCAGCAGCTTGTGGGCATCGGTGGTAGTGTCCTGGACTGGTTCAGGTCCTACTTAACTGGTGGGACTATGTGCATTGGCCTCTTGGTTTGTGAGTCCTCCTCCGCTCCACTTTTATATGTGGTCCCACAGGGTTCAATTCTTGGACCCCTACTCTTCTCCCTGTATTTGCTTCCCCTGGGGTCTATTCTCAGAAAGCATGGCATCAGCTTCCACTGCTATGCTAATGACAGTAAGCTACTTGTATATGTCCCCCTAAAGAAAAATTATGCCTCTTCTCTTCAGCCCCTTTTGTCCTGTCTTGAGGATGTTAAAGCCTGGATGTCATTGAATTTTCTTAATTTTAATGAAAAGAAAACGGAGGTGATTGTTTTTGGCCCTAGGAGCTCCTGTTCTTCACCTGTCGATCTGGGGCCTTTGTCAGCCTTTCGAAATCTACTGTCACAAACTTGGGTTTTAAGATGGACAACGATTTTAAACTGGACCACCAAATCAGTGCAGTAGTCAGATCGAGTTTCTTTCACTTAAGGCAGCTTGCTAAGGTTAAGCCTTTTCTTGCACATCAGCACTTTGAAACAGCAATCCATGCTTTTATTACCTCCCGGCTGGATTACTGTAATGCACTTTATTATGGAATTAGCCAGTCCTCCCTTGCACGTCTCCAGCTAGTTCAGAATGCTGCCACCCATCTGCTAACTGGTGCACATAAGAGGGAGCACATTACACCTATCCTGGCCTCCCTCCACTAGCTGCCTGTGCATTTTAGAATTCATTTTAAGATTCTTTATTTGTTTTTAAATCTTTAAATGGCCTTGCCCCGCCCTACCTCTCTGAGCTGCTTCATCTTTACGCTCCTGCTCGCCACCTCCGGTCAGCTGATCAGCCCTCCTGGAGGTGCCGAGGTGCAAGTGTACGCTCAGAGGGGACCGAGCTTTTTCTGTTGTGGCTCCAAAGATGTGGAACGAGTTACCGCTCCACATCAGGCAGGCCTCTTCATTTTCTGTTTCTGTAATTCTGTAATTTCTGTAATCTTCTGTAATTTTCTGTAATCTTAAAACCCACTTTCATGTACTGGCCTTTAACCCAGAATGAGACTCTCGGTCTGTTTTGGCTGTTTTAACTGTTTTTACTTGTTTTAGTTTTTTTGGGGGGGGGCTTGTTTTTATTTGTACTTTGTGGTTTGTTGCCTTTATATGTCCCCTTGTGTACAGCACTTTGTTTCAGCTGCAGCTGTTTTTTTCAAGTGCTTTTTAAATAAAGTTGATTTGATTTGATTTAAGATTTAGGCTTAATGTTTGGTGGATCGATAATTATAATTGCGCTTAGATCCAGATGATCAATTAAACCTCAGCAGAGGTTATAACCACTAACTAAGTCAAATAAAAGCGCTGTGATGAATATGAAGATTTTATTCTGCACAACTGAGCAACAATCAGAAAAGCTACAGAAGCTGAAACAACTTTCTATATTCTTTTTATTCCACACACATCATGGCACAAAACAAAGAAATTTGCATTTTGAACTGAGATTAAATGTTGAAAAAATAAAAGAAAACAAAATTTGATCTGTAATACAGAAAGAGATTTGAAATATAGAAATGACTGGTATCAATCTTTTACATCATATGAGGCAGCTGTTCTTGCTGCATATATGAGAGAGATGATCCAACCTCTGGCAGAAAGCAGTCACAGTAGCACTGATACGTTTCATACTCTTATTACTGAAGATGGTGTGGACTAATGTGACCGTCCCCATCATTTAAGCAAACATGATCAAAGAGAGCAGCGGGGTCACCAGCATGAGGATGGCAGCGCTCGTTCTGCTGGCACCGTTGCACAAGTTTCCCTGACAGCAGTTAATTTTGCCTTCGATGACTGCAGCTAACTGTGAATTCACGATGTCTGAACACACCAACTTGGAGGCACAGCCCTTTAACTGTACCTTCTGTTCGTCCACCGACACTGAAAGAATGAAAGAAACAAAACTCCTTGTCAGGAACATGAACTGATGTTTGCTGTGAGCGGGGCTGTTGATCTGATACCTGTTGTTGAAATGCAGTGGTCCTCAGTCCCCTCACAGTTCATAATTGTGTTGCAGCTACGTCCATCACAGGTGAAGCACTTTTTCCCATTTGGATTTCTGCTTGGAGGTTCTGTAAAATAAAATCTATGATTTTCATCCGAATAACAAGGATTAACATGTGCTGAGTATTTTTCTACACTCAGTTCCTCCTTTTAAAAAGTACAGTTCTTTTTCCACTTCCTCTTATCACCCAAATTCATCATCTTCAGTTAAAAATGAGAGTTCAACAAATAGAATATAAGAAACCAACAATCTATTCCAAAATATTGAACTTGTCCTGAAATAATTTTCCTGATCCTGTTGGTATTTGACACACACACACACACACACACACACACACACACACACACACACACACACACACACACACACACACACACACACACACCACACACACACACACACACACACACAACGGTTTTGTAGTTTTACCACATACTGTGTGTAGTACAAAGAAGCACATAAGCACATGAGGTTACCAGGAACACTTTGGTTGTTGCAGTTGTCAGCTGAGCAGCACACGGTGTTGATGACAGTCTTAGTGACTCCAAAGTTGATCGATGCTGAAACACAATTCTCGGCCACAGCACAACTTCTTATTGTGAGGTCTGTCATTTGTGTACCGCCTGCAACATGAAACAAGTCAGCACAGAGCAGCCTTGTTTTTCTGTGAGTAATGATCACAGTCATAACTAGATGCAGACTTCATCCATACCTTCATATGAAGTTATTCTTGTTGCACCACAAAGTTCTGATGCAGAACATTGTGTGCTTGTGCAGCTTGAGCCTTCATCAATACAACATGTCAGGCTGGAGGCTGATATGACACAAGAGTAAAAAAAAAAAAAAAAAATTAAGAAAAAAAAAATACATTTGATTTAGTAGCAATATCAACATTAAACCCCCGTCACACATAGCAAGAATGTGGAGGAACCATTCCGACACGCCAAATATTGCCATTATCCGACGCAGTCGGGAAGAAAAGAGGCGTGGCCAGCCGTGATCCGAACGCACTGCCTCATGCACACCTGCAGGATGCAGCACAAACATATTTCAGACAACAGTCAGATGACACAGACTGCTGTCAGACGGCACCGACATTGGAGCTCTCACTCACTCACCTACTCACTGACCCACGCAATCAATTCTTCGCTTGTCCTCACATTCCCAGCACTAACTGACCTCTCATCAGTGTGTGTCCTCACATGACGGAGTGTGCACGTGTACGTGTGTAGAACAGGCAATCTGAGTGATGAGTGTGTGTTCCACTCAGCTGAGCGCGTGTGTTCACAATGACTGAATGAGCTGCGTGTGTAGAACAGGTGATCAAAGCAGTGTGCGAGTGTGTGGCCGAATGTTCACTTAGCTGCGTGTACATGTACAAGCCCCTCTGCATGCGCATGTGCACAGGAGCTGTCCAATCCGGCCAGACAAAAAGGGTCACAGCTGCCAGTGATCACCTGCGTTCAGTCTGGTGAAAAAACCCTTTCGGTGTTTGATCAGTATATACTTGCATTGCTGGATTTATTTGTCCGGCTGGACTCATAACTGCTGCTCAGCTGTGCTGGCAGTGCACCAATTCCCACGTGTGCAACTTTCAGGCTGCAGCCAGTGGACTTTCTCTTTTATCTTTTTTAAACTCTTTTTGTTGGGCATTTTGATTTTGTTGCCACTTGATACGCATCATAACACAACTGTAGTTGGATTATCGTTGTGGGACGGCACTTCACATGGGATTTAATTATAACAGAGGTGGATTATGCTTTTGTCATCTGATCGCGTTGCCAGCACACAGCACAGCCGGGTGAAAGAGACTTGACCAGCTGTCTGCGCTGTGCTGTGGAACACAAGGTACCGGAGGTGAGTTCCATGTTTGTTTATGTCTTCATGTGCTGGGCAAACATTTCCGCATCATACCTGCTACAGACGTAGGAGGTGAACGTGTAATAACACGTGCGTTATAGCAGTGACATCCTGTCAGCTGCGTTGCGGCACTGCGCCATGCCTCTGATGTGAGCACAGTGCCACTTACGTGTTATTACATAACAATGTTTCCTTCGCCCTCTCTGGCCGGGGTCCAGTGGAGGTAGACATATTTAGCACAGCATGTTGGCAGGCTTAGCTGTGACTGATCGATCTCAGAGCTCAATCAACGCAATCAGTTCGCTTTAGATCCTGTTTATGCCGCCTTCAGAATATGTAAATTACGGTCAGATGATCGTCAGGTTACACATGGATCGCTGTCGGATAGGTGTCCCACCTCAATGGCGCCCAGAGAATTATGAACATGTGCGTCACCACTCGGGGCCACCGGCCGATTTTGACCAACTGTGTGGACTTCCGCAGATGGCTGTAAGAACATTTGGAACTGAATCCGACACGTTCGGATGTGCGCCAATTCATAACTCCGACTGCAGTTTCATGATTCTGGCTATATGTGACGGGTACAACTTTACTGTAAACATGGTTGCCACATGGGTGTTCAGGTAGTTTGGTGTCAACAGCAGTTGTCAGTTGATGTGAATTTTTAATAAACAAACAAAAAGGTCGTAAGTGTTTTTGAGTCAGTGAAAGGAAAACAACCAAAGGTGAAATAATCAAAACATCACTACAAACGGTGATGTTTTTTAAACAATTATTTTTTTAAAATCCAATTTTTGACTGCTTGCAGTTTCTCAACGAGAACTCCCTCTTCTTCTTCTTCTGCTTTAATCACTGGAACATTATAGATTTTGGGCAACTGAATAGACAATCTATAAAGCAATAAACGTCTGTGTGTATGTGGCTCGCATAGCTCTCTGAATGTTTGTCAGATCGGCCTCAGCTTTTGGATATGGCTTACGCATAGCACGATGATGTGCATTCTTTATTATGAAAATTTGGGGATTAATTTTTCAAAAGCTTTATTTTGAAGCCTTTATTTTCATTAACATTGTAAATTAGTACACAGAGGTATTTAGGCAGTTATGTGAAACAGGTGTGGTGAGCTGGCAGGAGGAGGGCGGAGAGAAACAAAGATGAGAGACACTGTGTGAGGCAAGAGAGTGCAGTGACAAGTGGGCAAGGAGATGACAGACAAAATGGGGTGTGGCCAACAGAGATGAGGAAGTGCAGTGATCAGAGGGAGACAGTGATACAAATGAAACTGAGCATGAATACATGAGAACAGAGATGAGGAGTGTTGACAAGGCAGTGCAGTGACAGCATGGACGTGACTAATAACCATCAACTAACAATACTAAAATATCAAGACTGAGAAGAACTAAAAAACAAGGAATGCATGGAATCTCAACAAGAAAAGATAAATACTAGACAATAAACAGAAAAGAAGGCAACAAGAAATCAAAGGTTGAAACTCGAACAGAACTGACACAAATAATATAACCGAAGACTAACGTAGTAAACCCAACAAATCAAACTAGTAACACAAGCAATCATGAAATAACACAATCAAAACACTGGATCAAAACTAAACTTAAACAACTATGGAACTCAACATGTGACTGAAGTGTGATGAACAGAAAACAACAAGCTGTGACAAAAGCAAAATAAACAGATAATCAAAAAAGCAGACAAAAAGAATTCAATAAAGACAGACTGACAGAAAAAACTTAACAGTCGAGAACTGAGCAGTGGTGAATCATGACACAATCTTTTCTTAAAATAACTGTATTTGTGTGTAAATGGTAATTGGACTGCATTTATATAGCGCTTTTCCATCTGCACCAGACGCTCAAGCGCTTTACAATTATGCCTCACATTCACTCTGATGTCAGGGTGTTGCCATACAAGGCACTCACTACACACCAGGAGCAATAGGGGATTAACGACCTTGCCCAAGGGCCCTTAGTGATTTTCCAGTCAGGCGGGGATTTGAACCCAGGATCTTCTGGTCTCAAGCCCAACACCTTAACCACTAGACCTTCCCCTCCCCTAGGGGTGAATCATGACACAATCTTTTTCTTAAAATAACTGTATTTGTGTGTCTCTTTGTATCCCAATGTCAACTATGTCTTAACTATCGTACACTTGTCTGTTAAACTATGTAGAGTTAGTTCACCTCTTTGTACATCCCACCTTCAAACACAGCCTCATACGACCGTCCATGAAAAACCTACTTAAGCTCCCAGTTTTCTATAGGAATACAAACTTCCTACGGGCACTGCACTCATTTTAAAAACAATTCATTGTTCATTCATAAAAGTCACTAACAACTATCAGTTTTCTTCACGTGCCCTGATAACTCACACCACTGTTTATTTGGTATGACACATAAAATGATCTGCTCCACCTTGGTAACTGTTAGCAAAGGCAATAAATAAATGTAATTCAGTAGAATTTCATAAAGTCAAAGCAAACGAAAGAGAAACTTGCCTTTTGGGAGCAGCACGGTGACAAGGATGAACGTAAGGAAAAACATGTTGTGACGGCAGGATGCAACTGATTTTTCTGTTTGAAGAGAGGCCACTATAAGTAGGATCTTGAGCCACTCCTCCTCCTCCTCTGTGCAAACGTCAAAGTATGTCAGGTCAAATATTGCCACTTTATTTGAACAGCAGAGTCTGGATTTTAAGGAATTCAATTTCAATTTATTTCCATTTATATAGTGCCAAATCACAACAGAGTTGCCTCAAGGCGCTTCACACAAGTAAGGTCTAACCTTACTAACCCCCAGAGCAGCAGTGGTAAGAAAAAACTCCCTCTGAGGAAGAAACCTCAAGCAGACCAGACTCAAAGGGGTGACTCTCTGCTTGGGCCATGTTACAGACACAAATTACAGAACAATTCACAAAAGGAATATACAGGAAATGCTGTTAGTGCACAGGGAAGACCCATAATTAATTGAAAATGTTATTTACTCAGTGTCAATCAATTCCAGTTTGGTTGTTTAAATGTGAAATGTGATGAAGGACAAATCCAAGCAACAAACACAAACTAAATGGGCACTCGAGTGCAGAGGAGGGGAAACACAGAACTCAAAGACACAATGAAATAACACATAAACCGACCAGAGGAGCATTAAGTTCGCATTCCCTTCAGGAGGTCTGATGTGGACATGGCTCGTAACAATTTTCTGACAATAGCAGATATGGAAAACCCTGCTACCTCTTTTTTCTCCCTTCCCTTTCAACAGATTATCCAAAATATTGGTTCTATATTGGATCTTTTTCTACTCTGCTCAACTTACCAATATCATCATGCATGTTAACAGAATATTTATTTTTGCTCCAGCAAAAATAAATAAATAAATAAATAAATTAAAAAAATCCTCCAGTTCCTGCTGCACCTTGCACTGCATAAAGTGGTTGATCCAGTTTTGATAACAGGCATGTGTTAACCTGCAGAAATGCTCACAGTAAAAACATTCTACCATGATGCGCCTCAACATGTCCAGTTTAACGGCGGTTGATGGTGTCATTTATTGATGTGGGTCAACAAACCTAAACCATATTTCAGGAAATCAAAAGTGTTTTCAACTTTTCCTCCTCAGTGTTGTCGTTTGGTAAATAGTTTTCACTAACTCATTGTATTATTTCTTAATTCTCTTTCTATATTTAACTCAAACTTCATTAGTCCTTATTGTGAGCGTCAAGTGAATATTTGTCATGTAATCAATCAATTCAATCAATTTTTTTATATAGCGCCAAATCACAACAAACAGTTGCCCCAAGGCGCTTTATATTGTAAGGCAAGGCCATACAATAATTATGTAAAAACCCCAACGGTCAAAACGACCCCCTGTGAGCAAGCACTTGGCTACAGTGGGAAGGAAAAACTCCCTTTTAACAGGAAGAAACCTCCAGCAGAACCAGGCTCAGGGAGGGGCAGTCTTCTGCTGGGACTGGTTGGGGCTGAGGGAGAGAACCAGGAAAAAGACATGCTGTGGAGGGGAGCAGAGATCGATCACTAATGATTAAATGCAGAGTGGTGCATACAGAGCAAAAAGAGAAAGAAACTGTTATGTGTCGGACGCAGCTCGGAGAACCGACCAGCGTTTGAAGGACCCAGTATGAAATAAGCAGAGCACGGTACAAAGGCTAACTGAATTTAATACATAACAGTGATCATAATAATAATAAAAGGTGCGGTCTGGCGGGGTGCGCTCCCAGCAGCGCTAATGGTCCGGAGCCAGAAGCTGTTTCGGACCCAAGGACCCCGCCGACACCCCCCAGGTGGCCGCAACAACCGAGTCTGTGAAAGAAGGAACCATTATGTGAGTCCACACTCTACACACAGAACACTTAAAGGTGTACAAACAGCAAACACTTCCTGGCTTGATTACTGATCAGCTTCCAACCTGCAGGCATGGAACATCCCGTTCACAAATCACCACCCGCAGTGGAAGCTGATACATGACTAACATACAGCTCAATACAATAAGGTGTGAGGGACACCACATTTACTGACTGTATAACTGTTAGTCACAAAATCCAACGTACCTCAGGAAGTGTGCTGACGAGCGTGAGACCTCACCCTCTCCTCTTTCACAGACCGTGCATCAAACCTGGACATTCTCAGCGTCCGCTGCTGATGAGATGGCTCCCAAGACGACGATCTCACCCGTCTGGTCACAAGGTCGAGTCTCTGGCAAATGCACACTGTGCACTTCAGTCTTAAATGCCAACATACTCCAATCCCTCCAGATGCACCTCAGCTGTGAGTCCTGACGAGTCGCAGGTGATCAGGGTGAAGTCCTAACAGCCTCAGCAACACAGCCACTCAGTCCCAAATGCATGCCACCTGGGAGGAAACACAAAAGGCAAACAAACCGGCAGCCAGGCCCCCCCAGCCATACAACAGAAACAGTGCATCATGGGAACCCCCCAGCAGTCTACGTCTATAGCAGCATAACTAAGGGATGGTTCAGGGTCACCTGATCCAGCCCTAACTATAAGCTTTAGCAAAAAGGAAAGTTTTAAGCCTAATCTTAAAAGTAGAGAGGGTGTCTGTCTCCCTGATCTGAATTGGGAGCTGGTTCCACAGGAGAGGAGCCTGAAAGCTGAAGGCTCTGCCTCCCATTCTACTCTTACAAACCCTAGGAACTACAAGTAAGCCTGCAGTCTGAGAGCGAAGCGCTCTATTGGGTGATATGGTACTACGAGGTCCCTAAGATAAGATGGGACCTGATTATTCAAAACCTTATAAGTAGAAGAAGAATTTTAAATTCTATTCTAGAATTAACAGGAAGCCAATGAAGAGAGGCCAATATGGGTGAGATATGCTCTCTCCTTCTAGTCCCCGTCAGTACTCTAGCTGCAGCATTTTGAATTAACTGAAGGCTTTTTAGGGAACTTTTAGGACAACCGATAATAATGAATTACAATAGTCCAGCCTAGAGGAAATAAATGCATGAATTAGTTTTTCAGCATCACTCTGAGACAAGACCTTTCTGATTTTAGAGATATTGCGTAAATGCAAAAAAGCAGTCCTACATATTTGTTTAATATGCGCTTTGAATGACATATCCTGATCAAAAATGACTCCAAGATTTCTCACAGTATTACTAGAGGTCAGGGTAATGCCATCTAGAGTAAGGATCTGGTTAGACACCATGTTTCTAAGATTTGTGGGGCCAAGTACAATAACTTCAGTTTTATCTGAGTTTAAAAGCAGGAAATTAGAGGTCATCCATGTCTTTATGTCTGTAAGACAATCCTGCAGTTTAGCTAATTGGTGTGTGTCCTCTGGCTTCATGGATAGATAAAGCTGGGTATCATCTGCGTAACAATGAAAATTTAAGCAATACCGTCTAATAATACTGCCTAAGGGAAGCATGTATAAAGTGAATAAAATTGGTCCTAGCACAGACCTTGTGGAACTCCATAATTAACTTAGTCTGTGAAGAAGATTCCCCATTTACATGAACAAATTGTAATCTATTAGACAAATATGATTCAAACCACCGCAGCGCAGTGCCTTTAATACCTATGGCATGCTCTAATCTCTGTAATAAAATTTTATGGTCAACAGTATCAAAAGCAGCACTGAGGTCCAACAGAACAAGCACAGAGACGAGTCCACTATCTGAGGCCATAAGAAGATCATTGTAACCTTCACTAATGCTGTTTTCTGTACTATGATGAATTCTAAAACCTGACTGAAACTCTTCAAATAGACCATTCCTCTGCAGATGATCAGTTAGCTGTTTACAACTACCCTTTCAAGAATTTTTGAGAGAAAAGGAAGGTTGGAGATTGGCCTATAATTAGCTAAGATAGCTGGGTCAAGTGATGGCTTTTTAAGTAATGGTTTAATTACTGCCACCTTAAAAGCCTGTGGTACATAGCCAACTAACAAAGATAGATTGATCATATTTAAGATCGAAGCATTAAATAATGGTAGGGCTTCCTTGAGCAGCCTGGTAGGAATGGGGTCTAATAAACATGTTGATGGTTTGGATGAAGTAACTAATGAAATAACTCAGACAGAACAATCGGAGAGAAAGAGTCTAACCAATACCGGCATCTCTGAAAGCAGCCAAAGATAACGATACGTCTTTGGGATGGTTATGAGTAATTTTTCTCTAATAGTTAAAATTTTGTTAGCAAAGAAGTCATGAAGTCATTACTAGTTAAAGTTAATGGAATACTCAGCTCAATAGAGCTCTGACTCTTGTCAGCCTGGCTACAGTGCTGAAAAGAAACCTGGGGTTGTTCTTATTTTCTTCAATTAGTGATGAGTAGAAAGATGTCCTAGCTTTACGGAGGGCTTTTTTATAGAGCAACAGACTCTTTTTCCAGGCTAAGTGAAGATCTTCTAAATTAGTGAGACGCCCATTTCCTCTCCAACTTATGGGTTATCTGCTTTAAGCTGCGAGTTTGTGAGTTATACCACGGAGTCAGCACTTCTGATTTAAAGCTCTCTTTTTCAGAGGAGCTACAGCATCCAAAGTTGTCTTCAATGAGGATGTAAAACTATTGACGAGATACTCTATCTCCCTTACAGAGTTTAGGTAGCTACTCTGCACTGTGTAATGATGATGCACTCACTACAACAGTGATTAAATTACAATTAGGACCCAGTCATCACTTGATCCAGTCTTTTTAAACAAGGATGTATATTTTTAAATCGGATGCAAGGAGAAAGTTGGAAAAAAATAATAATTGTACATGTCCATTGTTGCCAAACCTTCAGTTTAATTTCTTGGTCTGTCTTGTTACAAAACATTAAAGCTTGAAGGACTTGATGTAACAATCCCTTGAATTAATCATCAGCACAGCTTCTTACTTCATATCTGGAGTGGGAGAGGGGTGTCAACATCATTGGGGTCATCAGATGGGCACCCTCCATCATCCTTGTTTCACAGATTTAGGCCATGACACCTCCGGAGGGCTCAATGGCAACACTTGGCATCCCAGTGCGCCCCCGTCTGTCTCTACCCCTCACTACTCATCTCACGGCCCAGTTATTATCTTTCCTTCTCATCCACAGCCAATTGTTGCTTTGCTCCATCGCCTCAGAAAGTGCCTTCACTGGTTGGAGAAAGGCATGTCCTACTGGTTGGAGGAAGGCATGTCCTTTCACTCCCATCTTCTTCAGTAACCTGGTTGTGGTTTTGACAATGACCTTCTGCAACCAACTTCTAAAGGAAACACCTTGGTAGTCCAGTTGCGCTGTTCTGCCTGGGCTGATAATTACGCGTACTTCAGATGTTTTTGCTCGTACACCTCTTCAACAGCAGCTTCCCATGTACCGTCAACTCCAGGATGTACAGGAGTTTTTGAGAAGTTGACCACAGATTAGGTCTGGCCTGAGAGTAGTTGCTACTATCTCTGCTGGAAAGACGAGTTTGTGGCCAAAGTCGACCTGCATTTGCCAGTCTCGGCCGAGGTCAAGGAGGGAGGTGTTCACTCTTGCCAATGCTTTGGGTGAACATTCTCCTCTTCTCACAAAGTGGGTGGTGCTTGGAGGTCATGCATCAGGGGAGGGAGGGCATTGATGGCATTTCTCCTTTCCTTCAAGGATGCTGGCTAGCTGGTGCAGGACCTGATTATGCCTCCAGGTGTAACGGCCTTGGGACAGGCTGGTTTTGAACCCAGTTAGGATGTGCCTCAATGTTGCTGGCGTTTGGCAGAGCACGTATGAGGGATCTTCTCCTCTCTACTGTGAAGGTTTTTTGGAGTTGGAAGAACAGCTTAGATAGCGCTGATGATGAAGCTAAGTCTTCTTCCCTCCATCTCCCAAATATCCCTCCATGTGAGCTTCCGATGTTCTAGGTTTTCCCACAGTTTGGCCTGTGAGACTGCCTTTGCACTCCTTTCTGCCTCCTCTTGTTGCCGAATTTCCTCAACCACTAGTTTCCTTCTCTCAATGGATGTAGCCTCATGCCAAGTTGGTCGACTTGCACCAAATCCAAGTCCTGCTGTTCCATGTTGTACTTGCCCCACGATGTCTGTGCCTGAGAGCAGATTTTGTTTGCTGCATGGCCTCTGCTGGAGTCCATTTCCTACCAGTTGCTAAGCTGGGTGCAGTTGCTCGTATTGCTGCATCGTGAGAGTCAGAGTCATGTTCAGTCTCGCTTTAGCGCATTATATTCTTCAGTGAGGCTGGACACAGGCAGTTCCAAAGCACCATGTCCATACAAGCCAACACTGCTGAGGCATTGTGGGAGTCCAAGCCATTTCTGTTCCTCCAAAATAATGATGACATTGATTGAGGTATTTTGTATTTTCCTATGGATTTTTGACCGATATAATTATTTGATGAATATGTTTCAAACTATTTTTAATATGGCCTAATGGTCAGGTTGATGACTGTGGTATATGAAAGAATATTACGATCATTTCAGGAAAAGAAAATGATTATCATTTGATAACATAATGTGAGGAGTTGATTCACTGATGAATTTATGAACTGTTGGCTGAAGAATTAATTCATGAAATACAAAATATTGGCCTTGCAAAAGACGCGTCCTTTCCAGAGTGTACCCTGCCTCATGCCCTATACTGCTGGGATAGGCGCCACCCCCCGTGACCCTTCGTTGGAGTAAGCGGGTATATGAATGGATGGAAATACAAAATATATATTAAAACACATTAACAACTTAATATATGGTCTAGACTCCTGACGTAATAATAAAGGAAGCTATAATAAGAAATCATGAGGTAATATATCCATTGATGTTGGACAAAAACATATGGTTAGTAAATCAGTTTGTAATATTGTTTATATATGTCATTAGACTTAAAATCAAGGGTCCAAACTATGGACACTGTGTCCCAAATGACCAACCATAACATTAAAAATTAGTTTGTGTCAACTGTATCAAAATGGTTAGCCTTGTTTGTAAAAAATATAACAGTTGCTTCACATAAAAGTAGACACTTGCAGAATTCACAAATATATCATATATTGGGTTATTTTTCTTCACTGATTAAAATAATAAAGATGACAAGACAGAAATATAAAAACTCTCCCAAGAAAGTGAAATCACACAAGATTTTCATTTCATTTGTTAGATTTAAGATTTTGGTTTAATGTTTGGTGGATCGATAATTATAATTGCGCTCAGATCCAGATGATCAATTAAACACCTCAGCAGAGGTTATAACCACTAAGTAAGTCAAATAAAAGTGGCTGTGATGATATGAAGATTTTATTCTGCACAACTGAGCAACAATCAGAAAAGCTACAGAGCTGAAACAACTTTCTATATTCTTTTTATTCCACACACATCATGGCGCAAAACAAAGAAATTTGCATTTTGAACTGAGATTAAATGTTGAAAATAAAAAAGAAAAGAAAATTTGATCTGTAATTAATAACAATGGGTTCCTTAATGTGTTTTCATAACATTAAAAGAGATCATTTCAGAAATGTCAGTCTCTTAAATCCCGTACATACATATATTTTGAATTGTGGGTACAAATGTGTCCAAGCAGTGCAGGATGCCAAAGGCATGTTCAATCTTTTTCTTAAATAATTTTTCCCCCCTTTATTGTGCAGACATCTCAACTATAACAGCATTATCACTAAAACATCATCTGAGCAAGTACATCTGTGACAGCTGCGATGTTTTTGTGTACGGGAACACAGTGCGAGCAGCTGGAGCATGTGGAACCACATTGCGCAGCTGCTGTGAAAGAAAAAAAAATACGTCACCTGTGGGATTTGAACCTGCAATTTACAAAAGCTCTGATTAACAGACAGAAACTTTACCACTACACTACCATCACTGTCCTAGCGTAATGCCTTAAATCAACAAGGAGATAAACTTTTTTTTAAAGAGAATTTAGACGATGTAGACGGCAATAAAGTGCTGTAACTGCCCTGTTGTGGAGAAAAAAACAGCTGGAACATGTTACACCACATCATGCATCCGGTGTGGAGGAAAAAAAATAAAACCACACACCAAGAAAAAACACATTTTATTGAATCCATCTTATCAAGCAGACAATGCAAGTATGAACCGTCTGTTCTCTGTAGATGACCCATGGTCAGACGTACAGAGATGAAATGACATGAATGAAGCAGTGCGCTCTTATCATGTCCACATCTGCTGGCCCAGCGTGTCCAGCCAGCCCCGTGCGCATGTGGAGACAGCAAGCAGACACACGCACATCACAGTGGACAGTTGTAAGGTCATGTCTGTCCAAACACGGAACGTGTTCCCCAGCCGTGACGTCCAGAAGCAGAGATCTCACAGCTGCTGCTGTCGGCGCCACGCGCCCTTGTCAGTTCAGTGCACACACCACCGTGTCACTCTGTTTCTGTGTTATGTGATTTTTTTTTTTTTTATTATTTGTTATGTAATTGTGTATGTCGGTGGTGTAGTACTTATTAGTTCATATGGATTTTTGACCAATAAAATTATTTGATGAATATGTTCAAACTATTTTAATATGGCCTAATGGTCAGGTTGATGACTATGGTATATGAAAGAATATTTACGCTCATTTCAGAGAAGAAAATGATTATCAGTTGATAACATAATGTGAGGAGTTGATTCACTGATGAATTTATGAACTGTTGGCTGAAGAATTAATTTATGAAATACAAAATATTGGCCTTGCAAAAGACTGGCGTCCTGTCCAGACCACTGTCCTGTCCACTTTATCAAAATGGTTAGCCATGTTTGTAAAAAATATAACAGTTGCTTCCCATAAAAAGTAAACATTTTGTGGAATTCACAAATATATCATATATTGGGTTATTTTTTAAAACTGATTAAAATAATAAATATAACAAGATAGAAATAGAAAACTCTCCCAATATACTGAAATCAATCAATCAATCAATCAATTTTTTTATATAGCGCCAAATCACAACAAACAGTTGCCCCAAGGCGCTTTATATTGTAAGGCAAGGCCATACAATAATTATGTAAAACCCCAACGGTCAAAACGACCCCCTGTGAGCAAGCACTTGGCTACAGTGGGAAGGAAAAACTCCCTTTTAACAGGAAGAAACCTCCAGCAGAACCAGGCTCAGGGAGGGGCAGTCTTCTGCTGGGACTGGTTGGGGCTGAGGGAGAGAACCAGGAAAAAGACATGCTGTGGAGGGGAGCAGAGATCGATCACTAATGATTAAATGCAGAGTGGTGCATACAGAGCAAAAAGAGAAAGAAACAGTGCATCATGGGAACCCCCCAGCAGTCTACGTCTATAGCAGCATAACTAAGGGATGGTTCAGGGTCACCTGATCCAGCCCTAACTATAAGCTTTAGCAAAAAGGAAAGTTTTAAGCCTAATCTTAAAAGTAGAGAGGGTGTCTGTCTCCCTGATCTGAATTGGGAGCTGGTTCCACAGGAGAGGAGCCTGAAAGCTGAAGGCTCTGCCTCCCATTCTACTCTTACAAACCCTAGGAACTACAAGTAAGCCTGCAGTCTGAGAGCGAAGCGCTCTATTGGGGTGATATGGTACTACGAGGTCCCTAAGATAAGATGGGACCTGATTATTCAAAACCTTATAAGTAAGAAGAAGAATTTTAAATTCTATTCTAGAATTAACAGGAAGCCAATGAAGAGAGGCCAATATGGGTGAGATATGCTCTCTCCTTCTAGTCCCCGTCAGTACTCTAGCTGCAGCATTTTGAATTAACTGAAGGCTTTTTAGGGAACTTTTAGGACAACCTGATAATAATGAATTACAATAGTCCAGCCTAGAGGAAATAAATGCATGAATTAGTTTTTCAGCATCACTCTGAGACAAGACCTTTCTGATTTTAGAGATATTGCGTAAATGCAAAAAAGCAGTCCTACATATTTGTTTAATATGCGCTTTGAATGACATATCCTGATCAAAAATGACTCCAAGATTTCTCACAGTATTACTAGAGGTCAGGGTAATGCCATCCAGAGTAAGGATCTGGTTAGACACCATGTTTCTAAGATTTGTGGGGCCAAGTACAATAACTTCAGTTTTATCTGAGTTTAAAAGCAGGAAATTAGAGGTCATCCATGTCTTTATGTCTGTAAGACAATCCTGCAGTTTAGCTAATTGGTGTGTGTCCTCTGGCTTCATGGATAGATAAAGCTGGGTATCATCTGCGTAACAATGAAAATTTAAGCAATACCGTCTAATAATACTGCCTAAGGGAAGCATATATAAAGTGAATAAAATTGGTCCTAGCACAGAACCTTGTGGAACTCCATAATTAACTTTAGTCTGTGAAGAAGATTCCCCATTTACATGAACAAATTGTAATCTATTAGACAAATATGATTCAAACCACCGCAGCGCAGTGCCTTTAATACCTATGGCATGCTCTAATCTCTGTAATAAAATTTTATGGTCAACAGTATCAAAAGCAGCACTGAGGTCTAACAGAACAAGCACAGAGATGAGTCCACTGTCCGAGGCCATAAGAAGATCATTTGTAACCTTCACTAATGCTGTTTCTGTACTATGATGAATTCTAAAACCTGACTGAAACTCTTCAAATAGACCATTCCTCTGCAGATGATCAGTTAGCTGTTTTACAACTACCCTTTCAAGAATTTTTGAGAGAAAAGGAAGGTTGGAGATTGGCCTATAATTAGCTAAGATAGCTGGGTCAAGTGATGGCTTTTTAAGTAATGGTTTAATTACTGCCACCTTAAAAGCCTGTGGTACATAGCCAACTAACAAAGATAGATTGATCATATTTAAGATCGAAGCATTAAATAATGGTAGGGCTTCCTTGAGCAGCCTGGTAGGAATGGGGTCTAATAAACATGTTGATGGTTTGGATGAAGTAACTAATGAAAATAACTCAGACAGAACAATCGGAGAGAAAGAGTCTAACCAAATACCGGCATCACTGAAAGCAGCCAAAGATAACGATACGTCTTTGGGATGGTTATGAGTAATTTTTTCTCTAATAGTTAAAATTTTGTTAGCAAAGAAAGTCATGAAGTCATTACTAGTTAAAGTTAATGGAATACTCAGCTCAATAGAGCTCTGACTCTTTGTCAGCCTGGCTACAGTGCTGAAAAGAAACCTGGGGTTGTTCTTATTTTCTTCAATTAGTGATGAGTAGAAAGATGTCCTAGCTTTACGGAGGGCCTTTTCATAGAGCAACAGACTCTTTTTCCAGGCTAAGTGAAGATCTTCTAAATTAGTGAGACGCCATTTCCTCTCCAACTTACGGGTTATCTGCTTTAAGCTACGAGTTTGAGAGTTATACCACGGAGTCAGACACTTCTGATTTAAAGCTCTCTTTTTCAGAGGAGCTACAGCATCCAAAGTTGTCTTCAATGAGGATGTAAAACTATTGACGAGATACTCTATCTCCCTTACAGAGTTTAGGTAGCTACTCTGCACTGTGTTGTTATATGGCATTAGAGAACATAAAGAAGGAATCATATCCTTAAACCTAGTTACAGCGCTTTCTGAAAGACTTCTAGTGTAATGAAACTTATTCCCTACTGCTGGGTAGTCCATCAGAGTAAATGTAAATGTTATTAAGAAATGATCAGACAGAAGGGAGTTTTCAGGGAATACTGTTAAGTCTTCTATTTCCATACCATAAGTCAGAACAAGATCTAAGATATGATTAAAGTGGTGGGTGGACTCATTTACTTTTGAGCAAAGCCAATAGAGTCTAATAATAGATTAAATGCAGTGTTGAGGCTGTCATTCTCAGCATCTGTGTGGATGTTAAAATCGCCCACTATAATTATCTTATCTGAGCTAAGCACTAAGTCAGACAAAAGGTCTGAAAATTCACAGAGAAACTCACAGTAACGACCAGGTGGACGATAGATAATAACAAATAAAACTGGTTTTTGGGACTTCCAATTTGGATGGACAAGACTAAGAGACAAGCTTTCAAATGAATTAAAGCTCTGTCTGGGTTTTTGATTAATTAATAAGCTGGAATGGAAGATTGCTGCTAATCCTCCGCCCCGGCCCGTGCTACGAGCATTCTGACAGTTAGTGTGACTCGGGGGTGTTGACTCATTTAAACTAACATATTCATCCTGCTGTAACCAGGTTTCTGTTAGGCAGAATAAATCAATATGTTGATCAATTATTATATCATTTACCAACAGGGACTTAGAAGAGAGAGACCTAATGTTTAATAGACCACATTTAACTGTTTTAGTCTGTGGTGCAGTTGAAGGTGCTATATTATTTTTTCTTTTTGAATTTTTATGCTTAAATAGATTTTTGCTGGTTATTGGTAGTCTGGGAGCAGGCACCGTCTCTACGGGGATGGGGTAATGAGGGGATGGCAGGGGGAGAGAAGCTGCAGAGAGGTGTGTAAGACTACAACTCTGCTTCCTGGTCCCAACCCTGGATAGTCACGGTTTGGAGGATTTAAGAAAATTGGCCAGATTTCTAGAAATGAGAGCTGCTCCATCCAAAGTGGGATGGATGCCGTCTCTCCTAACAAGACCAGGTTTTCCCCAGAAGCTTTGCCAATTATCTATGAAGCCCACCTCATTTTTTGGACACCACTCAGACAGCCAGCAATTCAAGGAGAACATGCGGCTAAACATGTCACTCCCGGTCCGATTGGGGAGGGGTCCCAGAGAAAACTACAGAGTCCGACATTGTTTTTGCAAAGTTACACACCGATTTAATGTTAATTTTAGTGACCTCCGATTGGCGTAACCGGGTGCCATTACTGCCGACGTGAATTACAATCTTACCAAATTTACGCTTAGCCTTAGCCAGCAGTTTCAAATTTCCTTCAATGTCGCCTGCTCTGGCCCCCGGAAGACAATTGACTATGGTTGCTGGTGTCGCTAACTTCACATTTCTCAAAACAGAGTCGCCAATAACCAGAGTTTGATCCTCGGCGGGTGTGTCGTCGAGTGGGGAAAAACTGGTTAGAAATGTGAACGGGTTGGCGGTGTACACAGGGCTTCTGTTTAGGGCTACGCTTCCTCCTCACAGTCACCCAGTCAGCCTGCTTTCCCGGCTGCTCGGGATCTGCCAGGGGGGAACTAACGGCGGCTAAGCTACCTTGGTCCGCACCGACTACAGGGGCCTGGCTAGCTGTAGAATTTTCCACGGTGCGGAGCCGAGTCTCCAATTCGCCCAGCCTGGCCTCCAAAGCTACGAATAAGCTACACTTATTACAAGTACCGTTACTGCTAAAGGAGGCCGAGGAATAACTAAACATTTCACACCCAGAGCAGAAAAGTGCGGGAGAGACAGGAGAAGCCGCCATGCTAAATCGGCTAAGAGCTAGTAGCTACGCTAAGCTAGCGGATTCCTAAAAACACGCAAAGTGAATAATGTGTAAATAATTTAGAGGTGATTCAGCAGAAGGAGTGCTTTAGTTAAGGCACGTAAAGATTACACTGGGAAACAAATCGTAATCTAGATAACTAGATCAATCTAACTGCGCAGATTAAACAGCTAACAGATACAGAAAAACACCGCTGTGCTCCGGAACAGGAAGTGATACAATACCGCAGTGAGAGCCAACCACCAGTAGAGGCAAGCAAGAGGTCAAATCACAGAAGATTTTCATTTCATTTGTTAGATTTAAGATTTAGGTTTAATGTTTGGTGGATCGATAATTATAATTGTGCTCAGATTCAGATGATCACTTAAACACCTCAGCAGAGGTTATAACCACTAACTAAGTCAAATAAAAGCGCTGTGATGAATATGAAGATTTTATTCTGCACAACTGAGCAACAATCAGAAAAGCTACAGAAGCTGAAACAACTTTCTATATTCTTTTTATTCCACACACATCATGGCACAAAACAAAGAAATTTGCATTTTGAACTGAGATTAAATGTTGAAAATAAAAAAAAGAAAAGAAAATTTTATCTGTAATACAGAAAGATTTGAAATGTAGAAATGACTGGTATCAATCTTTTACATCATATGAGGCAACTGTTATTGCTGCATATATGAGAGAGATGATCCAACCTCTGGCAGAAAGCAGTCACAGTAGCACTGATACGTTTCATACTCTTATTACTGAAGATGGTGTGGACTAATGTGACCGTCCCCATCATTTAAGCAAACATGATCAAAGAGAGCAGCGGGGTCACCAGCATGAGGATGGCAGCGCTCGTTCTGCTGGCACCGTTGCACAAGTTTCCCTGACAGCAGTTAATTTTGCCTCCGATGACTGCAGCTAACTGTGAATTCACCATGTCTGAACACACCAACTTGGAGGCACAGCCCTTTAACTGTACCTTCTGTCCGCCCACTGAAAGAATGAAAGAAACAAAACTCCTTGTCAGGAACATGAACTGATGTTTGCTGTGAGCGGGGCTGTTGATCTGATACCTGTTGTTGAAATGCAGTGGTCCTCAGTCCCCTCACAGTTCATAATTGTGGTGCAGCTACGTCCATCACAGCTAAAGCACTTTTTCCCATTTGGAGTTCTGCTTGGTGCTTCTGTAAAATAAAATCTATGCTTTTCATCCGAATAACAAGGATTAACATGTGCTGAGTATTTTTCTACACTCAGTTCCTCCTTTAGGGCCCCTTCACACATATTACGAATGGTCGAATTGCGCATGAAGCAGGAATGGTATGCGTGTAAAATCGTAGCTGCCTTTAACGCCTCATACACCTGTGGCTTCAACTATTTGTGCACACCAGTGGCTGAAAGACAGAATGTGCCCTGTGAGAGCCCATCGAACCCTCTCACGGCAGGTGTCGGCCAAATTCCAGCTGACACACACGAACATCTAACACTGCTCACTTGGCACTTAGAAAATGTGTGGGCAGTCGCACTATCATCACGAAAGCAATCAGCAGACAATCATTGTCGAGCTGGATGTGAAATTTGTCTAAGTTCCCCCAGAGTGTGGCGTTACAAACAGACACAGTCACACGTTGGTGTGTGCACTGAACTGACAGGGGGTGTGTCTGCCCACAGGAGCAGCTGTGTAGATCTGTGGTTCTGGACGTCCCAGCTGGAGAACACGTGCAGCGTTTGGACGGGCATGAACTAACAAATGTTCACTGTGACACGCGTGTGTCTGCTTGCTGTCATCACATGGACATGGACATAGATAAAAACATATATCAATGCTGCAATGGGCTGCAGTGAGTGCACATACATTGACAGGCTACCCCAGATGAAATGGATCGTCAGATCAGAACACGCAGCGGGCAATCTGAATGTCATGTCACCCACGTGAGCTCTGTTCCACATGATGCAGTGTCTGTCCTGCGGCACACTGTCCACAAGACACGTGTGTCATGCCGGACATGCACACAGGGCCAGCTGGACACGCCGCCCAGCTGCTGTGAAAATAAAATAAATAAATGCCACCCACAGGATTCAAACCTGCACTTTCCAAAAGTTCTGATTGCCAGCCAGAAACTTTACCAATGAGCTACCATCGCTGGCCTGTAATCAATGTGGAAAAATGCCTGAAATCAACAAGGACATGGATGAAGTGTGCTGTGTCCAGCCACTGCAGCCTGGCGCAAAAGCAAAAGATGTTTTATATATTTCCACATGAGGACAACAGGCAGAGACACACGCCTCACAGAGGAATGTTGTAAGTTTATGTCCTTCCAAACACAGAACGTGTCCTCCAGCTGAGACGTCTAGGAGCAGAGATCTTTACAGCCGTGGTTGTGAGCAGACACGCCCCCTGTCCATTCAGGACCCAGAACAACACGTCACTCTTTGTTATGTGGTCATTCATTTCTGTTATTTGTTATGTAATTGCGTATGTAGGAATTGTTGTAATTATTTGTATAATTGTCCTGGCGGTGGTTTCTGTGTTTTTAATGTGTGCACAGAGTTGTCATCCAGCTGTCAGTGTGCTGCGATCAGCTGACAGGCCCCTCCCTGTGCTGTGTGCGATCAGACCTCACTGTCTGGCCTCCATGTGATCAGATCTGTACATGCATATAAGCATTTTATACAAGTGTAAATCCCCCCCGGCATGCCAGATGTGTTGGGGGGAGAGGAGTACATGCACACACGTCACTGTGACTGTTTGCAAAGCCACACTTGTGGGGGCACTTAAACAAATTTCACATCCAGCTTGACGATTTTACACGTATAATTCATACGATTCCTGCTTCATGCGTAATTTGACCACATTCGTACTATGTGTGAAGGGGCCTTAAAGGAGGAACTGCGTGTAGAAAAATACTCAGCCCACGTTAATCCTTGTTATTCAGATGAAAAGCATATTTTATTTTACAGAAGCACCAAGCAGCCCTCCAAATGGGAAAAAGTGCTTCAGCTGCGATGGAACTGGCTGCACCACAACTGTGAACTGTGAGGGGAGTAAGGACCACTGCATTTCAACAACAGGTATCAGATGAACAGCCCCTCTGACAGCAAACATCAGTCTATGTTCCTGACAAGGAGTTTTGTTTCTTTCATTCTTTCAGTGTTGGCGGGCGGACAGAACGTATCGTTAAAGGCTGTGCCTCCAAGTTGGTGTGTTCGGGCAGAGTGAATTCATAATTAGCTGCAGTCATCGGAGGCACAAATAATGAATGTTTCTTCATTGGTGTAATGGAAAGAATATTTCATGAGGTGAAAGATTCACCTCATGAACTCTTACCACTGCACTCGTAAACATTCATTATTTGCATACTAACTCAAATTTCACATTAAAAAAACCTTCTCTCCATTCAAAACCGCGATGGTGAGGCCAAAGTGTCTCCAATGATGGGCCTCAACATGCCCGGTTTAGCAGTGGTTGTTGTCATTTACTGATATATGTCAACAAACTTAAACCAGCTTTCAAGAAATCAAGTGTTTTAAACTTTTCCTCCTCAGTGACATTGTTTGGTAAATAGTTTTCACAAACTCATTGTCTTATTTTTTTAATTCTCTTTCTACATTTAACTCAAACCTCATTAGTCCTTTTTTGTGAACGTCAAGTGAATATTTGTCACGTAACAATGATGCAATCACTACAACTGTGTTAAATTACAATTAGGACCCTGTAGTCACTTTCTCCAGTCTTTTAAAACAAAGGTGCATGTTTTTAAATTAGATGCAAGGAGAAAGCTGGAATCCGCTGAATCTGTTGGGCTTCAGGGACCCAATTCCACACCTGTTGTGTTGATCAGTAATTGGACATGGCAGACGGAACATCAAGTGAGTCATTAAACTTCAAATGCACAGAGCTTCTCAGGGTTTTTTTTTGTACATTTCCATTGTTGCCCAACCTTCGGTTTCATTTCTTGGTCTGTCAAAACAAAAGTTATGTGGCTGTTTGTGAAGCTGTGAAACGCTTGAAGAGATTCAACCAGCAGCCTCAAGACCACAAAAGTATTCAGACAGGGATCGACAAATATACATTTTACTTTATTACAACACTCTCTATCCCATAAGCATTACTCACATTAATTCCTGCACACCAGTAGAAAACCAAAACAGCTACTGATGTGTAAATAATTATCTACTATGACCAGAAAAAAGGATTAAACATTAACGCCAGCATGGAGGATTTTAGTGTTTATTAACAGAAATGACCCGACTTCATGAACCCAAGAAGAATCAGAAATGGAATAACATTAATAACAACTGGTTCCTTAATTCTTAGTTATTTGCAACAATGAATCGATGCACTTTCATAAGCTAAAAAGAGACCATTTCAGAAATGTCCATTTCTAAATACCATGCATACATGCACGTTGAATTGTGGGTCCAAATGTGTCCAAACATTGCAGGAGGCCAAAGGCATGTTCAAGCTTTTGCATTTTGTAGCGTGGCTAGAACTTTGAAGAGAACAAAAGAGGAATCAGTAGCTGCTCTGCTATAAGTTGTATGTTGGTTTCTACTGAAAGCTACCAACTTTCAGAATCCTCATTATTTTTGAATTGAAGGATCATACATATTGCTTATGACGAGAAGGTAAGGAAGCATGAATCATCGCCATCATAGAAAAAAAAAAAAAAAACATGAAGGGAGTCAAAATAGTAGTTCAAATGATTTGAGAACTCTTTAGGTTTCATTTACTGGTCTGTAGCATGCCACATTTAAAACTGGCTGCTTGTGAAAGTGAAACAGATACAAAGGTACAGAGACAGCAACACAAACGTACAGCAGAATTGAGTACATCACTGTGCAATTTCACATCTTTCAACATTTTAATCACCTATGACTTCATTATGTCACAACCACCAGTCAACACTTTAGAAAGACGACAGTGAAAATACAGACCTCACAGTACAAACTCAGTACAAGTCAGTACAGGTATGCAAACACTTAAACCGCCTCCACCCCCACAAACACACACCTAAATCACTTTTCCAAAATCACTGAATATCTCTTGCAGTTCATTACCCTCAAATCAGGAAAAAAATAAAATAAAGAGTATGGTCATTTGGTTTCAAAACGTGATAGTAAACAAAACAGATTAGTGAGGGAAGCTACCAAGAGCCCAGTAACAACTTTGAAGGAATTGTATGCTTCGAGGGAGGTGACTGGAGAGACTGAGCATCGGGCAACTTTTGTCTGTTGATTAACCAACAACAATTACTGCGAGGTAACAAAGTTTTGAACAATCAGATATTTAAGTGATATTGCACAGCGGTGTAACCTGTGACCATTGAAAACTGACAGTGATATACAATTATCTGGATTCAATCCCAGAAGCATTGCCCTTGTTCTTTTTCTGTCCTGTGCATACATACATGATGAATTATGGGTACAAATGCCTGTATGCACACAAGGAAGTGGTTTAGATCATCACACCTCCATCCTATGTGTTGAACTACCACTTCCTTCTGCGCATGGATGCCTCGTTGAAATCCTTTGACAAAGCTGCAAGAGTCTGCAGACTTTCACTTCAACCAAAGTGTGTGGTCACAGCTCGTTCATCATCACTGACACGGCCTCCTGTTTCAGAGTCAAGATTAATCTGTCCATTTTCACATCTGCATTTCCGTTTGTGTGACTTGTCATTGGAGCTGAACGGTCACTTTGTCACACATGAGCAGACGGGGCAAGCTGTCAGCAGAGCAAGCGGCTGTATTCAGAGAGGGCTGAAGACTTTTTCACTCCGTCCCAGATACGAGCCGCATAGTGAAACCTGCAACAAGATCACAAATGCTGCTCACCTCTACTGTGTCACGCTGGACAGTAGTGTTCAGAATAATAGTAGTGCTATGTGACTAAAAAGATTAATCCAGGTTTTGAGTGCATTTCTTGTTACATGGGAAACAAGGTACCAGTAGAGTCTCACAAATCCAACAAGACCAAGCATTCATGATATGCACACTCTTAAGGCTATGAAATTGGGCTATTAGTAAAAAAAAAAAAAGTAGAAAAGGGGGTGTTCAATAATAATAGTGTGGCATTCAGTCAGTGAGTTTGTCAATTTTGTGGAACAAACAGGTGTGAATCAGGTGTCCCCTATTTAAGGATGAAGCCAGCACCTGTTGAACATGCTTTTCTCTTTGAAAGCCTGAGGAAAATGGGACGTTCAAGACATTGTTCAGAAGAACAGCGTAGTTTGATTAAAAAATTGATTGGAGAGGGGAAAACATACGCAGGTGCAAAAAATTATAGGCTGTTCATCTACAATGATCTCCAATGCTTTAAAATGGACAACAACAAAAAAAAAGAGACGCGTGGAAGAAAACGGAAAACAACCATCAAAATGGATAGAAGAATAACCAGAATGGCAAAGGCTCACCCATTGATCAGCTCCAGGATGATCAAAGACAGTCTGGAGTTACCTGTAAGTGCTGTGACAGAAGACGCCTGTGTGAAGCTAATTTATTTGCAAGAATCCCCCGCAAAGTCCCTCTGTTAAATAAAAGACGTGCAGAAGAGGTTACAATTTGCCAAAGAACACAACTGACCTAAAGAGAAATGGAGGAATATTTTGTGGACTGATGAGAGTAAAATTGTTCTTTTTGGGTCCAAGGGCCGCAGACAGTTCGTGAGTCGACCCCCAAACTCTGAATTCAAGCCACAGTTCACAGTGAAGACAGTGAAGCATGGTGGTGCAAGCATCATGATATGGGCATGTTTCTCCTACTATGGTGTTGGGTCTATATATCGCATACCAGGTATCATGGATCAGTTTGGATATGTCAAAATACTTGAAGAAGTCACGTTGCCTTATGCTGAAGAGGACATGCCCTTGAAATGGGTGTTTCAACAAGTCAATGATCCCAAGCACACTAGTAAATGAGCAAAATCTTGGAAATCATGAAAAACTGTGGTTATACAACTAAATACTTGTTTAGTGATTCACAGGATTGCTAAAAAAGCAGTTTGAACATAATAGTTTTGAGTTTGTAGCATCAACAGCAGATGCTACTATTACTGTGAACACCCCCTTTTCTACTTTTTTTTACTAATAGCCTAATTTCATAGCCTTAAGAGTGTGCATATCATGAATGCTTGGTCTTGTTGGATTTGTGAGAATCTACTGGTACCTTGTTTCCCATGTAACAATAAGAAATATACTCAAAACCTGGATTAATCTTTTTAGTCACATAGCACTACTATTATTTTGAACACTACTGTATTTCGCTGTTACTCATGGATACATATGGTGCAAGTTAGAGCAGTTTAAACTTCAGTCACTGTACTACAAAGTCGACAGTGACTTTCACTTCAAGCTCAAGACAGCAGCATTTCATGTGGAAAACTCACCAAGTACCTTTACAGACACAGAGATTCAATTTTACACACTGTAATGGCATCTTCTGAAGATTTGATATATTTGTCAAATATATGCCGCACTGAGAGCGGTAATGCAGAGGAGAGTCCCAGGTTGCGTTCAGAACTGCTGTGATTACTACATCTTCCACAGTATAAGTTGTTTTTTTGCTAGTCTGAAGGTCCTCCAACTCACAATTTGATGTAACTTATATACTAAAAATAACACATTTGTTATTACATTAGATAGATAGAGCTTTATTAATCCCTTGGGAAGACACCCTCAGGGAAACTGAGGTTCCAGCAGCATTGTATAGCAGTACACAAGGTAAGAAGCACACAGAGTATCAAAAGTGAAAGTAAAAAACAATTTGCAAATATAAATACACAAATATAAATACCAGAAATATTACTAATAATTATGCTAACTCTTTATTTAGGGCTTTTCCAGGAATCAACACATGAAACAAAATAAACTGAATAAATGTCAATAATAAAAAGTATACTTCAACAATGCCCACAAATTCCAAATCATCGAGCTGATAATACAGAAAAAAGTTTATACTTGTACTGCCCCCTTTAAGAGGCCATTTCTGACAGGTCTGACTTATACTCTGGGAAACACTGTAGTCAGAACAGCCTTGGGACCTGACTTTTGTTTTGGTTTTTTTTTCATCTTACCAGTTCTTTTCAGTAAGGATGGTGTGAGACAGTTGACAGCGAGGCATCGCAAGTATTTGGCTGCGGAGTTTGGAAACCATGGTGGAGAAGGAAGGGTGTCCTTTGTACCCCGGGAGCAAAGAGAACAGTGGGTACGTTCCAGGCCCTAAATAAGTCACAGTGACAAATTCAGATTTCACACAATGTACAGCTATAAAGTGCAGGTAGGTTGGAGTTTATGTGACATCTTATTAATGCTCTCTAACCTGCTTTCATGAGGCTATCATCCCCATCATTCTCCTGCAGGGGAAGAAGGAACAAGTTCACTTCAGTTCCCACATAGTCTCGACCCAAGCCAGGGAAGATATTGCAGTCCAGCATGGACAAAGTACCTGAAACCAGATACAAACCACATCCGGGATGAGTACAGCTGACATGTATTATTTGTAAAAGGTCACTATGTAAATACAGTGGTGGGTACAGTTTTGCTAATCCACTAACTGGTAATGAGCGAAGCTAACTTTTTTGTTAGTGGATTAGCATTTTAGCTAACTCTGAAAACCAGCAATGGACCAATTAGCTTCCGCTAAATTGAGTTTCACAAATTTTTAGTCTGCTAACTCCCGGCTGCTACAAAGAAAAAAAAAGTCATTTACATTAAACAACGCTCCAGTCGTGTGGCAAAAGGCATAAAAAACAAAGCAAGTTTGACTTATGGTTTGATTTAAATACCAAACTAATTCCGCCCGTTTTATTAACTTTAACGTCAACTCTGTCATTTTTACAAATTGAAAATATCACAAATATCTTTTAGTTTTAAATTAATGCACTAATTATGAAGGTTTGAGCATTAAAACTCACAGAGGCCAAAAGACATTATGGGAAAATGAGCCTCCTCACCCCTGGTTGGTTGGTTTATTTGAAAAAAGAAAAACAAAAACCCAACACACAAGTTACTGTAACGTGTGTGTTGGTTTTTAGAAATAAATGTGTATTTGTAAATATGTATTTTTTTTCCATTTGTAAAAATAAGGCATTTGCAAAACTGAAAATTCTGTTTGTTAAGTATGATTCAGCAACTGTGTGATATTTGGGTGGGTGCTATTCACACTGCCATCCAGTAGATGACAGTATTCTATGCATTTTGACCCATCTACTGGATGGAAGTGTGCCCAGATATAACAATGAATCACACTTAAACAGAATTTTCAGTTTTGCAAATGCCCTTTGTTTTTTTTTTACAAAGTCAATACTAAAAGTTAGTGGCTAGCTGTAGCTTCCGCCAATTGATTTTTTTTTTTTTCTTCAGTTTATTGGTTTATCGTTATAAAAGTTAACTTTTCAGTTAGCAGATGAGCAATTATTGAAGCTAACATTTTGGTTAGCTGTGCCCACCACTGTGTAAATAGAATTTGGAATGAGGAGATGATTCTTGGAGTTCTGGACCTTTGTATTTGAGATGAGAGTGAGCCATTAATTTGTCCACCACCAGATGCATATTCTTCACATTCCTGGGACTGAAATCATCCCGTCTGGTCTTATTCTGCAAAAACACTACATTGAGGGGTATATGTTTGACACAAAGACACTTTCACTATGATATTATTAATCCTGGGACAAGTGTGTATGTATTCTGCCTTAAGAAGTCACCTATATGTGGATAATACTCAGCTCCATCATCGCCACCTGAGGACCCGGTGCTGTCATGACTTGCTGATGGAGTAGAAGGTTTCAGCATCTCAGCTGTTTGAAGAAACCTACAAATAAAGTAGTTGAAAAGTGACATTTGTTTTGTCATTTTCCCTCTGTCCAAGTCACTGAATTTGGCTTAGACTTCATTATCATCAATCATTAAGAAACACAAAATTCATTGGTACTGTGTGGTAAATCTGATGGGAGTAGGCAGTGGACCTGCAAGGAGACTAGTGAGGAAAGCCACCAAAACACGCACAGCCACAGAAGCTTAGAAAGCCTTTATAGTTTTCATGGGTGACTTGTTGGGTTCCTTCATTGGTCACAGAGTTTTCAGTTTTTCTTAACAGTTGATGTAAATTTATTTCTAAATACATATTCAGTGACTTAGAAATGTTCATGTAGTTTATTTTTTATGATCCTGTCAAACCACCTATTCAAAAGCAATGTCTGATTTTCATGAGTTAATTTTCAGCAAATTTTTATTTATAATTAATTTTACCAATTTCAATGTGTTTCAGTGACTATTGTGGGTTTTTCCTTTCTTTAACTGAAAGGTACCAAAAGTTTTGTCCACGTTTGTAATGCATGTTCACTTTGGTAGCAAACAAAGGACATTTTCCCTGTGTCACTAAAATGCCACTTGGTGTTACTGTGCTCGTCTGTCTGTATGTTGTTAGCACTTTCATGAAAGCTATTTTGCTAATCTGTTACTAAAGTACAACTGGGGGCAAAAATGTTGAATTGGAACAAGTGGAAACACGGTGTTCCTAAACTACATTCTGTAGTCCCAATGGCTACAAAGAGGGGCAACTTCACTGGGTCAAGCGGATATTTCTGGTCCATACAGTCATTTAAAGCTGATCATTCACTACGCAATGATGCAACACAAATGCACATTTTGACACAGCTGTACAGAAATGCAAGTTCTGTTGCAAGATGTGCACAACAAATGCTTTACAAATGTGTCTTGGTGATGTGAGTCCAGAACACAGCCGACTGAATGTGTTCAAAAGCCACCTTGACACTTGAATTTGATCCCTGCATTGGCACACACTCTTGCGTGTCAATGAGTAAACCCGTTGTAAACTATTGTATACTGTGTGTGGCTATGTGCCAGTGTGCAAAGAAAATTTTGAAATGTTCAAAATTTCTGCCATGCATTAATTATGTGCCACTTACATGACTGATTCGTGAACACTGCGCAACCTATTCAAAAACACTGTGTTACTGATTATCAAAGTGAGTCCATGCATGCAGGGCATTAGAACCTGAAATTAGATTATGACGAGATGTTACATCTAATAAACATAACTTTACAGATACATTATCTAATTTGTAAAAAGGAATGAAAATGCAACCGTTCTACCAATCCATTACACTATATATATTATAAATAATTACCTTTGAGACAAGATTCTAAATGCGTTCTCCACCGCACGACGAGCACAAGACAACCTGTAGCTGTAGATAATTTCTCTGATTCGATGAGAGAATGGTTTCATCAGCCAAGTTCTGAGAGAAAATGCTTCATCGGTGACAAGATGATTATTTTATATAGCGTGGTGTCACCCGGGACAAAGCAGGACGCATTGGCAGGACTAAATTCGGGGATCAAATTTTTGAAAGTGTCAAGGAGCCTCCTGCGATGACACTGATGCTGTATTTCTTGTATTACATCAGAACAGATACTGCGTGGTGTTACATAGATGTTACTACAAGCAGAGGGACACATAGCTCTTTACAAATCAGTAGTTCAAGTCATAATACATTTTGTATAAAAAGACGAGGGGGAATCAAACATGTATGCTTTATGTTGTTTCCTAATTTTATTATTGTATATTTTATAGTATGATACGCTAGGATTTTATTTTTACTGTTTCTTGTTTGTGATTTGTATCTGTGTTAAGTGTTATACAAATAAATATTTCTTACTGATTTATGTCCCAAGATTTGTACATAATGACATCCTTTCACCTGGTCTACAAGACCAACTCAAAGAATTACATTATTACGCTTATGAAAAAAGCAGAAGTCAAATATCCTCTCCAGATACAAAATGAAATGCTTAGCATTCCAGATGGGAGCCGAGCTTTCAGCGTATCATCAGAGCCTCACTGTAGCTCTTCTCTCATTCTGTGGTGGGTTTTTTTTTTTTTTTTTTGGCAGTACATGCACCCAGAGCGAGCAACTGCTTCAATTCGTGGAAACTCTGAAATGTTCTGCTGCACAGTTAAAAAGAAAAACATCACTACAAGTAGGTGCTGAGGACCTACTTCCATTAGATCCTGCAGCCAATTCCTCTTGCATGTGGTCAATTAACATAGCAGAATCTGATTACAAACTCAAATAGGGCCCACAGAACACAAGCTTTTAAAACATTAGTCTTTCAAAATAAACTCAGACACAACAAACGATGGAAATTGAAGGACTATTCTAGAGACAGCTACTGGTACATCAATCATCACACATCTGAAAACTCCTCCATGTCCACCACAATGAACTACATCATACAGTGCTCCAAAGCATCTACAGTAGTGTTCAACACTGCACATTCTATTCCAAATCAAAACATAAAGTAAAAGTGTCCAATTTGTTTTATTACCTTAGAGAAAGTAAAGAAAAAGGAATATTAGGCTGTTCAAAAATTAGTAGTGTCTGCATTTTTCTATACAAATTCAAACGTACTGTATAAATTAAAAATGCGTGAAGATTTAGCTTTCCTGTGAATCATTGAACTAATATTTGCCTCAGAAACAGCATTTTTGTTGTCACTCTACAAGTTTTCTATTGGATTAAGGTCCTGGGATTGGGCTGGCCACTCCATAACATTAATCTTCTTGGTCTGGAACCAAGATGCTGCTCGCTTGCTGGTGTGTTTGGGTTCGTCGTCTTGTTGAAACAACCATTCCAAGGGCATTTTCTCTTCAGCATTAGGGCAACATGACCTCTTCAAGTATTTTGATGTATTCAAACTGATCCATGATCCCTGATAAGCGATAAATAGACCTGACACCATAGTAAGAGAAACATCACCATATCATGATGCTTGTTCCACCTTGCTTCACTGTCTTCACACTGTACTGTGGCTTGAATTCAGTTTTGCTTTTTTGGGTTTTGTTTTGTTTTTTGCATTTTAAAGCATTTGAGATAATTTTAGCTGAAGAGCCTATCATTTTCTGCAGTTCTATAGACATTTTCCCCTCTCCGATCAACTTTTTAATCATAGTACACTGTTCTTAACAGTGTCTGTAACAAACCATTTTACTCAGATTTTCAGAGAAATGGACGACAACCAGCATGTACAACATTTGCTGCCTTCGTCCTTAAATAATGGCCACCTGTAAGGGTGTAATAAGGGTCACAGAAAGAAAAATGCAAACACTGCTATTTTTTATTTTTTTTTTTTTGAACAGGCTAATATTCCTTTTTCTTCACTTACTGTAAAGTATTAGCAAATTTAAATTTGCCTTCATGTTTTGATTCACAATAGAATGTGCAGTGCTCCGAATGCATTTGTGTGTATGGAAATTAAAGCTATCATAAGGATTTTTGAACACACTGCCATTATTTTGAACACAACTGTATGCGTGTCTGATCTAACCATCCTACCACACTGAGATTTTCTCACATTTTGTATGTACCCTGGTACCTTTGTGTTGTATAGCAATTCTTTTCCACCGTGCCTTTTGGACAATAAATAATTAATAATTAATATGCCTACATTATCTTCCTTCCGGTTATTGATGTATATCACCTATTGACTGTATCTTCTCTAAACCGATGTCCCATTATCCTGACAATGAAATTCTCTGTTTTTCCTTTGAACAGCAATTCTTTGTGATGTTTTTGGATCTGGGATTGAGAAGAAAAGAAAAAACAGAAAATCCTCAGTTCAATAACAGAGTACCAGAACAGACCTGTAGAGGTTTATGTCTGTGAACCAGTCTTGAACCACTATAACCACGTGGCACACTGTAAAAAGGAAGGCAGCAATCTGAAGAGACTGTTGAAAAATGAGACAGATTTGATATTCAAATGCAGTTCCCTCCATTTTGCATTCTGTATTTAAATAAACATTCATTTTACTCACAGACCCTCTGAAAGCCAGTCACTGACCTGAATTTCAACATACATGTGAGGGAGGTTGTACTCTGGAGGTAACTTTCGATCATTGTTGATTAGGTGGTCCAAAATTGAAGGGCTGAGTATTGGCTGAACAGACAAAGAAAACATCGGGTTGATTTACAGTTTAACAAAATACACATTTATTTGTTTTTATGTGCTGTTACCAGCTGAGTGCATAACAGTATGGCAGAGAAAATAAGCATCCTAAGTTCAACATAGGTGAATCTAAGGTCAAACTCACTGGACCGTGAACCGCTCACAAACAAATGCAAATATCACAGTCACATATGTCTGAATAAAACATGAACTAGTAAAAGCAGGCAATGAACACAAATCATGTTCTGTCACCATGCTTTAAAATTCATTTTCAAAATTTGTTGGGAAAGACTCCAAATTTTCAGAAATGTTAGTAAAGTATAGCGCTTTGTTGCCCACAACACAGTCATACTTTGTCTGTTAAATCACTGCAGTAAAATGGTGTTACAGTGTTCATTCTGGCTGACCGATGTCTGCTTTGTTCTCTGTTCGAGGTCAAGCTGCTGCTGAAGATGTGCCATTGATCAACTATCTAACAGAACTTATCATGGTTAGAGTTGTAGCAGCTTGTGCGCATGCGTCAACGTTGAGGTACCCAGATGTACAGCACCTTGCTCAGGCTATTTCAGCCTTCGGCCTCAGGGTGTATGGTTTTCTTCAGGGTGTATAAAGCCATATTCATTGGTGAACAACTTGATAACTGATAATCTCACACCACTTACCCTGTGTACTGGCAACCTGCTGCAGCACATTGCAATTCTCAGAAATGATAATGGACAGCTTGTAGGGTCGCTCGCTGACACAGTGTCTTGATATAACAGAACAAACACCAGAAAGTCCAGTGTTTTCATGGTAGCCGTCAGAAAAAGTTGATAGCGGTCACATGTGTACAATACTTCAGGGACTTTTAAAAGCAGTAACAGAATTGTTGTTTGAATTTGTCCTCCTCCTCACCCAGCTTTCCATGGTGGAATTGGGTATTAGCTTCTGTAGTTGTCATGATTTCTTTCATTCAAATACTCGCAAATGTCTTTTAGTGTCTGTCGCTGTGCTGTAAATGTCTCCATGTATCATGACAAAGATCCTTATTAACAAACTTCATTTTTGTACTGTCAGCTAATGCCGAGAAAGTCATGTTACTGTGTTGTGCATCTGGTTATCTCTGGGTTGACGCATGTGCATAACGCACTATAACCCGAACCGTGCTAAGGTCTACAACAGCGGATTTACTGAGACTCTAACAATACAATATCTAACAATAAAATTGTTAGATATTATTGCTCAGGGGGTGGGAAAGGTTAAACTGTAATCATGTGACGTGCCTTGGGGTGACAGGTTGTGATGTGGTGCTGTATAAATAAACTGAATTGAGCATTGCTGTGACAGAATTGCAAAGCAAAGACCAACACAGTGTTGGCATTATGTTTCAGACTCAGATGTTTTGGCATAACCATGGCCAAGCTGTGTACTAGTTTGTTTTCTATGCCTACTACAAAACCTATGGAGAGGCCTAAAGAGTATGAATATTGACAAAAAGTATAGATGCTGATACCAGTACAGAGACAATCCTGCCAATATCGAACTCTGTTGGTGGAGAAACCATTCTGACAATAAAGTGAGCATGCAACAAAGAAAGACAGCGAAACTATCAGTATTCCCGTAATACCTCATTCATACCTGTGTGTCCAAGAAGATCACCCTCTCCTGTGTGATGAAGAAATCAATCCCTGTGCTCTGGTTTCCTCCTCTTTCTTTGATTTCTTGACTCTGAGCTCTAAACACATAACTCCTGTACAAACAAACATATGTCCAATGAAGCATACAACAATGAATTACCTGGACACAACCTTACACACAAACCTGCACACGGAGAAACAGTGGTGTTATTCATGCACACAAAGGTGCACGTGTGGTGACAAAGCATTTTTGTAACTTTTTGGGTTCATTCCTGTACTGTGACATTTTTATGAGTGCCTGTCACTCAACATACAAATTGCACCATCCCACACAATATTTTGACCAACTAAATTAAAATTAGGAGGCATAGTAAAACTGCACAGAGAATATCGTAATTTCACCCCAAAACACCATAATTGTGCCTTTGCAAGGTATAAATTGAATCATGGGTATTGCTCAAAATGAATTCTTCCTGACCAGCTGTTCCTTTATTTTCCTGATTACAAACATTTTCTACATAGGAACATAAAACGCACGTGTGACTTCCTTATTTTTCACAGAAATAATTACACCAACCAGAGAGCGACTAGTTGTGGATGTTGTGTTCTGGGTCCTGGACTGTTCAATGCTTGCATGGACTGGATGTTGTGTGGGATTGTGAAAGACAGTGACTTGAGTGCTTTTGTTGGTCAGGAAAAGTTTGCAGACCTCCGCTTCACGGACGATACTGTGACCTTTCCTGACTCAATGGATACTCTGATTGCAGCACTTAAGTGGGGAATCAGAGCATCTGGGTTTGCGGTTATTCTGGATCAAAGCAAAGATCCAGGCTTTTTAACAACTTCAAGGACTTTGTATGTGGTGAAAATGTTGCAGAGATAAGGAAATTATGATATATACTGTCAAAGAAAACCCAGCTGGGACAATCTACAAGGCCAGATATGTGGCTAAAGGCTATAGTCAAGTTGCTGGCATTGATTTACCTGGTCTTGTTAGGAGAGACGGCATCCATCCCACTTTGGATGGAGCAGCTCTCATTTCTAGAAATCTGGCCAATTTTCTTAAATCCTCCAAACCGTGACTATCCAGGGTTCAATTCAATTCAATTTCAATTCAATTTTTTTTTTATATAGCGCCAAATCACAACAAACAGTTGCCCCAAGGCGCTTTATATTGTAAGGCAAGGCCATACAATAATGATGTAAAACCCCAACGGTCAAAACGACCCCCTGTGAGCAAGCACTTGGCTACAGTGGGAAGGAAAAACTCCCTTTTAACAGGAAGAAACCTCCAGCAGAACCAGGCTCAGGGAGGGGCAGTCTTCTGCTGGGACTGGTTGGGGCTGAGGGAGAGAACCAGGAAAAAGACATGCTGTGGAGGGGAGCAGAGATCGATCACTAATGATTAAATGCAGAGTGGTGCATACAGAGCAAAAAGAGAAAGAAACAGTGCATCATGGGAACCCCCCAGCAGTCTACGTCTATAGCAGCATAACTAAGGGATGGTTCAGGGTCACCTGATCCAGCCCTAACTATAAGCTTTAGCAAAAAGGAAAGTTTTAAGCCTAATCTTAAAAGTAGAGAGGGTGTCTGTCTCCCTGATCTGAATTGGGAGCTGGTTCCACAGGAGAGGAGCCTGAAAGCTGAAGGCTCTGCCTCCCATTCTACTCTTACAAACCCTAGGAACTACAAGTAAGCCTGCAGTCTGAGAGCGAAGCGCTCTATTGGGGTGATATGGTACTACGAGGTCCCTAAGATAAGATGGGACCTGATTATTCAAAACCTTATAAGTAAGAAGAAGAATTTTAAATTCTATTCTAGAATTAACAGGAAGCCAATGAAGAGAGGCCAATATGGGTGAGATATGCTCTCTCCTTCTAGTCCCCGTCAGCACTCTAGCTGCAGCATTTTGAATTAACTGAAGGCTTTTTAGGGAACTTTTAGGACAACCTGATAATAATGAATTACAATAGTCCAGCCTAGAGGAAATAAATGCATGAATTAGTTTTTCAGCATCACTCTGAGACAAGACCTTTCTGATTTTAGAGATATTGCGTAAATGCAAAAAAGCAGTCCTACATATTTGTTTAATATGCGCTTTGAATGACATATCCTGATCAAAAATGACTCCAAGATTTCTCACAGTATTACTAGAGGTCAGGGTAATGCCATCCACAGTAAGGATCTGGTTAGACACCATGTTTCTAAGATTTGTGGGGCCAAGTACAATAACTTCAGTTTTATCTGAGTTTAAAAGCAGGAAATTAGAGGTCATCCATGTCTTTATGTCTGTAAGACAATCCTGCAGTTTAGCTAATTGGTGTGTGTCCTCTGGCTTCATGGATAGATAAAGCTGGGTATCATCTGCGTAACAATGAAAATTTAAGCAATACCGTCTAATAATACTGCCTAAGGGAAGCATATATAAAGTGAATAAAATTGGTCCTAGCACAGAACCTTGTGGAACTCCATAATTAACTTTAGTCTGTGAAGAAGATTCCCCATTTACATGAACAAATTGTAATCTATTAGACAAATATGATTCAAACCACCGCAGCGCAGTGCCTTTAATACCTATGGCATGCTCTAATCTCTGTAATAAAATTTTATGGTCAACAGTATCAAAAGCAGCACTGAGGTCTAACAGAACAAGCACAGAGATGAGTCCACTGTCCGAGGCCATAAGAAGATCATTTGTAACCTTCACTAATGCTGTTTCTGTACTATGATGAATTCTAAAACCTGACTGAAACTCTTCAAATAGACCATTCCTCTGCAGATGATCAGTTAGCTGTTTTACAACTACCCTTTCAAGAATTTTTGAGAGAAAAGGAAGGTTGGAGATTGGCCTATAATTAGCTAAGATAGCTGGGTCAAGTGATGGCTTTTTAAGTAATGGTTTAATTACTGCCACCTTAAAAGCCTGTGGTACATAGCCAACTAACAAAGATAGATTGATCATATTTAAGATCGAAGCATTAAATAATGGTAGGGCTTCCTTGAGCAGCCTGGTAGGAATGGGGTCTAATAAACATGTTGATGGTTTGGATGAAGTAACTAATGAAAATAACTCAGACAGAACAATCGGAGAGAAAGAGTCTAACCAAATACCGGCATCACTGAAAGCAGCCAAAGATAACGATACGTCTTTGGGATGGTTATGAGTAATTTTTTCTCTAATAGTTAAAATTTTGTTAGCAAAGAAAGTCATGAACTCATTACTAGTTAAAGTTAATGGAATACTCAGCTCAATAGAGCTCTGACTCTTTGTCAGCCTGGCTACAGTGCTGAAAAGAAACCTGGGGTTGTTCTTATTTTCTTCAATTAGTGATGAGTAGAAAGATGTCCTAGCTTTACGGAGGGCTTTTTTATAGAGCAACAGACTCTTTTTCCAGGCTAAGTGAAGATCTTCTAAATTAGTGAGACGCCATTTCCTCTCCAACTTACGGGTTATCTGCTTTAAGCTACGAGTTTGAGAGTTATACCATGGAGTCAGACACTTCTGATTTAAAGCTCTCTTTTTCAGAGGAGCTACAGCATCCAAAGCTGTCTTCAATGAGGATGTAAAACTATTGACGAGATACTCTATCTCCCTTACAGAGTTTAGGTAGCTACTCTGCACTGTGTTGTTATATGGCATTAGAGAACATAAAGAAGGAATCATATCCTTAAACCTAGTTACAGCGCTTTCTGAAAGACTTCTAGTGTAATGAAACTTATTCCCTACTGCTGGGTAGTCCATCAGAGTAAATGTAAATGTTATTAAAAAATGATCAGACAGAAGGGAGTTTTCAGGGAATACTGTTAAGTCTTCTATTTCCATACCATAAGTCAGAACAAGATCTAAGATATGATTAAAGTGGTGGGTGGACTCATTTACTTTTTGAGCAAAGCCAATAGAGTCTAATAATAGATTAAATGCAGTGTTGAGGCTGTCATTCTCAGCATCTGTGTGGATGTTAAAATCGCCCACTATAATTATCTTATCTGAGCTAAGCACTAAGTCAGACAAAAGGTCTGAAAATTCACAGAGAAACTCACAGTAACGACCAGGTGGACGATAGATAATAACAAATAAAACTGGTTTTTGGGACTTCCAATTTGGATGGACAAGACTAAGAGACAAGCTTTCAAATGAATTAAAGCTCTGTCTGGGTTTTTGATTAATTAATAAGCTGGAATGGAAGATTGCTGCTAATCCACCGCCCCGGCCCGTGCTACGAGCATTCTGACAGTTAGTGTGACTCGGGGGTGTTGACTCATTTAAACTAACATATTCATCCTGCTGTAACCAGGTTTCTGTTAGGCAGAATAAATCAATATGTTGATCAATTATTATATCATTTACCAACAGGGACTTAGAAGAGAGAGACCTAATGTTTAATAGACCACATTTAACTGTTTTAGTCTGTGGTGCAGTTGAAGGTGCTATATTATTTTTTCTTTTTGAATTTTTATGCTTAAATAGATTTTTGCTGGTTATTGGTAGTCTGGGAGCAGGCACCGTCTCTACGGGGATGGGGTAATGAGGGGATGGCAGGGGGAGAGAAGCTGCAGAGAGGTGTGTAAGACTACAACTCTGCTTCCTGGTCCCAACCCTGGATAGTCACGGTTTGGAGGATTTAAGAAAATTAGCCAGATTTCTAGAAATGAGAGCTGCTCCATCCAAAGTGGGATGGATGCCGTCTCTCCTAACAAGACCAGGTTTTCCCCAGAAGCTTTGCCAATTATCTATGAAGCCCACCTCATTTTTTGGACACCACTCAGACAGCCAGCAATTCAAGGAGAACATGCGGCTAAACATGTCACTCCCGGTCTGATTGGGGAGGGGCCCAGAGAAAACTACAGAGTCCGACATTGTTTTTGCAAAGTTACACACCGATTTAATGTTAATTTTAGTGACCTCCGATTGGCGTAACCGGGTGTCATTACTGCCGACGTGAATTACAATCTTACCAAATTTACGCTTAGCCTTAACCAGCAGTTTCAAATTTCCTTCAATGTCGCCTGCTCTGGCCCCCGGAAGACAATTGACTATGGTTGCTGGTGTCGCTAACTTCACATTTCTCAAAACAGAGTCGCCAATAACCAGAGTTTGATCCTCGGCGGGTGTGTCGTCGAGTGGGGAAAAACGGTTAGAGATGTGAACGGGTTGGCGGTGTACACGGGGCTTCTGTTTAGGGCTACGCTTCCTCCTCACAGTCACCCAGTCAGCCTGCTTTCCCGGCTGCTCAGGATCTGCCAGGGGGGAACTAACGGCGGCTAAGCTACCTTGGTCCGCACCGACTACAGGGGCCTGGCTAGCTGTAGAATTTTCCACGGTGCGGAGCCGAGTCTCCAATTCGCCTAGCCTGGCCTCCAAAGCTACGAATAAGCTACACTTATTACAAGTACCATTACTGCTAAAGGAGGCCGAGGAATAACTAAACATTTCACACCCAGAGCAGAAAAGTGCGGGAGAGACAGGAGAAGCCGCCATGCTAAATCGGCTAAGAGCTAGTAGCTACGCTAAGCTAGCGGATTCCTAAAAACACGCAAAGTGAATAATGTGTAAATAATTTAGAGGTGATTCAGCAGAAGGAGTGCTTTAGTTAAGGCACGTAAAGATTACACTGGGAAACAAATCGTAATCTAGATAACTAGATCAATCTAACTGCGCAGATTAAACAGCTAACAGATACAGAAAAACACCGCTGTGCTCCGGAACAGGAAGTGATACAATACCGCAGTGAGAGCCAACCACCAGTAGAGGCAAGCAAGCCTCAGGGTTGGGACCAGGAAGCAGAGTTGTAGTCTTACACACCTCTCTGCAGCTTCTCTCCCCCTGCCATCCCCTCATTACCCCATCCCCGTAGAGACGGTGCCTGCTCCCAGACTACCAATAACCAGCAAAAATCTATTTAAGCATAAAAATTCAAAAAGAAAAAATAATATAGCACCTTCAACTGCACCACAGACTAAAACAGTTAAATGTGGTCTGTTAAACATTAGGTCTCTCTCTTCTAAGTCCCTGTTAGTAAATGATATAATAATTGATCAACATATTGATTTATTCTGCCTTACAGAAACCTGGTTACAGCAGGATGAATATGTTAGTTTAAATGAGTCAACACCTCCGAGTCACACTAACTGTCAGAATGCTCGTAGCACGGGCCGGGGCGGAGGATTAGCAGCAATCTTCCATTCCAGCTTATTAATTAATCAAAAACCCAGACAGAGCTTTAATTCATTTGAAAGCTTGTCTCTTAGTCTTGTCCATCCAAATTGGAAGTCCCAAAAACCAGTTTTATTTGTTATTATCTATCGTCCACCTGGTCGTTACTGTGAGTTTCTCTGTGAATTTTCAGACCTTTTGTCTGACTTAGTGCTTAGCTCAGATAAGATAATTATAGTGGGCGATTTTAACATCCACACAGATGCTGAGAATAACAGCCTCAACACTGCATTTAATCTATTATTAGACTCTATTGGCTTTGCTCAAAAAGTAAATGAGTCCACCCACCACTTTAATCATATCTTAGATCTTGTTCTGACTTATGGTATGGAAATAGAAGACTTAACAGTATTCCCTGAAAACTCCCTTCTGTCTGATCATTTCTTAATAACATTTACATTTACTCTGATGGACTACCCAGCAGTGGGGAATAAGTTTCATTACACTAGAAGTCTTTCAGAAAGCGCTGTAACTAGGTTTAAGGATATGATTCCTTCTTTATGTTCTCTAATGCCATATACCAACACAGTGCAGAGTAGCTACCTAAACTCTGTAAGGGAGATAGAGTATCTCGTCAATAGTTTTACATCCTCATTGAAGACAACTTTGGATGCTGTAGCTCCTCTGAAAAAGAGAGCTTTAAATCAGAAGTGTCTGACTCCATGGTATAACTCACAAACTCGTAGCTTAAAGCAGATAACCCGTAAGTTGGAGAGGAAATGGCGTCTCACTAATTTAGAAGATCTTCACTTAGCCTGGAAAAAGAGTCTGTTGCTCTATAAAAAAGCCCTCCGTAAAGCTAGGACATCTTTCTACTCATCACTAATTGAAGAAAATAAGAACAACCCCAGGTTTCTTTTCAGCACTGTAGCCAGGCTGACAAAGAGTCAGAGCTCTATTGAGCTGAGTATTCCATTAACTTTAACTAGTAATGACTTCATGACTTTCTTTGCTAACAAAATTTTAACTATTAGAGAAAAAATTACTCATAACCATCCCAAAGACGTATCGTTATCTTTGGCTGCTTTCAGTGATGCCGGTATTTGGTTAGACTCTTTCTCTCCGATTGTTCTGTCTGAGTTATTTTCATTAGTTACTTCATCCAAACCATCAACATGTTTGTTAGACCCCATTCCTACCAGGCTGCTCAAGGAAGCCCTACCATTATTTAATGCTTCGATCTTAAATATGATCAATCTATCTTTGTTAGTTGGCTATGTACCACAGGCTTTTAAGGTGGCAGTAATTAAACCATTACTTAAAAAGCCATCACTTGACCCAGCTATCTTAGCTAATTATAGGCCAATCTCCAACCTTCCTTTTCTCTCAAAAATTCTTGAAAGGGTAGTTGTAAAACAGCTAACTGATCATCTGCAGAGGAATGGTCTATTTGAAGAGTTTCAGTCAGGTTTTAGAATTCATCATAGTACAGAAACAGCATTAGTGAAGGTTACAAATGATCTTCTTATGGCCTCGGACAGTGGACTCATCTCTGTGCTTGTTCTGTTAGACCTCAGTGCTGCTTTTGATACTGTTGACCATAAAATTTTATTACAGAGATTAGAGCATGCCATAGGTATTAAAGGCACTGCGCTGCGGTGGTTTGAATCATATTTGTCTAATAGATTACAATTTGTTCATGTAAATGGGGAATCTTCTTCACAGACTAAAGTTAATTATGGAGTTCCACAAGGTTCTGTGCTAGGACCAATTTTATTCACTTTATACATGCTTCCCTTAGGCAGTATTATTAGACGGTATTGCTTAAATTTTCATTGTTACGCAGATGATACCCAGCTTTATCTATCCATTAAGCCAGAGGACACACGCCAATTAGCTAAACTGCAGGATTGTCTTACAGACATAAAGACATGGATGACCTCTAATTTCCTGCTTTTAAACTCAGATAAAACTGAAGTTATTGTACTTGGCCCCACAAATCTTAGAAACATGGTGTCTAACCAGATCCTTACTCTGGATGGCATTACCCTGACCTCTAGTAATACTGTGAGAAATCTTGGAGTCATTTTTGATCAGGATATGTCATTCAAAGCGCATATTAAACAAATATGTAGGACTGCTTTTTTGCATTTACGCAATATCTCTAAAATCAGAAAGGTCTTGTCTCAGAGTGATGCTGAAAAACTAATTCATGCATTTATTTCCTCTAGGCTGGACTATTGTAATTCATTATTATCAGGTTGTCCTAAAAGTTCCCTAAAAAGCCTTCAGTTAATTCAAAATGCTGCAGCTAGAGTACTGACGGGGACTAGAAGGAGAGAGCATATCTCACCCATATTGGCCTCTCTTCACTGGCTTCCTGTTAATTCTAGAATAGAATTTAAAATTCTTCTTTTTACTTATAAGGTTTTGAATAATCAGGTCCCATCTTATCTTAGGGACCTCGTAGTACCATATCACCCCAATAGAGCGCTTCGCTCTCAGACTGCAGGCTTACTTGTAGTTCCTAGGGTTTGTAAGACTAGAATGGGAGGCAGAGCCTTCAGCTTTCAGGCTCCTCTCCTGTGGAACCAGCTCCCAATTCAGATCAGGGAGACAGACACCCTCTCTACTTTTAAGATTAGGCTTAAAACTTTCCTTTTTGCTAAAGCTTATAGTTAGGGCTGGATCAGGTGACCCTGAACCATCCCTTAGTTATGCTGCTATAGACGTAGACTGCTGGGGGGTTCCCATGATGCACTGTTTCTTTCTCTTTTTGCTTTGTATGCACCACTCTGCATTTAATCATTAGTGATCGATCTCTGCTCCCCTCCACAGCATGTCTTTTTCCTGGTTCGCTCCCTCAGCCCCAACCAGTCCCAGCAGAAGACTGCCCCTCCCTGAGCCTGGTTCTGCTGGAGGTTTCTTCCTGTTAAAAGGGAGTTTTTCCTTCCCACTGTAGCCAAGTGCTTGCTCACAGGGGGTCGTTTTGACCGTTGGGGTTTTACATAATTATTGTATGGCCTTGCCTTACAATATAAAGCGCCTTGGGGCAACTGTTTGTTGTGATTTGGCGCTATATAAAAAAAATTGATTGATTGATTGATTTGGAGTGCCTTGGGGCAACTGTTTGTTGTGATTTGGCGCTATATAAGAAAAAAGTTGATTGATTGATTGATTGATTATAATGAGACATTTTCCCCGACCGCTGATATGACATCTGTACGTATGCTAATGCAGGTTGCAGCTCAATATGACTTAGAATTACACCAAATGGATGTCAAAACAGCATATCTACATACCCTATTGATTATGAAGTATTTATTAGAGCCCGACCGATATATCGGCCGGCCGATATAAGCCCTTTTCAAAGTACTCACTATCGGCCAAAATTTTGCTAGAACGCCGATAATTTCTCATAAACAGAACAGTTACTGAAATAATGTTTGTGTCGGCAATGTAAAATGTCCTTGCACCGTTTGTCCAGTAGATGGAGCTCTGACTCCATTCAACTGAGAGATGCTTACACCCCTGCTTAAATGTGTTCTTCACCGGCCCCCGTAGTTCGCTGTCACACTGCACTGATCGGCTGACAAAAGCATACAAGTAAGTTTATAAGGATCTATATCCTTATCCTGAACCTATATCTAAGTTGCAGCAACAAGAGGTACAAGATCAGATGTATTTCACAACTCTTTTTAAGGATATGTATTTGCTAATTTCACAAAGATTTAATCTTGATTGCATTTTTTGAACTTGAAAATTCTTCTCTGTTATAAAGTTAATCAATATGAGGACAAAGCTTCAGCTTTTAGCTCATACCTTTTTGTTAAGAGTCCAAAAAAGAACATTTTATTAATTTAAAAAAATAAATAATATCGGCTGATTTATTGGCTATCGGCAAATCAGCCGATTTATCGATTATCTGCATTTTTTTCATCCAAATATCGTTATCAGCATTGGCCTCAAAAAATCCATATCGGTCGGGCTCCAGTATTTATGGAACAACCTGAAGGATGTGAGGTGGAATCAAAGACAGGAGAGAGGTTAGTCTGTAAGCTTAACAAATCACTTCATGGTCTGAAACAGTCAGGATGATTTTCTAACTTAGAACTCAGCTGATTATACTGCTTACAGTAAACAAACTGAATATGAGAGCGTGATCTTGACTATCTGGGTTGATGACCTTATTATTGCAGTGAGTGATGGTCAAATACTTAAAAGTGTGAAGGAAAATTTTGGCAGCTAAAATAGGCAATAACCTTGTGTCTGATGATCTGCAGACATTAAAGGGGAACAGAAACGCTTTTTGAGTATTTGTTTGTGCATTCCTTGGTAAACATTAAGTGTTATTCATACACTTGCAGAATGTTTGAGCGCAGTGTAGATAATATTATTTGAATCAAATCTGCCGCTAAATTGACATAAATCGCCATTGGCTGAAGTCAGTGGAGGGCAGTTCCGGTTGACGTCACTGGTTGGGGTCTCCTCTGCTGGGGACGAGTGCAGTTTACTGAGCTCGCTCATTGAAGTTCTATTAGTCTCGTCAAGAAACAGGTGGAATATGCCGGAAAGCTGCGCATGTTGGCAAAGCCACAAACGGCGGAACAAGGGAGACAACATTTCCTTCCATAAGTGTGGTTTTGGTTATTCTTGTCACTTTGTCCATGACATTTGCTTGATAAACAGGTTTATGTTTCCTGCCTGTGCCTGTATCATCCGAGGATAAAAACATGCTCCACAAAAATCATGCATATCACGCACCAACACGTGCTATTAAGAAACCTATTCAGACACGTTAAGTCAAGTTAAGAATGTCAGGAATGTGCCAAGAATAATGCAAATATGACATTCGTAACGTGTCCTGCCTATGTGTTAAAGCATCATAACACACACCACTCACGCACACAGATGTGCACACACACCACTGACTTCATGAATGAAACTTGGTCAATAAAGGATAATTGTGTAAAAATATATATATATATATATAAACAGCAGCAGCAGCTCGGTTCAGCCCAGCAGTGCAGCTTAAGAGCGCAGATCGTGTAAATTTCAACACTAATATTTTGGAATGTGTGGGTGTCAGAGCAAATTTAATACTTTCCTGGCATGATTTAATCCAGGTCAGAATGGCATTTTAATACGTATTTTGCGAGTGTTTTTCTGAGTGTGTTCAGTCTCGAATCCCAATTGAAATTGCATGAACATCTGGGAACTTCATCAATATTTTGCCCGGTTAGGAGGTGTCATGTCACTGTCCATGAAGGGACGTTCCCATTTAGTGGGCAGTACTGGGAGTGCAAACTCTAGTAGTCATCTATAACCTTTTTATTGGTGCCCCTGACAGGGAATCTCAGAACAAGGCTCATCTTCCCCCCAACCAGTGACGTCACCCACCCGACCTGCATAAATGGTGGCAGCCGGTCGATGTCAAAGCCTCTCAGACCACGACTAAAACAAGGTTTTCTGTAGATGTTTATGGTATTTAGTCTTTCTTGAACTATCAAAAGAACACATTTTTTGTGGTTATTCATGCTATAAATAATCCGTGGTTGTTTCTGTTCCCCTTTAATGCTGGATTTTACGGTCGCAAATTGAGTTTGTTGAACCACAGCACAAATCACTGTTGTGCAATGATGTGCTTTGACTTTGTAATATGAATTGATTGGTTGTTGGATATATTTACAGATATTTTAATAATGTTCATGTTTAAACTGTAAAACATCAAGCCTGAATTACATTTTTATCATAATGGTTTGATCACTAAATGTTAGGAATCATTGCCATTTTTTCTGTATATTTTGGCAGATGTAAATTTCTTTACGGCTCTGTGACAGACTGGCATCCTGTCCAGGGTGTAATCTGCCTCACGCCCTATGACTGCTGTGTTAGGCTCTAGCTCCCCCCAGTGACCATTAACTGGAGTAAACAGGTATAGAACATGGATGGATGAAAATTTCTTCACTCCCCAATATTGTTATTGGACCCCAACAGTTGTGTTTTACTTCTGAACACAACTGCATTTATTTTCCTAACAATTATTTATTCTTTAATGCCTTATGTTATTTGTAAAAGATCATTTTATTGTGTTTTAATGATAAACTGATGAGGTTCAAAGCCTTTACCGTTTCTAGCAGCTTTACCTCTGATCATCGTCCGGGGTGTTCGCAGATAATAGTGACATGACGGTAGATTTGCCAGCTCCCTGCAGGCCAATAACTCCCACCACCAACATGTCCGTCTGGTCTCTCAGGTACTGCATCACAATGTAACAAATTACAATGAGTAGATATGGCATTTTTACAGTATAATATCTGTTAAACAAGTGACAATGTTCATACAGAGGTGAACTTACCTCCATGGCACTGTCACACCAGTTCATCTGGTCATCCACAAGCTTAATGCCATGCTTCATCTTCTCTGGAGGGAGCAGTTTAGACTGGCCAACCATGGCTGTAAGTCATATGAACAAGTGACATCTCATATGAACCTGTGAATTCTTTGCATATGTAATTTTGCTCATGTGTATGTACTGTACGTAGGATGATACACTATGCTATAAAATTCACAGGCTACTTCACACAGACTTATTGTATGGTACCAAACCGTGTGTATTTCTTTGTGGTTGATGCAAGTCAAAGACAAACTCAGCGACTTGGAAATGTTCATGTATCCATCCACTAACTTGTGGAAAGGAAACTTGCTATAAATATGATTATTTACATTAACAATGCTGTTATTTAGTTTGTCAAATTATGTATGTCTTCTGAAAATGGAGGGACTGTGTATTAAAAATAGCTGTAATTTGGAAATGTAAACTGTGTGAAACCCCTTGAATTAAAGTTGAAAGTCCACTCAACAAGCACATCTTGGTGTAACTGTCCAAGTACTTATGGACCAACCTGTACAGTAAGGAAAGCTATAGTTCTATAACTCACGGTCCAGAGCACTGCTTGATGCAGACGCACCCATTCCTCGATTTTGGATCTGATACACTGGCTGTGTGGGCCGCTGCCCTTCCCTCTCCACCTTGGAGAGTACAGATCCAGATGGTTGAGCGCCAGCCTCCACGGGGACCCCTGGTTTACTTCCATCATCCCGAGCTTTCATGAGCATGATGGGCTTATCCAAGGCAGGGACTCCAGGAGGAGGTGCATTAGATGATGGCTTGGCCTAAAAACAGCACAGTTGAACTCTAATGCCAAATCTTAATGCAGTGGAAAAATGAGCAATACATACATGACATAGTGTCACCTAAACCACTGCGTTGATAACGATGCCTCCAGTCACTCTTCTATGGCTTTTATGGTACAGTGTATGAAGTAAGTGTATAGCATTCGCTTGTGTTTTTCTTTTTATTAAATTTTCTGGCAGGGAGATGGCGGCCCCTGATGCCTCAGGTGACTGCAGCTGAATGACCCCTGCACTATCTAGTGAAACTACCATGTAGCTCACTTTTTAAAATTGGTTTTGTGGCATGCTTCGTTCAGCATGAGCAAGTACATGGGTGTCTCTGCGTTGAGGACCTTAGCAGCTGAAGAAGGCCAAGGGGACACTCACGCTTCTCCTGGCTGTGGCTACCACCTTGCCACTGAAGTGCCACAGGCTGCCACTGAAGTGCCACGACAGGAACCGTGTCTCACTGGAAGTACTGAGCCCAAGACAAACTTCTACTCAAGCACATAGTTTACTACTACTTAAGTTACATGATGTATAGAAGAGTCTTAAATCCAATCGCAACAGTCTGTCTTTGGCCTTTTGCTTCATTTTGCACCATTTTGCACATTTACAGTAGTGTTCAGAATAATAGTAGTGCTATGTGACTAAAAAGATTAATCCAGGTTTTGACTATATTTCTTATTGTTACATGGGAAACAAGGTACCAGTAGATTCAGTAGATTCTCACAAATCCAACAAGACCAAGCATTCATGATATGTACACTCTTAAGGCTATGAAATTGGGCTATCAGTAAAAAAAAAAGTAGAAAAGGGGGTGTTCACAGTAATAGTAGCATCTGCTGTTGATGCTACAAATTCAAAACTATTGTGTTCAAACTGCTTTTTTTAGCAATCCTGTGAATCACTAAACTAGTATTTAGTTGTATAACCAGTTTTTCATGATTTCTTCACATCTGCGAGGCATTAATTTTGTTGGTTTGGAACCAAGATTTTGCTCATTTACTAGTGCGCTTGGGGTCATAGTCTTGTTGAAACACCTATTTCAAGGGCATGTCCTCTTCAGCATAAGGCAACATGACCTCTTCAAGTATTTTGACATATCCAAACTGATCCATGATACCTGGTATGCGATATATAGGTCCAACACCATAGTAGGAGAAACATGCCCATATCTTGATGCCTGCACCACCATGCTTCACTGTCTTCACTGTGAACTGTGGCTCGAATTCAGAGTTTGGGGGTCATCTCACAACATGTCTGCGGCCCTTGGACCCAAAAAGAACAATTTTACTCTCATCAGTCCACAAAATATTCCTCCATTTCTCTTTAGGCCAGTTCATGTGCTCTTTGGCAAATTGTAACCTCTTCTGCACATGTCTTTTATTTAACAGAGGGACTTTGCGGGGGATTCTTGCAAATAAATTAGCTTCACACAGGCGTCTTCTAACTGTCATAGCACTTACAGGTAACTCCAGACTGTCTTTTATCAACCTGGAGCTGATCAATGGGTGAGCCTTTGCCATTCTGGTTATTCTTCTATCCATTTTGATGTTTGTTTTCCGTTTTCTTCCACGCGTCTCTGGTTTCTTTTGTCCAATTTAAAGCATTGGAGATCATCGTAGATGAACAGCCTATAATTTTTTGCACCTGCGTATAAGTTTTCCCCTCTCCAATCAACTTTTTAATCAAACTTCGCTGTTCTGCTGAACAATGTCTTGAACATCCTATTTTCCTCAGGCTTTCAAAGAGAAAAGCATGTTCAACAGGTGCTGGCTTCATCCTTAAATAGGGGACACCTGATTCACACCTGTTTGTTCCACAAAACTGACAAACTCACTGACTGAATGCCACACTACTATTATTGTGAACACCCCTATTTTCTACTTTTTTTTTACTAATAGCCCAATTTTATAGCCTTAAGAGTGTGCATATCATGAATGCTTGGTCTTGTTGGATTTGTGAGAATCTACTGGTACAGTCACTTGCCCAGTTCCAGATCACTGCTGTAGTTTTTGCACTGTCATCTCGTAATCAGCACGAATAAGCTAATACTTAGTACCAATGGAAAGATTGATGTTTTGTCTACAAACGACCACAAGCTCGACCGGATCCAGCCATCCTTGTGATCAGCAGAGGAATCAAAACATCCCGGTGTCTGCGGTGTGCGCGCTTTTTCTCACTCACTCATTCCTGCAAGTTTTAAAGTAATGATCTCTAAAACGTAGCAAAGGTGAGTTAGCCATTCTGTGTTTTTGGTTCTAGAGTGGGAAAATACTTACTTACTTGGGTAGAAAATGTCAGTGTGTTATGTCTTGCTGTTTAATTGCTGCGTGCATTTATCTCTGACGTGAACATTTGCCGGTTGTGGATCACTGAAGCAGCAGCCTCGTGTCTGTAGTTGTGAGTCATGTGGACTTTGGGGATCATCTCAAAATCCCGAATGGGTATGAATGTAGGGGCTTTTACTTTTTAATTCGGGAGAAATTTCACCTCCACACTTCATTTTTTGCTCGTAAAAACGTATAACGGCGCCTTTCGAAACTAAGTAAATTCTCATTTAATAAGTATAATTTAGATCATTTTATGTTCAAAACATATTCTCGGGCACAGTGTGTATCATTCTGCATTAGAAGGGCTCCAGCCAGATGCCAGGAATGACCCCAAAGTGACGCAGAGTGTCATGATCCATTTCTGGCAAATGTTTGCACCACACATAATGTGGATTCACACTTTAAGTAGAAGCGCTAGTCCAACCCGACTTTTTCAGCTAAATAACATCCAAATACCCAATACAACAATACACAATAAAGGACATTCAGTTGCATTATGGCTCCGTATAGCGGGACTTTAAAAAAGGTGATCCGGAACTGGGCAACCTTGTTTCCCAGGTAACAATAAGAAATACACTCAATACCTTGATTAATCTTTTTAGTCACATAGCACAACTAAAATGAAGCAGAAACAAAAAACAATACAAAGGGAGAGTGTTGGTACTGGGCCTTACACTCCAGACATGTGAACTTACCCTTTCTCCAGGAGGTTTTGCAAGAATGATGGGGGTCTTCTGAATAACCGGGCCTGGGGGATCCTCACTCCCATCCTAAATGAAGACGTACAGCTCGTCACATTAAACAGTAAAACCAGCAAGCGAAACAACACCGTCTTCACCGGTTCTGAAACTGCGTTTGTTTTACCCTGCGCTCCCTTGGGAGGTATTCCCGATCCCGACTGGGACCGGATAAATTCTGTCCCGGGGGTCCAACATCCCTGTCGCCGCGACGCCGCCTCCTCCTGCGGCCCGGAACGAACATCCCGGGCTGACTGTGGCCGGACTCCGACATTCCGACAGGAAGCACAGAGCAAGAACCCGGACCGCGAACACACTCCAACACTCAGCACACTGCAGAGAGCAGAACCTCACCGGACACTCTGACCCTTACGTTTGTTGACATTTTCGGTAACAGCGCTCAAATTTAGCTTCGAACGCTTTGGCATGGACTATTACTGCCACCTATACGCTTGTTTTGGCATTTGGTGCGTCCCGTTATTAGACATCTTTGAGATACTTGCAGTATGATGAACCAACTGGAATAAACTCCACCCGCCCAAAATGTTTCATTACATACAAACCAAACTACTCTTTTCCGTCTGTCAAGTCATGCCGTATTGAAACACGATCTTAATGTCAAAAGTTCCGGACGTGGACTTTTTGAAGAGATCTGCATTTTGTTTTCAAATTTAAGATGGATTGATTTTTTTTTCTTACATTGTACTTTGTCAAAATAGGGTGATAGCAAACATAGATTCTGTGATTCTGAGTGACAGCAGCAGGTCCCAGCACCTCAGGGTTCAGTTTCTGAACCCTGAGGTGCCAGAGTTCGAAATACTTCTAATCTGAGAATGCCGATTTTTCCAAATGAGTGCAATCACCAGCACAAGCACGCATTGAACCATCTGCCTCTTGCATGTTATTTGTGATCACCGTAAGACAAGGTATTTAACCGAGTGTGAACTACAGATTAAGTGGAGTAAATGAAGTAAATGTAGTGGAGATATGCAGGAATATTTTATTTGGTATCCGACTCCGGATAAAGCGGAAGAAAATGGTTGGATGGATGGACGGAAGCAGCGCGCACACACTGAAGTTAAAGAGAATAAGTTGCGGCTGACAGTGTGTGACATCACATTATGAGAAAGGGTTAGGGTTAGAAATAGTAACATAAAAAAATCGTGTCATGGAAATGTCAGTCATTTCGTGACGTGAGCATGAAAAAAAAAGCGTGAGACTGGGCTTCACCAACCATGCTGTTAGTCGGGATCAATGAGTCATTCGTTGAACCAGGCCAGTCAGATGCATTTGCGCATATGATTTGAACATTGATGGAATGAAAATTGTTTCCTATAAACAAAAACAAATTCATCATGTGATGGCGCCTTTATAGCACTACATTTGCAGTCAATAGCTCCAATTGCATTAGGGAAAACTGGCTCTCACTGCAAATTGTACTTTAGTGTTGGAATGTGATGTAGCTGGATGACATTCAGATGATTGCATTCCATACAGCTGGCATGGCTCAGCTCAGTGTTAACTGTCACACTCCTGACCGATCGGCGAGCTCCACTGGAAAGCCCCTGTTGCCAGGAAGCCTAGCGTAGTCAGCAACTGTGTTGGCACAGACAACCGCCTTGGTCCTCGCCATATTGCGCTCTGGACCAGCCACAGTTCTGCACGCAACTCCAGTAACAGTGGCCTTGGTACATGAAATCAGCTTATGAGCCAATTACCGTTATTTGCAAGTAAATCCTTGTATTCCCTGATTACACGGTCACGACGGACTGCACCTTTGCAATATCCTCTAACAACGCTAACGCAGCCATTGTTAATGCCATTTTAGACATCACTTTGCACATGCTTTTATGTTCACCTCATATAATTGCAAACACGTAGGTGTAATTATTCATCAGTGTGTCTCTGATGTTCACATCACTCTGATGACTTCTTGTTTTCACACTAGTAACAGTGTCCCAGTATCACCTGTACAATAGTTGTAGAAACGTGTACACTAGCCAGCATTTTCAAGGTCATTTCACTTTTGATACATCTGAACTATGCCACCTTTTTGTGAATGAGGCCACTGGTCACTATGCCTGCTTATTATCAAAAGCACCCTGCTCCGGAAAGCTGTGGCCTGCACAAAATCACCAAGAGCTTTGGGAAGCTTAACACACCCAAACAACCATCCATCATCTGGCCAAACAACACTTTACAAACTCCTGTGCACTTTGGAACAGTACCACCATCACTGTCACTTGAAGACAACACAGTGTAATCTCTGTCCCACTCTGGGTATGAGCTCACAACATAATGATCTCTTCCACGGGAGGCAGGCGGTCTAATCACGAGGCTAACATCCATGGACTCTAGCATCCCTTGATAGAGCATCTTTGGCCTTGGGGAGTGAGATTTACGTAACTTCTTATGCACAACACCACCTTCTGGCCTCTGTTACAACAGCACATCCCAGTTTCCATTTCATCCTTTTCAAGGGCCCCTCAGAGTTATCAAATAAGTCTACACCCCCCAAACAATCAGTTCAGTCACATTCCAAATTCAGCCTTTCACTTGTTTCTGCCATTTTCCTTCCTGGCAGCACTGGTTCCATTTACCGCCAACGAAAACCAAGTTGTATCATCAATAATACTCTGATCTTAATCAGTTAATCTTTCTTAGGCACTTCTTTAATTGGGTGAGTTACAAAATGGTAACACATTATTTTTGAGTTATCATCTATACAAGATTTTGCTTTTTGCTGTCCAAGCCCTATTCTGAGGGAATAAGTCATCCGAGTGTGCAAAGACAGTCCAATTAAACATAATTAGTTAAACGTTTCCTTTGGTTGAGACAAAATGAAATATTATTTTACAAGATTGAGGAACGTCTTGGAAACCCAGATGGATTTTGGGAATTGTAGTCTGCTCACTTCCGGTTACAACAGGATGTTCTGGAAGAGACCATTATAGGTAGACAACCAAGAACTCTAAATTGTCCTAGTAATAATATCATCATTTGGAATTAAAGAAAATAATAAAAAAAAATATATAAAACGGAGACCAAATAAAATATTATTTACAACCTGAGCGACATCTTGGAAACAGTCTGATGCATTATGGGAATTGTAGGCCGCTTACTTCCTGTTGTTACAGGAATAGATAAACGTGGGCGCTAGGCGCCATCGCGTCTTACAACTGGTGAAAGATTACATTTTTTATCCTAGTGTGCTTAATATTTTTGTGCTAACACCATATGTGAAGGAGTTTTGGCGCTTGAGCCCCAAATATGAAGTGCATGCATACACACAGCTGCGTGTATTTTACGAGATAAGTGATGACCGTCGTGTGTAGCAGATTTTTCCCCTCTGTGTACTTGGCAAATTAAAGTGGTAAGTTCGTATTTCCTTGAAAGTTTCCCAGTTCGTATTTTACCTCTTCGTGTTCTTTAAACACGATGGGATGAAAGCAGTGAAAGTCCAGAGCAGGTATTTAAAGAATCAGATCAGTATGGAACTGTGCTACTAATGTGACTTTAGTGAAAATTGAGAAACAGCAACACAGTTTGTTTTAACACATAATGGTTGAATAATGTGTGGGACTGTTCAGGGTGCAGGTAAATATCACATATGAGTGATGAGCATTAGTAACTCAAATTTTGAATACCTTTTATCTACAGTACAAGTATTAGTTGAGAGAACCTGTAGCACTTCCGGGTCAGTGGTCACGGGACCCAAGCACCGGCTTGCTGCAGGCTTAAGCCTGGTTCACATGGCAGGATTTTAAAATTCTGTCGATTTCCAAAACCTGAGAGACCACACACATGGGCCTCATGTATCAATGTTGCGCACTTGTGGCGTAAATTTACAGCGTAAACTTGAAATGCACCAAAGTCACAGTGACATGTATCAAGCAGTGCGCACCTGCCCATTTTTGGCGTACACCTGACGTGATCTTGATAAATGCGGTGGGTGGAAACGATCGTAATTATAATAAACACACCCATAAATATTCAGACTCCGCTTCAGACACACCCTCATTTTACGACATGGAAGTCGGGAAGACGGCAATGAAAAAGAACTCTACCAATCACGACGCGTGCCAATAGAGCGTCAAAAGCGGCTGTCGTATCAATTGTTTTGTAGTATATAATCAATAAAGTGTTACAGTGGTCCCTCATTAATCGCTGGAGTTACGTTCTAAAAAATAGCCCATAATACGCGAAACCGCGACGTAGTCAGCATTATTTTTTTACATTATAGACGTTTTAAGGCTGTAAAACCACTCACTACACAGTTTATACACTTTCTCAATCAGGCATGAACATTTTCTCACTTTTCTCTCAAACACTCTCAAAGTTCAAACCTTAGTAGGAAAATAATACCAAACTGTTTTCAGGCCCAAACATTTGTTTGAGAAATAAAAATAGAACGTTTTCCTATAAATAATTATGATGGCATTTAGAACTAACGAATTAATTTTAACGATCAACGAACAAGGTCGGACACATAAGAAATTATTAATAGTGACTCACCAGTATTTCACGGATCAGGCCTCTGCGTCCTGGCGCCGCGCCTTTTCCCACTCACACCTGGCTGCAGGTGTTTGTTTCCGTGTGACAAACACAGTTATGAGTAGTTGTTGGCGCTCTTTTCTCTTCTGGGCAACAAGATTCTTATAAACAGATACGCAGAACACAGAACACTGTAAAAAAAAAAGGCATGCAAAATTGAACTAAATACTCCTCGAGACTCCGAGGCCACAACAGGTGAACGGCGTTATAGCGAGGGACCACTGTATTCTCTTTTCACATGTCAATAATTCTTGACATGTGGATATTTGCTTGCTCAATTAATAAGACACGCCTAATCTGTCAAATTACTTTATTTTTTAAATGTATTTCTGTATTTATTTTATTGTGACAACCGAATGGAGACGACAAAACCTGGCTGCAGTACGGGCGAATTAAGGGAATGACGAAACTACAGTGGTTATTATCAATTTCATAGTCTAAAACGATCACACCACATGAAGTTAAGCTCAGCGCTGCTCTGGCTCCAGGCTCGAAGTCTGGAGAAAAAGGCGTGCAGCGCTTTCCTTCCTGTCAGCGCTGTGGCCACGGATTGTGCTCCATAACAATCCCGCAAAGGCGGGATTTGTATTGATTATTATGTAGTATAATCAGGAAAGTGTTATTTATGTAACATATGCATTGATTTGTATAATGGCACTGTTTTATCATGTTGATCATCTTCATTTTTATGTGGATTCCAGCGCTGGTTCATTTTGGTGTATAATTTACGCCACCTCTCGACCTGGTGTATATTTTCAGCGCAGCGTACGCCAATGACCACATTGATAAATGCCAAGTAGCGCAGCCGTTTTGGCGTACACCCCATATACGCTCAAATATCGCCGTACGCAACGTTGATACATGAGGCCCATGGAGATAAAAAAAAAATCATAGATGTAACAGGTTTGGTCGTACAGTGTGTGGTGTTCAGCCATACGGTGAAGTCAACACACCACACACGAACAGATATCACACACAAACATTCCCAGGTCAGACAGGAAATCTCACAAAATCTCTCGAGATTAAACGTGACTTCAGAGTAAACAAACGCAAATACTTTGTGGACTGTTTAAAACGGGGAAAAAACAATACAAAAACAAAAGGCGTTCTTTAAAAGGAGTGGAGACGGCACGATCGCCGGACTTTTGGTAAGTCAGAACAGCTGTTTTAATTTTATTTTTCACTCCGTGCATCCGTTTGTGGTCGGGGGGACACAACACACTGCGATATTGGGCCAAGACAATCCAACATGTGATCAGAGCGCCCCTGATGTCCTTCCGAGCAGATCAGAGTGTTCTTAACACACCACACACGGCAGGAACATTTGATAAGATTATCTTTAGCATCATCACAATTGTCGGGGCGTCCTTAAGATTGTCGGAAAGGGAAGCTCGGGTCTGATATTGGCCTAATTATCTTGCCGTGTGAAGCGGGCTTTAAGCAATACGGCTGGCGTTTGCATGTCTGCTTTCTTCTTCACTACTGTCACAATTGCCCATGTTTTTGCTCAATCTTGTGTGGCTGAACACCACTTGTCCCTCTAAGAAGTTGACGCCGATGGCACGGGGCCGTGTAACTAGTTAGTATGCCGGAGTCTTGCTCCTTATCGGAACTAACCAGAAAAATCGCTCCACCAACAAAAGATGGTGAGAATAAACACAGACAGGAGCTGATGGGAGCAAAAGATTGATCAATCTGTTTGTCCTTTCTGTGTTCAGCTGGGTGAGTTTTCCTGTGTTGAGTCAAATTAATCCACAGCCTCCTGGTGGTGCCCTTCCGCCTCCACCTGTCTTCCCAGTGTAACCGGTACACTGGATGCCGTCCGGCGTGTCATGGGAATAACGCAGCCGGATGGCTAGTTGGCATTGCTTATGGTCTGAACTACGATGGTATCTGATCGTCTTCAAACCTCTAACTTTCCTTCATGATTAATGAAAACATTCTTGATCCAATAATTTCACCTAGTCCCCGGCCGTCCCTCTTAATCATGACCCCGGTTAAGAGAAGAAAACCCACAAAATAGAACCGCAGTCCTGTTCCATTATTCCTTGCAGGGGTTTCCAGGTGTCCCGCTTTAAACACTGTAATTTTCAAAGTAAAAGCTTCAGACCGCATTATAATGGATACAGTCCACCCGACTCATTGAGGAAATGCTGTAATGCAGATTGTATTTTCTTTGGAGGTTCATAATTGCTTCATTATTACATCTGATTCTTTGTTATAGATACTGACAGTTGTCAGTTTGTCAGTGTATTCCTTTATTCTGTTTTGCTCTAATAAAGTCCTAAAAAAATGCTTCAGACCCCACAGGGCACTCAGTTTAGAGCACTGAGATCCAACTATGAGCTTTTTAACTGCAGCAACTTTATTACCGCAGCTGCTGGCAACAGACAGACACAAAATACTGATAAACGGAGATTAAACAGAAATTACTTGGATTAAATAGCACCGCTCACACGTGTCGGCTGTGTTTAGGTCAGATGACCTCTCACCTCTCCCACAATTCAGTGCGTCACCTGAGACTGTGAGATGGCTTATTATCAGGCCTGTTTGTGTTGCTGTATTTGTCAGACTTTGACATTAAACATTGGCCTGATGTGACACCTGGATGTGTTGGTATCCAGTGGTTTGGTTTCCAGTCACTTCTCCCTGTGTTCAAATGTTTTAGCCCATTGGTTTGAACTAAAATGTCAATTCGGTGGTTTGAACTAAAATGTCAATTCGGTGCTTTAACGTTTCCCATAATCCCCCTGCACTTTCCCAGAATGCACCGCGGTGCCAGCAGAGTTCCGAGGTTTCAAAACCATGTAAACAATGGCTAGCGAGGATGTGGGTGGTGTTGATCCAGCAAGTTCACAAGCGATTATGATGATGACATGTTCTCCCAAGTTGAGAGGGTTATCTAGAAGAGGTGTACCACCTGTGATGAACTTCTGCTGTGCCCCAAGTGTTGTCTTGTTGTCCATATTTAATGAAGTGTGTTTGCATTGTGCCCTAAACCGTAATTTTGCTGAAACCGACCCCTCGCATAAGTCACGGACCGCGAGATGGCTCGAGATTCACAACTGCGAAACAGCAAATATAGTTGATCAAACATGTCCATGCTTAATCATATATATTAATAACAGCCAAGTAACGTGTGTGTGTGTGTGTGTGTGTGTGTGTGTGTGTGTGTGTGTGTGTGTGTGTGTGTGTGTGTGTGTGTGTGTGTGTGTGTGTGTGTGTGTGTGTGTGTGTGTGTGTGTCTTTGATCACGGACAAACTGGGGAGAGCTGACATTTGCCGTTTGGTATGTATGATGGAGGTGATGGTTTAGTGGTTAAAGCGTTGGGCTTGAGACCAGAGGATCCTTGGTTCAAATCCCAGTCTCAACAGAAAATCACTAAGGGCCCTTGGGCAAGGTTCTTAATCCCCTGGTTGCTCCCGGTGTGTAGTGAACACCTTGTATGGCAGCACCCTGACATCAGGGTGAATGCAAGGTATTATTATAAAGCGTTTTGACCGTCTGATGCAGATGGAAAAAATCACTATTATAAATGCAGTCCATTTTCCATTTACCATTTATGTATTTTTGGATCAACGATGAATGCCGCCAAAATGGAACATTGATAGGACCGATGTGTTTGGAGAAACTACAGATATTAGCTAGCAACACTGAACAATGGACACTGATATTTCTTTCTGGACTCGTACACCATTCCAGCAGGGGGCAGTAAATCATCTGTTAAAAGCAAAGTGGTGTCTGTGTAAGTGTATGTATGTGTGC